>NC_064647.1:233956144-235156144 GCF_023864345.2 Schistocerca serialis cubense | reverse complement strand
CCCCTCTCTCCAAAAATGAACTCAATGGGACCGTAATGTTGCAACGACACACTAGTTGACCTGCTGTGAAGAAAAAACGAGTTAGTACATTTCAAACATGAAAAAGGTCATTTTAAAATCATCATGAAAAACCAAAATTCCAAAAGTATCAAACACAAAACATGCTTACCGAAGAAAGAAAATGTATTGTGCTACGCACCCTCCTCCCGCCCTGTGGTGCAACTGATGTCCCTCTCTCCAAAAATGAACTCAATGGGACCGTAATGTTGCAACGACACACTAGTTGACCTGCTGTGAAGAAAAAACGAGTTAGTACATTTCAAACATGAAAAAGGTCATTTTAAAATCATCATGAAAAACCAAAATTCCAAAAGTATCAAACACAAAAAATGCTTACTGAAGAAAGAAAATGTATTGTGCTACGCACCCACCTCCCGCCCTGTGGTGCAACTGATGTCCCTCTCTCCAAAAATGAAATCAATGGGACCGTAATGTTGCAACCACACACTAGTTGACCTGCTGTGAAGAAAAAACGAGTTAGTACATTTCAAACATGAAAAAGGTCATTTTAAAATCATCATGAAAAACCAAAATTCCAAAAGTATCAAACACAAAAAATGCTTACTGAAGAAAGAAAATGTATTGTGCTACGCACCCACCTCCCGCCCTGTGGTGCAACTGATGTCCCTCTCTCCGAAAATGAACTCAATGGGACCGTAATGTTGCAACCACACACTAGTTGACCTGCTGTGAAGAAAAAACGAGTTAGTACATTTCAAACATGAAAAGGGTCATTTTGAAATCATCATGAAAAACCAAAATTCCAAAAGTATCAAACACAAAAAATGCTTACCGAAGAAAGAAAATGGATTGTGCTACACACCCACCTCCCGCCCTGTGGTGCAACTGATGTCCCTCTCTCCAAAAATGAACTCGATGGGACCGTAATATTGCAACCACACACTAGTTGACCCGCTGTGAAGAAAAAACGAGTTAGTACATTTCAAACATGAAAAAGGTCATTTTAAAATCATCATGAAAAACCGAAATTCCAAAAGTATCAAACACAAAAAATGCTTACCGAAGAAAGAAAATGTATTGTGCTCCGCACCCACCTCCCGCCCTGTGGTGCAACTGATGTCCCTCTCTCCAAAAATGAACTCAATGGGACCGTAATGTTGCAACCACACACTAGTTGACCTGCTGTGAAGAAAAAACGAGTTAGTACATTTCAAACATGAAAAAGGTCATTTTAAAATCATCATGAAAAACCAAAATTCCAAAAGTATCAAACACAAAAAATGCTTACCGAAGAAAGAAAATGTATTGTGCTACGCACCCTCCTCCCGCCCTGTGGTGCAACTGATGTCCCTCTCTCCAAAAATGAACTCAATGGGACCGTAATGTTGCAACCACACACTAGTTGACCTGCTGTGAAGAAAAAACGAGTTAGAACATTTCAAACATGAAAAAGGTCATTTTAAAATCATCATGAAAAACCAAAATTCCAAAAATATCAAACCCAAAAAATGCTTACCGAAGAAAGAAAATGTATTGTGCTACGCACCCTCCTCCCGCCCTGTGGTGCAACTGATGTCCCTCTCTCCAAAAATGAACTCGATGGGACCGTAATGTTGCAACCACACACTAGTTGACCTGCTGTGAAGAAAAAACGAGTTAGTACATTTCAAACATGAAAAAGGTCATTTTAGAATCATCATGAAAAACCAAAATTCCAAAAGTATCAAACACAAAAAATCTTACCGAAGAAAGAAAATGTATTGTGCTACGCACCCTCCTCCCGCCCTGTGGTGCAACTGATGTCCCTCTCTCCAAAAATAAACTCAATGGGACCGTAATGTTGCAACGTCACACTAGTTGACCTGCTGTGAAGAAAAAACGAGTTAGTACATTTCAAACATGAAAAAGGTCATTTTAAAATCATCATGAAAAACCAAAATTCCAAAAGTATCAGACACAAAAAATGCTTACCGAAGAAAGAAAATGTATTGTGCTACGCACCCTCCTCCCGCCCTGTGGTGCAACTGATGTCCCTCTCCCCAAAAATGAACTCAATGGGACCGTAATATTGCAACCACACACTAGTTGACCCGCTGTGAAGAAAAAACGAGTTAGTACATTTCAAACATGAAAAACGTCATTTTAAAATCATCATGAAAAACCAAAATTCCAAAAGTATCAAACACAAAAAATGCTTACCGAAGAAAGAAAATGTATTGTGCTACGCACCCTCCTCCCGCCCTGTGGGGCAACTGATGTCCCTCTCTCCAAAAATAAACTCATTGGGACCGTAATGTTGCAACGACACACTAGTTGACCTGCTGTGAAGAAAAAACGAGTTAGTACATTTCAAACATGAAAAAGGTCATTTTAAAATCATCATGAAAAACCAAAATTCCAAAAGTATCAAACACAAAACATGCTTACTGAAGAAAGAAAATGTATTGTGCTACACACCCACCTCCCGCCCTGTGGTGCAACTGATGTCCCTCTCTCCAAAAATGAACTCAATGGGACCGTAATGTTGCAACCACACACTAGTTGACCTGCTGTGAAGAAAAAACGAGTTAGTACATTTCAAACATGAAAAAGGTCATTTTAAAATCATCATGAAAAACCAAAATTCCAAAAGTATCAAACACAAAAAATGCTTACTGAAGAAAGAAAATGTATTGTGCTACGCACCCACCTCCCGCCGTGTGGTGCAACTGATGTCCCTCTCTCCAAAAATGAACTCAATGGGACCGTAATGTTGCAACCACACACTAGTTGACCTGCTGTGAAGAAAAAACGAGTTAGTACATTTCAAACATGAAAAAGGTCATTTTAAAATCATCATGAAAAACCAAAATTCCAAAAGTATCAAACACAAAAAATGCTTACCGAAGAAAGAAAATGTATTGTGCTACGCACCCTCCTCCCGCCCTGTGGTGCAACTGATGTCCCTCTCTCCAAAAATGAACTCAATGGGACCGTAATGTTGCAACGACACACTAGTTGACCTGCTGTGAAGAAAAAACGAGTTAGTACATTTCAAACATGAAAAAGGTCATTTTAAAATCATCATGAAAAACCAAAATTCCAAAAGTATCAAACACAAAAAATGCTTACTGAAGAAAGAAAATATATTGTGCTACGCACCCACCTACCGCCCTGTGGTGCAACTGATGTCCCTCTCTCCAAAAATGAACTCAATGGGACCGTAATGTTGCAACCACACACTAGTTGACCTGCTGTGAAGAAAAAACGAGTTAGTACATTTCAAACATGAAAAAGGTCATTTTAAAATCATCATGAAAAACCAAAATTCCAAAAGTATCAAACACAAAAAATGCTTACCGAAGAAAGAAAATGTATTGTGCTACGCACCCTCCTCCCGCCCTGTGGTGCAACTGATGTCCCTCTCTCCAAAAATGAACTCAATGGGACCGTAATGTTGCAACCGCACACTAGTTGACCTGCTGTGAAGAAAAAACGCGTTAGTACATTTCAAACATGAAAAAGGTCATTTTAAAATCATCATGAAAAACCAAAATTCCAAAAGTATCAAACACAAAAAATGCTTACCGAAGAAAGAAAATGTATTGTGCTACGCACCCTCCTCCCGCCCTGTGGTGCAACTGATGTCCCTCTCTCCAAAAATGAACTCAATGGGACCGTAATGTTGCAACCACACACTAGTTGACCTGCTGTGAAGAAAAAACGAGTTAGTACATTTCAAACATGAAAAAGGTCATTTTAAAATCACCATGAAAAACCAAAATTCCAAAAGTATCAAACACAAAACATGCTTACCGAAGAAAGAAAATGTATTGTGCTACGCACCCTCCTCCCGCCCTGTGGTGCAACTGATGTCCCTCTCTCCAAAAATGAACTCAATGGGACCGTAATGTTGCAACGACACACTAGTTGACCTGCTGTGAAGAAAAAACGAGTTAGTACATTTCAAACATGAAAAAGGTCATTTTAAAATCATCATGAAAAACCAAAATTCCAAAAGTATCAAACACAAAAAATGCTTACTGAAGAAAGAAAATGTATTGTGCTACGCACCCACCTCCCGCCCTGTGGTGCAACTGATGTCCCTCTCTCCAAAAATGAAATCAATGGGACCGTAATGTTGCAACCACACACTAGTTGACCTGCTGTGAAGAAAAAACGAGTTAGTACATTTCAAACATGAAAAAGGTCATTTTAAAATCATCATGAAAAACCAAAATTCCAAAAGTATCAAACACAAAAAATGCTTACTGAAGAAAGAAAATGTATTGTGCTACGCACCCACCTCCCGCCCTGAGGTGCAACTGATGTCCCTCTCTCCGAAAATGAACTCAATGGGACCGTAATGTTGCAACCACACACTAGTTGACCTGCTGTGAAGAAAAAACGAGTTAGTACATTTCAAACATGAAAAGGGTCATTTTGAAATCATCATGAAAAACCAAAATTCCAAAAGTATCAAACACAAAAAATGCTTACCGAAGAAAGAAAATGGATTGTGCTACACACCCTCCTCCCGCCCTGTGGTGCAACTGATGTTCCTCTCTCCAAAAATGAACTCGATGGGACCGTAATATTGCAACCACACACTAGTTGACCCGCTGTGAAGAAAAAACGAGTTAGTACATTTCAAACATGAAAAAGGTCATTTTAAAATCATCATGAAAAACCGAAATTCCAAAAGTATCAAACACAAAAAATGCTTACCGAAGAAAGAAAATGTATTGTGCTCCGCACCCACCTCCCGCCCTGTGGTGCAACTGATGTCCCTCTCTCCAAAAATGAACTCAATGGGACCGTAATGTTGCAACCACACACTAGTTGACCTGCTGTGAAGAAAAAACGAGTTAGTACATTTCAAACATGAAAAAGGTCATTTTAAAATCATCATGAAAAACCAAAATTCCAAAAGTATCAAACACAAAAAATGCTTACCGAAGAAAGAAAATGTATTGTGCTACGCACCCTCCTCCCGCCCTGCGGTGCAACTGATGTCCCTCTCTCCAAAAATGAACTCAATGGGACCGTAATGTTGCAACCACACACTAGTTGACCTGCTGTGAAGAAAAAACGAGTTAGTACATTTCAAACATGAAAAAGGTCATTTTAAAATCATCATGAAAAACCAAAATTCCAAAAGTATCAAACACAAAAAATGCTTACCGAAGAAAGAAAATGTACTGTGCTACGCACCCTCCTCCCGCCCTGTGGTGCAACTGATGTCCCTCTCTCCAAAAATGAACTCAATGGGACCGTAATGTTGCAACGACACACTAGTTGACCTGCTGTGAAGAAAAAACGAGTTAGTACATTTCAAACATGAAAAAGGTCATTTTAAAATCATCATGAAAAACCAAAATTCCAAAAGTATCAAACACAAAAAATGCTTACAGAAGAAAGAAAATGTATTGTGCTACGCACCCTCCTCCCGCCCTGTGGTGCAACTGATGTCCCTCTCTCCAAAAATGAACTCAATGGGACCGTAATGTTGCAACCACACACTAGTTGACCTGCTGTGAAGAAAAAACGAGTTAGTACATTTCAAACATGAAAAAGGTTATTTTAAAATCAACATGAAAAACCAAAATTCCAAAAATATCAAACACAAAAAATGCTTACCGAAGAAAGAAAATGTATTGTGCTACGCACCCTCCTCCCGCCCTGTGGTGCAACTGATGTCCCTCTCTCCAAAAATGAACTCAATGGGACCGTAATGTTGCAACGACACACTAGTTGACCTGCTGTGAAGAAAAAACGAGTTAGTACATTTCAAACATGAAAAAGGGCATTTTAAAATCATCATGAAAAACCAAAATTCCAAAAGTATCAAACACAAAAAATGCTTACCGAAGAAAGAAAATGTATTGTGCTACGCACCCTCCTCCCGCCCTGTGGTGCAACTGATGTCCCTCTCTCCAAAAATGAACTCAATGGGACCGTAATGTTGCAACCACACACTAGTTGACCTGCTGTGAAGAAAAAACGAGTTAGTACATTTCAAACATGAAAAAGGTCATTTTAAAATCATCATGAAAAACCAAAATTCCAAAAGTATCAAACACAAAAAATGCTTACTGAAGAAAGAAAATGTATTGTGCTACGCACCCACCTCCCACCCTGTGGTGCAACTGATGTCCCTCTCTCCAAAAATGAACTCAATGGGACCGTAATGTTGCAACCACACACTAGTTGACCTGCTGTGAAGAAAAGACGAGTTAGTACATTTCAAACATGAAAAAGGTCATTTTAAAATCATCATGAAAAACCGAAATTCCAAAAGTATCAAACACAAAAAATGCTTACCAAAGAAAGAAAATGTATTGTGCTATGCACCCTCCTCCCGCCCTGTGGTACAACTGATGTCCCTCTCTCCAAAAATGAACTCAATGGGACCGTAATGTTGCAACCACACACTAGTTGACCTGCTGTGAAGAAAAAACGAGTTAGTACATTTCAAACATGAAAAAGGTCATTTTAAAATCATCATGAAAAACCAAAATTCCAAAAGTATCAAACACAAAAAATGCTTACCGAAGAAAGAAAATGTATTGTGCTACGCACCCTCCTCCCGCCCTGTGGTGCAACTGATGTCCCTCTCTCCAAAAATGAACTCAATGGGACCGTAATATTGCAACCACACACTAGTTGACCCGCTGTGAAGAAAAAACGAGTTATTACATTTCAAACATGAAAAAGGTCATTTTAAAATCATCATGAAAAACCAAAATTCCAAAAGTATCAAACACAAAAAATGCTTACCGAAGAAAGAAAATGTATTGTGCTCCGCACCCTCCTCCCGCCCTGTGGTGCAACTTGATGTCCCTCTCTCCAAAAACGAACTCAATGGGACCGTAATGTTGCAACCACACACTAGTTGACCTGCTGTGAAGAAAAAACGAGTTAGTACATTTCAAACATGAAAAAGGTCATTTTAAAATCATCATGAAAAACCGAAATTCCAAAAGTATCAAACACAAAAAATGCTTACCGAAGAAAGAAGATGTATTGTGCTACGCACCCTCCTCCCGCCCTGTGGTGCAACTGATGTCCCTCTCTCCAAAAATGAACTCAATGGGACCGTAATGTTGCAACCACACACTAGTTGACCTGCTGTGAAGAAAAAACGAGTTAGTACATTTCAAACATGAAAAAGGTCAATTTAAAAACATCATGAAAAACCAAAATTCCAAAAGTATCAAACACAAAAAATGCTTACCGAAGAAAGAAAATGTATTGTGCTACGCACCCTCCTCCCGCCCTGTAGTGCAACTGATGTCCCTCTCTCCAAAAATGTACTCAATGGGACCGTAATGTTGCAACCACACACAAGTTGACCTGCTGTGAGGAAAAAACGATTTAGTACATTTCAAACATGAAAAAGGTCATTTTAAAATCATCAAAAAAAACCAAAATTCCAAAAGTATCAAACACAATAAATGCTTACCGAAGAAAGAAAATGTATTGTGCTAGGCACCCTCCTCCCGCACTGTGGTGCAACTGATGCCCCTCTCTCCAAAAATGAACTCAATGGGACCGTAATGTTGCAACCACACACTAGTTGACCTGCTGTGAAGAAAAAAAGAGTTAGTACATTTCAAACATGAAGACGGTCATTTTAAAATCATCATGAAAAACCAAAATTCCAAAAGTATCAAACACAAAAAATGCTTACCAAAGAAAGAAAATGTATTGTGCTACGCACCCTCCTCCCGCACTGTGGTGCAACTGATGCCCCTCTCTCCAAAAATGAACTCAATGGGACCGTAATGTTGCAACCACACACTAGTTGACCTGCTGTGAAGAAAAAACGAGTTAGTACATTTCAAACATGAAAAAGGTCATTTTAAAATCATCATGAAAAACCAAAATTCCAAAAGTATCAAACACAAAACATGCTTACCGAAGAAAGAAAATGTATTGTGCTACGCACCCTCCTCCCGCCCTGTGGTGCAACTGATGTCCCTCTCTCCAAAAATGAACTCAATGGGACCGTAATGTTGCAACGACACACTAGTTGACCTGCTGTGAAGAAAAAACGAGTTAGTACATTTCAAACATGAAAAAGGTCATTTTAAAATCATCATGAAAAACCAAAATTCCAAAAGTATCAAACACAAAAAATGCTTACTGAAGAAAGAAAATGTATTGTGCTACGCACCCACCTCCCGCCCTGTGGTGCAACTGATGTCCCTCTCTCCAAAAATGAAATCAATGGGACCGTAATGTTGCAACCACACACTAGTTGACCTGCTGTGAAGAAAAAACGAGTTAGTACATTTCAAACATGAAAAAGGTCATTTTAAAATCATCATGAAAAACCAAAATTCCAAAAGTATCAAACACAAAAAATGCTTACTGAAGAAAGAAAATGTATTGTGCTACGCACCCACCTCCCGCCCTGTGGTGCAACTGATGTCCCTCTCTCCGAAAATGAACTCAATGGGACCGTAATGTTGCAACCACACACTAGTTGACCTGCTGTGAAGAAAAAACGAGTTAGTACATTTCAAACATGAAAAGGGTCATTTTGAAATCATCATGAAAAACCAAAATTCCAAAAGTATCAAACACAAAAAATGCTTACCGAAGAAAGAAAATGGATTGTGCTACACACCCTCCTCCCGCCCTGTGGTGCAACTGATGTCCCTCTCTCCAAAAATGAACTCGATGGGACCGTAATATTGCAACCACACACTAGTTGACCCGCTGTGAAGAAAAAACGAGTTAGTACATTTCAAACATGAAAAAGGTCATTTTAAAATCATCATGAAAAACCGAAATTCCAAAAGTATCAAACACAAAAAATGCTTACCGAAGAAAGAAAATGTATTGTGCTCCGCACCCACCTCCCGCCCTGTGGTGCAACTGATGTCCCTCTCTCCAAAAATGAACTCAATGGGACCGTAATGTTGCAACCACACACTAGTTGACCTGCTGTGAAGAAAAAACGAGTTAGTACATTTCAAACATGAAAAAGGTCATTTTAAAATCATCATGAAAAACCAAAATTCCAAAAGTATCAAACACAAAAAATGCTTACCGAAGAAAGAAAATGTATTGTGCTACGCACCCTCCTCCCGCCCTGTGGTGCAACTGATGTCCCTCTCTCCAAAAATGAACTCAATGGGACCGTAATGTTGCAACCACACACTAGTTGACTTGCTGTGAAGAAAAAACGAGTTAGTACATTTCAAACATGAAAAAGGTTATTTTAAAATCATCATGAAAAACCAAAATTCCAAAAATATCAAACACAAAAAATGCTTACCGAAGAAAGAAAATGTATTGTGCTACGCACCCTCATCCCGCCCTGTGGTGCAACTGATGTCCCTCTCTCCAAAAATGAACTCAATGGGACCGTAATGTTGCAACGACACACTAGTTGACCTGCTGTGAAGAAAAAACGAGTTAGTACATTTCAAACATGAAAAAGGGCATTTTAAAATCATCATGAAAAACCAAAATTCCAAAAGTATCAAACACAAAAAATGCTTACCGAAGAAAGAAAATGTATTGTGCTACGCACCCTCCTCCCGCCCTGCGGTGCAACTGATGTCCCTCTCTCCAAAAATGAACTCAATGGGACCGTAATGTTGCAACCACACACTAGTTGACCTGCTGTGAAGAAAAAACGAGTTAGTACATTTCAAACATGAAAAAGGTCATTTTAAAATCATCATGAAAAACCAAAATTCCAAAAGTATCAAACACAAAAAATGCTTACTGAAGAAAGAAAATGTATTGTGCTACGCACCCACCTCCCACCCTGTGGTGCAACTGATGTCCCTCTCTCCAAAAATGAACTCAATGGGACCGTAATGTTGCAACCACACACTAGTTGACCTGCTGTGAAGAAAAAACGAGTTAGTACATTTCAAACATGAAAAAGGTCATTTTAAAATCATCATGAAAAACCGAAATTCCAAAAGTATCAAACACAAAAAATGCTTACCAAAGAAAGAAAATGTATTGTGCTATGCACCCTCCTCCCGCCCTGTGGTACAACTGATGTCCCTCTCTCCAAAAATGAACTCAATGGGACCGTAATGTGGCAACCACACACTAGTTGACCTGCTGTGAAGAAAAAACGAGTTAGTACATTTCAAACATGAAAAAGGTCATTTTAAAATCATCATGAAAAACCAAAATTCCAAAAGTATCAAACACAAAAAATGCTTACCGAAGAAAGAAAATGTATTGTGCTACGCACCCTCCTCCCGCCCTGTGGTGCAACTGATGTCCCTCTCTCCAAAAATGAACTCAATGGGACCGTAATATTGCAACCACACACTAGTTGACCCGCTGTGAAGAAAAAACGAGTTAGTACATTTCAAACATGAAAAAGGTCATTTTAAAATCATCATGAAAAACCAAAATTCCAAAAGTATCAAACACAAAAAATGCTTACCGAAGAAAGAAAATGTATTGTGCTCCGCACCCTCCTCCCGCCCTGTGGTGCAACTTGATGTCCCTCTCTCCAAAAACGAACTCAATGGGACCGTAATGTTGCAACCACACACTAGTTGACCTGCTGTGAAGAAAAAACGAGTTAGTACATTTCAAACATGAAAAAGGTCATTTTAAAATCATCATGAAAAACCGAAATTCCAAAAGTATCAAACACAAAAAATGCTTACCGAAGAAAGAAGATGTATTGTGCTACGCACCTTCCTCCCGCCCTGTGGTGCAACTGATGCCCCTCTCTCCAAAAATGAACTCAATGGGACCGTAATGTTGCAACCACACACTAGTTGACCTGCTGTGAAGAAAAAACGAGTTAGTACATTTCAAACATGAAAAAGGTCATTTTAAAATCATCATGAAAAACCAAAATTCCAAAAGTATCAAACACAAAAAATGCTTACCGAAGAAAGAAAATGTATTGTGCTACGCACCCTCCTCCCGCCCTGTGGTGCAACTGATGTCCCTCTCTCCAAAAATGTACTCAATGGGACCGTAATGTTGCAACCACACACAAGTTGACCTGCTGTGAGGAAAAAACGATTTAGTACATTTCAAACATGAAAAAGGTCATTTTAAAATCATCAAAAAAAACCAAAATTCCAAAAGTATCAAACACAATAAATGCTTACCGAAGAAAAAAATGTATTGTGCTAGGCACCCTCCTCCCGCACTGTGGTGCAACTGCTGCCCCTCTCTCCAAAAATGAACTCAATGGGACCGTAATGTTGCAACCACACACTAGTTGACCTGCTGTGAAGAAAAAAAGAGTTAGTACATTTCAAACATGAAAAAGGTCATTTTAAAATCATCATGAAAAACCAAAATTCCAAAAGTATCAAACACAAAAAATGCTTACCGAAGAAAGAAAATGTATTGTGCTACGCACCCTCCTCCCGCCCTGCGGTGCAACTGATGTCCCTCTCTCCAAAAATGAACTCAATGGGACCGTAATGTTGCAACCACACACTAGTTGACCTGCTGTGAAGAAAAAACGAGTTAGTACATTTCAAACATGAAAAAGGTCATTTTAAAATCATCATGAAAAACCAAAATTCCAAAAGTATCAAACACAAAAAATGCTTACTGAAGAAAGAAAATGTATTGTGCTACGCACCCACCTCCCACCCTGTGGTGCAACTGATGTCCCTCTCTCCAAAAATGAACTCAATGGGACCGTAATGTTGCAACCACACACTAGTTGACCTGCTGTGAAGAAAAAACGAGTTAGTACATTTCAAACATGAAAAAGGTCATTTTAAAATCATCATGAAAAACCGAAATTCCAAAAGTATCAAACACAAAAAATGCTTACCAAAGAAAGAAAATGTATTGTGCTATGCACCCTCCTCCCGCCCTGTGGTGCAACTGATGTCCCTCTCTCCAAAAATGAACTCAATGGGACCGTAATGTTGCAACCACACACTAGTTGACCTGCTGTGAAGAAAAAACGAGTTAGTACATTTCAAACATGAAAAAGGTCATTTTAAAATCATCATGAAAAACCAAAATTCCAAAAGTATCAAACACAAAAAATGCTTACCGAAGAAAGAAAATGTATTGTGCTACGCACCCTCCTCCCGCCCTGTGGTGCAACTGATGTCCCTCTCTCCAAAAATGAACTCAATGGGACCGTAATATTGCAACCACACACTAGTTGACCCGCTGTGAAGAAAAAACGAGTTAGTACATTTCAAACATGAAAAAGGTCATTTTAAAATCATCATGAAAAACCAAAATTCCAAAAGTATCAAACACAAAAAATGCTTACCGAAGAAAGAAAATGTATTGTGCTCCGCACCCTCCTCCCGCCCTGTGGTGCAACTTGATGTCCCTCTCTCCAAAAACGAACTCAATGGGACCGTAATGTTGCAACCACACACTAGTTGACCTGCTGTGAAGAAAAAACGAGTTAGTACATTTCAAACATGAAAAAGGTCATTTTAAAATCATCATGAAAATCCAAAATTCCAAAAGTATCAAACACAAAAAATGCTTACTGAAGAAAGAAAATGTATTGTGCTACGCACCCACCTCCCGCCCTGTGGTGCAACTGATGTCCCTCTCTCCAAAAATGAACTCAATGGGACCGTAATGTTGCAACCACACACTAGTTGACCTGCTGAAGAAAAAATGAGTTAGTACATTTCAAACATCAAAAAGGTCATTTTAAAATCATCATGAAAAACCAAAATTCCAAAAGTATCAAACACAAAAAATGCTTACCGAAGAAAGAAAATGTATTGTGCTACGCACCCTCCTCCCGCCCTGTGGTGCAACTGATGTCCCTCTCTCCAAAAATGAACTCAATGGGACCGTAATGTTGCAACCACACACTAGTTGACCTGCTGTGAAGAAAAAACGAGTTAGTACATTTCAAACATGAAAAAGGTCATTTATAAAATCATCATGACAAACCAAAATTCCAAAAGTATCAAACACAAAAAATGCTTACCGAAGAAAGAAAATGTATTGTGCTAGGCACCCTCCTCCCGCACTGTGGTGCAACTGATGCCCCTCTCTCCAAAAATGAACTCAATGGGACCGTAATGTTGCAACCACACACTAGTTGACCTGCTGTGAAGAAAAAACGAGTTAGTACATTTCAAACATGAAGACGGTCATTTTAAAATCATCATGAAAAACCAAAATTCCAAAAGTATCAAACACAAAAAATGCTTACCAAAGAAAGAAAATGTATTGTGCTAGGCACCCTCCTCCCGCACTGTGGTGCAACTGATGCCCCTCTCTCCAAAAATGAACTCAATGGGACCGTAATGTTGCAACCTCCCACTAGTTGACCTGCTGTGAGGAAAAAATGATTTAGTACATTTCAAACATGAAAAAGGTCATTTTAAAATCATCAAAAAAAACCAAAATTCCAAAAGTATCAAACACAAAAAATGCTTACCGAAGAAAGAAAATGTATTGTGCTACGCACCTTCCTCCCGCCCTGTGGTGCAACTGATGTCCCTCTCTCCAAAAATGAACTCAATGGGACCGTAATGTTGGAACCACACACTAGTTGACCTGCTGTGAAGAAAAAACGAGTTAGTACATTTCAAACATGAAAAAGGTCATTTTAAAATCATCATGAAAAACCAAAATTCCAAAAGTATCAAACACAAAAAATGCTTACTGAAGAAAGAAAATGTATTGTGCTACGCACCCACCTCCCACCCTGTGGTGCAACTGATGTCCCTCTCTCCAAAAATGAACTCAATGGGACCGTAATGTTGCAACCACACACTAGTTGACCTGCTGTGAAGAAAAAACGAGTTAGTACATTTCAAACATGAAAAAGGTCATTTTAAAATCATCATGAAAAACCGAAATTCCAAAAGTATCAAACACAAAAAATGCTTACCAAAGAAATAAAATGTATTGTGCTATGCACCCTCCTCCCGCCCTGTGGTGCAACTGATGTCCCTCTCTCCAAAAATGAACTCAATGGGACCGTAATGTTGCAACCACACACTAGTTGACCTGCTGTGAAGAAAAAACGAGTTAGTACATTTCAAACATGAAAAAGGTCATTTTAAAATCATCATGAAAAACCAAAATTCCAAAAGTATCAAACACAAAAAATGCTTACCGAAGAAAGAAAATGTATTGTGCTACGCACCCTCCACCCGCCCTGTGGTGCAACTGATGTCCCTCTCTCCAAAAATGAACTCAATGGGACCGTAATATTGCAACCACACACTAGTTGACCCGCTGTGAAGAAAAAACGAGTTAGTACATTTCAAACATGAAAAAGGTCATTTTAAAATCATCATGAAAAACCAAAATTCCAAAAGTATCAAACACAAAAAATTCTTACCGAAGAAAGAAAATGTATTGTGCTCCGCACCCTCCTCCCGCCCTGTGGTGCAACTTGATGTCCCTCTCTCCAAAAACGAACTCAATGGGACCGTAATGTTGCAACCACACACTAGTTGACCTGCTGTGAAGAAAAAACGAGTTAGTACATTTCAAACATGAAAAAGGTCATTTTAAAATCATCATGAAAAACCGAAATTCCAAAAGTATCAAACACAAAAAATGCTTACCGAAGAAAGAAGATGTATTGTGCTACGCACCCTCCTCCCGCCCTGTGGTGCAACTGATGTCCCTCTCTCCAAAAATGAACTCAATGGGACCGTAATGTTGCAACCACACACTAGTTGACCTGCTGTGAAGAAAAAACGAGTTAGTACATTTCAAACATGAAAAAGGTCATTTTAATATCATCATGAAAACCCAAAATTCCAAAAGTATCAAACACAAAAAATGCTTACCGAAGAAAGAAAATGTATTGTGCTACGCACCCTCCTCCCGCCCTGTGGTGCAACTGATGTCCCTCTCTCCAAAAATGTACTCAATGGGACCGTAATGTTGCAACCACACACAAGTTGACCTGCTGTGAGGAAAAAACGATTTAGTACATTTCAAACATGAAAAAGGTCATTTTAAAATCATCAAAAAAAACCAAAAACCAAAAGTATCAAACACAATAAATGCTTACCGAAGAAAGAAAATGTATTGTGCTAGGCACCCTCCTCCCGCACTGTGGTGCAACTGATGCCCCTCTCTCCAAAAATGAACTCAATGGGACCGTAATGTTGCAACGACACACTAGTTGACCTGCTGTGAAGAAAAAACGAGTTAGTACATTTCAAACATGAAAAAGGTCATTTTAAAATCATCATGAAAAACCAAAATTCCAAAAGTATCAAACACAAAAAATGCTTACCGAAGAAAGAAAATGTATTGTGCTACGCACCCTCCTCCCGCCCTGCGGTGCAACTGATGTCCCTCTCTCCAAAAATGAACTCAATGGGACCGTAATGTTGCAACCACACACTAGTTGACCTGCTGTGAAGAAAAAACGAGTTAGTACATTTCAAACATGAAAAAGGTCATTTTAAAATCATCATGAAAAACCAAAATTCCAAAAGTATCAAACACAAAATATGCTTACTGAAGAAATAAAATGTATTGTGCTACGCACCCACCTCCCACCCTGTGGTGCAACTGATGTCCCTCTCTCCAAAAATGAACTCAATGGGACCGTAATGTTGCAACCACACACTAGTTGACCTGCTGTGAAGAAAAAACGAGTTAGTACATTTCAAACATGAAAAAGGTCATTTTAAAATCATCATGAAAAACCGAAATTCCAAAAGTATCAAACACAAAAAATGCTTACCAAAGAAAGAAAATGTATTGTGCTATGCACCCTCCTCCCGCCCTGTGGTGCAACTGATGTCCCTCTCTCCAAAAATGAACTCAATGGGACCGTAATGTTGCAACCACACACTAGTTGACCTGCTGTGAAGAAAAAACGAGTTAGTACATTTCAAACATGAAAAAGGTCATTTTAAAATCATCATGAAAAACCAAAATTCCAAAAGTATCAAACACTAAAAATGCTTACCGAAGAAAGAAAATGTATTGTGCTACGCACCCTCCTCCCGCCCTGTGGTGCAACTGATGTCCCTCTCTCCAAAAATGAACTCAATGGGACCGTAATATTGCAACCACACACTAGTTGACCCGCTGTGAAGAAAAAACGAGTTAGTACATTTCAAACATGAAAAAGGTCATTTTAAAATCATCATGAAAAACCAAAATTCCAAAAGTATCAAACACAAAAAATGCTTACCGAAGAAAGAAAATGTATTGTGCTCCGCACCCTCCTCCCGCCCTGTGGTGCAACTTGATGTCCCTCTCTCCAAAAACGAACTCAATGGGACCGTAATGTTGCAACCACACACTAGTTGACCTGCTGTGAAGAAAAAACGAGTTAGTACATTTCAAATATGAAAAAGGTCATTTTAAAATCATCATGAAAAACCGAAATTCCATAAGTATCAAACACAAAAAATGCTTACCGAAGAAAGAAGATGTATTGTGCTACGCACCCTCCTCCCGCCCTGTGGTGCAACTGATGTCCCTCTCTCCAAAAATGAACTCAATGGGACCGTAATGTTGCAACCACACACTAGTTGACCTGCTGTGAAGAAACAACGAGTTAGTACATTTCAAACATGAAAAAGGTCATTTTAAAATCATCATGAAAAACCAAAATTCCAAAAGTATCAAACACAAAAAATGCTTACCGAAGAAAGAAAATGTATTGCGCTACGCACCCTCCTCCCGCCCTGTGGTGCAACTGATGTCCCTTTCTCCAAAAATGTACTCAATGGGACCGTAATGTTGCAACCACACACAAGTTGACCTGCTGTGAGGAAAAAACGATTTAGTACATTTCAAACATGAAAAAGGTCATTTTAAAATCATCAAAAAAAACCAAAATTCCAAAAGTATCAAACACAAAAAATGCTTACCGAAGAAAGAAAATGTATTGTGCTAGGCACCCTCCTCCCGCACTGTGGTGCAACTGATGTCCCTCTCTCCAAAAATGAACTCAATGGGACCGTAATGTTGCAACCACACACTAGTTGTCCTGCTGTGAAGAAAAAACGAGTTAGTACATTTCAAACATGAAGACGGTCATTTTAAAATCATCATGAAAAACCAAAATTCCAAAAGTATCAAACACAAAAAATGCTTACCAAAGAAAGAAAATGTATTGTGCTAGGCACCCTCCTCCCGCACTGTGGTGCAACTGATGCCCCTCTCTCCAAAAATGAACTCAATGGGACCGTAATGTTGCAACCTCCCACTAGTTGACCTGCTGTGAGGAAAAAATGATTTAGTACATTTCAAACATGAAAAAGGTCATTTTAAAATCATCAAAAAAACCAAAATTCCAAAAGTATCAAACACAAAAAATGCTTACCGAAAAAAGAAAATGTATTGTGCTACGCACCCTCCTCCCGCCCTGTGGTGCAACTGATGTCCCTCTCTCCAAAAATGAACTCAATGGGACCGTAATGTTGCAACCACACACTAGTTGACCTGCTGTGAGGAAAAAACGATTTAGTACATTTCAAAAGTGAAAAAGGTCATTTTAAAATCATCATGAAAAACCAAAATTCCAAAAGTATCAAACACAATAAATGCTTACTGAAGAAAGAAAATGTATTGTGCTACGCACCCACCTCCCGCCCTGTGGTGCAACTGATGTCCCTCTCTCCAAAAATGAACTCAATGGGACCGTAATGTTGCAACCACACACTAGTTGACCTGCTGTGAAGAAAAAACGAGTTAGTACATTTCAAACATGAAAAAGGTCATTTTAAAATCATCATGAAAAACCAAAATTCCAAAAGTATCAAACACAAAAAATGCTTACTGAAGAAAGAAAATGTATTGTGCTACGCACCCACCTCCCGCCGTGTGGTGCAACTGATGTCCCTCTCTCCAAAAATGAACTCAATGGGACCGTAATGTTGCAACCACACACTAGTTGACCTGCTGTGAAGAAAAAACGAGTTAGTACATTTCAAACATGAAAAAGGTCATTTTAAAATCATCATGAAAAACCAAAATTCCAAAAGTATCAAACACAAAAATGCTTACCGAAGAAAGAAAATGTATTGTGCTACGCACCCTCCTCCCGCCCTGTGGTGCAACTGATGTCCCTCTCTCCAAAAATGAACTCAATGGGACCGTAATGTTGCAACGACACACTAGTTGACCTGCTGTGAAGAAAAAACGAGTTAGTACATTTCAAACATAAAAAAGGTCATTTTAAAATCATCATGAAAAGCCAAAATTCCAAAAGTATCAAACACAAAAAATGCTTACTGAAGAAAGAAAATGTATTGTGCTACGCACCCACCTCCCGCCCTGTGGTGCAACTGATGTCCCTCTCTCCAAAAATGAACTCAATGGGACCGTAATGTTGCAACCACACACTAGTTGACCTGCTGTGAAGAAAAAACGAGTTAGTACATTTCAAACATGAAAAAGGTCATTTTAAAATCATCATGAAAAACCAAAATTCCAAAAGTATCAAACACAAAAAATGCTTACTGAAGAAAGAAAATGTATTGTGCTACGCACCCACCTCCCGCCCTGTGGTGCAACTGATGTCCCTCTCTCCAAAAATGAACTCAATGGGACCGTAATGTTGCAACCACACACTAGTTGACCTGCTGTGAAGAAAAAACGAGTTAGTACATTTCAAACATGAAAAAGGTCATTTTAAAATCATCATGAAAAACCAAAATTCCAAAAGTATCAAACACAAAAAATGCTTACCGAAGAAAGAAAATGTATTGTGCTACGCACCCTCCTCCCGCCCTGTGGTGCAACTGATGTCCCTCTCTCCAAAAATGAACTCAATGGGACCGTAACGTTGCAACCACACACTAGTTGACCTGCTGTGAAGAAAAAACGCGTTAGTACATTTCAAACATGAAAAAGGTCATTTTAAAATCATCATGAAAAACCAAAATTCCAAAAGTATCAAACACAAAAAATGCTTACCGAAGAAAGAAAATGTATTGTGCTACGCACCCTCCTCCCGCCCTGTGGTGCAACTGATGTCCCTCTCTCCAAAAATGAACTCAATGGGACCGTAATGTTGCAACCACACACTAGTTGACCTGCTGTGAAGAAAAAACGAGTTAGTACATTTCAAACATGAAAAAGGTCATTTTAAAATCATCATGAAAAACCAAAATTCCAAAAGTATCAAACACAAAAAATGCTTACCGAAGAAAGAAAATGTATTGTGCTACGCACCCTCCTCCCGCCCTGTGGTGCAACTGATGTCCCTCTCTCCAAAAATGAACTCAATGGGACCGTAATGTTGCAACCACACACTAGTTGACCTGCTGTAAAGAAAAAACGAGTTAGTACCTTTCAAACATGAAAAAGGTCATTTTAAAATCATCATGAAAAACCAAAATTCCAAAAGTATCAAACACAAAAAATGCTTACCGAAGAAAGAAAATGTATTGTGCTACGCACCCTCCTCCCGCCCTGTGGTGCAACTGATGTCCCTCTCTCCAAAAATGAACTCAATGGGACCGTAATGTTGCAACGACACACTAGTTGACCTGCTGTGAAGAAAAAACGAGTTAGTACATTTCAAACATGAAAAAGGTCATTTTAAAATCATCATGAAAAACCAAAATTCCAAAAGTATCAAACACAAAAAATGCTTACTGAAGAAAGAAAATGTATTGTGCTACGCACCCACCTCCCGCCCTGTGGTGCAACTGATGTCCCTCTCTCCAAAAATGAAATCAATGGGACCGTAATGTTGCAACCACACACTAGTTGACCTGCTGTGAAGAAAAAACGAGTTAGTACATTTCAAACATGAAAAAGGTCATTTTAAAATCATCATGAAAAACCAAAATTCCAAAAGTATCAAACACAAAAAATGCTTACTGAAGAAAGAAAATGTATTGTGCTACGCACCCACCTCCCGCCCTGTGGTGCAACTGATGTCCCTCTCTCCGAAAATGAACTCAATGGGACCGTAATGTTGCAACCACACACTAGTTGACCTGCTGTGAAGAAAAAACGAGTTAGTACATTTCAAACATGAAAAGGGTCATTTTAAAATCATCATGAAAAACCAAAATTCCAAAAGTATCAAACACAAAAAATGCTTACCGAAGAAAGAAAATGTATTGTGCTACACACCCTGCTCCCGCCCTGTGGTGCAACTGATGTCCCTCTCTCCAAAAATGAACTCAATGGGACCGTAATGTTGCAACCACATACTAGTTGACCTGCTGTGAAGAAAAAACGAGTTAGTACATTTCAAACATGAAAAAGGTCATTTTAAAATCATCATGAAAAACCAAAATTCCAAAAGTATCAAACACAAAAAATGCTTACCGAAGAAAGAAAATGTATTGTGCTACGCACCCTCCTCCCGCCCTGTGGTGCAACTGATGTCCCTCTCTCCAAAAATGAACTCAATGGGACCGTAATGTTGCAACCACACACTAGTTGACCTGCTGTGAAGAAAAAACGAGTTAGTACATTTCAAACATGAAAAAGGTCATTTTAAAATCATCATGAAAAACCAAAATTCCAAAAGTATCAAACACAAAAAATGCTTACTGAAGAAAGAAAATGTATTGTGCTACGCACCCACCTCCCACCCTGTGGTGCAACTGATGTCCCTCTCTCCGAAAATGAACTCAATGGGACCGTAATGTTGCAACCACACACTAGTTGACCTGCTGTGAAGAAAAAAAGAGTTAGTACATTTCAAACATGAAAAGGGTCATTTTAAAATCATCATGAAAAACCAAAATTCCAAAAGTATCAAACACAAAAAATGCTTACCGAAGAAAGAAAATGTATTGTGCTACACACCCTGCTCCCGCCCTGTGGTGCAACTGATGTCCCTCTCTCCAAAAATGAACTCAATGGGACCGTAATGTTGCAACCACATACTAGTTGACCTGCTGTGAAGAAAAAACGAGTTAGTACATTTCAAACATGAAAAAGGTCATTTTAAAATCATCATGAAAAACCAAAATTCCAAAAGTATCAAACACTAAAAATGCTTACCGAAGAAAGAAAATGTATTGTGCTACGCACCCTCCTCCCGCCCTGTGGTGCAACTGATGTCCCTCTCTCCAAAAATGAACTCAATGGGACCGTAATGTTGCAACCACACACTAGTTGACCTGCTGTGAAGAAAAAACGAGTTAGTACATTTCAAACATGAAAAAGGTTATTTTAAAATCATCATGAAAAACCAAAATTCCAAAAGTATCAAACACAAAAAATGCTTACCGAAGAAAGAAAATGTATTGTGCTACGCACCCTCCTCCCGCCCTGTGGTGCAACTGATGTCCCTCTCTCCAAAAATGAACTCAATGGGACCGTAATGTTGCAACGACACACTAGTTGACCTGCTGTGAAGAAAAAACGAGTTAGTACATTTCAAACATGAAAAAGGTCATTTTAAAATCATCATGAAAAACCAAAATTCCAAAAGTATCAAACACAAAAAATGCTTACCGAAGAAAGAAAATGTATTGTGCTACGCACCCTCCTCCCGCCCTGCGGTGCAACTGATGTCCCTCTCTCCAAAAATGAACTCAATGGGACCGTAATGTTGAAACCACACACTAGTTGCCCTGCTGTGAAGAAAAAACGAGTTAGTACATTTCAAACATGAAAAAGGTCATTTTAAAATCATCATGAAAAACCAAAATTCCAAAAGTATCAAACACAAAAAATGCTTACTGAAGAAAGAAAATGTATTGTGCTACGCACCCACCTCCCACCCTGTGGTGCAACTGATGTCCCTCTCTCCAAAAATGAACTCAATGGGACCGTAATGTTGCAACCACACACTAGTTGACCTGCTGTGAAGAAAAAACGAGTTAGTACATTTCAAACATGAAAAAGGTCATTTTAAAATCATCATGAAAAACCGAAATTCCAAAAGTGTCAAACACAAAAAATGCTTACTGAAGAAAGAAAATGTATTGTGCTATGCACCCTCCTCCCGCCCTGTGGTGCAACTGATGTCCCTCTCTCCAAAAATGAACTCAATGGGACCGTAATGTTGCAACCACACACTAGTTGACCTGCTGTGAAGAAAAAACGAGTTAGTACATTTCAAACATGAAAAAGGTCATTTTAAAATCATCATGAAAAACCAAAATTCCAAAAGTATCAAACACAAAAAATGCTTACCGAAGAAAGAAAATGTATTGTGCTACGCACCCTCCTCCCGCCCTGTGGTGCAACTGATGTCCCTCTCTCCAAAAATGAACTCAATGGGACCGTAATATTGCAACCACACACTAGTTGACCCGCTGTGAAGAAAAAACGAGTTAGTACATTTCAAACATGAAAAAGGTCATTTTAAAATCATCATGAAAAACCAAAATTCCAAAAGTATCAAACACAAAAAATGCTTACCGAAGAAAGAAAATGTATTGTGCTCCGCACCCTCCTCCCGCCCTGTGGTGCAACTTGATGTCCCTCTCTCCAAAAACGAACTCAATGGGACCGTAATGTTGCAACCACACACTAGTTGACCTGCTGTGAAGAAAAAACGAGTTAGTACATTTCAAACATGAAAAAGGTCATTTTAAAATCATCATGAAAA
The DNA here is from genome assembly GCF_023864345.2 of Schistocerca serialis cubense. Classification (NCBI taxonomy): domain Eukaryota; kingdom Metazoa; phylum Arthropoda; class Insecta; order Orthoptera; family Acrididae; genus Schistocerca; species Schistocerca serialis. Next base: position 235,133,670 of record NC_064647.1, on the reverse strand, counting down.
ACCCAAATTCCAAAAGTATCAAACACAAAAAATGCTTACCGAAGAAAGAAGATGTATTGTGCTACGCACCCTCCTCCCGCCCTGTGGTGCAACTGATGTCCCTCTCTCCAAAAATGAACTCAATGGGACCGTAATGTTGCAACCACACACTAGTTGACCTGCTGTGAAGAAAAAACGAGTTAGTACATTTCAAACATGAAAAAGGTCATTTTAAAATCATCATGAAAAACCAAAATTCCAAAAGTATCAAACACAAAAAATGCTTACCGAAGAAAGAAAACGTATTGTGCTACGCACCCTCCTCCCGCCCTGCGGTGCAACTGATGTCCCTCTCTCCAAAAATGAACTCAATGGGACCGTAATGTTGCAACCACACACTAGTTGACCTGCTGTGAAGAAAAAACGAGTTAGTACATTTCAAACATGAAAAAGGTCATTTTAAAATCATCATGAAAAACCGAAATTCCAAAAGTATCAAACACAAAAAATGCTTACCAAAGAAAGAAAATGTATTGTGCTATGCACCCTCCTCCCGCCCTGTGGTGCAACTGATGTCCCTCTCTCCAAAAATGAACTCAATGGGACCGTAATGTTGCAACCACACACTAGTTGACCTGCTGTGAAGAAAAAACGAGTTAGTACATTTCAAACATGAAAAAGGTCATTTTAAAATCATCATGAAAAACCAAAATTCCAAAAGTATCAAACACAAAAAAATTCTTACCGAAGAAAGAAAATGTATTGTGCTACGCACCCTCCTCCCGCCCTGTGGTGCAACTGATGTCCCTCTCTCCAAAAATGAACTCAATGGGACCGTAATATTGCAACCACACACTAGTTGACCCGCTGTGAAGAAAAAACGAGTTAGTACATTTCAAACATGAAAAAGGTCATTTTAAAATCATCATAAAAAACCAAAATTCCAAAAGTATCAAACACAAAAAATGCTTACCGAAGAAAGAAAATGTATTGTGCTACGCACCCTCCTCCCGCCCTGCGGTGCAACTGATGTCCCTCTCTCCAAAAATGAACTCAATGGGACCGTAATGTTGCAACCACACACTAGTTGACCTGCTGTGAAGAAAAAACGAGTTAGTACATTTCAAACATGAAAAAGGTCATTTTAAAATCATCACGAAAAACCAAAATTCCAAAAGTATCAAACACAAAAAATGCTTACTGAAGAAAGAAAATGTATTGTGCTACGCACCCACCTCCCACCCTGTGGTGCAACTGATGTCCCTCTCTCCAAAAATGAACTCAATGGGACCGTAATGTTGCAACCACACACTAGTTGACCTGCTGTGAAGAAAAAACGAGTTAGTACATTTCAAACATGAAAAAGGTCATTTTAAAATCATCATGAAAAACCAAAATTCCAAAAGTATCAAACACAAAAAATGCTTACCGAAGAAAGAAAATGTATTGTGCTACGCACCCTCCTCCCGCCCTGTGGTGCAACTGATGTCCCTCTCTCCAAAAATGAACTCAATGGGACCGTAATATTGCAACCACACACTAGTTGACCCGCTGTGAAGAAAAAACGAGTTAGTACATTTCAAACATGAAAAAGGTCATTTTAAAATCATCATGAAAAACCAAAATTCCAAAAGTATCAAACACAAAAAATGCTTACCGAAGAAAGAAGATGTATTGTGCTACGCACCCTCCTCCCGCCCTGTGGTGCAACTGATGTCCCTCTCTCCAAAAATGAACTCATTGGGACCGTAATGTTGCAACCACACACTAGTTGACCTGCTGTGAAGAAAAAACGAGTTAGTACATTTCAAACATGAAAAAGGTCATTTTAAAATCATCATGAAAAACCAAAATTCCAAAAGTATCAAACACAAAAAATGCTTACCGAAGAAAGAAAATGTATTGTGCTACGCACCCTCCTCCCGCCCTGCGGTGCAACTGATGTCCCTCTCTCCAAAAATGAACTCAATGGGACCGTAATGTTGCAACCACACACTAGTTGACCTGCTGTGAAGAAAAAACGAGTTAGTACATTTCAAACATGAAAAAGGTCATTTTAAAATCATCATGAAAAACCGAAATTCCAAAAGTATCAAACACAAAAAATGCTTACCAAAGAAAGAAAATGTATTGTGCTATGCACCCTCCTCCCGCCCTGTGGTGCAACTGATGTCCCTCTCTCCAAAAATGAACTCAATGGGACCGTAATGTTGCAACCACACACTAGTTAACCTGCTGTGAAGAAAAAACGAGTTAGTACATTTCAAACATGAAAAAGGTCATTTTAAAATCATCATGAAAAACGAAAATTCCAAAAGTATCAAACACAAAAAATGCTTACCGAAGAAAGAAAATGTATTGTGCTACGCACCCTCCTCCCGCCCTGTGGTGCAACTGATGTCCCTCTCTCCAAAAATGAACTCAATGGGACCGTAATATTGCAACCACACACTAGTTGACCCGCTGTGAAGAAAAAACGAGTTAGTACATTTCAAACATGAAAAAGGTCATTTTAAAATCATCATGAAAAACCAAAATTCCAAAAGTATCAAACACAAAAAATGCTTACCGAAGAAAGAAAATGTATTGTGCTCCGCACCCTCCTCCCGCCCTGTGGTGCAACTTGATGTCCCTCTCTCCAAAAACGAACTCAATGGGACCGTAATGTTGCAACCACACACTAGTTGACCTGCTGTGAAGAAAAAACGAGTTAGTACATTTCAAACATGAAAAAGGTCATTTTAAAATCATCATGAAAAACCAAAATTCCAAAAGTATCAAACACAAAAAATGCTTACCGAAGAAAGAAGATGTATTGTGCTACGCACCCTCCTCCCGCCCTGTGGTGCAACTGATGTCCCTCTCTCCAAAAATGAACTCAATGGGACCGTAATGTTGCAACCACACACTAGTTGACCTGCTGTGAAGAAAAAACGAGTTAGTACATTTCAAACATGAAAAAGGTCATTTTAAAATCATCATGAAAAACCAAAATTCCAAAAGTATCAAACACAAAAAATGCTTACCGAAGAAAGAAAATGTATTGTGCTACGCACCCTCCTCCCGCCCTGTGGTGCAACTGATGTCCCTCTCTCCAAAAATGTACTCAATGGGACCGTAATGTTGCAACCACACACAAGTTGACCTGCTGTGAGGAAAAAACGATTTAGTACATTTCAAACATGAAAAAGGTCATTTTAAAATCATCAAAAAAAACCAAAATTCCAAAAGTATCAAACACAATAAATGCTTACCGAAGAAAGAAAATGTATTGTGCTAGGCACCCTCCTCCCGCACTGTGGTGCAACTGATGCCCCTCTCTCCAAAAATGAACTCAATGGGACCGTAATGTTGCAACCACACACTAGTTGACCTGCTGTGAAGAAAAAAAGAGTTAGTACATTTCAAACATGAAGACGGTCATTTTAAAATCATCATGAAAAACCAAAATTCCAAAAGTATCAAACACAAAAAATGCTTACCAAAGAAAGAAAATGTATTGTGCTAGGCACCCTCCTCCCGCACTGTGGTGCAACTGATGTCCCTCTCTCCAAAAATGAACTCAATGGGACCGTAATGTTACAACCTCCCACTAGTTGACCTGCTGTGAGGAAAAAATGATTTAGTACATTTCAAACATGAAAAAGGTCATTTTAAAATCATCAAAAAAAACCAAAATTCCAAAAGTATCAAACACAAAAAATGCTTACCGAAGAAAGAAAATGTATTGTGCTACGCACCTTCCTCCCGCCCTGTGGTGCAACTGATGTCCCTCTCTCCAAAAATGAACTCAATGGGACCGTAATGTTGCAACCACACACTAGTTGACCTGCTGTGAGGAAAAAACGAGTTAGTACATTTCAAACATGAAAAAGGTCATCTTAAAATCATCATGAAAAACCAAAATTCCAAAAGTATCAAACACAAAAAATGCTTACCAAAGAAAGAAAATGTATTGTGCTACGCACCCTCCTCCCGCCCTGTGGTGCAACTGATGTCCCTCTCTCCAAAAATGAACTCAATGGGACCGTAATGTTGCAACCTCCCACTAGTTGACCTGCTGTGAGGAAAAAACGATTTAGTACATTTCAAAAGTGAAAAAGGTCATTTTAAAATCATCATGAAAAACCAAAATTCCAAAAGTATCAAACACAAAAAATGCTTACCGAAGAAAGAAAATGTATTGTGCTAGGCACCCTCCTCCCACCCTGTGGTGCAACTGATGTCCCTCTCTCCAAAAATGAACTCAATGGGACCGTAATGTTGCAACCTCCCACTAGTTGACCTGCTGTTAGGAAAAAACGAGTTAGTACATGTCAAACATGAAAAAGGTCATTTTTAAAATCAACATGAAAAACCAAAATTCCAAAAGTATCAAACACAAAAAAATGCTTACCGAAGAAAGAATATGTATCGTGCTCCGCACCCACCTCCTGCCCTGTGGTGCAACTGATGTCCCTTTCTCCAAAAATGTACTCAATGGGACTGTAATGATGCACCCACACACACAAGTTACCTGCTGTGAGGAAAAAACGAGTTAGTACATTTCATACATGAAAAAGGTCATATTAAAATCAACATGAAAAACTAAAATTCCAAAAGTATAAAACAGGAAAAAATGCTTACCAAAGAAAGAAAATGTATCATGCACCGCACCCTCCTCCCTGCCCTGTGGTGCAACAGATGTCCCTTTCTTAAAATATGTACTCAATGGGAGCGTAATGTTGCAACCACACACGCAAGTTGACATGCTGTAAGGAAAAAACGAGTTAGTACATTTCATACATGAAAAAGGTCATTTTAAAATCAACATGAAAAACTAAAATTTCAAAAGTATAAAACAGAAAAAATGCTTACCGATGAGAGAAAATGTATTGTGCTCTGCACCCTCCTCCCTGCCCTGTAATGAGACAGTGGTCGAAGTATAAATTTCTCCGCTGTCGTTTCGTCTCAGACTACGGGAGGCATCCTCAGATTTACAGCTTGGATGTCAGCGTTGCACCGCAAGCGTGACGATCGATTACTTTCAATCGACAATGCGTACAATGCGCCCGCATAATTTTTTCATGTAAAAAATATCTAATACAAATCCAACAAACTTAACACCCTCGAAGAACAGAAACATGAGAAATTTTTGCAAGTACCTGTAAGCACAGTTGCTAATGATAATACGTCAGTCTCATCCTGGGCTACAAAAGAGGAGTATCTCTTACCTTCATGCCGAGTAGATTTCTGCTGGACGGTGGAAACGGAAAATAAAATCTTCTGTTACAGAAGTCCTTTATAGAATACTGGAAGTTTCGAATTCGCCTTGTATGTAACTGTCGAAGGCGGAGCAAAAAAGACAAGTCTTGCGAAGTGACAGCTACTTGTATACATACACCATTCAAAGAGCAGTTATTCCTTGTGGGAAAACAGAGAGTAATTAATACGTTGCGGGAAAACAATCAAAGAGTAAATATACGTGGCGGGAAAGACAATCTCGTAGCGAACATGACTAAAACCTACGTATCAGTCGTACAGATTTTTGACATGAGCTCAAAATATAATATATGAATCCGAGTAATGTACTGTTTTGTAAATAGCAACGTCGATTGCAGTAGCCCTCTGTCGACCTGTATGTTTACAGAAATTATGGCCAAATTCTTCCATCCATTTATAAAGACCAGCTATTTATAAAGTCCAAAGATTCGAAATTCGTTTTTGCTTGACTCAGTGCCGCAACTTTAAATTTTTAGCTGACAGTTCGTTACACCGATAGCTAAACATGCACGCGAAAGAGATGTCAAATTTTACTTTTCCTTTGTTTGTTGCAGACTTGCGTAATAAAGAAATAAACTTTTGCAAAACCCTTTGTTTATTCTCATAAAAAGCAACCTTTACACATGATTCATGTGGTTCTGGGCTATTAACGATTTATTCCTGTTGAGTATGTGGTTTTTAAAAGTAGTCTCACGAGAAGAGGTGTTACCAGGAACTAGGAAATGTGTCAAAGACAAAATAGAAAACTCAGCATACCACATTATTCATAGCCGACATTTGTTTGCACAGTCGTACCTCAACAAGTTTTAATGATAACATAGTGAACGGTCTGCTACGAGCTCACATTGATTTCTTGTCTCAGAGTATGTGCTCTATTGTGGTTAGCCGACATCAACAAGAACGAGAAACATCTCACTTGTCTACATCTACATCTACATGATTACCCTGCGCTTCGCAATTAAGTTCGTGGCAGAGGGTTCATCGAACCACCTTCGAGCTATTTCTGTACGGTTCCACTGTCTAACAGCGCACAGGAAAAACGAGCATTGTGCGAGCTCTGATCATGATTATGATTTCTCGCTATGTGGGTGGGTGCCAACAAAATATTTTCGCATTCGGAGGAGAATGTTGGTGATCGAAATTTGACGAGAAGATTCTACCGCAACGGAAAGCGCCTTTTAATGACTGTCACCTTAATTCGGGCATCATGTGCGCTGCACTCTCTCCCCTATTTCGCAACAATAAAAAACGAGCTGCCCTTCTTTGAACGTTTTCGATGTCCTGCGTCAGTCCCACCTGATGCGGATCACACACCGCACATCAATACTCCAGTAGAGGGCGCACAAGCAAGGTGTACGCAGTCTCTTTAGTCGATCTGTTGCATTTTCTACATTCTCTACCAATACATCGAAGTCTTCAGTTTGCTTTACCCACAGCATTATCTATATGACCATTCCAACTGAAGTTATTCGTAACTGTAATCCCCAAGAATTTAGTTGAGTTTACAGCCTTTAGATTCGCGTGATTCATAGCGTAACCGAAATTTAGCGGATTTCTTTTAGTACTCATGTGAATAACTTCACACTTCTCTTTATTCAGGCTCAACTGCCACTTTTTGCACCATACAGATATTTTATCGAATTCCTTTTGGTCATCTATTGACTTACAAGACGGTAAATGTCAGTATTTTCTGCAAACAATCTAGGAGGGCCTAAACACTTCCTTGGGAAACACCATACATTACTTCTATTTTACTAGATGATTTTACATCAGTTACTATGAACTGTGACTTGCCCAACAGGAACACACGAATCCAGCCGCACAATTGACACGATACTTCATAGGCACGCGAGTTGATTAGAAGACACTTGTGAGGAACGGTGCCGAAAGCCTTCTGGAAATATAAAAATACGGAATCAGTTTAACAACCCCTGTCGACAGCACTCATTACTGCATGAGAACAGAGAGCTAGTTGTGTTTCACAAGAACGATGTTTCCTGAATCTGTGCTATTAGTCAGTAAATCGTTTTCTTCGACATAATTCATTATGTTTGAACACAGAGTACGTTCCAAAAACCTACTGCAAATGGACGTTAGTGATAGGGGTCTGTTATTCAACGGAATACTCATGTTTCCTTTCTCGATGCGAATTGTACGACTTTCCAGTCTTTAGGTACAGATTTTTCAGTGAGCGAGCGTTTGTGTATCATTGTTAGACGCGGAACTGTTGCTGAAAGGAATCCGACTGGTATGCAATTTGGACCAGATACCTTGCCTTTATTAAGTGATTTAAGATGCTCTACTACACTGATGATATCTACTTCTAAGAAACTCATGTTGGCAGGTGTTCTGGATTCGAATTCTGGAAGATTTACTTCGCCCCATTTGGTGAACGAGTTTCTGAAAACCGTGTTTAATAACTCTGATTTAGAGGCACTGTCATCAGTGGCATAGCCATTGTTATTGCGCGGAAAATTATTGTACACGCTATGTGATCAAAAGAATCGTGCGCGATGTCTGCGCGCATTGTCACGGTCCGTGCGGCTACCCCCGTCGGTGGTTCGAGTCCGCACGTGGGCCTTGGTATGTGTGTTGTCCATATCGTAAGTTGGTTTAAGTAGTATGTAGGCTTAGGGACCGATGACCTAAGTAGTTTGGTACTATAAGACCTTACCACGAATGTTTTTAATAGTATCCTGACACCCCCAAAAAGATACTTTTTCATGTTAGGGGCATTGTGCTGCCACCTACTGCCAGGTACTCCACATCAGCGACCTCAGTAGTCATTAGACATTGTGAGAGAATAAGAAAGCGGAACTCACGAACTTTGATCGCAGGCAGGTGTATGGGTGTAACATGTGTCATACGTCTGTATGCGAGATTTCCACAATACTAAACATCCACAGATCCACTGTTTCCGATGTGATAGTGAAGTGGAAACGTGGAGGGACAAGTATAGCACAAAATCGTACAGGCCGACCTCGTCTGTTGACTAACAGAGACCGCCGACAGTTGAAGATGGTCGTAATGTGTTATAGGCAGGCATCTATCCAGACCGTCACACAGGAATTTCAAACTGCATCAGGATTCACTGCAAGTACTATGACAGTTAGGTGGGAGGTGAGAAAACTTGCATTTCTTGGTCGAGCGGCTGCTCATAAGTCACACATCACGCCGGTAAATGCCAAACGTAGTCTCGCTTGGTGTAAGGAGCGTGAACACTGCACGACTGAACAGTGGAAAAACGTTGTGTGTAGTGACGAATCACACTACACAATGTGGCGATCCGAAGGCAGGGTGTGGGTATGGCGAATGCCCAGTGAACTTGATCTGCCAGCGTGTGTATTGCAACGTTAAAATTTGAATGTGGTGGTGTTATGGTGTGGTCGTGTGTTTCATGGAGGGGGCTAGCACCCCTTGTTGTTTTGCGTGGCACTACCACAGCACAGGCCTATATTGATGTTTTAAGCAGCTTCTTGCTTCCCACTGTTGAAGAGCAATGGCGATTGCATCTTTCAACACCATCGAGCACCTGTTCATAATGCATGGCCTGTGGCGGAGTGGTTACACGACAATAACATCCCTGTAACGGACCGGCCTGCACAGAGTCCTCACCTGAATTCTATAGAACAGCTTTGGGATGTTTTGGAACGCCAACTTCGTACCAGGTCTTACCCACCAACACCGATACCTTTCCTCCGTGCAGCACCCCGTGAAAAATGGGTTGCCTTTCCCCAAGAAGCCTTCCATGACCTGATTGAACGTATGCCTGTGAGAGTGGAAGCTGTCATCAAGGCTAAGGGTGGGCCAACACCATACTGAATTCCAGCATTACCGATGGAGGGCGCCACAAACTTGTAAGTCATTTTCATCAGGTAGTGTAAGGGCCGCTTAAAAAGTTTCCGTTTGAGGAGCTGCTGCAGCGTATATGCAACATCGCGCGACTCGGATGAGAGTATACAAGCACCAACATGTTGGTAAGGGGTTAGTGTGACATTCGTGTCTTCCCGACACTCCTGTTGTAAATGAGGAAACCTGAAATACGACGATGTTATTACCAAATGTGTCCAAAAGCACCAACCTTTTGTTATTCTGTTCGTGACTGCTGAAGGACGAACACCAGTAGACATCCACCAGAGAATGGAGAATGTGCCGTTGTGGAATTGCGCAAGACTTTTTGTGCTGGTCGCGATTCGACACGAGACACACTTCGAACTGGGAATCCAGCCTCATTTCAAGGAACCTGTGGCGTCCACCATGGGGGAACATTAACTGGGCAACGCTGGAAACTGTGTAGGATTTTGCTTCGATGGATGTTCTACAATGGCGGGCAGAGAGAGCGGTGTACAAGCCATTTTAAGACAGAACATTATCGATCCTCACACTTTCTTCGGTCAAGCCACAAACTCAATCTTGTGGCTTGCTGTGTCATCTGAACAAGACACAGTCAGGGCAAAATCGCCACAGGCGCAAAGATGCGAGCCGAGCAGCTCTCGCCCAGTTGGTTACAGATCATCGTCCAGTCCTGACTTAGTCAGGGAACGTCGTTTAGTGAACTCTTAGCGAACAGAGTGTTGTAGCCGGCCGCGGTGGCCATGCGGTTCTAGGCGCTTCAGTCCGGAACCGCGCGACTGCCTTGGTCGCAGGTTCGAATCCTTAGGTTTAAGTAGTTCTAAGTTCTAGGGGACTGACGACCTCAGATGTTAAGTCCCATAGTGCTCAGAGCTATTTGAACCAAGACTGTTGTTGTAATTGCATTTGCTATGTACTGTGAAGGTTACCTACAATTATTTGCATTTAGCCATTGAGGGTCTTTTTGTGTTATATTACAAGCAGTGTTGCAGACTTCATTGTTCAACAAGTCACAAAGATAAATCAACCTTTTCAACTCATTTGTGTCACTTCGTTACTAATTTGTTAGGGTGTTGTAGAACGTATCCTGCTACCTGGCCCTGGCGCATAGCTGTGTAACAGTGGCAGGGAGAAATTGTCTTAGCGTTGTGTTGCACCAGAAGCCGTTTCACCAACTCACAAGCTCGATCTCCACAGCAGTAGCGACGAGGCCTTTACAAAATTGGCGGCGAGGCTTTACAAAATGGGTTAAGATACAAACACAGTGCCGAAAATTAGGAATATTGTTGCCATTGTAAAAGACACTATAAACATTTTTAGAGAATCGACTACACGCTGTAAATATGATTCGAATTTATCACGAATGTATAAGACGAGATGGCCTGAGAAAGATGAAACCATCAGACTATTTTCTCAACATCGTGGGAGCTGGAAAAAAAAAAAAAAAATTCTACAGACGGATATTATGCAACGAGAGTATCTGTGTATCAGTTACATTCAGCCAAACCAGTGTTGATCTTAGCTTTACAAACAATAACCAAGTGCCCAGCAGTTTTGGAACCAGTAGTTCATGTCCAATTATCTAACAAGTCTATAGATATGACCTTGGCGAGGGAAAACATCACAGGAATCCTTGACGTTCTCAGTAACGACCGGAAGGAAGCAGATAGAATAATTACAGCATTACTTGGAAAAACACGAACTACTCTAGGGGATCATACAATGTAAGGTTTCACGGCCAGTATTGTCTTCACTTAAAACTTCCGGGGTGATAGGTCGTGGTCGAAGTATAAAACTCTCCCCTGACGTTTCGTCTCCGACTGCGGGAGACATCCTCGGAGGTACAGCTTGGATGTCAGCGTTGCAGCGCAAGCGTGACGATCGATTACTTTCAATCGAGAATGTTGGCATTACCAGAGCAATCTCATAGCCGACGCCACGTGATCGACAGTGGCGCCCTCTGTACTGCCTGTATAATCAGCGCTTCCTCGAGTTCTCTTAGCAGTTCGCCGCTGTACCTCCGAGGATGTCTCCCCCAGTCGAAACGTCAGGGGAGAGTTTTATACTTCGATCACGGCCTATCAGCCCGGAAGTTTTAAGTAAATACTGTAGAGGAATTGAAAATAGAAATTAATGTTCTATGTTCTGGATGCTAGCAAAAATTCAGAAGCAATCCGGAAAATGACACCGAATACTGGCGTCGTTCACTGATAGTACAATATATCGAATCGCTCATATGACAAACTGTGCGGATGAGATACCGATTTTGTAATATCCAGTAATACTGATAAAGCACTTTGAATGAGATAATTTGCCTCGGAAAGTTTTCACAGTGGTTGGCAGAAAATAATGGACATCCAATATTAAGTAATTATTACACTATCCGACCCAAAGTTTCAAATCAAAGCGTACAATTTTACCCCAAACAGGGCAGCACTATTTGTGATGAACGTATACGCCACTAGAAGGAAAGTGCTTGTTTCTCCCTAGGGTCATGCCTGCCTTACACGTGTGAATATCTGTGGTCTATCGGCAGGTCGGGCTAGGATCATTTAATACCTTTTAAATGCCCGAGACTAGGCCAATCACCAAAACCATTTATGCGTGTTGAATTAGATAGTGTTTCAGTATTTATTTCTGTTTCCTTTCTTTTTAATGTCATCACCGTCTACTTTGGATGGTCAAGATCAACCGCTCTTGATCCACCATTTCCTTCACCATCCGGGTCCATGCAACAGCGCCCGTCATCCCAGTCTCGATGCGTTCGGAACTGGGAAACTAAAAGACGGCGTCTGAGTCAGACCTGTCACTCCTGCGGTTTTATGCAGAGCTGGACTGAGTAACGTCTGCTAAGCTTAGCGATCGCAGACGCCAGGCAGTTGGCTTGGACCACGGTCAACATAACCTCATTCAAACGTAAGTCGATTTGTGTCTGCATTATAAAGTCGTTCTTGATTGAAAATGTCAGTTTACGAGCCTAATTCTCGTCATTTGCGGGAGGTGTTACTGTTTTGTTTCAGTATGAAGAAAACAACGGTTGAGTATCATCGAATGCTCTCAAGTACGTATGGTAAGGACGCTATTAGCGAAAGAACGTCTTGTGAGTGGTTTCAACGCTTCAAGAACGGTGGGTTTTATTGTCGTAGACCGGCATAGTGGTGGAAGAGATAATGTTTTCGAAGATGCAGAATTGGAGACATTGCTGAGTGAAGACTCGCGTCAAACTCAAGAAGAATTGGCACGATTAGTGGGAGTGACACAGTAAGCCATTTCAAAACGTCTCAAGGCTAGTGGCATGATTCAGAAAGAAGGAACTTGGGTCCCGTGTGAGCTGAAACCGAGAGACGTTGAATGGCGTTTGTGTGTCTGTGAACAGCTGCTTCAGAGGCAAAAACGGGAGGAATTTCTGCATCGTATTGTGACCGGAGACGAAAAATGGGTTCATTATGATAACCCTAAACGCAAACCAATGGGATATCCCGGCAATGCTTCCACGTCGACGGCCAAACCGAATATTCACGGCTCGAAGATCATGCTCTGCATTTGGTGGGACCAGCTCGGCGTCGTGTACTATGAGGTGTTGGAACCAAGTGAAATAATCACAGGTGCTCGTTATCAAACGCAGTTAATGCGCCTGGGCAGAGCATTAAAACACAAACGGCCGCAATACAGCGAGAGACTCGATAAAGTGATTTTGCAGCACGACAACGCTCGACCCCACGTTGCAAAAGAGGTCAAAACGTACTTGGAAACGTTAAAATGGGAAGTCCTACCACACCCGCCATTTTCGCCAGACATTGATCTCTCTGACTATCACCTGTTTAGATCAATGGTGCATGGCCTCGCTGGCCAACACTTCCGATCTCATGAAGAAATCACAAATTGGATCGATCTGTGGATCGCTTCAAAAGATGAACAATTTTTTCGAAGCGGGATTCGTACACTGTCCGAAAGGTGGGAGAAAGTAGTGGCCAGCGATGATAAATACTTTGAATGAGACATGAGTAACCACCAAATGTTGGGGAAAAAACGGCGGAAGCAAAATTGCAGAGCTTGTATTTGCCATGCACATATAAAATTAATTTTCAGGGTTATTATGGGCTCATGTGCTGCTCAAAGTATTTTAAAGAAGATCCGTCTTACGTGTATGTAGTAGTGTAATCTATTGGCAGTTATGGGTAATACAAGTATTGAAGCCCACCTAGAATTAGGTTCTATAAGTTTCCGGCCTGGCCTTGAATACGACCGCGAAGGGGAGCTAGCGACGTCTGCCAGTAGATGCTCGCACAAACTGCAGCCCGCTGCTAGCCTCAGGCGTATGGTGACACTCGTTTCAGTAACGTGTTGCTTGCTGCGGTGCTGCAATGGATAAAATCGAGTACCGTGCAGGGATAAAGTTCCTCGGGTTTCCACTGGCTGAAATCACAGTCCACTTGGATGGCATTGTGGTGATGCTTCCCCTTCATACTTCACAGTGAAGGAATGGTCTAAACAGTTTCGTCTAGGCAGAGAGAGCGTTGGTGATTCCCCCCCCCCCCCCCCGCCCCCTCCCCCATCTGTCTGCACCCCCCCCCCCCCCACCATGCCCATATGCCTTTGTACTCTATAGTGCAGTGTTTTCCGTGAATGTTCAGTGTTGTGCGTCCCCTTTTGAAAGTGCTGCGTACAGAACCAGACTGTCGCCGTGTTTTTTAATTGTGCCTGGCTATTTTCTAAGTGTTTTTAATCAGCATCACTGACCTCTTTGTTTTTTATGTTTTCTTCACAACTTTTTCGCCATGTACCAGTTTTAAACAGTCACCGTTTTATCACCTCTTTTTATTGTTATGTCCCCTCATTATGTTTTTAACTTTATCTGTAGGCTGCAGACCGGCGTATTACACTGCTGCCAGCCCGCCCCCCTCTATCTGGGGGGGGGGGGGGTCGACATATAATTAAAAAAAAAGCTGAGATGGTGACCGAGAAAACTATAGCTATTTCTGAAAGTGAAGTTCTGAGCGACAGGCGGTTGAAAGTTAAGGATAATGCAGCAAGGTTCGAGTTATCTAAAACAAGCGTTTTCCGGGTCGTGCATGGTCATTTGCACACGAAAAAGGTTAGTGCAAGTCGGATGGCCAGACTTCTCTTTGCAGTGCAGAAGGAACAGTGCGTGACTCGTACACCGAGTTTTTGGAGCTGTGCCGTGGCAACAAGAAAGAAGTTCTGGAATGTATGTTACAGGGGATGAATCTATGGTTCTTTATTACGATCCTCTGTCCAAAAGAGAATCTCTTAAATGGCATAAACCAGATGATGCTCCTCAAAGAAAGGCGAAGGCTACTCAGTCCACAAAGAAGGTCACGGAACAATCTTCTGTGATTCCAGAGGAATTCTTTTAGTTCATTTCAAAGAAAGGGATACCACTGTGAACGCACAGTACTATGCTTCACTTCTGCACAAATAACGCGAGTCCGTCATAATACAGGGGTGATGAAGGTTGTGACATGGTATTCGTCTTCTCCACGGCACTGCGCCATTACGCACAGGGGCAGCTGCGAAGGCTGCAGTAAAGGAATGTAGCTTCTACGAGACTGACCACCCACCTGTAGTCCAGATCTAGCCAACAGTGACTACTCCTCTTCTCCAAACTAAAGAACGTTCTTCGAAGAAGACCATCTGTTGTGGCCGATCGGTTCTAGGCTCTTCAGTCTGGAATCGCCTGACTGCTACGGTCGTACGTTAAAATCCTGCCTCGGGCATGGATGTGTGTGATGTCCTTAGGTTAGTTAGGTTTAAGCACTTCTAAGTTCTAGCGGACTGATGGCCTCAGATGTTAAGTCCCCTTGTGCTCAGAACCATTTGAGCCATTTCTTCGAAGAAGGAAATTTGATGATGATAAAGTGAAAGCTGCTGTAATGGGACATTTTGCCGATACAGTATAAGATTATTTTTTGAAAGGCATAGAGGTGTGAAAAGTATATTGACATAAAGAGTGGTTACGTTGAAAAATAGTATCATTATATGTAGTCAGGCAAGAGAGTTGTGGGACCTACCCCGTATAAGCAAACACCGTCGAATTAGTTGTTGATTCACTACTGCTCATTTGGTAAAGAGTTCCATTCGTAATCCACTCCGTTGGCATCTCTGTTGATGCATAAAGAATACGTTTTTCCGAAACATGAGATACTTTGTCTCAGTTGTGTCTATTTCGAATATGTAGAGATGCGCACGACGTGGAACAATAAGTACAACGCAATATCAAGTACGTTTCCGAGAAAATGTTTCGTGTTGAATGCAGGGTGAAAAACTGATGAAGGTGAGAAACTTCACATAAATCTGATTAACGTCACCCACAGCAAACTAACAAATCATGATAACATACGTGTACGTAACTTTGTGTTTATGAGCATGAAGCCATGTTCAAAATTCAGTTTCGACTATCGAACTTTTTTCTTCATAAGTGGCGAAACGACAGTAACTGGATAAAACTGGAGGACCATGTCTCTAAATATACTGGATAAAGACGTAGTTGTTTTCAAATCGGTAGTCCACTTATTTATTGTCTGTCTTCATTCTGATTATGATATAATCATACGAATTTTAAAAAAAATATAATCCATGTAGACAACTGACAGCAAACACTTAATGGCCTTCGCTACAAGATTATTTTTTCCGCCACGAGTTATTTACTATTCTCTCATTGTTTTGTTGCAACACAGTAGGTCCACAGTCTGACCAAGATAAACACCCCCTAACTTCGAGAAATTAATGTTTGCTTTTGATTGTATTTCTGCTTAACTAAGACATGAATTATCGTGAAATAAATGTAAAAAGAGCCAAATCTCGCTGATCCAGTGAACAGCTTATTCAGTGAAGAAATACTTTCGTACACTGAATAACTGTAGCTCACTCCGCTGAAAGCAGTATAACGTAATCACAGTGTTTCATGAATAAGAAGCATGTGGGTACTTATGCAGCTGCCTGTTCTTATTATGACTGCCACTTTCTTGACACGTCTAATGATTAGCACTTTCGTACACGTCACTCGACTTTCTAACACACGGATATTAAGTAAACGTAATTAATTTTTCTTCAAAAGACGACTGTGCTGAATATTATCGCTTTTTAGCAAAAACTGCAGCATACGTTTCTTCTGTGTCGGGAAACTGTTTTATAGCTTTTGACGTTTTATTATCACGTCTCTGTGGTGACCTCTTCAGTCAAAGTTGTTGTGTTGGCTTGTTTGGTACGTTAAATAGGGCAGATATTGCATTCCATATAAGCTTCCTATGTTCTGCGTTCACTTATATGGCTGGAAGTGTAACGAAAAAACTTCACGTTGTTGGGTAGTTACACGAGGTCCTTCTGCAAAAGGTCAGGTCTCTTGCTGTTTACCAGTCACTTTTTGTTCTTAAAGGAAAGCGACATTCTTCAGTAAATATCTACAAGTTAAAAAAAAATTAAAATGCGTATGGAAGTACTGGCGGGGATTGGGGATTTTCCGCTGCCTGGTGCAGATCTTTTTAGTTGACGCCACTTCGGCGACTTGTGCGTTGATGATGACGAAGTGATGGTGAGGACAACACACACGCCGAGTCCTGAGCGGAGAAATTTTCCTGAGGTGTCTTCCAGACTCTTTTAAGTTACTCATCGTAGTAGAAGACGAGCTTCTTCACGAAGAACTTCGAAATAACTTCTTCATGTACATGAATAAAATAACCTCTCCATTGAAAGAAAAATAAACAAATCTGCTCTAGGAAAATTAAGTAATTTCGTTATGGGAAGAAGAGACGTTATGCCAAATTAGTCTGGAAGACACTGAAAAGAAAACGCTTCTAAAAGAAACAGTTGCCACTCCCCTTAAAGAAATAACTGAAACATGTTGGGAAGAAACACAGCGCAAAGACTCTCTATCGGAGATGGTAAAAATTTTTCTTGAGAGAAAACATAAGGATTTCCTCGAAGAGTAAGAGAAAATCTCTTGTATAAACCCTCAGTCTACCTGAAAGAGTTGCAAAAAATTGCAGATAAATTCTTTATGTTTCTGTTGTGACTTATTTTTTAATAGCTTTGCAGTCGTTTAGCAGTGCCAGTCTGGTTGTAATAAATTTTTATTGGTATTGATAAAGGTGCTGTGCAGGTAATATGGGCCATTCTTTTGCAAACCCACACCCACATTTTCTTTTGATTGACGCACACAGAACGGTGTTCCAGGATGTGTTATAGGGTACACTTAGTGAAATATAGATCCAGTCCCACTCCAACTCGGAACAGTTTCCCTCGCGTAACCACTTTATCGACAACATCACACTACCATGACTGATGTTGGTGGGGAGAACACTGGGAGTATCACTGATGTTGGTGAGGAATTTTGTCTTTTCTAGTGACAATTGAAGTCCTACCCTGGCAGCCTGGAGTTTAGGCATATTGAGCTGCTTTACTGCTACTTCCACTGAGCTTGCTATTAGTGCCAGATCATCTGCGAAAGCTAAACAGTCTACTACCAGTCCCTTCCGTTTGTGTCCAGGTAAATACCGATAGGTATATTAATCCACACTTGCATCCAGTCTTGTATGTGTGGGAAGTGATTCAAAAACTCTCCTACATGATACTGACATGAATAGGTGTAAGTTGCCCTCACCAATACATTTGACATATGGAAATGGGGGTTCTGAGCTAGGCATGTGTATTGGGGGTGACATATCTACTGGTCTATGGCGAAGTCAAAAAGTTTTGTGATGGAATTTCTTCTCACTTCAAGGACTTAGGAAACATCACAAGACCATGAGAGTAGTGGACCAAAGCCACCACCAGTGCATTTTGTTAGTGCCAGTTGCCTACATCAGAGGCAGGTATGCACTCAGGGCCAAACCTATTGTTTTCCTTTGATTGAAAGGTCATTAACCTATTATTCTCCTTTGTTGACAGATCCAAAACCTACTGTTCTGCTAAAAGGACCCTTTCTTTTGATTGTTAGGTCCTTAACTTATTGTTCCCCCACCCCCCTCCACCCCTCAGGAATCGACCCCCCTCGCTGCTACCGGTACACTTTCAGGTCTGAGTTATTGTAAGATAGGCATTTCTTATTATAGATGTTCTTGGTTAATTGATATGCTAATTGTAACTTATTAATCCGAGTTGTTAGTGCTGTTCCTTCTGACAGATCATGTTCCAACCATTCTCCTAGATGCTTGAATCTGTCAACTTTTTCAATTTGACTTTGTTCCAACTGTAGAACACTGGGAGTATCATTGATGTTGGTGAGGAATTTTGTCTTTTCTAGTGACAATTGAAGTCCTACCTTGGCAGCTTGGAGTTTGAGCATATCGAGCTGCTTTATTGCTACTTCCACTCAGCTTGCTATAAGTGCCAGATCATCTGTGAAAGCTAAACAGTCTACTACCAGTCCCTTCCGTTTGTGACCAGGTAAATACCGCTCGGTATATTTTGATCTTCCATTTCTTTTCGCCACTCTATGTTCCATAGGATCTCGGTCAACTTGCTAATTGCTTTGTCTCCAGCCTGCTTCCACAGCTCTGCAACTATAGCGTCTTCTCCTGGTGCTTTGTTATTCTTCAGGGACTGAATGATGTTTTTCACTTCTTCTTCTGTTGTAGGGCGAGAGTTTGGTTGTCTGGGACTGTCTCAATAGATAAAGGAGGTTTTAGGGGACTCACAGTTGAGGAGATTCTCAAAATATATGACAAAATATTTGGCCAATATGTGGCAGTTGTCTTTGTCATTATAGGCTATGTTTCCATCTGGTCCTCTGAAGTGTAAGCTGGGTGGGGCATAGCTTCTAATGTTTCGCTTGAAAGTCTGGTAAAAGTTTCTAGTGTTTTCTCCTTGATATCTTCATCTACTTTAGTCAATTGGTCCTGAGTGTACTGATGTTTAACGTGCTTGATGGTTTTGGCAGTTAGCCAGGGCTGTTCTATGAACTTCTCCTTATTTGTTTTGGACTTCTGTGAGCTCCATCTTAGCCAAGCCGCTTGTCTCTTTGTGATCGCTTGGTCGCAGGTAACTGGTCCCAGTTGTTGCTTTCATGATCTAGTGTTTGCATTCTCTCTGCAAGCATATTGCAGGTTTTCAGTTTTTCAAAGTCAAACTTGGTGATTTTGGGAGTTTGAGACTTTCTTGTATTCCTAGATAGAAATCGGAGAGGTAGTGGTGTGAGTCCAAGTTAACCTTTCTTAACACTCTCACATTCTGGACTTCTCTACAGGACTTTCTTGAAATGACCACATGATCTTTTTGAAACTCTCCTAGAAGTTTATTGGGTGAAGTCCATGTCATCTGCTTTCTTGGTAGATGCTTAAAGGCTGTTGATTTCATTACTAGGTTAAATGGTTTACAGAGTCCCACAAGCCATTCTCCATTTCTGTTAGTGCACATGTGAGCTGGGTACTTCCCCACTATATACTTATACTTCCGCTCTTTCCCTAACTGGGCATTAAAATCATGCAGTAATATGATTGTATTCCTCTCTGGGATCTTGCCAATAGTGTCCTCGAGTTTTTTTATTTATTATTACTATTAAAAAGTTTATTTATTTATTTAAAGAGATTTTCAGGAAATCGATCACCACCCCCGCCACCCCATCACCGTCCCCCTCGCCCCCTTCACTCTCTCCCTTCCCTCTGCTACCTGGAAATTAGCGGCTCTGCAGTGGAGAGGAAGGATCTAATGAAGCGAAATTCAAGGGTATATTGTTTTTTATAAATCAAAAGAGTTTGTGGGGCTTGGATTTCACTTGCTCATCATTTTCTGCTGTTTGGAAAGATGCAGGTCTTGTGAGAAGTAATTATATCGATCTCATTTCTTTTTTTTATTCCGGTTGCGTGAGGAATAGCGTCATGAAACACCCATCACACAGTTAAAAATCCTTCGATCGCGAAGCACGCACCGCCCACCGTACCCTGTCCACTGGACCGCACAGGACGCTACCGCACGTGCTCCTAGGAGTCAGGATGCACCGCAAAGTGTTGACGTGGCCATCAGCTGCTGAACCACATGCAGGTGTCAGCCCGGGTCCCGCAAGGATGAGATGGTGGCATCCCTATGAGACATGATAGCTGAGATATACTTGTCGCAATGTGTGCTCACCTAGGCATCGTTGCTCGCGCAATGATGCAGCGCTTTAGAAATCTGTTCCAATGATCCATCTGCGAGATCATTTTCTAGTTACTCGATGGTTTACAGCAAGCTCCACCTCAAAAACGTTTCGAGTTTCCAGAGAAATAATTTACGGTCTATATCTTGGAAATTATACTGCACAAGCGATACTGCTAAGCACGCATTATTGCTATGTACTAGATATCGACAAGTATCACGAAAATGGTATGATATTCTGGCAAGCCGTGTGAAATTACATATGATCTTGTAACCCCAGAGTCTGGAGACTGATGTAGAAAACAAGCAAAGCAAGCAGGTTGGGACCATGAACAGTGACGCCTTTGTGCCAAGGGGAACCGACGCGGCCTTTGTACAACGATTCTTCACGGTATATGTACGAGTGTCTGGTGGTCGGTAGCTGTACGAATGATGCGAAAGGGGCGATTTTGTACGGCGCAAGATACGAATTGTATGTTTACTACATCGACACAGTACACGGTGACATATTTTTGGGTTGGAGGTCTGTTTCATGCTCTTATGTTCAATCTTCCGTCCTCATTTGTGGAGCAGTGTAATTGAGTAAGAATCTTTCCATATTTGACGATCTGTAGGTCACTTTAGCAGGGTTTAACTGTCAGTGCAATATAGCGATCTGTACAAAATAGTTTCGGGACTGAAAGTCTTGTCTGCAGAAAGAAAAAGGCGGACTGTGGTTCTATGCTGACAGCATCAGTAATTTGGCAGGTAAATTCAGTAAGTGCTGATCCTAATGCTCCATTCATTCACAAGATATCCTGTGTGACAGTACATAGGAGCCTCTATACAGGGTGGTCCATTGATAGTGACCGGGCCAAATATTTCACGAAATAAGCATCAAACGAAAAAAACTACAAAGAACGATACTCGTCTAGCTTGAAGGGGGAAACCAGATGGCGCTATGATTGGCCCTCTAGATGGCGCTGCCACGAGTCAAACGGATATCAACAGCGTTTTTTTTAATAGTAACTCCCATTTTTATTACAAATTCGTGTAGTACATAAAGAAATATGAACGTTTTAGTTGGACCACTTTTTTCGCTTTGTGATAGATGGCACTGTAATAGTCACAAACATATAAGTACATGGTATCACGCAACAATCCGCCAGTGCAGACAGTATTTGCTTCGTGATGCATTACCCGTGTGAAATGGACCATTTACCAATTGCAGAAAAGGTCAATATCGTGTTGATGTATGGCTATTGTGATCAAAATGCCCAACAGGGGTGTGCTTTGTATGCTGCTCGGTATCCTGAATGACATCATCCAAGTGTCGGGACCATTCGCCGGATAGTTACGTTATTTAAGAAAACAGGAAGTGTTCAGACACATTTGAAACGTCAACCACAACAATTGATGATACCCAAGTAGGTGTTTTACCTGCTGTCATGGCTAATCCGCACATCAGTAGCAGACAAATTGCGCGAGAATCGGGAATCTCAAAACGTGTGTTGAGAATGCTACATCAACATCGATTGCACCCGTACCATATTTGGTTCAAATGGCTCTGAGCACTATGGGACTTAACATCTGTGGTCATCAGTCCCCTAGAACTTAGAATTACTTAAACCTAACTAACCTAAGGACAGCACACACATCCATGCCCGAGGCAGGATTCGAACCTGCGACCGTAGCAGTCGCGCGGTTCCGGACTGAGCGCCTAGAACCGCTAGACTATCGCGCCCGGCGTACCATATTTCTACGCACCAGGAATTGCATGGCGACGACTTTGAACATCGTGTACAGTTCTGCCACTGGGCACAAGAGAAATTACGGGACGATGACAGATTTTTTGCATGCGTTCTATTTAGTGATGAAGCGTCATTCACCAACAGTGGTAACATAAACTGGCATAATATGCACTATTGGGCAACGGAAAATCCATGATGGCTGCGACAAGTGGAACATTAGTGACCTTGGCGGGTTAACGTATGGTGCGACACTATGGGAGGAAGGATAATTGGCCCCCATTTTATCTATGGCAATCTAAATGGTGCAATGTATGCTAATTTCCTACATAATGTTCTACCGATGTTACTACAAGATGTTTCACTGCACGACAGAATGGCGATGTACTTCCAACATGATGGATGTCCGGCACATGGCTCGCATGCAGTTGAAGTGGTATTGAATAGCATATTTCATGACAGGTGGATTGGTCGTCAAGGCACCCTACCATGGCCCGCACATTCACCAGATCTGACGTCCCCGGATTTCTTTCTGTGGGGAAAGTTGAAGGATATTTGCTATAGTGATCCACCGACAACGCCTGACCACATGATCAGCGCATTGTCAATGCATGTGCGAACATTACGGAAGGTGAACTACTCGCTCTTGAGAGGAATTGTTGTTACACGTATTCCCGAATGCATTGAGGTTGACGGACATCATTTTGAGCATTTATTGCATTAATGTGGTATTTACAGGTAATCACACTGTAACAGCATGCGTTATCAGAAATGATAAGTTCACTAAGGTACATGTATCACATTGGAACAACCGAAATAAAATGTTCAAATGTACCCACGTTCTGCATTTTAATTTAAAAAAACCTACCTGTTACCAACTGTTCATCTAAAATTGTGAGCCATATGTTTGGGACTATTACAGCGCCATCTATCACAAAACGAAAAAAGTGGTCCAACTAAAACATTCATATTTCTTTACGTATTACACGAATATGCAATAAAATGTTGGGGTTCCTATTTAAAAAACGCAATTGATATCATTTGACCTATGGCAGCGCCATCTAGCGGGCCAACCATAGCGCGATCTGGTTTCCAAAAAAAATGGTTCAAATGGCTCTGAGCACTATGGGACTCAACTGCTGTGGTCATCAGTCCCCTAGAACTTAGAACTACTTAAATCTAACTAACCTAAGGACAGCACACACATCCATGCCCAAGGCAGGATTCGAACCTGCGACCGTAGCAGTCGCACGGTTCCGGACTGCGTGCCTAGAACCGCGAGACCACCGCGGCCGGCAGAGGTTAATTAATTGATCAATTTAATTAAGCAGTCAATCGAATTGATAAGAGTGAGAGGGGCTATTACAATAACTCGGACCTGAAAGTATACCTGTAGCAGCGAGGGCGGAACTTTCCTGAGAGGTGGGGGGGGGGGGGGGGGGGGAGGTGGAAGAGGCGAGGAACAATAAGTTAAGGACCTGTCAATCAAAAGGAAGGATCCTTTTAGCAGAACAATAGGTTAAGGGTCTGTCAGTCAAGCTATGAAACTGGTGGTTTCCCAATAAATTTGATTTTCACAAACATTTACTTTTCTCAAAACTTTGTGTGTGTTATTTGGGCCCTTATGGTTCTCAATGCCTCAATTATGGTCAGAGTTTACGTGAGTAGTCGTGAAAGAACCATATACGATATTTACAGTTCACTACAATATTACGCATAGTAAACACGCAATGTTATGGAATAGTGGTACTTCTCAGTAATAGGTATTGAATCTAACGGGATTAAAGTGGGAAGGTGGGGGTTTTGGGCGGGGGCAACTAACATCTAACACAAAACTTGCAACAGAAAATATACAGAAAACGTAACAAGGACATGAGCAGGAAATAAGGAGAAAAAAATACTGAATTCCATAGAGTAAGGGCACTACACAGGTAACGAAAATGCAGAAACAAATCTTGGAATCGATAACTAGAATGGAGCTACATAGGATAGTTCTACTGATCGATTCCAACATTCATTATTTTCAGCGTTGTTTTCGTAGTAGGTGTGTGCAGTTCTTTGCTACAGGATTTCTGTTTTTGGTGTCGCTTTCAGTACTACCGTGATAAATAAAATATCTGGAAACCGGTAACTTGATTTCACCTACATAGGTCAATTCCAGTCGTCGATTCCATGGTTTGTTATTTATAGCGTTTTTGCAGTAGTAAAGGAATTAATGCCATAAATTGAATCCTAAAGGAATTAGCAACCTTCGCGTAAAGAAAATGACGTAATAAAGGAACGTAGAATCGGCAATTAGAGCGGTACCACATACGAAAACTCTAAAAGAATGCACTGTGGATTAGGCTTTCTTGGTGTTGCTTTCTGTAGTGCTGTTGTTACAGTAGATGTGTATTGTGCATTCTTTGAGAATTGTCATCCATGCTATCACTCTAATTGTTGATTCCACATTCCGTTATTCTTCATTTTTACTGGCTGTTAATTATTTCGTTAAGGATTTGACTTGTTCGTATCGCTAACTAAGCTACTGGTAAAACGCTAAAAATAACAAATGTTGGAATCGACAACTAGACTCGTATAGAGGCACAAAAAAAGTCGCAGCAGAAATAAACACAAACACTCTATGAAAATCACGACTTGACTCGTATAGACACACAAAAAAAGTCGTAGCAGAAATAAACACTATGAAAAATCACGAAAAATAATGAACCGTGAAATGGAGAACTGAAATTAAGCTATGTAGCAGTCCTCTTTGGTTGCTGCCTAACCACACGCTCGGCGATCGTGCGACATTCTAAAAAAAAGAAAAACAGCCAAATTTTTGTGAGAACCAAGATTATAAATATAGCTTCAAATCGTTTCACATGTAGCAATTTAATCTTTGCCCTTAGGTTCTTACTTAAAGTCCTCGCCGGAAATCGTGTCATATTCGGAAAAAAGTAGCCATATATATTTAGGAGAACCAAGATTATAATTACGATTGCTACTTGATTCACTCACAGCAATTCGTGCTGTTCACTTAGGTTCCTGTCTAGCCACACCCTCGAAAATAGCGACATATTTGCAAAAAACAGCATATTTTACGTCAGTTACTAAGAGAACCACAGATAACATTTAATAACGACGCCAGTACATCATGCAGTACATTCTTCACATCGTGAACTCATGGCGTCACACAGGATGTGACAGGTAAAAGCCGACAGTTGGAATCACAAATAGCACTTAATACCTGAAATTCATCTACAACCCGTTAGAAATTCTTTTAAAAGTATATTATTTCTTACGATAGGACCCTAGAAAACGTGTGTTTCAAGACAGCTTGGCGATGTACCAAGCTTGTCGAACGTTATTTAAACGAGCGAATACGACAAGCACGTGGCACGGGCAGCTCCATATGAGCATTTACAATTTGTAGTATTCCGATCTCACTCTAATTACAAGATTTATAAAATTAATTTGTCTCCAGTACAAACTGCTTTAGACTAACCGCGATAAACAGTATGGACGATTGGTTTGCATAATTAAATCACCCTGAATATAATTGCTGTGTAGAAGGTCTCTATTTCATTAAACATATATGACGTGAGAATTTGTGTTATGCGTCCGCAGAAAGGAACAATTGATCGACGCCTCTACTTTTGGCTGCTAAGCATTCACAGAAGTAAGATGCTGGTTCGTGACTTACCAGACACCACCATTGTTGCCCGTGCCCCTACTGCATTTCACGAACCTTGAAGGTTTTGCTGAATGCGGTCAGGAACACCCGAGTTGCTCACCATTCGAATCGTCTCAGACTGTTGCTAAGATACGGCCCGGGCCGTTAAAGAGACCGCAGTATTGTTGAAAACTGCGTCACATCGCGATTTGTGTTGTTTACTCTAAGAGGGTACGCGGACAATTATCACCGTACAATTAAAGAAACTGCAAGCGATAGTGACAGGGGCACGAATGGTTGTGGCGTCTGGGGCAATGCCGCCGAGAACTAGGTCTGCCTAGCGCCCGAACGAAGGAAAGAAAGAAAACATATAATGAAACATTAAAACAGGAGGGAAAGATGGATAAAAATGGTAAAATGAATCAGCCAAAACAAAGTTTTCGCTACGTTAACGTAATCAAAATAGTTTATTCAAACTTCTCGACAGATTAAAAATTGTTTTCGGGATCGAAAACCTAAATCGGAGCCTTTGCATTTCACTGACAAGTACACTACCACCAGAGCTATCCAAGCGCGACTTACAGCCGCTTCTCACAGCTATACTTCCGCCAGTATCTCATCTAATACTTCCCAAACTTCACAGAAGCTCTCCTGCGGAACATACAACACTAACACGCCTGGAAGAAAGAATATTGCGGAGACACGGCTTAGCTCCAGGCTGTGGATAATCCGTGCCACCGCAATATCCTTTATCCCAGGAGTGCTAATCTTGCCTAATGAGGCACTGAAGGGAGTAAAGCTGTGAGGACGTGCTCGGGATAGCTGACTAGCGCATTTGGCCCCGGCGGCTGTGGCGAGAGAAGCGGGTTGTGCTTACGTCTCCGCTGCTGGTAGCCGTGTGGTGTTCAAAAATGGTTCAAATGGCTCTGAGCTCTATGGGACTTAACATCTGAGGTCATCAGTCCCCTAGAACTTAGAACTACTTAAACTTAACTAACCTAAGGACATCACACACATCCATGCCCGAGGCAGGATTCGAACCTGCGACCGTAGAGGTCGCACGGTTCCAGACTGAAGCGCCTAGAACCGCTCGGCCACACCAGCTGACCGTGTGGTGTTGTCAGTGGGTTTAACGCCGTTGAACTTTCGTAACTTATTGCCACAGATCAGACAGCATTTTTGATGGCAGAACCTGTAAGGAAGGACACTTTGAAGTTTATGTTTGACAATAACTATGCACGACCTCAGTCGTTTGTGGTAGAGGACTTTATGGAAGAAGCAGTTAACAGTTGAGGATACAAGTGGAATCCTTCCTTCGACCAGTAGTAGACTATCTTAAGCTAAAGAATCCCGAAAAATGTGATCTAATTGTGGAATTATACACCAAGTGATCAAAAGTATCCGGACACCTGGCTGAAAATGAACTACACGTTCGTGGCGCACTTCATCGGTAATGCTGGAATTTAGCATGGTGTTGGCCCACCCTTAGCCTTGATGACAGCTTACACTCTCGCAGGTATACGTTCAGTCAGGTGCTGAAAGGTTTCTTGAGGAATGGCAGCCCATTCTTTACAGAGTGCTGCACTGAGGAGAGGTATCGATGTCGGTCGGTGAGGCTTGGCACGAAGTCGGTGTTCCAAAACATCCCAAAGGTGTTCTATAGGATTCAGGTGAGGACTCTGTGCAGGCCAGTCCATTACAGGGGTATTACTGTCGTGTAACCACTCCGCCACAGGCCGTGCATTATGAACAGGTGCTCGATCGTGTTGAAAGATGCAATCGCCATCCCCGAATTGCTCTTCAATAGTGAGAAGCAAGAAGTTGCTTAGAACAACAATGTAGGCCTGTGCTGTGATAGTGCCACGCAAAACAACAAGAGGTACTAGCCCTCTCCATGAAAAATACGACCATACCATAACACTACCGCCTCCGAATTTTACTAATTTCACTACAAACGTCGGCAGATGACGGTCACCGGGCATTCGCCATAACCACAGCCTGCCATCGGATCGCCACATTGTTTACTCTGATTTATCACTCCACACAACGTTTTTCCACTGTTCAATCGTCCAATGTTCACGCTCCTTGCACCAAGGGAGGCTGTCGCTTGGCATTTACTGGCATGATGTGTGTCTTATGAGCAGCCGCTCGACCATGAAATTCATGTTTTCTCACCTCCCGCCTAACTGTCATAGTGATTGCTGAGGATCCTGATGCACTTTGGAACTCCTGTGGATAGATGTCTGCCTATTACACATTACGACCCTCTTCAACTGTTGGCGGTCTCTGTCAGTCAACAGACGAGGTCGGCCTGTACGCTTTTGTACTAGCGTGCCCCTTCACGTTTCCATATTACTATCACATTGGAAACAGTGACCTAGTGTGGAAATTTCGCGTACAGGCGTATGACTCAAGCGTCACCCAATCACTCGACCACGTTCGAAGTCCGTGAGTTCAGCGGAGCGGCCCACTCTCGTCTCTCACGATGTCTAATGGCTACTGAGGTCACCTATATGGAGTACCTGGCAGTAGGTGGCAGCACAATGCACCTAATATGAAAAGCGTATGTTTTTGGTGGTGTCAGGATACTTTTGATCACATAGAGTTGCTGAAATTCATCCGTCGACCAGTAGTAATCCGTCTATCTTAAGTTAAAGAATCCAGAAAAATGTGACCTACTTGTGGATTATACTGAACATTCTGTCGGCAATGTCGGTGATGTTACTGTTATGAAAACGGGACTTGGACTGTTCCCTCACGTATAATCGTCTGTGGATATAGGGCTATTAATATTTATGAGGGGGCAGCCTACAGCATGCACTGGATGTGGTTCCACGCGGCATGTACCCTTTCAGTGTCCGGAGCGCCGAGTGACACAACTACGGACGAGGGAGGCAGCTGTCCCACCCACTATGTCGCAACTACCCAACTACTGATAACGTACGTCCCAGCAGTTCCTGGAACCCTAGCTAAGACATCAGAGGAAGTTACTGATGACCCTGCGGGCCACGTCGAAGAGGACACACGGTTGGAAAAGACCAAAGCAGAAAATGCAGACATGCGGCCCAACGACAATGAACGAGGCAGTGGTGCAGATATTGCGCACAACAGCGCAAGCGACGACGACATGACCGCAGCTCCAAATACTCAGCAGAAGTCCGCACGTGAGACTGTATCACAGATGACAAAAGACGAAACGACAGAAAGCTCCACCACAGAAAACAAAAAAACGGAGGATTGCCCATCACGGAATTGAAAAAAGTGCGCCCACTTGAGGGGAAAAGCGAAGCAAGCACTACAGAAACTACATGACACACCACCGGAAAGCCAATAAGATCACCAATAAATGGCGAAGAAATCATGGGTAGCAGAACTGTCAGACCGTGAAATAGGAAAATTAGAGGAATAAAAAAAACACCACAAAAATTAAAAAAAAAAAAATTCAGCAAATACGAACAACCAACCTACGGAAGCACGAAATGAGAAAAAGGGAACACGGAAAGCCAACCATCCACAGGCATCGGAAGACGATAAGGAAGAAAGTGTTCATAACCAGGCAATGGCGGCGACTCTAGAAGATGAAGCTCGAAGAATTGGAAAAAATTTCAGGAGAAACCCCAAAGCAAAGAATGCCAAATGGCTGGTGTAGAACACAGGGACGTATTGAAAATCTCATTCCGTACAGCAAGGACGTGTCTGTAACATTACACGACAGTACACGTAGGCATGAAGAAATGGAAGAGTGTAATCTGCGAGCAACACACGGTGACAGACGCAATACAGGAACGCTCGGTGGCATGGGTGCAGACATGGAAGACGACTTCTATTAAAGCACAGCTGTGAATCGAGGACTGACCGAAATGAGTACTGGCACTGATTTACAATCATATAGAACAGCTTGTGAGACCTGAGCTTCTTCTGGCGTATACAACTTTCAAATAACTTCCGAGAATTCAGCCAGGTAACACTTTCAGCGACCGCTGATATTTCGGTGGGAGAACACCCCGCCATTTTCAAGGCAAACTGCAACGGACAGGCGACGCACATGTAAATTATGTTATATAATAACACAGAGATATTGACTTGTACGTCCAGCTATTGGAGGCAGTTGAGATTAAATTAGCGAGCAACCTCGCTAACAGGGATGGAGGTTTTTGTTTAAACCCCCTTGTCAAAAAACAGAGGGACAGAGTCAATGCTACCTCACCTGCGAGTTCGTAGTCTCACTATCGACAGCTCCGACTTTGATCATCTTTGGTGGCACTAGTGTTCAGTGTGTGTGTTATCTTTCCTGCATCAGTCCGAGAACCGAGGTTTTAAATTTGCATGTACGTCGCCTGTCCGTTGCAGTTTGTCTTGAAAATGGCGGGGTGTTCTCCCGCCGAAATATCGGCGGTCGCTGAAAGTGTTACGTGGATGAATTCCCGGAAGTTATTTGAAATATAGAACAGCTACCGTTAACATTAACAGAATCTCTAATCTGACTAAAATAGAGTGCATACGAGATTTTATATATACTTTCGGTAAGACAGTCATGTTCCACGTAGTGTGAGTAAACAGGGTGGAACATATCGCGATATACAATGCTATCCTCAATAGAGGACCTAAAAGCGGTACCCCCACGTTATTCAAGGATGGAACTATACCTAGACGTGTTAAAAAGTTAGGAAGTGGAGGAGGAATTTCTGCCGAAACAGACACAGCTCGGTTCGCAAGCCATACTGGCTAAAACTATCTTCTTTCAGGAAAGCATAGTTGAATTAATCAATCCCGCGAAACAAATCTCCAACCTTGCTGGTGATTTCAACTGTGTTCTTTCCGCCGCCGACCAAACACCCGATCCCAACATAGGATCAGATCTGGGAGACTTAGTGAAGAGATTACACCTCGTTGACATCTGGCACAGCTAGTCAAGAGGGAAGCCAGGGTTCACCTATATTACTAGCCATTCTATGAGCAGAATAGACCAGATCTACGCCTCTAGTACCCTGAAAGTGTATTCAGCGCAGAAACTTGTCCTGTCAGTTTTTCTGCTCATTTGGCAGTTGTGTATAATATTAACATGCCAAGGCAAAGAACACTTAGGGGTAGGAGTGTGTGGAAATTCAACATCTCACACCTGATGGGCACAGCTTGGGCACGAGCTAAATTGAGGTTGGTAAATGTAGTTAAGGAACATACGGCGCTGCAGAACTAAGATGGAATGGTGGGTAACACGCACAAAACCTAATATACGAAATTTACTAAAAAGTTATGCTTTTGAAAAGAAATGGTGAGAAACACACACAATGGAATTCTACTTCCGGTGTCTAAGAGAATTAAATAGAGATGCTGCAAATATGCCACGTCACATCACGAAAATAGAACGGATCAAAGCCAAAATAACGCTGTGAAACAACAAATATAGGGAGTTAAAATAAGATCGAGAGGCAAATGTGGCGTCGAGCATGAAATGGTGATTGATGACAACTTATCCACCTACAGTACATCAAAAGTTTTGTCCAACGAGACTATATTCTGCAGAAGACACTGACGACAACGAAAATTTTGAGGGTTTTTTAAACTGCACTGAACCGACTACGACGGAAGCAGAAAATGCAGATCTGGACTCTCAGATTACTGAAGGGAACTGTACGAAGCGTTGAAAGGAACCCCGGGAAACAAACACGCTGAACCTGATGGACTACGGGTAGGGTTTTACTTAAAGTACTGGTATTTGATCGGCGGTATGTTGACCGCAGTGCTCAACGAAAAATGTACGTCTGCCGCCGGCCGTGGTGGGCGAGCGGTTCTAGGCGCTATAGTCTGGAACCGCGCGACCGCTACGATCGCAGGTTCGAATCCTGCCTCGGGCATGGATGTGTGTGATGTCCTTAGGTTAGTTGGATTTCATTAGTTCTAAGCTCTAGGGGACTTATTTATTTATTTATCGTATCCAAGACATCACCATTTTACAAAAAAAAAAAATATTATAATGCAAGAGAAGCAGTTATAATACAATAATACATGGTTATAAGGTATATTAACTACAATAATATAGAAAAGTATGTAACATATAATGATAAGCGCTAAGGATGCGAAACAGAGCGATTTTCATAACCCACGTGAAGCCCAATACACTGCAGCTTGAATGGCCTTGTGATTTGCTTCAAATAGGTCTTGAGTCGAACACGGGTTGTTTAGTTTCCTGCAGACCCGTAGGTGTTGTGGGTCTTGCTGTTCTCCACACTCGCAGGGCTCGTCTGCACTGATGTAGCCCCATTTTTCCAAGTTTGCTCTGCATCTCGATACGCCTGTTCGTAGTCTATTCAGGGCTTTCCAGGTCGTATATGGGAGTTCAGAGCCAGCTGTGGGTTCTTCCCTGGGGCTATTCCCTGGTCTTCCTGGGTCCACATTGTACCACAGCTCTTCCCGTCGTGCTCTAGGCGATAAAAGAGTTGCTTCAGTTGTTCGTAGGAAACTCTTCCTTGATTTAAGTCGGCGAGGTTGAAGATTGTATCCGAACATTGGATGCCTGGGATCTGTCTCCTGTTTATGTTTCCCGATTTCTGCGGCAGTCCTTCTTCTGATGTCTGGCGGGGCTATGCCCATGAGGTGGTACAGCTGCTTTGTGGGAGTTGGGCGGAGGCATCCTGTCACGATGCGTCCAGTCTCATTCAGTGCTATATTCACTTGTTCAGCGTGGGTGGAATTTTGCCAAACGGGTGCCGAGTACTCCGCAGTGGAGAAACATAAAGCTAAAGCTGAGGTGCGGAGAACTGTAGGTTGCGCTCCCCATCTGCTATTTGTTAGCTTGCGGATGATGTTGTTCCTGGCACTCACATTCATCTTTGTGGCCAAACAGTGTTCCTTGTAGGTGAGAGCACGGTCAAGTTTAATCCCAAGATATTTTGGTGTGTCGCAGTGAGATAGATGTTGTCCCTTCCAGCTTATGTTGAGTTGCCTCCTTGCTTCCTTATTACGTAGGTGAAAAGCACAGACCTGGGTTTTTGCTGGGTTTGGCTTGAGGTGGTTATTAGGTCTAGGGGACTGATGACCTCAGAAGTTAAGTCCCATAGTGCTCAGAGCAATTTTGTACGTCTGCCACACTTCCTTGTGAGGTTTTAGGAGAGCTCATAATGTTGATCCCTAAAGAGAACTGCGCTAATGATTTGCAAAACACTCGTCCTAAATCGCTTCTAAACGCTGACACGAAACTAGCTGTTACCGTATTGCTTCATCGACTGAACACCGTTGTTGGTCTCCTCATAGTTCGGTATCAGACGCGTACCGTCCCTAGGAGGACAATACAGCAAGCGCTGTAGGAATACCGTGATCTAACGGCTGTCGCTTCGGCATCCAGCTGCAGAGTGACCATCATGTTGTTAGACATAGACAAAGCGTTTGACAGGGTCCATCACAACTACCTGCTACGTGTCATGTCGAAAATGAGATTGAAGCCATTTTTTGTAAATATCATCAGGAGATTATACATTCATGTAACTTCAAGAATTCTTGTAAATGGACAATTAACATAAAGAATTCCCATTCTAGCGTCGATACGACAAGGCTGCCCCCTCTCGATGCTACTGTTCTCAATATCAATCGAGCAAGCTCTACGACCACTATCTGGGAAGCTTAATGGAAATGAAACTGGAGGCAACAAATATGTTTGTAGATGTTGCAGTGAGGACCTGGCCGTGTACATGTCTGATACAACCGATGTTATGAAGATACAAGACGTGATTCAAACATGGAGTTACTATTCTGAAGCTAAAGTCAATGTAAGGAAATCCAGCATTTTGCAGTTAGGTCGAGGGATATGATTCATTGAAACTGGACCAGTAGAAAAGCAGATAGCATCAAACTTCTAGGGATGTGGTTCAGCGAATGCCCTACCAATAGCCGCATCCGGTAGGCGCACGGTCCACGGCGTCTTGTCACGGTCCGCGAGACTCTCCCCGTCGGAAATTCGAGTCCTCCCTCCGGCATGGGTGTGTGTTGTCCTTTGTGTAAGTTAGATTAAGAAGTGCGTAAGCTTAGGGACCGATGACCTCAGCAATTTGGTCCCATAAGACCTTACCACAAATTTCCAATTTCCTACCAAGACAACAGCCTTGAATTTTAAAATGAAGCTCAGTAACATCTGAGCGATATTAAGAAAGAATTCCACTCGTCTTCTAGTAATAACAGAAAAAAATCACGCTGATAAATCATGTTATGCTACCTAGGGTGTACTCCCTCGCAAGTATTTTCCCCTTGCCTCCAACAATACAGAAACGCAATGAATCTGTTCCAGCGTGGTTCATATGGACATGGTGTGTCCTTATGGTTAATTACCAAACCATGAATCTACCTGAAAGAAATGGTGGCTTAAGGCTAACCAACGTTAGAGATAAATGCAGAGATCTGTTGATATTTAGGACAGCAAATGTCCTAGCAACAGGTGACGGAAATCCCACAGCAGACGTTGTGAATGTTGCGTCTCCTCCAGATAGCAGCTTTCCAGCTATGGTCGGCCATATTAGTTATAGGTTGTTGTATATTAAAACATATATTATAGAGAATAGCTACGTCAGATAAAGGGTAAGGAACTGAACAAGCAAGGAAGTCTATAAAGTGCTGGCAGAAGATAAGTGTATAAGCAAATTAGCAAAGAACTTCCCCAGAACTTCCCCACAATCACTTGGAGTAAAGTTTGGCAAAATATTCATGTTACAACCTTACTGTCGCATGTATGAGCTACGTGATTCAAATGGTTCTAAGCACTATGGGACTTAACATCTGAAGTCATCAGTCCCATAGACTTAGAACTACTTAAACCATCACACACATCCATGCCCAAGGCATGATTCGAACCTGCAAGCATAGCAGCAGTGTGGTTCCAGGCTGAAGTGCCTAGAACCGCTCGACCACAGTGGCCGGCAGCTACACGGTATTGCGCTTTATACAACACCACAAGCACAAATGAGCGTCTATTCAGGATCGGATTGTCAAATACTGGACTGTCAGAACACTGATACACTCCTCCACCGTTTTATTTGCAGTGCTGCTAACGAGATATGGAAATGGACATGACATAAACTTACCATTATGATCTGTACGACTGACAATAATATATGTGCTGGCTTAAGCTGTCGCTAGCGCACCAAGTGGCAAACAGGTTGCGAGAAGATCGACAGTAGGCACAAGCAATGCACCTATGAAGAGAGAGGCCAAAAACAGACTCGCAGGGGACGCGCCGCCAACGGCCTCTCGGCCGCCAGTATTTGGATAGCCGCTGTAGATCAGAGGTCCTGGTCAATCCTGGGCAGTCATCCAGTGAGTCAACGAGTCGAGTCATCAGTCGCAGCCCAAAGGAAATTGCATTCGCAGTTAGCTCAACCTCTAACTCTGAGTCAGTCAGTACCTAGCGACCAGGGTAGTGTGTATAGCGGGACGTGTACTTCACCAGCATTAAGGCTAACGTGGACTATTACACAAGAACTGGTGCCACAACACCTGGACTGTCTTAAGTGACTTCTTGTTCTTATGAATAAAGAACCTTGTTAATACAAGCGTGCAGTTTGTGTTATAGAAGAAGATACCGGCCACCAAACAACATTGTCCCCTTGCTTCCCAGGGTACAAGCCTACTGTGACAATGAGTCGACACAAAAACTGGCGACGAGTATAATTCAGTGCAGATTTACTTGGTTTTCTTGTGTTTTTACTTGTAGGGGTGCTCGTATTCAAGTGTTGCTAATCTCTTATTGTATTCTTGTATGTATTCCAGGAGGGGAGCCGCAGAACTAATCAAATTTCTCCTTTCAGAGGCTTTGATTGCTTTTTTGGTATAACATATTTCTGTAAGCCATGGCTACCCCACCCCCTCTACCCCAGCCCCAGCGCCTCAGCCGCAGACGGCCAATGTGATGGCTCTAACACAAGCTTTTCAGTTTCAGAACCAACAAATTGGTGCTTTGATGACGACAGCACAACAACTTGTGGCTGCACAAGCCACGTCGGCCACACAACAGCAACCGACCGATTGACTAGCACAACAAGTGCCGCTGACCAGCATTCCAGCGTTCCGGTACGGAAGAGGAACAGCTCGAATACCTGATACAGTTCCCAGCACATTATCAAGTTCATAGTGTAGAAGTTACTGTATAGCTACAATACTTTCTTCTGATTGAGGGATCCCCATTGTTCACGTTAATACAAAAACTATTCCCAATTGTATCTCCCTCTAGCACTACAGAAGAAATTTGATTTAATACGAGCATTCTTATCTTAAAAGAAAGATATGTATCCTTAACATTGTATTGTATGTTAACAGGGGGTCTAGAAACGACGGAGGGGCTCCGTCCCCGCCGCAGCCGCAGTGGTCCACAACCCCACAATGACCACCGCAGTCCACTTCACCCCTCTGCCGCCCCACACCGAACCTCTCTTTCAGGGTTACTGTGCGGCTCGGCCCCCGGTGAACCCCTCCGCCCCCTCCCCCCATTGAACGTCTCACATCAGACGAGTGTTTAACCCCTCTGTTTGCGTGGTAGAGTAATGGTGGTGTATGCGTATGTGGAGAACTTGTTTGCACAGCGATCGCAGACATAGTGTAGCTGAGGTGGAATAAGGGGAACCAGCCTGCATTCGCCGAGGCAGATGGGAATCCGCCTAAAAACCATCCACAGACTGGCCGGCTCACTGGACCTCGACACAAGTCTGCCAGACGGATTTGTGCCGGGGACCAGACACTCCTTCCCTGTCCGGAAAGCCGTGGGGTCTAACGACGCACGGCTAACCGGGTGGGCATCCTCAGCATTCTTTTATATACACATAAGGAATATGTTTAAATTTTCAGGAAGTCTGTTCATTTATGGGTGCATAACTCACTGTAAGGGTACTTAGAACATGTTTTATTTTTCGAGGAATGTAAGAATGCATTACAGCTCTCAGGCAACAGAGATACCTGATACCACCATTTCTGTTTGATTGGTGTAGTATCATCTGAGTTTATTTCTCTGTTGAAGACGACATATGACAAAAAAGAAAAAAGTTCTAGCAGAGACCTTCGTCATTATCAGCGCCAACGAAAATGGAAATGTGCACCTCCTGGCGAGTGGCGCGCTCCAAGTTATGAGAAGTGGAATTAGTAAACAAAGAAAGAATAGTCCTTCACGCATGTCAATTAATTGTACTTGAAAACAAGTGCATTGAAGCCAGGTGTGTGTATGTGTGTGTGTGTGTGTGTGTGTGTGTGTGTGTGTGTGTGTGTGTGCGTGCGTGTGTGTGTGTATAAAGTATGGTATAATGGTTAGCACTCTGAATCCAAAGGAAACAAAAGTTGGTAGAGCACATGCCTGCAAAAGGCAACGGTTCCGATTCGATTATCAGTCCGGCATACAGTTTTAACCTGCCAAGAAGTTTCATATCAGGGTACACTCCGATGCTGTATGAAAATTTCATCTTGGAAACATCCTACAGGCTGTGGTTAAGCCATAACTCCGCAGTATTCTTTTTTCCACGATGCTAGTCATGCATGTCTCGCAGCAGAGCTTCTATGAACTTTGGAAAGTAGGGAGTGAGGTATCTCCGCAAGCAAAGCTGTGAGAAGGGGTCGTGAGTCGTGCTTGGGTAGCTCAACTCCAAGAAAACAAGACTAGATCCCTCAACTGCTTCCAAAGAGTGCAGTTTATAAATATGTATGTTCTTAGTAGAAAGTGTTACCGAAACCCACTGACACTGCTCACAAGCTTCTTGTTGCTATCTGTTGTGTTATCTGAACGGAGTTTTGAAGATATTTTTTCTCCAAAAAAAAAAAAAAATATTTTTTTTTTGGAGAAAAAATATCTTCAAAACTCCGTTCAGATAACACTGGCTCGCCATGCAGGCAGCTTAGGTACACTACTGGCCATTAAAATTGCTACACCAAGGAGAAATCCAGATGATAAACGGGTATTCATTGGACAAATATATTATACTAGAACTGACATGTGATTCCATTTTTACGCAGTTTGGGTGCATAGATCCTGAGAAATCATTATTCAGAACGACCACCTCTGGCCGTAATAACGGCCTCGATACGCCTGGGCATTGAGCCAAACAGAGCCTGGATGGCGTGTACAGGGGCAGCTGCCCATGCAGTTTCAACACGATACCACAGTTCATCAAGGGTAGTGACTGATGTATTGTAACCAGGCAGTTGCTCGGCCACCATTGACCAGACGTTTTCAATTGGTGAGAGATCTGGAGAATGTGCTGGCCAGGGCAGCAGTCAAACATTTTCTGTATCCAGAAAGGCCCGTACAGGAACTGCAACATACCGTCGTGCATTATCCTGCTGAAATGTAGGGTTTCGTAAGGATCGAATGAAGGGTAGAGCCACGAGTCGTAACACATCTGAAATGTAACGTCCACTGTTCAAAGTGCCGTCAATGCGAACAAGAGGTGACCGAGACGTGTAACCAATGGCACCTCATACCATCACGCCGGGTGACACGCCAGTATGGCGATGACGAATACACGCTTCCAATGTGCGTTCACCGCGATATCGCCAAACACAGATGCGACCATCATGATGCTGTAAAAGCAACCTGGATTCATCTGAAAAAATGATGTTTTGCCATTCGTGCACCCAGGTTCGTCGTTGAGTACACAATCGCAGGCGCTCCTGTCTATGATGCAGCGTCAGGGGTAACCGCAGCTACGGTCTCCGAACCGATAGTCCATGCTGCTGCAAACGTCGTCGAACTGTTCGTGCAAATAGTTGTTGTCTTGCATACGTCCCCATCTGTTGACTCAGGGATCGAGACGTGGCTGCACGATCCGTTACAGCCATACGGATAAGATGCCTATCATCTCGACTGCTAGTGATACGTGGCCGTTGGGATCCAGCACGGAGTTCCGTATTTCCCTGCCGAAGCCACCGATTCTATATTCTGCTAACAGTCATTGGATCTCGACCAACGCGAGCAGCAATGTCGCGATACGATAAACAGCAATCGCGATAGGCTACAATCCGTTCTTTATCAAAGTGGGAAACGTGATGGTACGCATTTCTCCTCCTTACACGAGGCATCACAACCACTTTTCACCAGGCAACGCCGGTCTACTGCTGTTTGTGTATGAGAAATCTGTTGGAAACTTTCCTCATGTCAGCACGTTGTAGGTGTCGCCACCGGCGCCAACCTTGTGTGAATGCTCTGAAAAGCTGATCATTTGCATATCACAGCATCATTAGCCAACATCACTGGAGGGATCGATTCAACGACTGTGGTTATCCGTTGCCGCAGGGTTTCAAGATCTGGTACACGTGTTCGGTAGACGTCGTCCTTGATATAACCCCATAAAAAGAAGTCTGATGGGGTTAACCCCATAAAAAGAAGTGTAATGCGTATATGTCAGGAGAGCGTGGAGACCAAACCATTGGCCCATCACGACCAATCCATCGCCCAGGAAAGGTCATATCGAGATAGGCACGGACGTCCAAACCCCGATGAGGCGATGCACCGTCTTGCTGAAACAAGACGTCGGGGTGATACTGAAGCAGCTGAGGAACAGCATACAGTTGCAACATGTCCAGATACACTGCAGATGTGATGGTTGCCTCAGCGAAGAAGAATGGCCCGATAATTCGATCGCGCAATAGCGCGCACCGAACATTCACCTTTGGACTGCCTCTGGTGCACTCCATGACCTCGCCAGGGGGTTGTGAACCCCAAATGCGCACATTATGGTGATTCACTATTCCACTGACAAAAAAGGTCGCTTCGTCGGTAAAGGCAATTCGTCTGAGATACCATCATCGTCCTCAATACGTGATAGCATTTCGACCGCAAAGTCATATCGACGTGTACTGTCATTGGGCAACAAGGCCTGAACGATTTGCACTTTGTATGCACGAAACAATAAACGTTTGTCTAAAATGTCATGGAGAGAGCTTTTTGGCATCTGTAATTCACGTGAGGCCCTGCGCACCGATTTCTTCGGACTTCGCAGAAAAGACTGCCTTACAGCTTCCACCTTGTCTGCTGAGGATCTTGGTCGACCACACCTCGGAAGGTCAGCAACCGATCCTGTGTTCTTGAACTTTTCATACCAGGCTTTAAAGCTCTTGACATCAGGTGGATTCCTTCCAAATGTTGTCTGGAAGTGTCTCTGCACTGTGGTTGGTGATCGTGTCTCATGGTACCACAGGACACACTGTGCCTTCTCCTGATTGGTTAACATGGCTTCTTGGGCACTGCACCTCATCCACTACTTACGTACTGCGAACCTAAAACAGAAAAAAAACTTTGATAGTTGTAAACAATCCGACACACGTTTCATATTTGTATCTTACTTCTAGCCTGAGTTATCAATTTATGCAATCAGGGAAAGACTTTTCGGACACCCTGTATTACTTCATGTTCGGAAAACCATCTTACACACAGCTGACGAGCGCGAGCACAACAAAGTCACATGTACACACGCCAGTCGAGAAAACTGTAAATAGTCAAACGAGAAATGTTATGTAATTTGTTGGAGAAATCTTTTTTTTCTTTTTTTTTCTTTATTTTCAAACTGACGCTTACATATTGCTGCAAAGTAAATTTCATTTCCAAATGGTGAGAAGCTACCACCACAGGAGAAGCAACTTTCCTTCCGTTTCTTTAAGTTTATTTGTTGTGAATAGCATTCATCCACAACATTCATTTGGATATTAAGAGAAGAAACCCATTACATGAACGCGATACCCTCCTCATATTCTGATGCGCCCAAGCTGGGAGAAAGGATCTTTCAGAGCGTGACGTTGAGAGTTCAGAGAAGATAAACAAAGAAATCCAAACTCGGGAAACCAGAGTGTGGATACATACCTGCCACGAAATGGAAAACCAAGAAACTGCCCTTCGAGAAGACCAACTTGAAGCAGTCACTGAGCTGGGATTTCTCGTGCAGCGGAGGCGGGCGCAGACGGCTGCGGCTACACTTCACGCGGATACAACATTCACCTGTCCGCCACTGGTAGCTGAGTGGTACACCGGCACGGTAGCTCAGCGTGTTCGGTCAGAGCTACCCTCTGTAATAAAAAAATTAAAAAGAAACTGAGTGAACGGATCAACGAACAACCTGAACAGATGTCATGAGAAGTCCGCCCCGAACGTATACAACGAACAAAACAGAACAAAATGGGATCAACAAAGGAAAAAAAAAAAAAATGGTCAACGCGACACAATGTCAATCCTAAGGGTCCGGGTTCGATTCCCGGCTGGGTCGGTGATTTTCTCCGTTCAGGGACTGGGTGTTGTGTTGTCCCAATTATAATAATTTCATCCCCATCGACGCGCAAGTCGCCGAAGTGGCGTCAACTCGAAAGACTTGCATCCGGTGAATGGTCTATTCGACGGGAGGCTCCAGTCACACGACATTTATTTAACACCCACCTGATCGACGGCTGTCCTTTGTAAGAAGAAACCTGAAGCTGTACGTCTCCTGCAGGGATTGCGATCTTACAATGAAATAATGAAACGAATACTGAATGTCATGTACGTCTTAAAAAGTGTAGTCAGTCTGCTGTTGGCCACTCTTGAAGTACTTTCACTTTCAGGGGAGTTGGAACGCCCTATCCCGATAGTGTTAAATTTATTGACTTGGTTTCCCTGTATTTAAGGAACTACTGTAGCCATTGACATGAAGCTTTTACAGGGCATTAAACTGTATGTTCTGTGTCTACTGATCTACAATAATTGCATTTGAGCAACTGCTTTCGGAAATACAATTTTTTAATTACACGGTTAGAATTTTGTGTACTTTTTTGTACGTTATCCTAAATAGTTTTAATTATACATAACATTATGTTGTTCTTTTAGTTCAGTGGACTCAGGATATGTATCTTATTAGTCCATGAAAATTTGAATACTCTACTTGAAGTGGTATCTGAGATTTAGGGAAATGCAACAGAAAATGTAAATTTTCAGGAACGGCTTCTAAAGTTTCAAAAAACTGTAACTCACTTAATATATGCTTGATTTTTTATTTTTAGTTACTCAGAAGCACCCTACACCATACTGTATATCATCCTCTTGATCTTTTTCTAAGTTTTTTCTTCTTTCTGGACTGCTCAGTGGCCAACTGTGCTGCATACTCTGCTTTATAAATGAGAACCTTGTCCATCCGTTCAAGTTCTCTGATACAGTTTGCTCCAGGATTAATTCCCATATGCTGTAGCACTTTCACCCTACCAATGTTGCCATCGTTAAAAGCAATAACAGCATCTCTGACCCCCACGTTAGTGTCTTCATTCCAACAAAAACATTTTTTGATAAGCGAGTCCATGTAAGATTATTGAACGACTCATTGGGATTTTGAGTCTGACAATGCAGACACTTCTTCAGCAATTCAGGATTTGCTAGGTCTCTGTAAATAGGTTTTATAATATCCATGACTGCTGTTGGGATGGAATGTTTACGGCTCTATGAACTTTTTAAGTACTGGGCATTGCGGTAATTGCACCATGAATTAGGTCCTGGAGGGTTTTTCATCAGTTGACAGTCTGTGGAAGACGGTAGCACATACTGCCTGATTCATTTTCAACAAATCCTCAGTATTATTTCTGATGGTCATCCCATAATATTGCTGTAGTTCGTCAATCATTTTGTCTGTTAGCCTGTTTCTTATGGTTTTACGATCAGAAAGGTTCTTGTCTCTCTAACTTTGTTTCAACTTCCTCAACCTGGTGCCCATCCTGTTCTGGACATTGCAGCCTTCTATATAAA
This sequence comes from Schistocerca serialis cubense, assembly GCF_023864345.2. Lineage (NCBI taxonomy): Eukaryota > Metazoa > Arthropoda > Insecta > Orthoptera > Acrididae > Schistocerca > Schistocerca serialis. The sequence goes on along the minus strand of NC_064647.1, from coordinate 235,091,387 downwards.
AAATTAGCGATTTTATTAAATCTTGAAGTAATGCATGTAAAAATTTTAACATTTTTAACCAGTGTAGATTATATTTCAAAAAATAAAATAAAAGACTTCCTATGTGAGTATATATATATATATATATATAATTTTATTCGGAAAATTGCAAATTTTATAATGAGATAAAAATCCGACAATCCGAAAAAAAATTTTTCCTTTCTAACTCCCCTTCTTAATGGTCAAGCTCTGTATATAGTTGGTGAAAAAAAAAAAAAAATCCCGCAGAAAGTAAAGGTCCCGAGTTTGATTCTCGGTCTGCCACGCAGTTTTAGTCTGCCAGGAAGTTTCATACCCATGCACGCTCCGCCGCAAAGTGAAAATTTCGTTCTGGAATGTGATTTATTTATTTTTATGTTATTTTACACTTGTGGTTCATCAGGACCAAACTGAGGAGCAAATCTCCGTGGTTATGGAACGTGTCAGTACACGAAATTAACATCAGAAACGTAAATAACAGTTAACGTTTACACGAAGCGTATGCAACTGACAAACTGATGAGTAAAAACTGACATAATCAAAAATATAACACATGAATTCCCGTCACACTAGAAGGAGTGAGCTATGACAAAATTCTTCATGGTAGCTTATTGAAAATGAATGCACTATAATGCTGCACGCCTTTCTTCACAAAGAGGAAAGGAGGTGTGAGTAAAATGCAGGCTGCATTTCTGCCTAGTATTAACTGAGGGAAAGCTGCTACTTCTAGAGAGTAAGCTCATGTTGTTAACAGCGAACGAAATTAAAGGAAACGTATACTGAGAGGCCTGTGTCAGAATTCCAAGACTCTTGAACGAGGGCCGAGAAGAGGTTCGCGAAGGTATATCACATTTTGCTCGAACTCCCCATTTCTGAACCAAAAATACACTTTGAGAATGCAAAGAGTTATCCAAGAGTATAATACGATATGCATAAGCGAATGAAACTAAACAAAGTAGACTAATTCCCGTGTTGGTCTATCACTTAGCTCAGATACTGTTCTAATGGTGGTAAATATAGCAGCATTAAGTTTTTGAACAAGATCTTGAAAAGAATTCCATGACAGTTTACCAACTATCCGAATATCTAGGAATTTGGACTGTTCAAATTCATAAATCATATGCTCATCCTGTATAATCAAAATAGCAATTGTAGTTGAATTCTGTGTTGGAAACAGTGAAATCTGGGTCTTATTGTGATTTAGCAACAATTTTCTTTCTACAAGCCACGAACTGTACTGTTTGGTACTTTGCCTATGCTGCACTCGATATCCTTCACTACCGAGTTAACAGAAATGTTTCAGAATCACCTGTCATATTAAAAAGTATAACATTTATACATATAAGAAGCGGGAACGGTCCCATCACTGACACCTGAGCCCCCCTCCACAACCGTCTCTCAGTCAGCACGTCTTAGCCGTTCTCATTGCTGTGGATGTATGACCTTCCGCTGTATATTCTGAAAGTATGAGTGGAACCAGTTGCGTGTTACTGGTCTTATTACAACTTCTCCAGTAATATTTTGTGACCAACACAATCGAGCACCTTAGTTAAATCAAAGAAAACACCTAGTGTCCACGAGTTTTTGTGTAACCCAAGTGACTCACAGAGAAAAAAAGAATACATCATTTTCAGTTATTAAACCACTTCTAAACCCAAGCTGATCTTTTGACAGCAAATTATGTGAAGTGAAACGATTAATTATCGTTATGTATACAGATTTTTCCATAACTTTAGCTAACACCAATGGTATAGGATTACGTCTGAAACTGTCTACGGTACCCCTTTCTCCTTTTTTATATACCGTTCTCACTACTGAGTACTTTAATCGTTCAAGAAACTGACCATTCCTAAAGGAAAAGTTCTAAATGTGGCTAAGTACTGAGTTAATATATGCAGCACAGTGCTTTAGTATTCTCCACGTAACCCATCATATCCATGAGAGCCCTAAGTCTCCAAAGATTTAATTATTCACTCAGCCTCCCCCTTGTCAGTATCACGGAAGTATATTTCAGAGAATAGTCTTGGAAAGTCATTTTCTAAGCGAGTTATGTGACTCTCCTTGGAAACTAAGGTATTATTTAACTCACCTGCTATATTGAGAAAGTGATTGTGAAATATTGTAGCTAATCTGACTTATCAGTAACGTAATCTGTATTAAATACTGATTTTATGTCATTGGCCTTGTGCTGCCGACCAGACACTTCCTTCAATACTGACCGTATGGTTTTAATTTTATCCTGGGAATTAACTATTCTATTAGCATATCACATGCTTTTTGCCTTCCCAATAACATTTTTAAGTACTTTACAGTACTGTTTGTAACGGGCTACTGCAATTCTATTGTGACTATTTCTAACGTTATGTAATTCCCACTGTGTTCTACAGGACATCCTTATCTCACTAATCAGCTACCTCGAATGCCTGTTAGTGCTAGTATCCAGTATAGAGTGCTCTAATGGAAAGCAACATTCAAACACCATGAGAAATATGTTGAGGAAAGTATTATATTTACTTGTCGGCGATGTTATCAGCTCTCTAAACGTCCTGCCACTTTTGTTCTTTAATGAAGTTAGAAAAAGTCTCTGTTGCCGCTGGATTAACTTTTCTAAATGCTTTGCGATTACATTTAACATTTGTGTATGCACAAATATTATCTGTGTTTGTGCTACCGTACCCTGCACTCTGGTCAGAAAGAACATAATCAACGTCAGATGACACGAAATTAACAGATCTTTCAACATTGTTTTTATTGCACAGTCACATGTAAAATTAATGTTAAAGTCACCACATAAACTAATTTTTGGTACTTTCTATAAAGTGAGCCGAGAACCCTCTCTAGCTTGAACGGAAATTTCCTGAAATCCGAATTAGGGGACCTATAAATAATTAAAGTTTAACGTTAAGTTTCAATAAATTCAGCTACTCCTGCACAACAGTCGAAGACTTATACAGTGCAGTGCTTTGCTACGTCAGTAGGTTAAAATGGAATATCGTTTTTCATGTACATAGCCACTCCCCCCCCCCCCCCCCCCCCTCCGAAAAGAGCTCCTTGAACAACAGACGTGTAACCTGTATGGTGGTAAAGGTAGCCTCTGAAATGTCACATAGCCGGCCAATGTGGCAGAGCGGTTCTAGGCGCTTCAGTCCGGAACCGCGCTGCTGCTACGGCCGCAGGTTCGAATCCTGCCTCGGGCATGGATGAGTGTGCTGTCCTTAGGTTAGTCAGGGTTAAGTAGTTCTAAGTCTAGGGGACTGATGACTTCAGATGTCAAGTCCCATAGAGCTCAGAGCCAATTGTAGTGCCCTGATATACCAACAATGTCTGAGTCAACATTTATAAGCAGCTCACTCACTATGTTTACATGAGGCTCTCAAATCCGGATTTCGTAGACCGATTTCACAATTCCGTTTCAGGCTGGTCATATAAACACTTCAAAATTTAGTTTTCAGAGGAGAAAACAAGTGTGATGGGCAGAGTATGCGCTCATCACAGGTAAACACCACAGCTCGAGCCTTGTTCGGTCCAGGTGCCTGCGCATTGCTTTCTGGCAGTGGTACACATAACATACACTGCACACTATGGGGGCCAGGCTTAGATTCACAAAAGTCGTATATAGCAGCGTGATGAGCTCCTTTGTTCGTGCAGTCTCGATTTTACAAGCAGTGCCATCCGGGCAAAACACACTTCAAAAGAACTGTGTTTTTCTCCGACGGTTCACCTTCTGATAATGCTGTGCAGGGTGAAGTCAGTAACAGACGGAGATTTCTGTGTTCCTTGAAAAGCGACTTAGCTGCATTGTATTCAGGAATTCTTTTTCCTTTGGGAACTGTTGGGCCAAATTTTCGTCGCCGGTTAACAGGTGAGCACACTCCTGTCTATAAAGTTTTAAGAGAGCTCCTCTCTGGTTAAACTTAACGAAACAGTAGAGAAGGGGAAATCGGGACGCCAATTTCCGCGAAATGTGAACGTGGACAGTAGCGTATTGGCTGAGGTGGAAAACTTAGGTGAAGAGTTGGAATTGTGTAAGAACTAAGCAATTGGTACTGAAACGATTGGTTAACATTGTAATTCCTTTTGCTATGCGGGGAGATAGTTCTGTTCTTAAAAAAAATACATTGGTAGCATTTAGCAGAGCCTTTTCCATTGGCATGATGCAATTGCGCAGACTAGTAGAGTGGAAGGAGAAGTCTGTAGAGAATACGTTCTACGGCAAAAGACAAACGACGCACCACAAAGGAATTACCTGAATGGGATGGAAATCGGTAGACACGATGTACAGTCGTGCTCAAAAGTATCCGAACGACCTGAATTGCATTTCGCCCGATTCGCATACAACCCTCATAACGCAGCTGTCTATCAGGTCCTCTAATCGCTCCTCGGTACAGTCGTTTGACTATTGAAAATGGTTCCAACAAATCACCACTAGAAAACACTGCTCTGTATCGCAGTAACTCAAGATGTAAAGTAATACCACGATATTACAAATATCAGGGAACACCTTATCACAGGTAAGACTGTCCTTAAGGCTTGCAAGTTCACATTTATTACAATAAATGACATACCTGAAATGTTACCACTCTCATTATTACGTCAGATACGTAATGCACGTAGTAAGTTCGTCGTATTCATGATTTCCTCTTAAAAGAGATTTACCGTACTTCTTATTTAACACAAAATGACATCAAAAATTTACGTTTTTCTTGAGCTGCTAGTTGAGAATATGTATGAACTTCAAATGACAAGACGAACCGTCTCGTTACGCATATGGATTCAAACCCAGTCATGCAGACTAAGCAAAGATTTCGCGACTGACGGAAACTAACAATCATTCCTGACTAGGCATACAGAGAGTGATATACCTCGATTTTAGGTAGCATCAGTTAGGGAATATCAACTTTAAATTACATAACGTAAACATTTTTAACGGACGCGAATTCCTACCCAGTCCATGTTAACGAACTACGAGACATGTTAAATATTGCTTCTTCACAAGTAACTTACTTGAAATGCCGTGAGGTAAAGCTTTGTGTTGGACAGGGATTCGAACCCAGAACCTAATCGGATTGTTACCGGAGCACAATCAACTGTGACATATCGGATTTTCTCGGCAGTGTCAAGATGTTTTAACTGAAATGGAGAGACGAAACATTAATTTTTCCTTCCCAGAACACCAACCCGGCACCTATCGCTGTTGTATTCTAGAGAAAACTAACGTTAAATATGGGTTTGTTACACCAGCAGCGACATGTCAGCATGTTTGAACTAGAAATAATACGACGAAGAGTTCAGTGCTGACTGGTAATCGAACCCCACACATATCGTTGTTGACTACACACAAAGAGACGTCAGCTACCGAATTTTTCTCCACCAGCAGCTCGGAATAACATCCTTGAATTTACAGTGATCTCGCAAATAGTTCTGTGTCTCACTGGGAATCAAAAACGTCAGGTATCGTTAGTATTGACAACGAATGAAAATACGTTAAAAATCAAAATTATTATCCACCAGCAGATAGGTGTTCTCACGCTAGAGCTTGATAACACATAATGAAAACTTTAGTGCCGGGCCGGGATTGGAACCCATTCACGCCCAATGTGTGGAGATGTTGAGGAATCTGCAGTTTTGAACAAACAACAAATTGTAGTCGAGCTGTATTGTCACGAAGGGATCAAATTCCGCGTTAAGGGCGGTTTGAGTTGCATTCCCAGTTCAGAACCAATTTTATCGACATACAGAAGCTCAGATAAAAGATGGAATAAGTGTCCTGTGATCCTACATAGCGTTTGTTTCGTCACTAGAAATAAATAACTACTATAAGGAAGGTTACTAGTGATAGAGATTCTACATGTCGCCACTCCTGACTTTATTGTGGTTTAACCTAATGTCTACTTAGTAGAGAAGGAATATCATTTTTAATGTGAATTTCAGACCACAATGCCATTATACCTTCTTCACCTGGCGTAGCCAGAAGAGAATAGAATCTGCCTCTCCCTATAAAAAAACATTGGCGGAAGTTGGAATCGAACCGAGACCAACATCATATGAAACTATCATCAGTCCAACAGACAACCAAACCCTCTGCTCTACGACTCATTTCTGTATCATAACACCGTTGCGGCACACAAGATGAGAATTCTGACACACAGTCTCCCTGTAGTGGTTTGCAGGATGTTCAGTACATTCATTTACTTGGTTGACCGAATCGCCATGAACTAGCTGCCTTGGCTACCCAGTGCATACATTCGACTATTTTGTAATCACCGAAATAAAATAACGTAACTGCCACCTACACAGAACTGCCAACAGTGTAGGATGCAGAAATTTAAATAGGAAGTGTTCCTTTCCACTTGAGCTACTCTATTGCGCTATCTGTTTGTTGAAAACACCGTGCAGTGCAAAATAAAAGCTGTAACTGTCTGTGTCTCAGAAGTCTACATCCGGCCATATGCATTGCCTCACAACACTGTGGAATGCGGAAGTTCTTGAGGTGCTGTAGCTACAGTTCAGCTGGTAGTGTAACGGTAAGTGTACTGCACTGTCGACGAAACGTCGCGAGTTCAAATACATTTTTAAAAACGCAATTCTGCTGTCTGATGAAGTTATCAATGTAATGGAACTTTGAACATAATTTCCTTCACTTCTCAACCCAAAATAGTCGCATGTGGAAAAAGAGCCAGCTACTGCGACATTTTTTTCTTTTCAGGTTTAATAGACGGCCAGGCAGCAGATGCATCTCGAAACTTTTGTATTATGTATGGGGAGAGCACATCGTGCCAAAATACGTCAGAAGAGTATTTTCTACATTAGCTGTCGTGTGGTAGTGGCATATTATTCTTCTTCAAACCTTGTTTGACAGCATTAACTCAGAACAAGTTTTTAACATGCATGTAATCAATAAATTGCATGTGCATTGTCAGACTGTTATAGATAACATCAGACAATTCTCATACATCGTTGATGATTAATTTCTCTCTCATGTTTACTATTTTTCAAACAACACTAAAACAAACCCTACGAAAATAGTGCACTGTATTATAAGAAATGAAATAAAACTACCCACGATAACGTTACAACGAAAGTCTGTTTTAATAAAGGTGAGTATCTGTACACAAGCGTGCCTCTATCGAACCGAATTAGTAAAATACTACTCACTTAGATTTAGATTGGGTCTGTGTTTAATTGGTATGCTGTGTCATACTCAAGAGGTATGCAAATGTAGCATTTCATAAATAAAGTTATGTATTCCTAGAAACCCAAAATCTGCTTCTCAGCAACGGAAAGAGGCATTACCAGTTGTGCATCAATGTAGATTTTCACCATTGCACTATGAACCGAAAGTATTTTCTTGCGTTTTCTTTATCGATGTTTGATCTGACTGCTTGTAGCTCTTTCACAGAAGGGATAAAAACGTCAGATCTAGCGAGACTGGAACCGCGAACCAGAACAGGCACTTTTTACATGACTGCATATTACCACAGAGCTAGCGAATAAGTATGTATTCACGATTCCTATTACGAGGCCAATAGTGACTAGAACTCGTGAATCGCTATTTAAAGGACGAGATTAGTTGCGATTTCCACGTACAACGAGTTTCCTGGGCTGAAAACGGTAAATTTACAATCTTTTGTTACGCTTCAAGCGATAACAACTCAGATTATTCGATGGAAATGTCAGGTAAAGTCAAGTGAACTTTGAGGCTTAATTCCATGCACACCAGGAAGTAACTCGTCGATCACAGATTGCCAAATATACCTTGCCTTGTTGCCAAATCTCAGTTACAGAACCAGCAGGAAGAAGACGAACCAATGTGTTCCTACAGAGGGCTGGGAAGTGACCATAGCTGGCATCTCAAAGACGCGGCTGGCACGGCCTGGAATACGTAATGCGTCTGATTCACATTTCTGTAACTAGGTTTAGGGACTGCAGCGTAGTTACTAATAATACTCAGAAATGATTGTGAACCAAGCATCATAAATCAGTAACTCTCATGGTTGTTTTTATATTTCTTTCGTAAGTGTACTCAAAACTAAGAAACTCAGTCATGGACGTTTTCGTGCCTGGCCGATAGTCGAGCACAACATTTGCTTGTTTTGAGGTCCATACATTAATTAATGGAGAAGTGAACGCTGTTAAAAAGTGATATTTAAAATGAAATGATAATTAGATGGACACCCTAGCTGCAAACAGGCGTTGATGTACTTCATTGGGGACATGTTGAAAATGTGTGCCCCGACCAGGACTCGAACCCGGGCTCTCCTGCTTACATGGCAGACGCTCTATCCATCTTTTTTTTTTTATCTCTAAAAGAGAGGCCCGACTTGTATCGGTTCTGCTCCGAAAACTAAGGGAAAAGTCAAAATTAAAGAATCCAACAGCACGCAGACTTCCTAGTTAGTCAGCGAGCCGTGTACTAAGCACGCAAAAACGCTGCTTAACTTCGGTGATCGGACGAGAACGCGTGTCGTCAGCGTGGCACAGAAGTCGGCGAGAACGTTTCCAGGCGCGCGGACATCTTAGTCCTTGTACAGATCACTTGAGATTTGCCTGGCAGTCTCTCGCGCTGCCTTTTAGGGAACCAATATGGAATAGCCCTTGGTGGGACCTAACCCACAGCCTTCCCGTTATTAGCATGACACACTAACTTAGACAGCTTACTGCCCACGCAATACGGCCGCTTCAGAACTCCAGTACCTGAGCCACCGTTTCATCTATCTTTATTAAGGCCCTACGATTCATTTAAACACTTACGCGTTGCTGTTGAGGTTTTCCCGCTGTCGCTTGGAACGCAGAGCCACAACACAACGACAACGGAAACGTCCGTGAGAAGAGCTAGACCTCGACACAGGAAAAGTATGTTCCGCTATTTCTTTTCGACCGCTCGGGCTGTCACTGTTGTCTCTAGTAAAATCTGCATGGCGTGTTTCAGCGTAATTTACTTGTTGTGTAAGATCAAGAGAGTATGTTGGTTTCAGAATGTTTAAAATGCATTTTCAGATGTGGGGTTCGAACCCACGCTCCCTTACGGGAACCAGAGCTTAAATCTGGCGCCTTAGACCGCTCCCTCTTTTTTTTTTTTTTTTTTTTTTTTTTTTTTTTTTTTTTTTTTTTTTTGCGGGCCTCCTTCCTCCCCTACAGCCCGTCCTAGAAAATAGGTCCGCTACATTCTTCCATCATTGTGCGGGAGCGATTTTTATAGGAGAGCCAGGCGTACTTCAGCCTGCTGGCGTCTCATGTTTGCGTCAGCAACCTAATAGTGCTGCTACACGAGGGCAAAGGGTAAACGAAATAGCCACCTTGTTGGCGTAAAAGGAATGAGAAACTTAATAGATAATTTCATTAAAAAAAAGTAATCCTGATACTGTACAAAATATCGTTTAATCGTGCTTCATCTCTGTCGGTAGGACAAAGTTCGGTTCAAGAAATTTGCGTAATTTTCTTTGTATTTCTTTCGTCGCTCGAGTTTTTGATGTTCTGTCATCAGGTACATCCAATAGTCTGCTGCACTCTTCGTCATAGCCGTTGAGATGTAATGGACTGTCAGTCCTTTGAGCCAGTTGGCTGACCTTCTTTTAGTGTTAGGATATGGCACGTCATCTGGCAGAAGGACGTGTATCGGTGTAATGGTGTTAGGTGACGTGCGGAGCACATGTGCTAGTTTTTGCCTGAAGAGATTCCACACGTCTTTCACATCGTCACAGACGAAACGATGTTCTTCAGTGTCGATGACATTGCAGCTGGGACAGTTTGGTGTGTGTGACAGACGTATCGCGTGCAGTTTAGAGTTGTTGGGGATTTTTCTATTGACTGCGAGGTACCACGTCGATCGCACATTGGATGGTAGATGGGGGTCAGATATGTTTTCCCATATGTTTTTCCAGTTATAATGTCGAAACTTGTTTTCTATTCGATTGCGCAATTTTCCTTCCAGCAAGGTGTTGTAAACCTCCTTAACCTGATATATGTCCTTCTCTGGTATTCTATGGCGTACATAGCTGTATTCCACAAGAAAATGTTTATAGTGGTACAGCTCGTGGGAGATGTGATGCACATCGATAGGTGGATCTCTGCTGACTGGGGTGATTTCACGTAAGAGATGAGCCACTAAGGTCCGCGGTGATCGTTGCCACTGTTTATAAGTTTTGCTAACGTATAGCGCTTGCGCTTTAAGGTAGATGTCTGTTAGATGTAGCCCTCCATTGCGTGTCGGTAGCGTCAAGGTATCATACGAAACCTTAAATATGTGACCTCTGCTGACAAAATAACCAAGCGCTGCTTGCATTTGGTGTGCTATGGTTCGTGGCAGAGGCAGCTCTTGAGCAACACTTTTTGTATTGCATTTAAATTACGCAAGCTGTGTTGTTTTATGCTTGCTCGTAATGTGGCAAGTAATTTTCTATAATTGAGAGCGGCTGTGCGGCGGATATTATTCGTATATTCTATTCCAAGGCATTTTATTTTTTCCACAGTGTTGATACGTCCAGCGGCTCTGATCTCTATGCCCCGACCATGATTCATAATACCAGATTTATTGCGGTTGAGTTTAACTCCTGACGCCAGTTCGTAGGTCGCCACAACTTCAAGTACTGTTGCCACCTCGCTTTCGTCAGTCACAAGTACCCCTACATCGTCCGCGTAGGCTTGACATATGATCTTCTGTCCGTGTATATGTAGTCCACGGAGTTGCCGAGTCAGGGATACTAAGAGAGGTTCAAGCGCAATCGCGAAAAGCGTCATGGACATGGGGCAACCTTGTCTTACCGAACTGTGAATATTGATCGGGTGACTGAGTTGTCCGTTGACACTGATTATTGACGTGCTATTCGTCAGTATGTTTTTCACGGAGGCTATAATTTTCTGTGGGAAGTGCATGGATGTCATACACCGGAACAGGTACGAATGATTAACTTTATCAAAGGCTTTTTCAAAGTCAAGCGACATCGGGCACAGCGAATGTTGCAGGCTTCCGATATCGCTATAATGTCTCTGTAGTCGCATAAGGTCTGAAATATCGTTCTATCCTTTCCCACACTTGTCTGGTAAGCTCCTGTCACTGTAAGAATAACTGAATTAAACCTTTGCATCATGATACGGGCGATGATTTTATAGTCACTATTGAGAAGTGTTATGGGTCGAAGATTCTCCACGGTCTTGCCTCTTGGTGTTTTGGGGACTAAGACCACTGTACCTTCACAGAATTCCTTCGGAAGGGCAGTGTCGGCATTTAGTATTTCATTGCAGACGAGGGTCAATTTAGCAATTATCTGTTCGCGAAAAGTTTGATAAAATTCAGCGGGTAGCCCATCTGGTCCAGGTGATTTATTCTTTGGGCTCCTCGAGATGGCATCTTCGACGTCTTCGTCCGTTATTCTTGCTGCGAGCACATCAGATTCTTCTGGAGTGAGTCGCTCTGTCGTCCTAGCAGTGAGAGCTTGCTGCGCTGTTTCATCTGTCTGTGTATTGGCCAGCAACTCACTAAAGTGTCGATGGATCTCGTCTCGTATTGCAGCTTGAGCTGTCAAGAGTCTCCCGTCTGAAGTTTTGAGTTCCGTCAGAATTTTCCGTTTTTGTCTTTTGTTCTCTTGGAGGATGTGGTACATCGATGTTGTTTCTTCTCGTGTACCGTTCTGCAAACGCGTTCGTATTTTAGAACCTTCGAGATGGTGTCTCTGCAGGGTGAGCAATTTTGCTTTTATTCTGTTGATTTGCCCGTAGTTTGTTATGATTGTAGCATCGCGAACGCACAAGTCTCTCAGACAGCTGAAGTAAAAGTCTAATGTCCGCTTCCGCCAGGCAACTTTTTCACGGGAGTAAGTTTTCATTGTCTTTATTATTGCGGGCTTCGCGCAGTTTAGCCACCAATTCAGCGCCGTACCGTACAAGTGGAACTTCCTTTCACATTCTGCCCAAGTGGTGTGGAAGGCGGCGTGACATCCAGGATCCGAAAGATGAGCAATGTTTAGCTTCCACTGACCTCTCGCCCTGTAAGTACCTCGTCTCTCTAAATTTATCGTACATATGTACGCGATGTGATCAGAGAAAATAGTGGGCCATAGCTCGGACTGTAAAACGTGTTTCCTTAAATTGGACGTTGCGTAAATCCTGTCGATACAACTGGCAGAATGGCTGATGATATAGGTGGAACCTAGCTGATCACCATGTTTTAGTTCCCAAGTATCTAACAGATGGAATTCTCTGACGATGTTCTCCAGCTCCAGAGATTTGTTAAAATTTGGCGTCTGATCTTTGGGACTCAGCACGCAATTAAAGTCACCCGCAAATATTATTTGTTCAAATCGCACCGCGAAAAGGGGGGCGATGTCCTCCTTGAAAAATTCGGCCCTGCGGTGCTTGTTTCCGGTTCCTGACGGGGCATATACACTGCTGGCCACCGTAAATGCAACACCCTGAAGGAAGCATCCGAATCGAGTTAAATTTACACCATGAGTTTGCAGCGATGAGATATGCAACTGATTAGAATTTCAGCGCAGACGCACATCACGCGCGCCTGTGGCGCCACCTCATAGCGCCATTTAAGGCTTGGCGATTTCAACGAGTGTACGTTCGGCACGTGTGTTTACCTTGTGGTTGTTTCACAAGACGATCAGTTATGCCTCGTAGACAACAGCGAACATCGTTTGATCAAGTATCCGAGTTCGACAGAGGAAGGATAGTGGCTTACCGAGATTGTGGATTATCATACAGAGAAATCGCTAGTCGTGTTGGACGAAACCAAATAACTGTAATGCGGATACGTGACCGTTGGATGCAGGAGGGTACGACGGACCGACGTGGTCGATCGCATTCACCTCGGTGCACCACTGCACGTGCTGATAGGCAAATTGTGCGCATGGCAGTGACGGATCGCTCAGTGACATCCCGAACCGTAGTACAGCACATTGCATCTGTAACGCATCATCCAGTGTCTGCGCGTACCATTCGACGCCGTTTACAGCAAAGTGGTCTGTCCGCAAGACGTCCATTGCTTCGTCTACCATTGACGCAGAACCACAGACGTCTCCGTCGCCAATGGTGTGATGGCAGACGGATGTGGACGGCAGAATGGAATGACGTTGTCTTTACTGACGAGGCACGCTTCTGTCTGCAGCACCACGATGGTCGGATTCGAGTGTGGAGACACCGTGGAGAGAGGATGCTGGACAGCTGCATTATGCACCGCCACACTGGTCTTGCACCGGGTATTATGGTATGGGGCGGTATAGGATATTACTCTCGCACGCCTCTAGTACGCATTGCCGGTACTTTAAATAGCCGGCGCTACATATCCGAGGTGCTGGAGCCAGTTGTCCTTCCTTACCTTCAGGGCTCGGCCACAGCTGTATTTCAACAGGATAATGCGCGAACACACGTGGCACGCATTGTCCAAAGGTTCTTCGTCAATAACCAGATTGAATTGCTTCCCTGGCCGGCTCGCTCTCCGGATCTTTCGCCGATAGAAAACATGTGGTCCACGGTTGCTCAACGAGTGACCCAGATTACATCCCCAGCTGCCACACCAGATGATCTTTGGCAATGTGTGGAAGCTGCTTGGGCTGCTGTACCCCAGGAACACATCCAACGTCTCTTTGATTCAATGCCGAGACGTGTGGCAGCGGTGAACTCCAACAATGACGGCTACTTTGGCTACTGATTCTGGCAGGAACCACATGTCACAGACGTCTGTAAACGTAATCATTTGATACTTGGTCAACATGTTATCTACAAAATAAATTTTGTTTTGCTACCTCTTGTCTTTCTTGGTGTTGCATTTACGGTGGCCAGCAGTGTATGTTGATAAACCTGGTGTTGTTTATCGTGACAGCGAGACCTCTACTGTTCGGCAGTTTCGTCACGTCTGTAAGTAGGATCCCCTCTTTAGTCATAATCGCTGTGCCGAGGCTATTGCCATTGCCAGGATTGATGACGGCGTTGTAGCCAGTGATGTCGTCCAAACGGATAGCCGTTACTTCTTGCAGCATTAAGATGTCAACATCAGCGGCGTACAGAAAATCTTGGAGATTTCTCAGATTGAGGGAGCTGCTAATTTTATTTATATTCAAGGTCGCAATTCTGTACGTCTGCAAGGACGACATGTCGACTATACCGTGTCAGGTGGGATACTGTTTGCCAGGTGAAGTGGATGTTTGCTCTACTTACAAGGGAACCTCCCCATCGCACCCCCCTCAAATTTAGTTATAAATTAACACAATGGATAGGCCTTGAAAAACTGAACACAGATCAATCGAGAAAACAGGAAGAAGTTGTGTGGAACTACGAAAAAATAAGCAAATTATACAAACTGAGTAGTCCATGTGCAAGATAGGCAACATCAAGGACACTCTGAGCTGATGAGCGTCCGTGGTCCCGCGGTTGGAGTGAGCAACTGCGGAACGAGAGGTCCTTGGTTCGAGTCCTCCTTCGAGTGAAAATTTTACTTTCTTTATTTTCGCAAAGTTACGATCTGTCCGTTCATTCATTGACGTCTCTATTCACTGTAATAAGTTCAGTGTCTGTGTTTTGCGGCGGCACCGCAAAACCGTGCGATTAGTAGACGAAATGACGTGCCTCTCCAATAGGAACCGAAAACATTTGATCGCAAGGTCATAGGTCAACCGATTCCTCCACAGGAAAACACGTCTGATATATTCTTTACGACACTAGTGACGGCATGTGCGTCACATGACAGGAATATGTTGTCGACTCACCTAACTTGCACACTTGGCGAATGGGTAAAAAGATTCTTCTACCTTGTCCGATTTACGTTTCCTTGTGGATGTGATAATCATTCCCAAAAAAGTGTTGAAAACATAAGAGTTTGTCACATGAGCTGCAACAAATGAATGCAACAGTTTCACAGTCGCACAGTTTTCCCTGTGCTCTGTCAAAACATATGTTTTTTTACGTTTTCAAATGTTTCCGTGCGTAGACCGTCAAATCCTGTATATGTCCAAGCAAATCTGAACATGTCCTGGAATTTTGGAGAGCGAAGTTGATTATGTGTGAGTGACTGAACTTTGATAATTATCTGAAAATAAAAAATTAAAGTTTTGACTCGAGAGAAGATTTGAACCAAGGACCTCTCGTTCCGCAGCTGCTCACGCTAACCACGGGACCACGGCGCTCGTAAGCTGACACTCTCCTTGATGTTGCCTACCTTGCACATGGACTACTCAGTTTGTATATTTTGCTTATTTTTTTCATGGTTCCACACAACTTCTTCCTGTTTTCTCGATTGATCTGTGTTCAGTTTTTCAAGGCCTATCCCTGTGCCAACTTATAACTAAATCTGAGGGGGGTGCGATTCTGCACGAGCGTCTTTGATGGTGGTTTGTTGCCGGGTGGACACGTCTTGTCGACAGTCGGGTGCCGTCCGTCCTGAACGTTGTGGTATGTCAGCCATCCCTGCATCATGGCTTTGCTCCTCCATGTCATCCGCCCAATCTCGCGTGCACGTAACTTCCCGTGTGTCCGTTTTTGGTACAGGTGGGGGGTCCTTCGGACTAGCTGTACCGCCTGGAATGTGGATTCCACGGTCGGGTTCAGTGTCCTCGTTTCGGGTCTTCGTTTTTGTTGCTCGATCTTCCAGAGGAGCTGCTTGTGTCGTCTCCGCCAATTCTTGGCCTATCTGTTTCGCCTTTTCACGCAAGATTGGCGCGATTTCTGCTGCTCCCTGACAGGCTATTCGACGTTTCTTCCGTTTCTTTGGTGAAACAGTTGTAGGCTGCTGGTCATTATCCTCCGATGTTGCAACTGTGTCCTCTTTGTGGTGCCCGACTTCTTCGAGTGGTTTGCACATGCGTTCTTCCGCCGTCTTAGCCTGGTCTTGTTCTGCACACCTGTCAGTTTCCTCGTCTTGTGAGTGTGCTGGACCTGTAGCTTGTATGCTGCTAGTATCCATGGCTACGGTACCATCGGGAACGTCGGCATAAGCAACGACCGCCCTGTCGAAACACATATCTGGGGCGACGTCACGGGTAGCGTGGCCATCTGACTAGGCGGACCTCGCTCCCCACTCGGCAGTTGCGTCACACGCCGTTGAACACACTGCGCGCGGACGTGTTGGGTCGAACCACAACCCGAGCAGGTTCTCGGCTGGGCATCGTAAATGATGATCGCTCGATATCCACCAATCCAGAGATACGATGGGATATGTTTCAGCATGTCAATCTTAACTTGCCTGACTCCATTTAATAATAAAAGGGGAGCTCAAAGATTCGAACCGTTCTTATTCCCATTCCGTCACGCGAAACCGTGACCTGCCCTATGTGTCCGTCTGAATGTTTGAATTTTGCCACCCCACCACATATTTCTACAGTTTGGTCGCACTTGTCAGAACTGGATAACTTACGGAACACAGTCGGACTGACAATCGACAGGTGAAAAATGGTTCAAATGGCTCTGAGCACTATGGGACTCAACATCTTAGGTCATAAGTCCCCTAGAACTTAGAACTACTTAAACCTAACTAACCTAAGGACATCACGCACACCCATGCCCGAGGCAGGATTCGAACCTGCGACCGTAGCAGCCTCGCGGTTCCGGACTGCAGCGCCAGAACCGCACAGCCACCGCGGCCGGCTCGACAGGTGAATTCCAATCAATTCATCCACTTTGATCTGAAAAGTTTCTTCGATAAATGCCTCAACTTCGTAAGATTTCGGTCGGGCGTAGCTCGGATCGAAAATCAAAGTATCGCGTCGCGTTGTCTGTTCCATTATGTCATTCTAGAATGTGATCGTGGACTATGACTAACGCAGAAAGCGCGCACTCACCACACAGCGCCGGCCGCTCGCAGCGACGATGTAAACACCGCAACAGCCGCTCCGCACGTCCGCACAGCACGGCCGGCGGCGGCGAACTGTCCATCTGAGCCACCGCGGGCACAGAGGATAGTGTGTCAACACATTTTCAACATGTCCCCAATGAAGTACATCAACGCCTGTTTGCAGCTAGGGTGTCCATTTAATTATCATTTCATTTTTAGCAAAGCTGCATGGTCATCCACGGTAACTGTTCTTTCGGGAACAGATACTAGCGTCATATTAGTTAAAATATGGTTTCCCGGCCATTGACCTTCTTGTGCGAACGCACACGCTATGCCCGAACTCGTACGGGACTTGGTAGATTAATCTGCCGCGAGTAATGAGTATGATGGGCAAACATCTATTAGGCGCACTACGAATGTAGTGGTGTGGACATGTTGGGAATGTGGATCTCGCGGGGAGCGTGCAAGGGATAAGTCCCTGCAGACGCACTATCCTCTGTGCCCGCGGTGGCTCAGATGGATGGAGCGTCTGCCATTTAAGCAGGAGATCCCAGGTTCGAGTCCCGGTCGGGGCACACATTTTCAACATGTCCCCAATGAAGTACATCAACGCCTGTTTGCAGCTAGGGTGTCCGTTTAATTATCACTTCATTTCTAGCAAAGCTGCATGGTCATCCACGGTAACTGTTCTTTCGGGAACAGATACTACCGTCATATATAGTTAGATATTTAAAATATTCAGTTGGATTGAAGCCGACAAAACTGCCCATATTTGAAGCTACCCAGAGAAAAAGTAAGTTGCTAGAGCCACTGTTAGCAAATGTCTGCAGAGAGTTCCTAATTGCTAATGTGGAAATTTATCATAGATGCCCTATAGTAATCAAGAGGTTCATTTCCTTTATACTTATCACCCTGGCATGTGAGTCTTAAGTGAAGAACGATATTGAAACTGTTATCATTGACACTCGATTCGAATTTCTTCAGAGTCGCTTGTATTATGAAGCAGTTTGGCGGTCAGAAATCGAGATCTATGAATATTAACACAACTTTCTGTGTCGAGCTACCAAGAGGACTTGATGTGTAAAAGTTTTCTTCCAATTTCGTTACAGATTTTTTTTCTGGAAATTCGCAGCTCCATAAAATAAATCAGAAAAAAAGGCTTGCACACGCTGATCCCTGCCACGGTTAGAACTGACGACTCATTTAGCCGTTGCGACACGAGATACGGGCGGGGGCGCGGGGCTACGGACACACTGTTGCCAGCACGCCACTCTCATCATGGTATAGTCGCTCAGCCTTACAACGAATCGTGAACGATTATAGAAGTTGCCACTTACGTGAAGAATAGTATTTCTTTAGCCAAAAAATTGAATTTGCTGTGTCAGTGTCTAGGGGTTATATAGCAAGAGGCATTCGGATGGAAAGGGAATATCAAGTGAATTTAGCGAGTCAATTCAGTACCATACGTGGAAGTGATTGCACTGTCACAGTGTCGCCAAATTTTTCTGACTATGTTGCTAATTCTCAGTTGTGCTAGGAACAGCTCTGTAGCGGAATGCGAGGAGAATCCCGTGCTCGTGTCATTGGCGGATATGGGGGAGGGGCGCGTTTTCTCCCACCAGTTGTGTCAAGCATACAGGTGTATAAACTTCCATCACGATTACAGTTTCCCACAAAATATATACGAATAAAACACTTACCCTGTTACTTTGTGGCAAAAGATTATTTCAGTACAATAAAAAGTCTTTGGAAATCAACTTTTTCCGCCTATCACGAAAAGTAAGATAACAAACACTTTGCACCTTGAAATCGGTTGCATCTATGTGCAGTCTTGTGATCATACTAGTAGCGTTTCATGAATTGCACGAGAATGTAGAAAAATGTTGGTGGGAATGGAAGCTATAAGAAACACAGTCAACTAATTAGTCTGTGCCACGTAATAATCAATACATTTGAATTCAGAAGAGAAGGAACTAAAAATTATGCCCATTAAGACAGTAACTAAAGTGCAGATGCGGGCACTGTGCAGATCTGCGCTTTTGCATCTTCAGATCTATACGAATAATGTATACTAACCAGCGTATACATTGATCTTTTTTAGTTTTCTAATGATGAACTGCATCCACACCCATGAGTCTGATTGTTTCTTCGTATCCTTCCATCTACCATCTTTGTGTGTTATTGCTCGGTGTTCAAAAACCAAAATGTTATGCCTGCTTCCACGAGGTATTAGAACGAGGTCGCAACAAGGCTAACAAAGTATTATCAAGATACATTGAGACGCCAATTTGTCTGTCGTCATGGTGTTAAGTCGACAGAAACAGTTGGATATTATTGCCTGCATCACCGGCATCCCATTGTTGTCTTCTCTTACTGAGATTTTCATATTATCCTGAACACAAGACGCCGAGATAAATGTGTGTATTCTCCGTGGCGAAACATCCCACATTCCATTCATCCTGATCCACTCTTCACGTGCATCGGCAGCAATGAGCGATAGGAAAGCTATTGTGAGACGAATAACATTGAAAATGGTAGTAATAACAAATCAGTAGTCAAGGATGTTTGCTGCAGTACAGACGATTAACAAAATAACCAAGAAAGGCTGAGTGTTTAATCGGCCCACTGCATAGGTGTTCTTACCACTTTGTTACTGAATTCTGTTCTGGTTGTTTGCAGAGAGAAAAGAAAGAATCCTGTAGCCATACATATCGCTAGTTCAACGAGATATTACCTATCAACTATCCTTGCTTTGCATCACGAGACGAACATGGCATCACCGAGCTGATATTTGAAATACATTTCTGTTTTCTCTTTCTCTCTTTTTCTTTTTCTTTTTATTTTAATTTTTTGAGAAAAGCATCAAGAAGCGCGAATAATAAGCAAGTAGGCATATAATCTATTTACAGTTAGTTTCATCGGGTTATATAATGCAAACATACACCTTTTAAGTGTGTTATTGCGTAATTCCAATTGTTGATAGTCTATTCGTGAGCTTGCGCACATTCAGTGGGGTGAAACCTATCACAGAAGCAAGCAAAACACAAATATTTCTTGCCCCATGCGCAACACACAAACAAAACCTCGCTGCACCGACATATTTTCTGATATATTGCTCGGAAAACATATCTGATTCGTGTTGCTAAATACAGCTGTATCAGATATCAATGTGGATGCATACCAAGTGTATAAAAGTATATCTTGAATTACACAGAAAGGCACTAAGTGGTAGTCGACTGAAACATAGCCATGAACAAGATTGTAACTGGGGTCGACAGCCTCGTCGTCTCCCACCGTGACAACTCGAACGGTGACAGTGCTCGGTCGGTTACTTACGTTTGCTGATATCAAAGCTACACGATGAAAACACAAAAATGTTAATAACCTGAAGATTATTAACTTTGGAACCCATAGTAAAGTAAAGCAGTCATCAGTCGGAAGATTGATTTGAACACCACAGTGATTTAATAGGCACGGTCCTGTTGGAGGTGCTATGTCGTTGCTCTCCTCCGACCATTGAGTTGACGTGCCTAGACAGTTAATAGGGGAACCTACAGTTTAACGTGGCTATCGGACAACAGTGCAACTCGGCATTTTTCACATCAACAAACACTGCCCAAAGGGAAATAAGTGTAAAACGGGAGATAAAATTCGTGGGACTGACCAGGGATCAGTTTTCCGCCATGTAGCCACCTCTGTAGCCTCTGCTTGGCATTAAAATTAAGGATCTCTTGTTTGTGCCTGCGTTGGCATTTGCGCGTGCCTGCACCAAAATAAAGAGAACTGAATTGAATGTAGTGCCTTCAAGTTGGCATAAACAGAAAAGGAGAAAAATTAAACAACATAAATGGTCTCTCTTTGATGCCTCAACCTTCATTGCCCCTATGCGTCTTATGAGAAAAAACGTACACTGGAAGCTCATGTTGTTTATTTAAATGATTACAAAATAAGGTAAAACGAACAGTGAGGTTGTCAGTAAAAGCACATTACTGTTGTCAGTATGATGTTCCCTGTAATGATAAAGGGCCCGTTAGATCAGGCGCATTGCAGACAGAATTGGAAGAGAGAGCACTACTAAATTCTACAATCCGTATGCGTTGCATACACACAGAAATTACTGTTACAGTTTACTTATGGAGCCCAGTGGGTTAATTGCGTATTTTCCGGTGAGAAAGAGCACTGGAAAATAGTCTTCGCTACATTAGGTTACTTAAACTGATGTCACTCTGAGCTAGAATTTATGGTCAGCGATTAAGGTCAATGGGTCGGATACGGGTTTTGCAACTGTGAAATACTTTCCCACATTACAGAAGCGAATATTAAATTTGAACTAATGTTGCGAAAATTTTGAACTTGGATACCTTAGAATGAAAATCTTTCTGTTTATTGCAAAGGAAAACAATTTATTTTCTAAAACATTCTCTGCCATACACAACTTGAAACAGATCACGTCGACCAAATCATATGGAAGAACTGACAGCGACATATATCGGAAGGCAGTAAGATCCACTGACTTTTGGTTTGGCAGTATTCGACAGCCATTTCTAGGCGCAAGTAAATGAAAGACAGCGCGTTTTTGTTATCAAGTGATGTCTTCATCATTTACTTCAGTTTTAATGTAATCTACGTGTTATTGCTGATGTTTGATATTAGGCCTAACATGAAAAGAATTCCGTAGACAGGGAAAGAAACTCAATTACTTCAGTTTTAATGTAATCTACGTGTTACTGCTGATGTTTGATATTAACATGAAAAGAATTCCGTAGACAGGGAAAGAAACTGTTCTTGGGCAACTACTTCTATAATGACCAAAAGGCATTAAATGATGTTCAAGCACATGTGTTCCAGCAGCGGTATGAAGAAAATGATAATAATAATGATGGTAACAATCAAATTAGCCGGTAACTTCACACTTCAAAGTGGATTTTCTCTAACTAAAAAATTTGCTGAATTAGTGAAAATTTCAAAATGCTTCACATCGAGGCTATGATGCCTAGAAGAGTCTTTACATCCTGCTGACATGAGAATAGCATAATCTCCTTGTGAGAAGCTTGCTTCTACTTAACCATTTAATAGACTCGCATATTTTCCACCGTGACTGATGTAAGCTAAGCATATGATCCGTTACAGCACACTCCTGGGGCTAGGAAATGTGGCCACAATGGTCTGGTGGAATGCACCATCACAGGTGAAATGCGTGGGTTCAGGCATTTACTTTTAAAGGGCACAAACAGATTTACTTTACCTCTGGTAACCTAAAGAAAAAGACGTTATAATTCAGAATACGCATTAAACATCACGTTCCTTCATTACCAATTGGGCAGAGCCAGTTTACACTGGGAAATGACATAGGCCGAAGTCATGGTAAACAGAAATACTGTCGCCAGTAAACTCACTTATATTTAAAAATTTTATTTTATTTTATGAACCGACAGCCATTTAAAGGAACAGGGCTCTTATTTTACTTTTACTTGTCTCACACCCTTCCCAACCGCTGCTTCCCTTTCATGCCCCTCGACTCTTATAACTGCCATCTGGTTTCTGTACAACTTGTAAATAGCCTTTCGCTCCCTGTATTTTACCCCTGCCACCTTCAGAATTTGAAAGAGAGCATTCCAGTCAACATTTTCAAAAGCTTTTTCTAAGTCTACAATTGCTAGAAACGTAGGTTTGCCTTTCCTTAATCTATTTTCTAAGGCAAGTGGTAGAGTCAGTATTGCCTCACGTGATCCAACATTTCTGCGGAATCCAAACCGATCTTCCCTGAGGTTGGCTTCTACCAGTTTTTCCATTCGTCTGTAAGGAATTCGTGTTAGTATTCTGCAGTCGTGGCTTATTAAACTGATACTTTGGTTATTTTCATATCTGTCAACACCTGCTTTCTTTGGGATTGGAATTATTACATTATTCTTGAAGTCTGAGGGTATTTCGCCTTTCTCATACATCTTGCTCACCAGATGGTAGAGCTGTTTAAGGGCTGGCTCCCCCAAGGCTATCAGTATTTCTAATGGAATGTTGTCTACTCCCGGGGCCTTGTTTCGACTCAGGTCTTTCAGTGCTCTGTCAAACTCTTCATGCAGTATCATATCTCCCATTCCAACTTCATCTACATCCTCTTCCATTTCCATAATATTGTCCTCAAGAACATCTCTCTTGTATAGACCCTGTATATACTCCTTCCACCTCTCTGCTTTCCCTTCTATGCTTAGAACTGGGTTTTCATCTGAGCTCTTAATATTCATGGAAGTGGTTCTCTTTTCTCCAAAGGTCCCTCGAATTTTCCTGTAGACAGTATCTATCTTACCACTAGTGATATATGCCTCTACATCGTTACATTTGTCCTCTAGCCATCCCTGCTTAGCCATTTTGCACTTCCTGTCGATCTCATTTTGGAGATGTTTGTATTCCTTTTTGCCTGCTTCATTTACTGCATTTTTGTATTTTCTCCTTTTATCAATGAAATTCAATATCTCTTCTGTTACTCAAGGATTTCTATTAGCCCTTGTCTTTTTTACCTCCTTGATCCTCTGCTGCCTTCACTATTTCATCTCACAAAGCTACCCATTCTTCTTCTACTGTATTTCTTTCCACAATTCTTGTCAGGGTTACCCTAATGCTCTCACTGAAACTCTCTACAACCTCTGGTTTAGTCAGTTTATCCAGGTCCCATCCCCTTAAATTCCCACCATTTTGCAGTTTCTTCAGTTTTAATCTACAGTTCATATCCAATGGATTGTCGTCAGAGTCCACATCTGCCCCTGGAAATGTCTTACAATTTAAAACCTGGTTCCTAAATCTCTGTCATACCATTATATAATTGATCTGAGACCTTCCAGTATCTCCAGGCTTCTTTAACGTATACAACCTTCTTTCATGATTCTTGAACCAAGTGTTAGCTATGATTAAGTTATGCTCTGCGCAAAATTCTACCAGGCGGCTTCCTCTTTCATTTCTTACCCCCATTCCATATTCACCTATTACGTTTCCATCTCTTCCTTTTGCTACTATCGAATTCCATGCACCCATGACTATTAAATTTTCGTCTCCCTTCACTATCTCAATAATTTCTCTTATCTCATCATACATTTCATCAATTTCTTCGTCATCTTGTGGAGCTAGATGGCATATAAACTTGTACTAATGTGGCAGGCATGGGCTTTGTGTCTATTTTGGCTACAATAATGCATTCACTATGCTGTTCGTAGTAGCTTAACCGTGCTCCTATCTTTCTACTCATTATTAAACCTACTCCTGCATTACCCCTACAATTTTTTATTTATAACCCTGTATTCACGTGACCAGAAGTCTTGTTCCACCTGCCACCGAACTTCACTAATTCCCACTATATCTAACTTTAACCTATCCATTTCCCATTTTAAATTTTCTGTCCTACCTGCCATATTAAGGGATCTGACATTCCATGCTCTGATCCGTAGAATGCCAGTTTTGTTTCTCCTGATAACGACGTCCTCCTGGGTAGTCCTCCATCCAGAGAGCCGAGTGGGGGACTATTTTACCTCTGGAATATTTTACCCAAGAGGACACAATCATCATTTAAAGCTGCATGCCCTCAGGAATAATTACGGCTGTAGTTTCCCCTTGCTTCCAGCCATTCGCAGTACCAGCATAGCAAGGCTGTTTTGGTTAATGTTACAAGGCCAGATTAGTCAATCATCCAGACTGTTGCCCCTGCAACTACTGAAAAGCTGCTGCCCCTTTTCAGGAACCACACATTTGTCTGACCTCTCAACAGATACCCCTCCACTGTGGTTGCACCTACGGTACGGTTATCTATTTCGCTGAGGCACACAAGCCTCCTCACCAATTGTCAGGTCCATGGTTCAAGAGAAGTGGGAGAGGGGGTCGGGGGGGGGGGGGGGGCGGGGGGGGTTGTGAGATTATTAGTCTTCAATATTAACAACAACCTTTTAAAGTTTTTAGCATTATCCTTAGTTGTTCAAGTAATCTTTAATGTGAAATATTTCCTTAATGAGCTATTCAGTTGCTATTCGAGAACAACTAGATACCTGGAAGTTTCATGAGTATACTAACGACTGATGAAGGAACGAAAATACTTGAAGCTGTGTCATGTAAGGTTATACACGACGAATTTGCTTTTCTGCAACACTAAAAACATTTTGTGGATCCGTGTTCCAAATGTTCAGATAATTTACAGAATTAGTGATGAACAAATATTTCTTTGATTTTGATATAAATTGTTTGAAAGATTTACATTTTGCATACCTGCAAACCACTGTGAAGTGCATGGAAGAGGAAACCTCATTCCGTAACACATGTTAGGGTTTTCTAAAATTCCGATTACACCTGGGGCATGAGAAAAATTACTATTTAAATATCTCTGAGCATTCTGTACTTAGTTTAATCTTGTCTTCACCGTTTCTGTGGGAGTGATACACAGAGAGCTGAACATCGTCTCTATAGATTCTTCACATAATACTGTTTACGGAAACATCACAGCTCAGTCTCTCAGTAAATATGGCATCTATCTTCGAGAATCTGCCAATACAGATTTTTTAACATTTTTGTGGCATGCTGCTTTGAGTCAAAATCCTGTGACAATTTATGCTGCCCTTATCTGTATACATTCAGGATCCCCTGTTAGCCTTATTTTGTACCTGAGCAATATTCCGGGATGGGTCATGTGAGAGTTTTGTGAGAAATCTCATTTATACACATATTGCATCTTTCACCAATATTCTATCAGTGAACAGAAGTCTGACAAATGCTTTACCTATGACAGAACCCATGTGATCATTCAATTTCATACCCTTAGAAATTGTTACACCCTGGTGCTTGCATAAGATCACTGCTTCCAGCTCTGACTCACTGATGTTGTGGTCATAGAATATCACTTTTTTGGTTTGTTTAGTGAAATGCACAATTTTACAGTTCCGAACACTGAAAACAAGTTGCCAGTCTTAACACCACTTTGAGCTCTGATTATCTAGCTCTACATATAAGGGCAACTTATAAAAAATCTACATATTATAAAAAAATATGTAGACAGAAAAATGATTTGAATAAACTTAAACTTCGTCAAGTTGAATCGGTGTGTGTGTGAAACAAGGTTTCAACAATTGGTTTAATTGTCAACTCCCATGCAATGGCTGTGCATGTTTTGAAGCTCCAGTCAAACAAAATAAAAGATTTGGAACTAGTCACCCACTTTTTTGTAGTGGTTTACCTGCTGTTAGTTCTTTGTTGTTTGTTTTGTGTTAGTTTTTTTTTTTAGTTTTTTCCCCCACAAGATGGAAGCAGAACAACATCAAAGCTTTGTCTATGGTGTGACTACCATCAAACAAGAGTCAGTAAGTAATGTTAATATGAGCTATTATGTTTTTGTTTTTTGTTTATTAGGATTGTAGCAGTATCTCAAAAATAAAACCAAATATAGGGAAACAAATAAGCCTTTTTAAAATGTGTTATTGTCCAGCACAATCACACAAAATTTCAAATCGAAATTACTGGTTTCTGCAATCATTGACCAAGTTCAGATCTCTTGTTACCCAATTGTTTTCACAGCTGTGAGCCACTTTCAGTGGGTCTTGCTTTTCTGGAAATTTAGTACAAGTTTGGCAGGTTCTGTGTATTGTTATTTTTGTGTCTAAAACCGTAATAAGTGCATCAATCTTTGAAGTGATATCTCACTTTAAAGTGCATTACTTATGACTCAGATTCAACTATTTGGCATGTTGTACATTTATGGGCTGTCAGCTTGCAATATTTTTTGTCTTATGATGCTTTCTTATTTAGAGAATGTATTTACTTTATTTTTTGCAGCATCCCTGCAATCATATTTTGTATGATTGCAACAACAAATTAGCAGACTGGTTCTCCCTGTCAACACATTTCTTTATTTTATTATTTCACACCCCCAGAAATCTTTGACACGTAGAAGTGTCAGAGTTACTCAGATGTTCTGGTTACATCTGGAACAAGACAGTACACAAAATAAACAGGTTTTTTTTTAAATTCTTGTTTATAGGGGGGGCCCAGTGTTATTACTAACCACAACAGTGTGTCCCTTTGTTCTCCAGGATTAGGAATCACACTCCTTTGAAACTAAATCCATTATTTCTTCAGTTGCTGCCATAAGTGAAAGTATGTATGATTGAGGTGTGGGGTACCATGAGAGTGGGGCCTTCCAAACCAAACCAGTGGTGGTCCTGAAATGTCAGTGCTAGGTGTTCTACCACACTGCTGTGAGAACGTGCTGGTGTGCCATTGCGCATCAACCTTATCAGTCTTCACTGACACAACTCGTCCTTGATCAGTATTAATGAGAAAATACTGATAATGAGCACCATTTAATCTCTGTGGCCCTTTTAATCTTTGCCGAAAAACACCTGTCTTTTTGTTGTTTGAGAAACAGTGCGTATCCTGTCTTAGTGCAGGTGGATGAGGTTTTCATCAGCCCCCACATGCTCATATTGGAAGTTTATGACACAAATTGATGTAAGCTGCGTATATTATCTGTACGTGAAATGTTAGATACAAACAAAGGATCTGCGCTACACACTTACTTGCACCATCAATAGAACTGCAAGTCGCCAATTGTTATCTTGTTGCCTTGATGTCTGGTTGTGCTGGTATGGATACAGAAATTGTGTATGAAGTACTGTCTATAAAAGGGTAGGAACCACAAAGCCCGCTAATCGTCACACATTTTATAGAAGTTTTGTCCGCTAAGGATGGCATGTTCCATCCATATCAGGTGTATGGAGTGGACAAGGCTATCGACTGTTTACCCTTTGGGTTGCCAAAGAACCTGTGTAACTAGGACTATGGAAATGTTTGGGAAACAGTTTATTAGGTGCTACTCCGAGGTGCAGATATTTTTCAGCATGAAGTTAACATACTTGAAAGTTATTTACATTTGCTAAACTGCAACATAAAATCATATTTGCCATATCATTTGTGGAGTAGTAGGTTTCCATTGTTGGAGAGAAAAGAAAATGCACTGGACCATTTGTGCTTGAAAACAGTACGAAAGTAATCTGTATAAGTAGCTAAGACACCACAATAAACCCTAAGGGTTGTGAGTAATTTACTGTACAGTTACATAGACTAACAAAACAAGCTATGCTACAACACAACTCTAGCCACATAACTGACTGCTGACCACATCAGAGTGATGTGTACTGTTGACACACTTTATGAAGCACCAAGTGGTGACTGTGCTCACATCAGCAACCAATAGTCTTTCAGCCCCTCATGCAGATTTCAGAAAGTATGCCTCTCTTGGCACATGTTAATTGAACTTGTTTTACTTGTTTTGATGACTAACGCCACTTCTTAATCTATTTGGCACTTTGTTTGTAATGCTCTGTAAATATCAATACACAGGATACAAATGCCAAAAGGTACAGCAATCATACCAGAAAATATTAGTAATAAACTTGACAAGGTGTGGTATCTCCAACTTCATTCTTTATTTATGTCCTTTGATTGAAATAAATGTTGTCACACATGACTATCAGTAGAGATGATGCAGTATTATCTTAAGAATTATGTAAAATAAGGAAACAAGGAACAGTAATGTGGATATAGAGAGTGGCATCTCGATAAACAGGCCTGTCTGCAGAGGAGATAGGAATAGATACGTCCATTAATTGTGTGAGGGTTTTTTAAGAAAATTTGGACCCACCTTCTTCCCTAGATGAGATGTGGTGAAACACCCTCCCTTTCCCTCACTTGAAGCTTACCCTATAATTTTTAAATAATTAAATTTATTTGATATGTTCATGTTTTTGCTTTATACCACTAAAAATACCTAATGCAATGCTCAGAATTATTTTTATAAAACTTGAATGTCATGTATTATGATAACAGATATTCTCTGAATATTCTCCACCATTTGGCAGCTTTCAAGAAAGTTAAATCAATTAAAATTGTTGTTTTCCATTGTAAATGTAGCTGTCATTTGACAGCTAATTTTGCAGAAAAAATGTAGTACATACATTTAGAAAGTGTATTAAATAGTATTTTTAACTCATGATTAAAAAGATTTTAAAACATTTATTTTAAACATTCCAGTTCTGAGGAGTATCCACATGGACAGACAAGAGTCAGACAGATGAAAAGGCTCTGCAAATATAATATTCATAGTTTTGATGGATAGGTAAAAAACTAGTCTTGTATTGATATATTTTATACAATACATTAAATCTTGTTGAACCTTTACTTACTTTGCGAATGAAAGATGACATTGTTTGTACTTTCCTTTGCACTGTGCGATTACTTAGCTTTCTCTCACTTCATTTGTATGATCACTAGAGAGGTCACATTGGTGCACTTCATCTTAGCATCCGCCCATGAATGCTTAACGTCTTGCTGGCATGATACCATTGAGTTCAGAGGGGCCGTAAAGGTTGATGGACACTTTAATATTGTTATACAGGAGAGTAATTTTGTAAATGAAAATGTTATCCACTATAATAATGTATATTCTTTCCATTAACAAACTGCTGTGAGGTTTTCGTTGCCCTCCCCTCCACCATTTAATGAGATTTGGTGAGGTTTTGAGTTCAGCTAGTTAATGGACATCCCCAAAGCATGTACACTGTTAAGACAGGTACCTCAGTGTCCAGAATGTGATAAGGTGGAAAAATAGTCCTGTATATAAAACCTTTCTGATATTCACACATTAATTCCTGATCCAGGATGTAATGGAGCTTGCATTTGAAGTTGCATTTCTGGCTCAGATAGTTTTGAAAATGCAAGTTTTACTGAAGGTGAAGGCTCAAAATTTGAACTTGAAACTTCTAAAAGCAAAATTATCAAGTAGTGACAGCAGTATTATCAGCTCTGTACTGTGGACGGTTGAGCGTCATTGTGGGCTTGGCCCTCCACAGAGGAATGCTGCGGTATACAAATTGCCATCATTAATTACATAAGTAATTTACAATAAAACCAATTTTATCAGGTAAATGAGTAAATTAACAGTCTTAGGCCATTTCAGAAATAATAATGAAGTGAATACCACCATCAACTTGAGTTCTGAGAAAACCAACTCCATTACATCCGTTGTGAGTGTAGTCCCAAGAAAATAGTTGCCTAACTTGTGATTGGCCATGGTGATAATAAAAGGATGGAATTATTAGTTTGAATATTTTCAATGTTACAAGACATCTGTGGGTATTATTGGACTTTGAAAATAATATAGTTGTATTGGAAAGTACTGTTACATATGGTTTCATATGTTTTAGTTGAGAGTAGTTACCTCCATTAATGCTATAAAACTGTGGTCCTTTGTGGTGAAACTTGAGGTACACTTATAAGGCACTGAGATGGAATTTCAGTACAAGTGTCACTCCAAAATGAAAGATTCTTCTAGGAATCAACTGGCAGTCTTTGGATGAGCTAGTCCTCGTAATATTGTTTCACCTAAGAGTGCTAACTCAATAGAGGGTTAGAGGAGAACCTGTACACAGTCTTGGAAAACTGGAAGCAACTGCCAAGTTGAAGTTGGGTGTTGTGTTCAGACACGCAAAGTCTGGGATTGGCTCCAGATTGAGCACAAGTATTCTCCTAGTCACAAAGGTCGCCTCAGTATGGTTTGAGTAAATGGGAGGCAGACCCCAGTGGTGCCCCGGTGTGAATGGTCTACTCTTCTTTTGTTGTAGAGCCATACAGTATCTCTGTAAGCCAACTCCCTGAAACCTGTGCACAACCTGGTTCCAGACATTCAACCTGCAGCTGCACAGTGAGGTGCCTAATACAGCAGGTACTGAACACTTCTTATGCTTGTGTTGCAGGAGCTGTGTGTATATTATGTATCTGAAATGAGTTGAAAGAGCAGAAATGAGTGGAGAGATCGGTACGGATGAAATTGGTGTAGATAGAGTAACATGAATCATGCCACTGAAAACTTTCAGGATATGCTGAACCTACAATGTGAAATATGTTGAAGGTATGCGAGTTTATGTCACTGTATGGTATTGATAAGTTTAATTTGTCATTTTTGCACAAAAAAATTCGGACAGAACCATTACAGATTTACTTTTATTGTATGGATTATGGAAATAATAGCTATGTGGGTGATCATATCACATTCATTTGCCTTTTCTAATTGCAGTATAGAATCAAAAAAAAAAATCCAAAATAATAGTTTCACTTCGCAGAATTAGCTGTCAGAACCTTAAATTATTGTCAAGATTAGCACGATGACTACTTGTTAACTTATGTAAGAATTTACGCTGTTACATATGGTTTTTACTCTGTGTTTTGGAATGAGATGTTGTTACATTATGGTTGTTGTTGATTGGGTAGCAGGCATGATGGTAATAGTATGGCCAGCAGTATGTGAAGTGGTAACGTGAGTAGAGTGGAAACACATTCTGAATGGTAGAGTGGAAACACATTCTGAATGGTACGTCTTCAAGAAAATATAAACAAACCCAAGAATGAGTAAAATTGCATATTGGATTTAACTCAGAAATCACCAATTCCATATTTGATGCATACAAAATAGCAAAATCCAGTGCTTTAAGTAAATAATGGAATGACTACAATCAACAATAGATGAGAACATTGATCCGTAAAGATGAGTAATGCAAAGGATATGCTTTCTGCTCTTGAATAATTTTAAATTTGTTGTAAATTTTTTGTTGAGTAAACTGCATGTACAGCTAAATTCAGCATATATTCAATCTCATTGATTCCCTCAAAGTAGGAGTGTTTGAAATATGATGCATTGATTTCATCCATAATGACCCAGTTATTTAATATCGCAGCATTTAACTAACTTCATGTACATCCTTTGTGTGAGGCTAAACCACAGTGGTCCACCGACTTTGTTCCCCTTGAGCTGCTGTTGTGTTCTGTACCACACATGTCATGGTTGCAGAACCTCAGGAAATAGGATTGTGAAATTGTAGGAGGAGACATCAGTGGCAAATGAAAGTTTGAATCAGGCTAGGATGGTTTGTCAGACAATCTGACTATTGTGGCAATTTTGTCTAGGTTCAAGTCCCAGTCTGTCACAGATTTTCAGTTGTCATGACATATTCATATATGTTGTTTAGACCCGTTTTTCTATATTTTTGTAGCCTGTGTTGCACCTGTACCTCTCATTTATTTTCATTCAGGTTGAAACTGACCCATCCACATCTCCAAATCAAGAGATTGAAGACATATTCATTAAGGAAGAAACTCTGGTAAGTATCAAACCTCATCTGTCTTTACATTGTCTGCAAACCAATGTGCGCAGCATGACGGAAGGTGAGTTGTGTGGATATTAACTCCTCGTCTTGTTATTTCACTCATAGGTGATCCGCAAAGAATGTTACCGGCCCCCACATGCATCCTAGCCTTGTACCTTATTTGTAAGCTTCTGGTGTGCCTTGTGTGATAGAGATACAGGAATTTGGTTTCAGTCTATCTGAACTGCTGGTTTCTGAACTGGATTGAGTGAGGTAGAACACTGGTTAAGACACTGGAGGACAGGAATTGAGAGTCCTGTATGACCACCCATATTTAAAATTTTTGGAGTTTCCCTGATTTGGATAGGCCATATGCAGGACAGTTCCTTTGAAAAGGTTGCATCTGATTTTCTTTCCCATCCTTTCCCTGTAAAGATCTTGACACCTGCAAGATGTTGAGCCCTAATCTGTCTCGCTTCCTTCCCTCGATCTCCTTCAGTCTGGCTTGTTGAGGTAAAAGGAACTATAAATCAAATATTCAGAAGTATTATTGATTATTTGTCAGTAAATGGTATATTGCTTGACATACTCTTTATGAATCACAGTTCATACTGTACAGTGCAAGGCAAATAGGTCACTATCAATATAAGTGCATCACAGGAGAAAAGAAAGATGTAAAACTGACTGTTCAGTGTTCCTGGGTAGCAATGTGCATCAGAATTTTTATTGAATATGATATATCTTCTGAAACCCTTGGGTTCAGTGTTGTCCACTGTACATGACATCTGGTACTGGAAAGCATTGCAAAATTAGCTTACTTTACATGCTTCCATCCATTGATTTCAAATGGAGTAACATTCTGGGTCATTTCTGGATGTACACATAAAGTATCCATCATACAGAAAAGAACTGTGAGAGTAAATTTGGTGCCCATCCTCAAACTTCATGTACACAGATGTTTAAAAAATTATGCATAGTAACAACAGCCTCACATATGTTTAGTATTTTATGACCTTTTGTTGTGAAGAGTTAGTCACATTATTTGAAAATAGCAGCACACTTAAATAGGCACAAAAATGTCCTCCATTATCTCCAATATTACCTTAACTCTTGCACAGAAAGTTGCAAAGTATGCTACAACAAAAATATTTGATCACCTTTATGAATTATAGTTGCCGGTAAATAATGAAAGTTTTAAAAACCAATTGAAAGCCTTTCTATTTGACAACTATGAATTTCTGAATGTGCTTGGGTCACATTTGTCAAATTTTGTCGTATATTAAGATAAAAAATCTAGTTACATAAATGTTCATAATGTATCAGTGTTTCAACAGTGAAAATGTATCTTATTTGGAAACTATTGATGTGTTCCAGATCACAGTTGAGTTGTTGTGAATGTGATTCATAGAACAGCAAAAAGTAAAGTAAACTACAAAGGATGTTCTGAAAACATGTTTCTGTTTGAAAAACAATGATGAAACTTGATTGCCAAAATCAAATACACCATGGCATCACAAACTATACATCTTGCACTATTTTTCGACATAGTCACCACCAATATTAAGACATTTGTCATAGCGTGCAATCAGTGTGAAGAAACCACTGTGGTAAAACTTGGTGCCTCGGGATGCAAGAAAATTTTGCACAGCCTGCTGCACTTCAGCATTGGTTTGGAAGTGACATCCCAAGACTAGATGGGGATAGTCTGTAGGCATTCACACACTAGACCCATGTACCCATTCACACCAGATAACAGCACATGTTTCCATTGGTGACCACATTGTCAGTGCACATCTGTCTGCCATCATGATAGGTGCTCTAATAACCTCAGTTACGCCAGTTTACTGCTATTCTTTCTTTTCTGGTGCTCTGTGCATACATCATTCTTCCTCCACTGGCACCCCTTCTCTTTCTAAACTAGCATTGGATGTCGATTCATGTGGCACTTGTTGTGTCACCTGGTGTACCACATTCTCTTTCAAAAACAATGACAGAAGTTGCTTTTGGAATGTCCTTTGCATATCTATATATTAAGATGGCAAGGTGTTTTGTAGGCAGTTCTGTAGCAGTTCCACTCATAGATGAAGCTTGACAAGATTGATTACTTGCATCCCTTTCTCCATGCCCTGCTGTAAGTTTTTATTTCTGCGGTCTCTTCAGCAGATATATCTGGTGTTCAAAAGGTATGTGAAGAGTTTGTCCTGATAACTGAGACTTATATTTTTGTAAATATATTTCATGGGATTTTGTTATCTTATTAGTATACTTTACCCGTAATTTCCATTATTATCTTCCACAGAACAGACAGGTGTGTAACCATTTCTGCTATCCCTTTCTTTTGCACAAGTTTAATGGCCCCTGTTAGTCCAACCAGTTTTGGATCCCACAGAATTAAGCAGTACTCTAATGTATGGCATAAGCAGTCTCCTTCACAGCCAAACTGAAAATTCCTGGTGGCCAATCGATGGATTAAATCTTGCCATTTGTTTTACCTAAGACTAAGATTATCTAGTAGTTCAACTTCTTATCTCTACAATTTGTTTACGCTCAGACACTTGTAGGACAGGTCTGACTTTTGCTGTGACTCATTAACCCCGTAGTGCAACATTACTGCATTTCTTTGTATGAGACTGATATTTTGTTGAAAACCAGCTGGACATTCCTACAATTCTTTATTGAATGACTGTTTGTCATAGATACATCATTTGCTAAAAGCTGAGCCTGCAACTAATACTATCTGCTAAGCAATTAATGTATAACATGAACAGTAACAATTCTATTACACATCCATGAGGATACTAGGCATGAAATTCAGTAACTGTAGATGCTTCTTTATCCACTCATGACATATTATGACTGTCACATTCATGAATAGGTCTCCAAAAAAACATACTGAGTCAAAAACTTCTGAAAAGTATCGTAATACCAAATCCAAGTCATATCCATAACTCTCACAAGGAAAGTAACCCAACTGACATGGCTTAACCCGAATAAAAATAGTTTTTAAGCTTGGAGAAATGTCTTCTCTGCCACTCACCACTGTCATTTATCTGTGAAACTGTGCATTTGTGCACAATCGATGATCAAAGGTTTACAAATTTGAACACTGCAGAAGCAAAAGTCCCAGAAGGTTCATGAGAATCATAAGTGATTTGGCAAAAAAATTAACACATGCAATATTTAGTAATATATTTCTCAAAATAGAACTTCCATTTTTGGGTATTTCAATCATCTCCTTGAATCTCGACAGTCACATTTCAGTTACTAATAGGGAAGATTGTACAGAAACCCAGCAGCATCTATTTTGGGGAATATGAGTCTTCAAGTACTGCATGTTTTTTCAAGCAAATACTTAGCTTTTTACATATGATATCTAATTTATGAAACTTGTGCTTCTGTAGTCATTGATTTGTTAACCT
This sequence comes from Schistocerca serialis cubense, assembly GCF_023864345.2. NCBI lineage: Eukaryota > Metazoa > Arthropoda > Insecta > Orthoptera > Acrididae > Schistocerca > Schistocerca serialis. The sequence continues at coordinate 235,056,021 of NC_064647.1, read as the reverse complement.
TTGAACTTTGGTAGTGTTAAAATATTAAGGTTTATGGATAAATAACCTTGATGGGTGGTGGACCATACATATCTCCTTATTTTACACTAATTTTTATTCAGTGTTACTCATCCAAGCTACTGTGGTTCCATTGTAGGAGTATCACGTATGAAGAGTACAGGATAGGTTTTACATCACTCACTGTTTAGGGAACCCAGACTCATTGCTGTAGAGAAAAAAATGGTTCAAATGGCTCTGAGCACTATGGGACTTAACTACTGTGGTCATCAGTCCCCTAGAACTTAGAACTACTTAAACCTAACTAATCTAAGGACATCACACACATCCATGTCCGAGGCAGGATTCGAACCTGCGACCGTAGCGGTCACGCGGTTCCAGACTGTAGCGCCTATAACCGCACGGCCACTCCGGCCGGCACTGTAGAGAAGGTCACTTTGTCTTGAATAGGCCATTTGTAGTAATTCTGTGGATCAGTTCTGCTGTTTATTTATTTATTTACTCATTTATTACAATTGGTGTGAACTATATTCAACAAATAATGGTTATTAGTAATTCACTTGTGGACTTTATGTAGGACCCAACAGGGATTAATCAATAAGTTTTCACGACTGCAAATGTTTCATTTATAAAATTATCTTATCTATTATGTTGAGGTGGAATGTATTTTCTGGTCTTTGGAGAATGTTCGGGAGCTGTGGCCCTTTCAGTTTACCAATCACTGTGACTCAGTGCTGACTGATTTGGGGTACATCTGCACCCTAGTGTAGTATCACATGTTTGACATTATAATGCAGTGGACAGTGCAGTTGAAATAATAAATAATGTGAGTAAGAGTGTGACAGGAGAGTGGAAGGGCTGGTTGATTAAGTGGTTTATACTTAACAACCTTTATTAAAACAAATAAATTAGAACTAAACTTAATTATCTCCATGGGTTCAATTAAAAAACACATTGAAGGTAGTTTGGGAGCTATGGCTGCTTAAGAAAACAGGAAAAATAGCAGTTGCCCCCAACTACCAAAATTATAACAAAAACCTTTAAGAATTTGGCACGACAATCCCGAAATTAAAAACTTACATTAAAACTGCCGTTGGCACCAATATAAAACAGAGAAACAATTTAACATTCAAATTTGATCAGTCATTTTACAGATATGCAAATTGAGAGATTGCCTTCACCACCTCGTTCTACAGAAACTCTTCAGATATCCTCTTGAGTAGCTGGGAGTTACATTAAGATGCCTGTTGACGTGGCCACATAGGTTGGTCCCATCACATTCGGCAAGACTTCCAAAATCGTCCAGGGTAAAGCTTTGCTCTATAGCAGCAGCCTGGTTGCTTGTCCAGTGTCAGTGTTCCATCAATTCAGCCACAGCAATCATTCTGTGTGCCAGTCAAGTACTCTCATGGCCAGATGTCACTCTGTGTGGCCACTGCAAAATTAAAAACTTGCGCAGCTGGCAGCTACAGAATGGTGCTTGTGTCCATCACAGCACATACTCCCATCCCCAAAATGTCTAGATGAGGTAGGAGCTTCCTAGTGAGGGAACTCGAGAAGACAATATTAGTGCCACCACTGCACGGGATACTACAGTTAAATTAAATTGCTAAAGGTCCTTTTCTTTAGTGTTGTTACATCTCCAATTAAGGATAAATTGGAAGATAGCAGGAGTAGAGGTAGTGAAGATCTACCCACGCCTTGCTTAAAAGTACAGTTTGTAATGTACATACATAATATACAAAGGAGATGAATATTTGCTCACAGTTGCACCAGTTCATTGAACACTATTACTGAACATTGGTTATCAAAACAGTTGCTCCCCTTCTTTATACAGGCTTAAATTCATAAACATCACTTATTACATTTTCTTACAATATTAGTATTGGGTTTAACTTGGGATAAATATACCCAAAAAAAATTCAATTACAATGTGGGTGTTTGATGCAAAGGGTGACTGGAGTTGCAAACAGGAAGAGTTGTACCATCACCTTCAATCTGGGCAACAACTTCATCATTATTTTATTTTTCACTTTACTAACTGCCTGAAAGCTCTGCACCCAGACTCTGTCACCCTGTTTGAGGTGAGTAGGACATCTCCCTTGTTATAATTCTGGGCTTCTTGCTCTTCAAATTAGCTCTTGTCCTCTTCCAGTAGTCTCAGATCAGCATTGTATCACTTTTCTCAGTTAACAGTTGGTTGATTTATTACAAATTTTCTAGTGGCATGTTGGGCTTACATGTGAACATAAGGCTAGTGGGATCTGTTTCTGAGACTCCTGTACCATCATGTTGAAGGCAAAAGCTAACCATTGAAGTGAATAGACCCACCAGGAAAGGTCTTCATATTGGTGTGCTATGTGGGCAGAACACAAATTGCAGTTGACTCATTCCTCAAGTGGTGGGTTAGGACAGTAAGGCATTGTAGCAGTATGTGCAGTCCCCCTTTCAAAACAGGAACCCTGAAACAGTCTCGACTTGAATGATGCAGCATTATCAGAGACTAAATATTACAACTGCCCAAGGGTACCAAACAAGGACTTTAAAGCAATTTATAGTGCCAGGTGCAGTCATATCACAGCTCGGAAATAACCAGCAAAAGCAGGTAAAGATATCCACACAAATTAATATGAACCTATTCCCGACTTGCTACTGCAGAAGGTTGTCTACATGATTTATGTATAATATCTGCGTGGGTGACGTTACTATTTCAGAAGATAGCAGTCACTCTGTGCCGTGTTCTCATCATTTGGTTACTCATTGCCCAGAATTTGCAAAACTATAACCACCCCGTAATTCCCTTGTCTGTGATCTGCCATATAAAATTTTCCTGAATTTTAAGTTATGTTTTAAATATTCCTAAATGGCTACTGAGTGGCAACTCTCGGTAATACTTACATAGTAAAGATACTACTCCAGGGGTGAGAGGTGAAGCTATTTTGTCCTGTTTACTTCAACTGACTGGACAGCTCAAAACATTTACAGTTAAACAGCAGGGCTTATCCTTTTCTTCCCCTCTATCATCTCTTTAATTTCTTGTAACCTAACATTGGAATCCTGATGTTCTGCACTGTCTGTAAACAACCACAGGAGATAGGTGAGGATAGCCACAAAGAAGTCTGCTTTGTGCTTACTGCTTCCTTGAAATGTCCGCTCACTGTATGATTCAATATCCCCTTTCCCGAACATAAAATTATGTTTGTCAGCAACAGCTTTATACCCTCCACCTATATGACACACTCTAAACTGGAGGCAGAGATCCGAATTGCTTCTCTTGCAATACACCCCATCCACCTTGGTAGTCCCCGTACCCAATAAGGGCATGGTTATCACTTTCAACAACGAATGGACGGTGCTCCCGGGATGTACGGATTTTCTGCAAAGCAAACAATACAGCCAACCTTTCCAGTCTGTAAACTGAATATAAAATTTCTAATCTTGGAAAACAACAGAGAGGCGTACCCTATCAGTCTTCTCCTTGACTAGTGTTCTAATAAAAGAAGAGGTGCTATACCTGATATAGAGGCATCCAGGGTATAATCCACCCTGAGAAAACCCTGACCCTTCCCCCTCTTCTTCTCTTAACCTTTTGTCCTGCTAATTGCTTTATGACACCTCCTGCAGATAATCCACCCTTCTGAGAAATCCCCACCCTTCCCTCTCCCCCTACTCCACTCCTCTGTGGACCCCATTCAAATTTACTTCCTTTCTTTCTCATTTAACTCAGTGGACTAGCGATCTGGGCAAAGTTAAGTGTGAATTTTTGGAAAAAATTAATCATGCCAATAAACCTTCCCCCCCCATGAACCATGGACCTTGCCGTTGGTGGGGAGGCTTGCGTGCCTCAGCGATACAGATAGCCGTACCGTAGGTGCAACCACAACGGAGGGGTATCTGTTGAGAGGCCAGACAAACGTGTGGTTCCTGAAGAGGGGCAGCAGCCTTTTCAGTAGTTGCAAGGGCAACAGTCTGGATGATTGACTGATCTGGCCTTGTAACAATAACCAAAACGGCCTTGCTGTGCTGGTACTGCGAACGGCTGAAAGCAAGGGGAAACTACAGCCGTAATTTTTCCCGAGGGCATGCAGCTTTACTGTATGATTACATGATGATGGCGTCCTCTTGGGTAAAATATTCCGGAGGTAAAATAGTCCCCCATTCGGATCTCCGGGCGGGGACTACTCAAGAGGATGTCGTTATCAGGAGAAAGAAAACTGGTGTTCTACGGATCGGAGCGTGGAATGTCAGATCCCTTAATCGGGCAGGTAGGTTAGAAAATTTAAAAAGGGAAATGGATAGGTTGAAGTTAGATATAGTGGGAATTAGTGAAGTTCGGTGGCAGGAGGAACAAGACTTCTGGTCAGGTGACTACAGGGTTATAAACACAAAATCAAATAGGGGGAATGCAGGAGTAGGTTTAATAATGAATAGGAAAATAGGAATGCGGGTAAGCTACTACAAACAGCATAGTGAACGCATTATTGTGGCCAAGATAGATACGAAGCCCACACCTACTACAGTAGTACAAGTTTATATGCCAACTAGCTCTGCAGATGACGAAGAAATTGAAGAAATGTATGATGAAATAAAAGAAATTATTCAGATTGTGAAGGGAGACGAAAATTTAATAGTCATGGGTGACTGGAATTCGAGTGTAGGAAAAGGGAGAGAAGGAAACATAGTAGGTGAATATGGATTGGGGGACAGAAATGAAAGAGGAAGCCGCCTGGTAGAATTTTGCACAGAGCACAACATAATCATAACTAACACTTGGTTTAAGAATCATGAAAGAAGGTTGTATACATGGAAGAACCCTGGAGATACTAAAAGGTATCAGATAGATTATATAATGGTAAGACAGAGATTTAGGAACCAGGTTTTAAATTGTAAGACATTTCCAGGAGCAGATGTGGACTCTGACCACAATCTATTGGTTATGACCTGTAGATTAAAACTGAAGAAACTGCAAAAAGGTGGGAATTTAAGGAGATGGGACCTGGATAAACTAAAAGAACCAGAGGTTGTACAGAGATTCAGGGAGAGCATAAGGGAGCAATTGACAGGAATGGGGGAAATAAATACAGTAGAAGAAGAATGGGTAGCTTTGAGGGATGAAGTAGTGAAGGCAGCAGAGGATCAAGTAGGTAAAAAGACGAGGGCTAGTAGAAATCCTTGGGTAACAGAAGAAATATTGAATTTAATTGATGAAAGGAGAAAATATAAAAATGCAGTAAGTGAAACAGGCAAAAAGGAATACAAACGTCTCAAAAATGAGATCGACAGGAAGTGCAAAATGGCTAAGCAGGGATGGCTAGAGGACAAATGTAAGGATGTAGAGGCCTATCTCACTAGGGGTAAGATAGATACCGCCTACAGGAAAATTAAAGAGACCTTTGGAGATAAGAGAACGACTTGTATGAATATCAAGAGCTCAGATGGAAACCCAGTGCTAAGCAAAGAAGGGAAAGCAGAAAGGTGGAAGGAGTATATAGAGAGTCTATACAAGGGCGATGTACTTGAGGACAATATTATGGAAATGGAAGAGGATATAGATGAAGATGAAATGGGAGATACGATACTGCGTGAAGAGTTTGACAGAGCACTGAAAGACCTGAGTCGAAACAAGGCCCCCGGAGTAGACAATATTCCATTGGAACTACTGACGGCCGTGGGAGAGCCAGTCCTGACAAAACTCTACCATCTGGTGAGCAAGATGTATGAAACAGGCGAAATACCCTCAGACTTCAAGAAGAATATAATAATTCCAATTCCAAAGAAAGCAGGTGTTGACAGATGTGAAAATTACCGAACTATCAGCTTAATAAGTCACAGCTGCAAAATACTAACACGAATTCTTTACAGACGAATGGAAAAACTAGTAGAAGCCAACCTCGGGGAAGATCAGTTTGGATTCCGTAGAAACACTGGAACACGTGAGGCAATACTGACCTTACGACTTATCTTAGAAGAAAGATTAAGGAAAGGCAAACCTACGTTTCTAGCATTTGTAGACTTAGAGAAAGCTTTTGACAATGTTGACTGGAATACTCTCTTTCAAATTCTAAAGGTGGCAGGGGTAAAATACAGGGAGCGAAAGGCTATTTACAATTTGTACAGAAACCAGATGGCAGTTATAAGAGTCGAGGGACATGAAAGGGAAGCAGTGGTTGGGAAGGGAGTAAGACAGGGTTGTAGCCTTTCCCCGATGTTGTTCAATCTGTATATTGAGCAAGCAGTAAAGGAAACAAAAGAAAAATTCGGAGTAGGTATTAAAATTCATGGAGAAGAAATAAAAACTTTGAGGTTCGCCGATGACATTGTAATTCTGTCAGAGACAGCAAAGGACTTGGAAGAGCAGTTGAATGCAATGGACAGTGTCTTGAAAGGAGGATATAAGATGAACATCAACAAAAGCAAAACAAGGATAATGGAATGTAGCCTAATTAAGTCGGGTGATGCTGAGGGAATTAGATTAGGAAATGAGGCACTTAAAGTAGTAAAGGAGTTTTGCTATTTGGGGAGCAAAATAACTGATGATGGTCGAAGTAGAGAGGATATAAAATGTAGACTGGCAATGGCAAGGAAAGCGTTTCTGAAGAAGAGAAATTTGTTAACATCCAGTATTGATTTAAGTGTCAGGAAGTCATTTCTGAAAGTATTCGTATGGAGTGTAGCCATGTATGGAAGTGAAACATGGACGATAAATAGTTTAGACAAGAAGAGAATAGAAGCTTTCGAAATGTGGTGCTACAGAAGAATGCTGAAGATTAGATGGGTAGATCATGTAACTAATGAGGAAGTATTGAATAGGATTGGGGAGAAGAGAAGTTTGTGGCACAATTTGACCAGAAGAAGGGATCGGTTGGTAGGGCATGTTCTGAGGCATCAAGGGATCACCAATTTAGTATTGGAGGGCAGCATGGAGGGTAAAAATCGTAGAGGGAGACCACGAGATGAATACACTAAGCAGATTCAGAAGGATGTAGGTTGCAGTAGGTACTGGGAGATGAAAAAGCTTGCACAGGATAGAGTAGCATGGAGAGCTGCATCAAACCAGTCTCAGGACTGAAGACCACAACAACAACAACAATAAACCTTGCCATAGCCTTGGGACTCTTAGGTGGCAAACAGTTGTGCACAGTCTTAAAGCAGCTTTGGTCAACAATAATACCCTGTGGAGAAACTGTGTGTGCCGAAAATTACATCTGTGATGGTGCAAACTTTACCTTAGAAGGTTTGACTGTGAGCCACTGCCTTATTACACACTAAGGGTCTACTCCTTAACCTCGCTCCTATTACTGGCCTCTAATCAGTCAGAATTCTCGCTTCTCTTTCGCTGGATGCCTGGACAGTCTCATTTGAAATGGTCAGGACTCCCACACCTAAAATGTGTACATGGCATCTTGTTATGTGTAAGGCAGCACTGTCTGCCTCCTATAGGCACCTTTGAATCCTGTATCCCGGTCTCGGCCTTTAGAGTAGATGAGATTAGATTAATTATTCATTCCATAGACCCATAAAAGAGGGAATCCTTCTGGGTGTGGAACATGTCAACACATTACAAAAATGTAATTAGAAAAACTTGAGTTTCATTAATTTTAAAGATCCTCAGTAAATAAACAGTAAAATTATATACATGAATTAAATGTAAACTTCTAATATTTACAGGTTTAAAACTTACATCTGCTTTCATTAAATCCATAATTCAGACATTTGCTAGTTTCTTGGCTATTACAATCAAGTATTGTCAAAAATTAAAAGTAAATTATTCATTTCAGTGATCCTCAGTTAATAACAGTCAGATTATGTACAAGATTTAAAATTAAACTTCCACTATTTACGGTCTTAAGACCTACATCTGCTTTCCATACATCCATCATTCACACAGTAGGTAGTTGGTTACTTGGCTGTTACAACCGAGCATTGTCAAAAATTAAAGTATAATAAAATTTCATTAAAATGGTCTACTGCACTTGTTGAGAAACTCATGGATGGAATAGAAGAAGTTGGCCACCAAAAATTCTTTTAAATTACGTTTAAATTGTGCCTTGTCTGAAACTAAACTCTTAATGGTTGCTGGTAACTTATTGAAAATATGCCTTGCTGAATACTGGACTCCTTTCTGGGCAAGAGTAAGTGATTTTAAATCTTTATGTATATTGTTCTTATTCCTAGTATTGATACTGTGTACTAAGCAGTTAGTTGGAAAAAGAGATGTATTATTTACAACAAACTTCATTAAGGAATAAATATGCTGAGAAGCTGTGGTTAATATGCCCAGTTCTTTGAATAGCTTTCAACATGATATTCTTGGATTTACACTACTCATTACTCTTATTATATGCTTCTGTACTCTAAAAATTTTTTCTCTGTTTGTGCAGTTACCCCAAAATATGATACCATATGACATAATGAAATAGTGAAGGCAGCAGAGGATAGAGTAGGTAAAAATACGAGGGATAGTAGAAATCCTTGGGAAACAGAAATATACTGAATTTAATTGATGAAAGGAGAAAATACAAAAATGCAGTAAGAGAAGAAGGCAAAAAGGAATACAAACGTCTCAAAAATGAGATTGACAGGAAGTGCAAAATGGCTAAGCAGGGATGGCTAGACGACAAATGTAAGGATGTAGAAGCTTATCTCACGAGGGGTAAGATAGATACTGCCTACAGGAAAATTAAAGAGACCTTTGGAGAAAAGAGAACCACTTGCATGAATATCAAGAGCTCAGATGGAAACCGAGTTCTAAGCAACGAAGGGAAAGCAAAAAGGTGGAAGAAGTATATAGAGGGTCTATACAGGGCGATGTTCTTGAGGACAATATTATGGAAATGGAAGAGGAGGTAGATGAAGATGAAATGGGAGATATGATACTGTGTGAAGTGTTTGACAGAGCACTGAAAGACCTAAGTCGAAACAAGGCCCCGGGAGTAGACATTCCATTAGAACTACTGACAGACTTGGGAGAGCCAGTCCTGACAAAACTCTACCATCTGGTGAGCAAGATGTACGAGACAGGCGCAATTCCCTCAGACTTCAAGAAGAATATAATAATTCCAATCCCAAAGAAAGCAGGTGTTGACAGATGTGAAAATTACTGAACTATCAGTTTAATAAGCCACGACTGCAAAATACTAACGCGAATTCGTTACAGACAAATGGAAAAACTGGTAGAAGCCGACCTCAGGGAAGATCAGTTTGGATTCTGTAGAAATGTTGGAACACATGAGGCAATACTGACCCTATGACTTATCTTATAAAAAAGATTAAGGAAAAGCAAACCTACGTTTCTAGCATTTGTAGACTTAGAGAAAGCTTTTGACAATGTTGACTGGAATACTCTCTTTCAAATTCTGAAGGTGACAGGGGTAAAATACAGAGAGCGAAAGGCTATTTACAATTTGTACAGAAACCAGATGGCAGTTATAAGAGTCGAGGGGCATGAAAGGGAAGCAGTGGTTGGGAAGGGAGTGAGACAGGGTTGTAGCCTCTCTCTGATGCTATTCAGTCTGTATATTGGTCAAGCAGTAAAGGAAACAAAAGAAAAGTTCACAGTAGGTATTAAAATCCATGGAGAAGAAATAAAAACTTTGAGGTTCACCGATGACTTTGTAATTCTGTCAGAGACAGCAAAGGACTTGGAAGAGCAGTTGAACGGAATGGACAGTGTCTTGAAAGGAGGATATAAGATAAACATCAACAAAAGCAAAACAAGGATAATGGAATGTAGTCGAATGAAGTCGGGTGATGCTGAGGGAATTAGATTAGGAAATGAGACACTTAAAGTAGTGAAGGAGTTTTGCTATTCGGGGAGCAAAATAACTGATGATGGTCGAAGTAGAGAGGATATAAAATGTAGATTGGCAAAGGCAAGGAAAGCATTTCTGAAGAAGAGAAATTTGTTAACATCGAGTATAGATTTAAGTGTCAGGAAGTCGTTTCTGAAAGTATTTGTATGGAGTGTAGCCATGTATGAAAGTGAAACATGGATGATAAATAGTTTAGACTAGAAGAGAATAGAAGTTTTCGAAATGTGGTGCTACAGAAGAATGCTGAAGATTAGGGGGATAGATCACATAACTAATGAGGAGTATTGAATACAATTGGAGAGAAGAGAAGTTTGTGGCACAACTTGACCAGAGGAAGGGATCGGTTGATAGGACATGATCTGAAGCATCAAGGGGTCACCAATTTAGTACTGGAGGGCAGCGTGGAGGGTAAAAATTGTAGAGGGAGACCAAGAGATGAATACACTAAGCAGATTCAGAAGGATGTAGGCTGCAGTAGGTACTGGGAGATGAAGAATCTAGCACAGGATAGAGTAGCGTGGAGAGCTGCATCAAACCAGTCTCAGGACTGAAGACCACAACAACAACATGACATAATGGAGTGAAAATAAGCAAAATATACCAGTTTTTTATATTTATATCTCCTATGTCTGACATCATTCACATTACAAACACAGACTTGTTTAGGCACTTTAGCAGTTTGTTAGTATGTTGCTCCCAACTGAATTTATTATCCCAAGAATTATACACTCTCAACTTCTCCTATTTCCATGTCATCATATTTTATACACACACCAGAAGGAAATCTGTTGGAAGTTCTGAACTGCATATGGTGGGTCTTTTCAAAGTTTAATGACAGTGAATTGGCTATGAACCACTTATTAATGTCAGTAAAAATTTGATTAGCTGCCATTTCTAAATTTATATTTGATTTACTATTTATTGCAATGTTTGTATCATCTGCAAATAAGGCAAACTTGGCATCTGGTAATGTAACAGATGACAGGTCATTAATGTACACAAGAAACAGTAGTGGACCTAGTACGTTACCTTGGGGAACACCACATGTAATTTCTTCCCAGTCAGTTGATGTCTGGTTGCCTACTGCTAAAGTGTTATGTAATGACACTTTTTGTTTTCTGTTAGTAAGATACGGCTGAAACGACTTCGCAGTACTACCAGTGACACAATAGTATTTTAGTTTACTTAAAAATATGCTGTGATTCCCACAGTCAAATGCCTTTGACAGGTCACTGAATATGCCAGTTGCCTCTAATTTGTCGTCCAATTAATTAAGGACATTTTCGCTGTAAGTGTAAATAGCTTTCTCAATGTCAGAACCCTTAAGAAACCCAAACTGTGACTTTGACAGTATGTTATTTTCACTAAGGTGCTTAAGTAGACGCTTGAACATAACATTTTCAAAGATTTTTGAAAAAGTTGGCAAAAGTGAGATTGGTTGGTAATTTGATGGCATTACTTTGTCCCTTTCTTGTGGAGAGGTATAACTTCAGCATATTTAAACCAGTCTGGGAATGTTCCTGTGACAAGTGATTGATTACACAAATAACTTCAGATATGACTAAGCTCACATGAACACTCTTTTATTAACTTTGTTGATATGTTATCATAACCACTAGAAGGATTTGATTTCAAGGACTTTATGGTGGATTCTATTTCTTTGGGTGAAGTAAGTGTCAATTCCATTTTACTGAGATTGCTTGTGTGCACTGGTCTCAGATATTCCATTGCATTATTTACTGAACCTGACAACCCCATGCTATCAGTAACAGAGACAAAATACTTGTTTAATTGTTTTGCAACACAACATGCATTTGTTACCAGGGTTTCCTTTATTTTTAGAGCTATTTGTTCCTCCTCATTTCTGGTCCTACCTGTCTCTGACTTAACTATATGCCATGTTGTTTTTATTTATCTTCTTCTCATAATGCAGGTGTTTAGATTTCTGGATAACCTTCTTCAGTATTTTGCAGTAATTTTTGTAATGAGCTATATTGCTAGTATCAAAGGTGTCCCTACGTATCAGATGGAGTTTCCTTTTTGTCTCACATGATATCTTTCAGATTCATATCTATGTAATGGATCGTGTACACACGTGTCTGCCTTGTAAATCCATGAATGAGTTGGCCTTTCCACAAACAACAACCAACACCTATCCTCTGGACTTATCCCTTCAACCTCTGCTTCACTCTGTGGTAAATATAATGCCTTTACTATGTCTAATATCCCACATGTACCGTGCTAACAGCTCCCTCTTTTCTTATACCCACCAGTAGTCCCTTTGCACTAATTCCTGCAGTATCTACAGAGAAGGTATCAGTTTCTTACACAAATAGCCCCCAAACTCACTGAGGCTACACTGTGCTATTCTAGCTGTATTATCAGAACACATTAACTGAGCTGCGTGCTTTGGATATAGCAACTTATAAAAGTGTTGTCCTGTCAATCCACAGTTTCCACCTTGTTCCTGTAACTCATCTAGCGACCATAATAGGTGCTGAATCTGGCCTAAAGTGTTGACTGACAATTTTCTACTTTGTAACAACCCAAGTGAAAAATTAGGTAAATTACCAAACAAATTAAGGCCCCATCGGTCTGCTGTATTGTCTCGATATATACTGTAGAATAAGGGATGTGGCCGGAGTTGTGATAATCACTGATGGACCTTGTCAAAGATAAAACTTATTTATCAGTTGTCATCTTGAAACTGCCTGGCAGATTAAAAATGTGTGCCGGATCGAGACTCGAACTCGGGACCTTTGGCTTTCGCGGGCAAGTGCTCTACCCAACTGAGCGACCCAAGCAAGACTCACGCCCGTCCTCACAGGTTTACTTCTGCCAGTATCTCGTCTCCTACCTTCGAAACTGTGCAGAAGCTCTCCTGCGAACCTTGCAGAACTAGCACTCCTGGAAGAAAGGATATTGCGGAGACAGTTGGTAGAGCACTTGTCCGCGAAAGGCAAAGGTCCCGAGTTCGGGTCTCGGTCCAGCACACAGTTTTAATCTGCCAGGCAGTTTCATATCAGTGCACACACTGCTGCAGAGTGAAAATCTCATTCTGGAAACATCCCCCAGGGTGTGGCTAAGCCATGTCTTATTACTGAAATAAATGGTGAGACATAATAATTGTCGTATTACTTGATATCGGAGCACAGAACTTCTCCATGTCTGACATCTGCATTGTGTGTCACATTGCAGTTAGGCAAACCGATTCAGTTGGTCTGTATGTGTTTAGAGTATATTTACCTATTTCTGTTTATTAACTTTGTCCCTAACTGTGAAAGAACTGTAAGTAAAACAGATCAACATAAATAAATAGCGATATTTCGTCAGTTGACTGCCTCATAACCAGAATAATTCTTTCCTTCACATAAGCTAAGAATTGTACTTTCTCTCTTGTGGTCCTGTTCCAGCAAGAGTTGACTGAAAATTGTGATTAACTTAAAAAGTATGAAGGCACATTTACTATGTATATCAAGCAGAAATTTGAGAGATATTTCGAACACTATTTCTGAAATCCATTATGTATCATTTCTATTTTCAAAGCCAACATATGTTTTACCAATAATGCAGATTATGTCTGGGAAATTTCAAAATTAAATGTCCTGCTACTGTGTCACATTTGCAGTGTGTGTTTCTATGACAGTGAATGGTAACATAAATTCTGGTAGACAATCTATTACTTTGGATATGAAGCATGTAAAATGTATTTTGCATAAGCTTGAGAAGTGAGAACCCTTGCACGTGTCAGTTTCTGTTTATGAATTAATAGAGGGAAACATTCCACATGGGAAAAATATATCTAAAAACAAGATGATGTGACTTACCAAACGAAAGCACTGGCACGTCGATAGACACACAAACATACACACAAAATTCAAGCTTTCGCAACAAACTGTTGCCTCATCAGGAAAGAGGGAAGGAGAGGGGAAGACGAAAGGAAGTGGGTTTTAAGGGAGAGGGTAAGGAGTCATTCCAATCCCGGGAGCAGAAAGACTTACCTTAGGGGGGAAAAAAGGACGGGTATACACTCGCACACTCACACATATCCATCCACACATATACAGACACAAGCAGAGCCCAGGCGCCGTGCCGCTAACGAAGCGATTGCCTTTGCTGACATCTTTTGCAATAACGACTGCGTGAATCGACGGTATCTTGAAAGGAAAGAAAGAGCAGCAGATGCTGCTGAGGACTCTCCCTCGAGCATTTCCAATGACTTTTTGAGCTCTTATTCGTCATGGCATTCAGGTAGTCTAGGGTGCTGTCGATTGTTGCACACGAATGTAAAATACCTGCATTGTGCGTTTCCGCAAAGTGATTTTTACGCCACAGTGGCGATCGTCCTACAAGTTGTATCAGATGTGGAGGGCAGAGCGTAGCAGTTTCCGTGGTGTTTCTGTTTATATTTAGGAGTACTTCAACAGTTCACCCATAATTTTCCTGTCAGTAGTGGCTTGTCTGACTAGTCTGCATTTTTTGGGACACTTTATTTTACATATATCAAAGCATATTGCTACACAGAATCTGATTTATCAGTTTCTGCTGCCTCCCATGATACTGCTCTGCACATCCATAAATGGTCGAATAAAGCGTATATGAAAAGGAAAGAGAATCATTTTTATGTTTGGCCTGCCAATTTCTAGATCACACTCTACTTTTGAAATTATAGAAATGGACTATTGTCATTGTTTTGCACGTGTTTTGAAGCAGTTTATTTTTTCTTCTGCAGTATTCTAGACATTGGACATAACTGTTCCTTGTAGGTACTGTATGGAAAGTATTTTCTTTTTGCCTTAGTCACTCTTTGTTTCTTGTCTTACAACAACATGGCAGAGACTAAGTAAGAGTATTTTTTGCTGGAACACTCAGACAGCTACAGCTCGACGTCCAGTTAAGGTAGAGTCAATTATATGGTCTGGAAGAAACATTATACTAAAACTTAGTTTTTTCGGTGGGAATACCAAGTATACTAATTGCCGAGGGCATGAGATTATGTAGAGTCATGACATGACTTGTGCATGAATGCACACTTGGGAGTAGCTCCTTTTCAATTTCTAAACAAATGGGAGTTTCCTGACACTCTCAGTAGTGCACAGGACCTCTGAAGCATCAAGAAAGAGGTGAGTGTGTCACATTGAAACTAAAAGTGTACCTCGGTTTCAGTTGTAACTTGCCAGTTAATGTGATTGCTGTAGGGTTCTTCCTGGTGCACCTAGATCACATGCATGCTCTTTTATTATGTGATGTGTGTCGACTTGAGATGGCAATATAACAGCAGCAGAAGGTGTTTCGCGTTCTTCATCTCAACAGATACAGTTTAGTGCAACTATGGCATGTGGTTATCACACTGTGCCTTTGACTTCCAAGATCTCCTGATCGCACAGTGTAATATTTATTTTTGTGGGGGTTTTTGTAACACTCCAACTATGTACCTTTGCTTCCAATGACTTTGGATGAACTGCGACACTGCCTAGCAACAGCATTGAATGCTAGAACTTCAGACTTGCTTGCAAAACTATGGGACAAGTGTGACTATTATCTTGTCATGCTTCTGGTGGAGAGCACATGGAATATTTTTGGTAGTAATAAAAAGTTTCATAAATAAACATAATTTTAAAAAGTATTCAGAGATTTTATGCACACACATGTAGAAGACAAAACCTTGCTAAATTATAAATTGGTCTGGAAACAAGTTAAAATTCGCTTTAAGTTTCCACCTTCAATCGTGCAGAAGATATGATCTTGTGAAATCTGATGACTCTTTTGAAACGTTAACATATTTTTATTTTTCATGAGTGATTTTGCTGCTATTATATGTCTGCACTTTATATCCTCTCATCTTCTTTTGTTATCAGTTATTATGCTGCTCAAATAGCAAAAGTTATCTACTACTTTTTGCATCTTGGTCCTATTCTAATTCCCTCAGCATCAGCTGACTTAATTCAACCACACTCGATTTATCCTTGTTTCACATCTGTTGATGTTCATCTTATAAAATCTTTTCTAGATGTTGTCTTCTATGGTAATTGAATCTTCCAAACTCTATGATATCTCTTACAAAATCACAACATCATCAGTGAACTTTCATGTTTTTAGTTCTGGTCACTTCATTTTAATTTATTGAATTTGTCCCTTGTTTTATCCAAAAATTAAATTTCTCTTTGGCTTCCTTTACTACTTGCTTAGTGTAAGATGGAATAACTTGGAGTACGGCGTACATCCCAGTCTCACTACGTATTCAGTTGCTGGCCTCCTTTTATGTCTGGTTTTTGTTCGAGTTGTAGATATGATGTGACTTCCAGAATTTTATTCGTGATAAGTTCAGAATTCCAAAGAGTGTATGCAAGACAATATTGGCAAAAGCCATTTCTTAACCTAACTGTGCCTTTCTTACCTCTACCTTCAAGGATAAGTCACAGAGCCAGCGTTGCCTGTCATATTCCTACATTTCTCCAGAACTCAAATTCATCCACTCCAGTATAGTCTCCTACCAGTTGCTCCATTCTTGTGTGCATAAAATGTGTTACCATGAGTTACAGGTTTTATGATTAAGTAATCCTCACACATGTTAGCAACTGCCAAAGTCAGCATTTAACATAATGTGCTCATCAAATATAACATAAGATGACACAGTAATGTTTCTTAGCCCTGTCACAGGTATCACCAAACTTAACAAACAACTGGTAGGCAAAAATTATAAAACACCAAAAACACAACACACCACCGTGACAAATACAGTGTAGGAAAACAGTTGCATTCAAAACAGCTTCCATTTGTCTCAGTATGGATAAATTGAGGTTCTGTAAGGTTTTTACGGGAATCTTATACCATTTTTTTGTGCAACTAGTTTTGCAAATTCAGGCAGTGACAATGTAGACGGATAGCGATCATGCACCTTTCTAGAAACAGACCATAAATAAAGGCTCAGTAATATTGAGATCTGATGACCTTGGTGGCCAGGGGAGATGCAACAATTCATCTTTGTGTTGTCAAAATGAGTCCTGGACGATGTGAGCTCTGTGAACAAGGGCCCTGTTGTTTTGTAACACAGCGTCACCACTGGGGAACATTGTCCCACGATATGGACCTGGTCAGCCAAAATGATCACATAATCCGTGGCAGGAACACAACATTGCAGAGTAACCATGTGGCCCATGGAGTACTGTTTTATGGCTGCCCAAATCATCATTGAACCCCCTCCGTGTTTCAGAATTGGGGCATAAACTTGACCAGAAATTGGAAACCTATGAAACAAGAGTCATCCAACTGGGTCAGAGAGGTCACTTCTTTCGAAGAGAGTAGCAGTGTGTGTTGGACAATCTGACTACGTACTTGGTTTGAAAAGGGTGGAAGCTGGCGTGCCATATAGTGGAGGCAGACGTTCTTAGTTGCGACGTGAAGGGAGCATCCAAAACAGGCAACCCACGTACACAGAAACGTCTTCGCAGTAGTTTCGGCTGAAATATCGACTATTGGAGTTGCTTCTGCCCATCTTGTTCACCTATCTATGGCCGTAAACAAATATCTGTAACCCTCTGACTGTGGGAGAGGTCCAACCAGGTCCACGTGAATATGTGAAAATCTAGCAGAGTTACCTTGAAAATCTCCAATATCAGCACGCACATGTCGTCCTACTTTACTCTGTTGACAAGGAATGCAGGAACGTACCCAAAGGTGCGCGTCTCTTTTCATAGAAGGCCACACATAGCGATCTGTCAGCAGCTTGATTGTAGCGTTGGCTCCTGGGTGCGATAGTGTGTGGACACTGTAGAATGCCGTCTTGCGTAATATTTTTGAAATGAATGGTCTTGGTCTGCCTTGAGAAAAGTCGCACCACAGCTTCAGCTTGGAGTTAGGCACCAGAATTTGCTCGAACTTCAGACCTGTAGATGGGTCGTTTAACAGCTGTCGTAGCTCTGCGTCCTTGGTCTGTTCCACTGCAAGTTTATCATAGTCTATAATTTCTGAAATCTCGCAAATACGTGAAAAGTAGTCAGCAACTAAATTTTCTACCCTCTTAAATGGCGTATATCTGTCGTGATCTGACTTATGAACTCAATATAACGGAACTGTCTTGGTGAGCACTAATCACTGGTGTTTATAAAAGCCGATGTTATGGGTTTGTGGTCTGTAAACAAAGTCACTGGTCTAGCCTCTATTTGTGGGCGGAAGTATCGAATTGCTTCGTAGATCGCAAACAATTCTCTGTCATACGCGCTCCACTTCTGTTGTGCAGTCTGTAAACTTTTAGAGAAAAACGGTAGTTGTTGCCATTGCCCTTCTACACGCTGGTGCAGGGCCGCCCCTATTGCTGATTGGTTCGCGTCTACAACAATAGCTAGCTGTGCGTGGTGAGTGAACTAGGTGAGCGAGCAACACTGCTTTGCTGAGGCTTGCTTGAAGATCATTAAATGCTTTGTCCATTTCTTGTGTCCACTTAATTATTCGTCGACCTTTGGCGTCGCGTCCCTTGAGTGCATCATGATGTCTATAAAAATTTATTGCTCCCATGTATCGTCGTAGCTCTTGGTAGTTTGTCAGTTTCGGAAGGGCCTGTATCGCCGCGATCTTCTCTGACAGAGGCAATATACCTTCTGATGACACAATATGGCCAAGGAAAGTGAGTTGGTTCTTGTGCATGACGTATTTATTTTCGTTTAAAACGAGTCCGTAGTCAGATAGACGCTTGCGAAGTTGACACAGATGCTGTTCATGTGTTTGACTATGCGGAGAGAAGACCAAGATGTCATCAAGATAAGCAAAGCAAAATGTTAATCCCTTAATCACTTCGTCCATAAAACGCTGCCAAGTCTATGCCGCGTTCTTAAGGCCAAAAGGCATAAATAAAAACTCGAATAATCCAAATGGTGTAATCACTGCTGTCTTCTGAACATCTCTTGGAGCCACCGGTATCTGGTTGTATGCTTTCTTGCAATCGAGGATGCTAAAGATTTTCGCGCCGGCCAAAGCACATGTGAAGTCCTGTATATTAGGTACTGGATATCTATCTGGAATGGTCCTTGAGTTTAATGCTCGGTAATCCCCACACGGTCTCCATGATCCATCTTTCTTACGTACTAAGTGTAGGGGTGAAGACTACGGACTGTCTGACCGGCGAATTATTCCCGACTATAACATTTCCTCGAATATCGCCTTTGTTTCTGTCAATCTCTCTGGTGCGATTCTACGTGCTCGTCGTGAAACTGGTTGTCTTTGCGTGGTACGAATATAGTGAACCGTACTGTTTAAATTCTTCTCTTCGCCATGTAGCTCTTCGGCTTCAGAGTTGCCAATCGCCTGACGCTTCTCACAAGTTGTATGCCCTTTAGTGCTTGATATTGCACTGTTGTCTGTCAGATTTAACAAACGTTTTCCTTGTAATTCGACCGCCAACTCGAAATGTGCCAGAAAATCAGCGCCCAAAATAGGTTCTGATACACCAGCTATCACAAAAGACCAGGTAAACTGGAAAAACCTACATCGATCTTGCACACTTTACATCCGTACCTGTTAATCATCGAGTTATTCACTGCCTTCAAACGTGGCTGTATGTCTTTTTCGTTGTGTGGCGCATGGCTGACAGGAAGCGAACTAATGTCAGACCCGGTATCCACCAAAAACCTTGTATCCGTAAGTACATCTGATACATACAATCTTTTCGAAGCAGGAGGCATATATAGTGACGATTGCTGTCGCTGACATGAAAACACTGCACTGTTTCTGTGCATACCTTGGTTGTCTGAGTAGGCGCACGGTGATGTACATCTTGTAGCATCTCTCCCGAAACGTTTATGGTACCAACACGCCTTACGCTCGTCCTCTTGTTGACTTCGTGTTTCACGCCCAGGCCGGTCTCTCCTGCGCTTAAAGGTAACTTGTGGTCGCTGTAGCGTGCGTAGCTGCGTTCGCAAATCCTCTATTGCAGTTTTTAAATCTCTAATTTCGTTTGAACTTTTTGTTGTTTGTCGCGTTGCGACCGCGGCACAGTTTACTGTTATATCGTCAGTTTGGTCTTGCTGGTAATGGTAGTTAACCTACGTGGCATCTGTCGACGCCATTGCGACTGTAGCAGTAGGCTCGTGCGTCTCGCAGATTCTGTCTGCAGCGAGCAGCAGTTTGTCAACTGATCTTTCGTCGTATATAGCTAGTGTAGTTCTTACTTGCATTGGTAGCTGTTGTTGCCATACGTGGAGTAACAGTCTATCAGAGACTGTCGAACTATCTACCAGGCTGCGTAAATGACGCCAGTATTGTGATGGGGTCCTACCTCCCCGTTTCTCTTGGTACAGTACTTGTTTGACTCTGATGTCGACTGACTTCACACACCGAGAAATTAATTCTTCTTTCAGTCTACAGTATGCTCCTTCTGTAGGCGGGTTCACTATAGTGTCAGATACACTCCTGGAAATGGAAAAAAGAACACATTGACACCGGTGTGTCAGACCCACCATACTTGCTCCGGACACTGCGAGAGGGCTGTACAAGCAATGATCACACGCACGGCACAGCGGACACACCAGGAACCGCGGTGTTGGCCGTCGAATGGCGCTAGCTGCGCAGCATTTGTGCACCGCCGCTGTCAGTGTCAGCCAGTTTGCCGTGGCATACGGAGCTCCATCGCAGTCTTTAACACTGGTAGCATGCCGCGACAGCGTGGACGTGAACCGTATGTGCAGTTGACGGACTTTGAGCGAGGGCGTATAGTCGGCATGCGGGAGGCCGGGTGGACGTACCGCCGAATTGCTCAACACGTGGGGCGTGAGGTCTCCACAGTACATCGATGTTGTCGCCAGTGGTCGGCGGAAGGTGCACGTGCCCGTCGACCTGGGACCGGACCGCAGCGACGCACGGATGCACGCCAAGACCGTAGGATCCTACGCAGTGCCGTAGGGGACCACACCGCCACTTCCCAGCAAATTAGGGACACTGTTGCTCCTGGGGTATCGGCGAGGACCATTCGCAACCGTCTCCATGAAGCTGGGCTACAGTCCCGCACACCGTTAGGCCGTCTTCCGCTCACGCCCCAACATCGTGCAGCCCGCCTCCAGTGGTGTCGCGACAGGCGTGAATGGAGGGACGAATGGAGACGTGTCGTCTTCAGCGATGAGAGTCGCTTCTGCCTTGGTGCCAATGATGGTCGTATGCGTGTTTGGCGCCGTGCAGGTGAGCGCCACAATCAGGATTGCATACGACCGAGGCACACAGGGCCAACACCCGGCATCATGGTGTGGGGAGCGATCTCCTACACTGGCCGTACACCACTGGTGATCGTCGAGGGGACACTGAATAGTGCACGGTACATCGAAACCGTCATCGAACCCATCGTTCTACCATTCCTAGACCGGCAAGGAAACTTGCTGTTCCAACAGGACAATGCACGTCCGCATGTATCCCGTGCCACCCAACGTGCTCTAGAAGGTGTAAGTCAACTACCCTGGCCAGCAAGATCTCCGGATCTGTCCCCCATTGAGCATGTTTGGGACTGGATGAAGCGTCGTCTCACGCGGTCTGCACGTCCAGCACGAACGCTGGTCCAACTGAGGCGCCAGGTGGAAATGGCATGGCAAGCCGTTCCACAGGACTACATCCAGCATCTCTACGATCGTCTCCATGGGAGAATAGCAGCCTGCATTGCTGCGAAAGGTGGATATACACTGTACTAGTGCCGACATTGTGCATGCTCTGTTGCCTGTGTCTATGTGCCTGTGGTTCTGTCAGTGTGATCATGTGATGTATCTGACCCCAGGAATGTGTCAATAAAGTTTCCCCTTCCTGGGACAATGAATTCACGGTGTTCTTATTTCAATTTCCAGGAGTGTATCAAAGCCGAGGTCTGATGGTCCAAATTACTAATCACCAAGGTGAACTTCTCGTGATCACTGACTATTCTTTGTTGTAAAAATATATTTTCCATTATCGCGAACCATGTGTATGGCTGAGAAGGCATGAATGGGGGGGCGCTCGTAATTGCAACCGTTGAGTTGGTGAAGCCGGCCGCGGTGGCCTAGCGGTTCTAGGCGCTCAGTCCGGAGCCGCACGACTGCTACGGTCGCAGGTTCGAATCCTGCCTCGGGCATGGATGTGTGTGATGTCCTTAGGTTAGTTAGGTTTAAGTAGTTCTAAGTTCTAGGGGACTGATGACCATAGATGTTAAGTCCCGTAGTGCTCAGAGCCATTTGAACCATTTTTTTGAGTTGGTGAAGCCTTGAAACCAGCGGGTAGTTCCATTGCTGTTACTTGCTGTGGTTGTGCTGCAGTAGTCCCAGTTGCCTTGCTGGTGTGTGCAATCGTTATTGAACCAACGTCATTCCTTTGGTCCGGTATATGCTTGAAGTTCATATCTTTCGAAATATGCAACTGTAGAGTTTCTATCTCATTCTGAAGCCTATGAATTTCTTCCGTTATCGAACCGTATCGTTTGCCGTCGTCGTCCATTGCTTTTGCAGTTAATGTTCGACGTAGCTAACAAATGGTTTAAAGTTCCTTAAGCGGAGGTCACCATTTATGTAGGCCACTTGCCTACAACAAATAATTACATAGCCGTCCGTTATAATGTGTTGACGAAAAAATATTAACTCGAAAAAACTCACAATGAGAAGAAACTAAAAAACAACAGAGAAGTAACAAGAACTAGGATACTCTATAGTCTTACGGCAAAGATAAAAAAACAACACATGACCAGAAAAAAAAAAACTCTCGTGCACTTTTGAAATCACTTTGCACCAGACATGAATAATATCACTGCCGCATGGGATTTAAATTTACCATTGTCAGTGAAGCATCCACCAGGATGCTAGTGTTGAAGAAAGACTAGCAGGTGGTGATCCAGGAATTAATCAACAAGATGAGGCCTGTAAAAAACATGATATTACTTACTGAGATCATAATGATTTAGAATCTAGATACCAAGTTGATAAAGAACTTCAATTAGCTGCAAAAGAAAGAATGCATGCAAGTCATGATTAGGAGAAATAGTTGTAGCAATACTAGTTAGAGGAAGAATGTATGGAAAACGAAAATTAAAAATGGGCTTAGGCGTGGATGACAATGGATAGGGCATATAAAAATTTCATCTTATTAAATTTTTAATCTGTATAAATGAACAACTTTTCGATCGATTATACTTTGCTTCCAAGTGGCAAAACCAAGCCAAAAGCGGTTAAATTAAAGTTGAATAATGAACAGTTAAATGTCATTGAACCATTTTTGACTGATGTTAAAAGGAAAAAGAAAGATAAGAAAACTGGTAGAAATTTACTTGTTACATTAGCTATTCCTGTTGTGAAGAAAAATTATTGAATATCTAAGAAAGAAGAAGGAAGAAAAAGGACTAACAAAACACAAAGGTGGATTTCTACCATTACTTTTGGTTGCATCACCATATCTAGCAACTATTGGTTCACTCGCTGGAGGATCTGCAGCAATTGGGAATGTAGTAATAAACAAGAAGAAATCTGATAAAGAATTAGAAGAACAGAAAAGACATGATCAAGCAATGGAGAAGAAAGCTGGCGTTGGACACAATCCTAAGCCTGCTTCAGCAGGCACTGGCGCTAGACTGAAGAAAGCAAAAAACATTTCGAAGAGCTGATCGAAAAATTTAACAGTCCTTTATCTAATTTTGACATAGAAAAACCTACTAAACAATCTAAATGAAACATTTTCGTGGTGTATACATGATTGATGAAAGATCGAGTCATCCAAGAGAATACGAATGTAGAATAGTTAATATACATAAATTTGATCATCCTGGTATTCATGGGATTTGTTAATACAAAGCAAAAAATTTAAGATTTGTTTTCGATTCTGTTGGTGGTAATATACCAAAACAACTAGTTAACTATTTGGGAAAAAAATGAACGATACTACAATACTGAGAGAATATAAAATTTCGATTGAAGTAATACATGGTCATTTGTGTCTATTTGTTTTAAAATTGTTACGCGAATTATAAGTGAATGATATTTTTAAACTAATAAATGGACATTTTTGTGAATAAAATCAACACTGGTGAGGAACCACCATAAGATTTAAGCTCATTGGAATCAAGAATTAAAAGAGAATTAGGGCCAAATTTAACGAATTTAATCAAACAATTCCAGAAATAATTATGGGGCATTTTTAGAATAACTAAAACTTTAATTGATTTTAGAGGCAGACGATTAGTAGACATAAAAGATCCAGTAAATGATTATGATGCTGTTACTAAACAGTACTTAGAGAAGGAACGTGTTACAAAACCTGAATACACAAGCATTCTAACACAGTTCAATAACTATGTCAATACTATACAGTTTAATGAAAAAATTAATCAGATTCATCAAGATAACTACTACACTATAAAGAATTTCTTTACAAAAAAGGAATTAGAAAAGGCTTTTACGGATTATTTCTCAAAAACAGATCCGTCTGCATCGACAGGTGAGCAAATTTAAATACATAAGTAATGGAATATTTAATCAGTACAGTATATTCGTCAAATCTTCGTTTTGAACCAGCAGTTGCTGCTGTAGCTGGTGGCTGAAGGCCTATTGTCACTTTCCAATCTTGAAATGATTGGCAAATTTGCATTTCAGAATAATAGTTCGACAGTTTGGTTAGTTTAAGAAATTCAGATGTTAACGTATATTTCTTAGCTTTAGTATAGACAACATATTTCAATTTGGATGTAGGTCTACAACGAACTCTAGGTAGCATTTCATGATTCTTAAGATCATTACCAAGTTGGTTGATGGGTACCCTCCAGGCATCAAGATATACAGTAACAGGTGGTGAATGTATAATTTTATTGTCATGCAGAAACAAGTAATCATCTACACCAGGTGCTTTATCTGAAACTTTGGCATCCCAATGTATAGAATCATTTTTCTCCTTCTTGTGTTCATCACTCCACTTCCGAATGAATTCTTTTGGATGCTGTAGAAACAGTAAATTCACTGGCATTTCTGGCTTTTTGTTGTTTGCAAATGATAATGTACGATGTACACTGAATGTCCCATATTTTCATTACCACACTAGAAAGCATAATATAATTATAGGTATTTGATAAGTTTTACCCTTAGCAACAATGACACCATTAACATGGGAATGGGTGGGTAGCTGTTCCTCTCGTCCATGGACCTAAAGTCGATAAAGTTGCAGGGCTACAAAATTTGAATAGTCGTGACATCATTGCTTATCAGACATTTCACATCGCAGAGGTTTACAATAGAGTTATTGGTAAATCATATTACTTGTCATCAATGCCGTTGGTTTTGAGGTCTATGAATCATCGTAAAATAAATGAATTAGAATCTGTATCAGTCTGGGTAAATGGTACTGAAAATTGTAAAAAAATTAATATCGTCACTGATCTCACACATTATTATAGAAATTAAATAAATTTTGCCCCTTCCATTATCCTTACCAAAAAAACTACAGACTGATCTTGCCAAAAGCCGAGAAGCGATTCTTCTTAGTGTTGTAGCTCTCTGGAGCACTCTGGGATGCACTCTATGTGAGCCGTGACTTCAGTCATTATGCAACCGCTTATCTCTCTGTGTTTACAAACAGATGCCCAATCGCGCATGCTGTTAGAGAGACTACAGCATGCATATGGGATCACACATCTCTGCACTTAGTAGTTCTTGGCTGACGCTGTGGATCAAAATTCTCTAAGTGTACATTGAGTATCGGGGGCTCAAGGATGCAACACTTTTCTATATAAGTAATGAATCTGGTAAGGAGGAGTCAGTCTTTGGGCAGCCGCTTGAGCAACAGCATTGGACCGCACACACAGAACATGCCACAATATTATAGGAGGAGAAGGTGTACACGCCTTACAGGTTGTAAAGCAATACACAATATTTCAATTAATACTGAGATGATAATCTTTATGAAATAACTTCATCTAGTCAGTCAATAACAGTAAATAAGTCAAGTTTTCTGACTCTAACATTGAAAGATTCTGTTAAAACTGTACCAGTTGATGTTAAGTTAATTATATTTGCTGAAATAATTTAAGCTTTATTAAATATTTATTCTATATAAATGGGGAATCATGTTTCGCATTAACTCCTTAAGGACAATCACATTTATTGCTTGAAGTGTAAAAAATTTAGTGAACACACGATCCACACAGAGTAACAACAAAAAATGAAAGACAATGAATCGAAGGTCTTTATACAATATGTAAAACCAAATAGAGTAAATTTGTTAAAAATTTTTTGTAGATAGTGAAGGTCTGAATAATATTAATGAAGAAATAATTAATGAATTACATAAACTGATGAGGAGAAATTTTAAAAGAAAAAGGTTGTCTCTCTTGGTATAGACGATTTATGGCAAGCTGATCTGTTCGAAATGGACTTAGGTAATCTGAAAGGAATTTAAAAAATAAATCTAGGATACAAATATTTATTAAGTCTTATCGACGTATTTTCAAATTTTTCTTGGGCTGTTCCTGTTAAAGATAAAACAGGTAAGAATGTGGCTGATGCTCTCGAAAAAAATTTCATCCTAAGAAAGCCAAAAACTTTAAAAACAGATAATGGCAAAGAATTCTACAACAAACAGTTTCATGACCTGATGAAAAAATATAGGATTAATCACTATTCATACTTTACTGAATTAAAAGCATCTGTTGTTGAACGATTCAATAGAACATTGAAAGAGAAGATGTGGAAAAACTTTAGTCAACAAGGAAATTACAAATGGATGGACTTAGTTAAAAATCTAGTTGATGAATACATCATCACAACTATAAAAATAAAACCGATAGAGGTTAACAAGAAAAATTTAAAGATGGGCACCATTGTAACGAATCAAAAAGCGAAATTTAAGAATGGTGACAAGGTGAGAATTAGCAAACAGAAAGGACGTTTTGGAAAAGGATATACTGCCAATTGTCAACAGAAATTTTCGAAACTGAAGATGTTATTCCTTCGGATCCAATCACATACAAATTCAGAGACGTCGAAGGAAATTTTTATGAACAAGAACTACAGAAAACAAAATATCCAGATGTATATCTCGTTGAAAAAGTTTTGGGAAAGAAAGAAGATACAGTTTATGTTAAATGGTTGGGTTTCAATAAATCACACAACAGTTGGATAAATAAAGATAATGTAGTATTATAAACTGTTGGTGATTATCTGATCTGCAGAGTACAAATAATTGACCTCTGAATTTTTGTCTCAATGTAAGTGTAACCGATGGCTACTCTTCAATTCTATATAATTTTTTAAAACACTATTAAAATTTTTGTCTATTAAATGGCTACCCTAAGAATGAATAAGCTAGCACTTTCATTCTTTCTAGCCGTATGTTATCCAAATGCAGATACATCACCATTCATAAATCAATAAACTCATGCAAATGTGAATTACTTATACGATCACAAAGGAGACAAACATTGCATTGTTTATAAATACTTAAAAAACAGCTATTGATTTTTCCTATCTTTCATGCTACATGATGATAAATCTTCTTTCATATTACCATGCTGACTTTTTTCAACTAAATTCTTTTTGGTCTGCAGCAGGAAAATTTTGCCCTTTGAAATTCCATACTAAAAAGCCAGACTCTGAAAATCCATAGTGGACAAAACATCTTTTTTATCTGCAAAAGGCATTTTGGATCTCATAACTAAAGGATACCATCCCAGTTGGTTAATAAATTTTGTGTGTGGACGAATATTCTGTGTGCGGACGAATATTTTAATAGCGTCATTTCACCACTACTCAAATTTTCATATGTTTTACAATGATTACAACCACTTGCTTACCATTGTACATCAGCTTGTTGTTGGCGTCCATTTATTAAAGTTCGACAGCAGGAACAGTTAGAATTTCAACATAAAAATTCTTTCTCTCCTCATTAATTTCATCAACAATATCATTGGACTGATCACATAATTTCTCAACAAAGTATGGTAGGCTGTTGAAGTGAATATTGTATATTTCTTTTCTTTTGTCTGTGTGCACCAAAATAAATCTTGAACATTTGCTCTACTAAGTCGTAATCTGTACCTTTGTATTTTCTGACATAAAATAATGTATTGTCTTTAGGTCTTCCACTATTATAGATCAATAATCATCCTGACAGATGATTTTCAGATAATACACCACCAACTTTAATATAATTTTTCTTGGCATAGTGTTTTGATGTTGCAATGTATATAATTTGTTCTTTTTCCATCTCTACTACATCAGAAATTACACCTCTTAATTGAAGGAATTTTTTTCCTTTTCTTTTAATTCTGTTGATTGCTGTTCGATAATTTTTTGAGATTGAATGGCTTTATTTTCTTTTACATACTCAGCATAATCACGAAATATTTCTTCAAGAGCAATATAGAAGTCTTTAATTTCATTAGCTACGTTAGCTCTCAAACTCATTACAAGTTTTTTAAAGTTTTTAATCGGCGCTGAAATCCATGTTTTTTTTGCTTATATTATTTGGTGTTATCTGTTAAGCTTCATTTTGAGTATATTCGTATTGTAGAGCAAGAGGATCGTTATATTTTATTTCGGTGTAATTATTTAAGGATTGTACTAAATTCCTTTTAATGATGAGGTAATCTTCAGCTGATGGCACCACATTGGCTGAAATTCCATACTTAATAAAGCATAAAGTGTCGATTTCATAAAAACATCCTTTTTATTAAATAAAGGAATCCAAATCTCATTTAACCAACTTCCTAAACTTAATTCATACTTCCTTTACTAGTGACAACTGCCAGTTTATGTAGAATGAAAAAAACATTAGTAATTTTTCAGGGGTGACGCTCTGCATGCCTGCAATTTTTGTGACAGACGTGGTTGAGAGCAAATACTGTTGTTTAAGATCTGCAGGGGGAGAATATTCTCCTTCGAAAAAGTTGGTGAATCGCCCAGAGAGACGAACACCATTAATAAAATAGTATGCGAGGGGAATGAACGTATCTTCAGATAATGAATATTATAAGCAACAGGTCGATTAATAAGTAACTGTAATTTTAACTTCTTTATGTGTAATCTGTTCTTTACTACTTTTCATTGTTTTAGTTCTTTGAAGCAATTCCAAATCTTTGTGATGTTAATGTGATATTCAACTTTTATTTGATGCAACAATTCTGATCTAGTTAAACTTAAATTATTTTCAGTCATGCAATCATCAAGAGCTTGATTTATTTTCTCCTTCATTTCTTCTGGATAAATAACTACTCTACTTCGGGCGTTATCGGGTCTAAAAAGTACATTTCCTGTAAGTGATTTTTAGTTAAATCATTAATGAAGTGGAAAGACTCGTTTATGTTTTTAATCGTTAATTTAGCACTCTTGAGCAGTTGTGTGTCATGTAAAACGAAGATTTCCTTGTCCTTTTTATCTCTGAAGTCGTCTAATACTCGTCAATCATCTTCTCTGTTTTATAAATATCATATACTTTATTGTAAAATCAGATATAGAATTTATCTTGCTCACTGTGTGAAGAATTGAAATTCAAGTTTCGAATAGACAACTCCCACTGTTTTCCCAACTTTAAAGTTGTTGATTAAGGAGTACCTTTTTGATGTAATTATGTAAATGTATGCACTTTTTGTTTGACTTTGTCAATAAAAACTTTCATACTCATTTTGAATTGTTTGATTCTTTTGTTTTCCTCTTTCAATTCGTCTCTCTCTTTTGAGTCGAACGAGAGTCTGTTTTGAAATCGTTGGAGAGTTGCTCCTTCTCTTTTATTGTTTGTTGCAGTTTATATTCGCCGAATTTTCGAATCGAATTAAGAACTTCATGAGTGACCCATTTTCTAAACACGTTTGCTTCTTCTTTTTATATTTTCAAATAAAAAATAAAGATCTCCATCATTGATAAAAATTGAAGATTTTTCGTTGTCTCTTGAGGGTGTCTGAGACACTCTTTAAATCTTCAAAGATTTTACTGTCATCTACATCCACATTTTCTCTAATTTCCTGTTTTGTGTCTTCTAATATTTCAGCAAAATATTTTGCTTTGAACCATGGATTATTCTCTTTATCAATTATTACAAGCACTTGTTTCTTGTTTGTAAGCTTGTTGTTCATGAGGTCTACAATCGACTCCACTTTATATAGAATGAAAATACAGTAAATTTCTTTGGCGTCATGGTCTGTTAATTATTCAGGTGCCTGGAATTCCATCTGCAATTTCCTTAAGAGTGTGTTATTATATATCACAATTTGTTTTTCGTGAAATGTACATTGTACTAAAAACTCATAAATGAAATAAAAAACACACAGTAGAAGTACTAGTGATAGAAGGAAAATTAAGAATGTAAATACTTTATCTATACAGTTATCAAGCCTACAGCAACATGAAAGAGGATTCATTTATTAAGGAGTAATTTTAACCCTTTCAGACCTGATTTTTTATTTACTCGTAAAAAAATCTGACATCATTTTTACAGTATGGTGAGTCTCCTGACAACATTTTTCTAAGAAAAATTTCGTTTGATCCCTAGTCTTCTAGATATTTAATGTACACAAATGTGTTCATCAGGTCTCGAACTTCATTCATGTCATACATTAAGGAGGTTAACAGTATGGATCAATTATGCCACTCTTTATTTCACTTTAAAACAGAGGAAACAGTAAAAATAATTCCATATCACATTCTTATTTAAAAAACAATGGTCAACATCTGATTTTTAACATTTAGTATGAAACTGCAAAAAACAGTTTGTGTCCTTTTGGAGACACAAAAGTGCTTTACATTTTCTGCACTGAATTCTTGAACACCCTGTACATTTTGGAAATTTGCGACTTGGAGCTCTTACATCATGCAAAGGCAAATGGTCAACAGAATCAAACTGTATCTCTGTAGCTGATCGTAATTCTCCTCTTTTTCTTGGTAAGACTCTCATGTCTGAAGCCAATCCTTCTTCATACGGATACCCCCTCTTCTTTTCAGTCACTTTCTTTTGGCACAGTATCAATCTATCTGCTGCCCTGATACGAAAGGAAGAAGGTCCATTTGCTTCTTCTTTGGGATGGACAGGTTGTCTGCATCTCGTCTGTATTTCCAACCAACTTTGCACAATGGCAAAGTCAACAGCGTGAAGTATCATACGCAAGGCTAATTTCGAGATCTGATGAAAACTATGTAGCAGCTTATCAATTGATCAAATAGATCCACACCACCCATTGCATGATTATATTTTCTCACAATTTCAGGTCTTTCTACTTTCACATATTTATGGTGCTTTTTGTCCCAAAGCTCAACTTCATCCACTGAGCCTTTACCAACAAAGTTTGAGCACAATACAATTGGCCTATCGTCTAACCACTTACACATGGTAATTTCATCACCACTAGTCATTTCTTCACAGTAACCTCTGGTTTGTTTCATTATTGTTTTATCATCTGAAAAAGGCAAGTTCTTTCCAAATCTGTTTTGACGGACAGTACCTGCTGCATTGATGCCTTGAGATTTCAGAACTTGAAACAGGAGGACCTAATCCAAATTTTTTTACAGCATGCGGTATTTAGTTCAGTTGTAGCGCCTTGATCCAAAAGTAAATCATGAAACTTAAGTTTGGAAAGTAGGAGACGAGATACTGGCAGAAGTAAAGCTGTGAGTACCAGGCGTGAGTCGTGCTTCGGTAGCTCAGGTGGTAGAGCACTTGCCCGCAAAAGGCAAAGGTCCCGAGTTCGAGTCTCGGTCGGGCACACAGTTTTAATCTGCCAGGAAGTTTCATCGATCCATTCTGTTATTTAACCATCGCTGGAGTTTTCATGGCTATTTACAGATCCAAATATTTAAAGAAAAATACAATCGCTGTATTGGACAAAGAACAGAAAGAGAATTATAATAAGAATCCGTAGCTTGGTTAAACAGTAACAACATTCAACAAGCTCTTAATGGTGGCAAAGTAAGAATACCTGGTGCAAAAGTAGATGGGTTTGGTAAAGAAACTAATACTGTTTATCAATACCATGGCTGTTATTGGCATGGATGTAAAAAATGTTTCAAAAGTGAGACGATTAACAATAAAAATAAGGAGACAATAGATGACATTTATCAAAAGACTTTGAGAAGAAGTCCAGAAATACGAAATGCTGGATACAATCTGGTATAGATGTGGGAATGTGATTGGGTGAACTCAGCAGAATATAAAAGGCTTAAGAAATTAAAGCAGTTGCCTGAAATTGTTGAACTGTTGAATCCAAGAGACACTTTTTGTGGTGGTCTAACAAATTCAATAAAATTAAGAGATAAAGCAGATGGTGTTAGCTCAAAAGTAAAATATATTGATGTATGTAGTATTTATCCTGTGCAATTTCATGACTTTTATCCTGAACAACATCCAAGAAAAGTATATAGAATAAAATATTATTCTAAAAAATGGTACAGTTTAATAAAATGTGAAGTATTGGCTCTTAGAGGATTGTATCGCCCTGTTTTGCCTGTACATATGCAAATCGATAAAAATGGAAAACTGTTGTTCCCTTTGTGTGTCAAATGTGGTCAAGAAAAAATGGATAAGTGCAATCACAGCGATGATGAAAGAAGTTTTATTAGAACTTGGGATGACTGATGAAGTGAAGAAAGATGTAGAAAAAGGATATGAAATTTTAAATGTGTATGATGTTTGGGATTTTAAAAATAAAACCAATATGTTGTTTGAAAATTATGTGAAAGATTTTCTGAAAATAAAACTCGGAACCAGTCAATATAATTTCGAGTCTGCTGAAGAGTATATCAAAACAGTTAAAGTGAAGTTGGATATTGACTTGGATCATAGCAGAAAAAAGGAAAATCTGGGAAAACCAGCTGTTGCTAAGATATATCTTAATATGAGTCAAACAGAATACATAACCAATTTACAGCACTTTTATGAGATACTGCTGGATGACCAATTAGATAACTTAGATATCAATTTTATTACAGAGCAGATGGTTCAGATGAGATATAATTTCAAGGTTTATTAGATGGAAAACAACACAGCTACATATATTTTTATAGCTGCATTCACCACATCAATGCAAGATTCAGATTATATGATATGTTAGATAAACTAGGAGAATCTGTTATATATTTTGATATCGATTCTGTGGTATATATTGATGATGGTGAAAATACTGTGGAAACAGGCTGTATGTTAGGCGAATGGATTGATGAAATGGTAAATAACTGGATTACAGATTAGGCATCAACAGGCCCAAAAAGATACTGTTATGAGAATAATGATAAAAAGACAGAGATGAAGGCAAAGGGCTTCACTCTAAACAACAGGAATATTCAAAAGTTGAACGGTGAATCCATGATATGGCTAATTGAGAGTGAAGTGGAAGAAAAGATACAGTTAGAGTACAATCAGATAACTAGAGATCATGAAACAAAAAATCTGGTCAACAAATAGGTTAAGAAAGAATTCTCATTTCAGTATGATAAAACAGTGGTTCTAGAAAATTTTGATGCAGTGCCTTATGGCTATTGAATCTCTTCTAATGAAAAAATAAACTTCATACCACATTCTTTATACAAATAATATAAAGTAGTTAGTTGCGTTTTGTTGTATTCTGTGCTATCTAAGTTTTTGGTTATAGAGTGAGATACTTTTAAAAATAATGAATAATCTTTCAAATATTTTTTGTAGTTCTGTTAAGAAATTATTAATAGACAAATTAGAATCAACTATTTGCTTTACAGTCATAAAATAGAGAGAACTGGAGTTTTCTAATTCCTCCCATATTTCTGTATCAGTTTCCTCATAGCTATCAAAGTTCTTTTCATGTTTTTCCCCATAAATTCTCTTTAATACATTAACATGTTCAGTATGATTCTGACTTCTCAAGTGTTGTATAATTAATGATGGTTTAAAATATTCTTTGCAAGAATTACACTTAATATGTTTCTCTCTAGGATTATTACTTCTCTCAATAAAGATGTCAAATTTGAATTCGTCCCACACATTAGTCATATTTATAAAGATTAAAAATTTAAAAGCTTATTAAAATTTTGTTCTACATAAATGGACGCTCTACTGAAGAAGCTCAATAATGAAAGCAATTGTAGTTTGTTTAAAACGATTAATGAGTTAGAAGTAAATAAATTTTATTATATTACAGGCTGTGAATATTTAAAAACTAGAAATGGGGGGAAAATTGCATGTAACTTGATGGAAAATTCAAAGCTACTTTACTAAACAGATACAACACATTAATTAGTGGTTGGGACTTTCAATATTTTGAAGAAGGTGACATTAGCTAAAATATAAAGGAATGAAGAAGATTAAAAATAAAGATTACGAATTTCATGTTGTGGAGTTCGTTGTGTTACTTTTGGGTGCGTTGGTTTGCACACTCAAGTGATTCGTTTATAAAAAATGTCATTAACTAAGTTTCTAGTGTGCTCAACTACCCGTTTATAACAAAATGAAAAATGTCAATAAATTACCTATGAGTGCGCTCAGTCCGCCCACTTACTACTTAAACGATTTACTTCCTTTCTTCCATTTGTCTCCTTCCATTTGACTGCCCTAATGCATTCTTTCTGTTCATATGTCTAAGCATTTTCCGAGAGAGAATTATCGGGGATGGCTGCAAACCAGTTGGAAGAGAGCAGCATATCGTTGGTGAATTTAAATAAAAATAATTATTCATTTGTTTAAATATTAATTTACAGCTTCGTATCACATACAAACTTTACAAATCAACCAAAAATTATTCTGTAACACCAGAAGTATGAAAAATTCATATTTAAGTAAATAAACACAGTACATGAATTAAGAATATACAGGGCGTTTTGAAAAGATTGACCTGGTTTTTGGCAGTAATAATTACAAAACGTGGGACGCACCGGCAGGGAAACCCGTTTTTTTTTCCTTAGTGGACGTGTCCAAGTTTTCAAGAAAATCGCCTTAGCTGTCATTCAATACGTTTTCTCAGTTTGCAGTCTCTCACAAGTAAGATAACGTCTGCTTAACGGAAAGCGTCTTGTGCGCTGTACTTTGCAAAGAGTCAGTCAGTGATTTCGGCCCAGCGTGCTTTTGTCGGCGTTTTGGCATTGATTCGCCTGGACCCAAAAACATTCGTCGCTGATTTCGTCAATTTGAAGAGACAGGTTGCTTGAGCAAAAGTAAGAGACCAGATGATAGTATGGTGGAAGGAATCCGGTGGACGTCTGAGCGGAGCCCACGGAAGTCTACTCGCCACGATTCCGATGACTTCATTTTCCAATAGGATGGAGCTCCATCACAATGGCACAACAACGTGTGTTAGTTTCTCAATGCCGCTCTGCCTCAACGCTGGACAGGGCGCACGGGACCCCCATACACTGCTCTGCATTCTTGGTTTCCGAGGTCGCCATACGTGAAGGAAAGTGTGTTCATATCTCCTCTAGCTCGTGACATGCAAGAAGTCAAGAACAGAATAACAGCCGCCATAACTTCTGTAAAAGCAGATACATTGTGTAAAGTTCATGATAAATTTAGCAATTCTCTGGATTTTGCTCGTGCTGCTGCTGCTGGACGCATAGATCATTTTTAATAGCTTAAACTTTAAGATTTTTTGAGTATTTTGCAATTAATCCCATGTTTGTAGTATGTTTTTATTAATAAATATTGAGTTTTGAAATCAGATTACTCTTTTTGAAACACTGTGTACTTCATTTGACAAATACAGTTTTTCCCCTGTATCTCTTTGACATAAGATACGATATTTCTGTTGAGAGAGGCTGGCTCAGTAACTCAGAAACGAGTGGATGCCACTTTCGTCTGTCCCCGTGTTCTGTGCCTCTGACTGTCCACTGCCACTGGTGGCCGCTGTCTGGGATGTGGCGCCACCATCTGGAAACTCCGTGGGAAAACTGTAGCTGAAACTGCTCCTTTCTCTCTTCTGGCCAAAAAACATAACTTCTTCTGATATTCTCAAGTTCTCAACTGCCAGGAGGAAAGTGCACACCTGAAAAATAACATCAGCCTTTAGCGTATAAACGCGACACTGTATTAGTGTAATAAAAACTCTCACTGTAAATGTTTGTACTACTGTCATGTACAAACAGTGTTTCAAAATAAGGTGCATTCTTACAGATGATAGATGAATGTTTTGCGCTAATAAACTGGAGGTAGGCTAGTGTGAGTAGCATAGCTAAAAAATTTGTAGTTTGATCTCCCTAACAGCGCGTATTTTAAAATTAATTTCGTTGTGGTGTTTGAGACATTCCTGATGTAATAACTGCTTCATTGGTTCACGGTCGTCGCGTCGGATAACGTTGTGAAACTCCGCTTCGTCCGAACAGGCCTCGAAAGCCCCAATGGTACCGATCTACCGCCGTGTCATCGTCAGTCTATAAGAATTACTGGATACGCATATGGAGGGGTACACAGCACACCAATTTCCGGGCCGTAGTCAGATTTCGCGGCTGGAACCGCTGTTTCTAAGTCAAGTAGCTCCTCAGTTAGCCTCACTAGGCCTGAGTGATCCCCGCTTGCGAACAGCGCTCGGCAGACCTGGATTGCCAGCCTTCCTACTGCTAGCCCAGCCCGACAGCGCTCAACTTCGGTGATCTGACGGGAACGCTGCACGGTTGTGAAAGCCGCACGGTAGTTCAATGAGATAGCCACTAGTCATTTTCAGGTGTTTACTGGCGTTTTGCTGCAGTGGTTCGCCAGAAAACTCGCTAGAAAAACGCTGGCGCCAGTGGGTGGGGCTATAACGTCATCATAGACGAATCACAGAGCACAAAATCGACCAGAGCACCTTACCAGAGAAGTGGACCACGGTCTACGCTTTCGCAAGTCGAAGCCCTGCGTTCGCGTGGGCAGAGTGTTGGCACCCGGTGTAAGTGCCGACTCCGATTCCCCGTCTGAGTCGACTCATTGGATTCCTTGGTCTGCGGCCGCGATGTCTTAGTGTCGCCATAGCTGGTTTCCATGCCTTGCTGAGTTGAAACCCCGTGTCTCTCGTTACTTACGCACTTTCCGATTGCTTCTTTAATGATAGAGTCTCGGCACGTGGAGGCAGACGAAAGGATCTATGTCTCTCCATAGTTCATGCTATGTCCCTTGTGAAGACAGTGCTCAGAATAGCAGACTTTCCTGGCTGACCCGATTTGGTATGACGTCTATTTTCAGCGCATCTAACATTGCGACCTGTCTGTCCAAAGTATGATTTCCCACACAGGCACAGGAATTTATATATCCCTGACGTCCTTACCCCAAGGTCGCCTTTAACAGAACCCATCATCGTTTTCACTTGCGCTAGTGGACGGAAGACACATTTTATGTGATGTTTCTTGTACGGCCTGCCGATATTAGAGGACGCACCACCAACATAGGGTAGAAAACCATCCTCGTGCGGTTCTCCATTTCTTCTGGCTATTCCTGAAGTTAAGTGCATGCAGGTTGAAATCCATTACGGATCGGTTTATCAGAGTACAAACACAAAGCAAAGATAGATAAGCTCTACTGATAAGCTCCCTGCAGCTGAGATAACTCTAGCCCTATGAACGACAGTCATAATGCGTCACTGCGTTGAGATGGATGATGGCTATTCCTGAAGTTAAGTGCATGCAGGCTGAAATCCATAACGGATCGGTTTATCAGAATACAAACACAAAGCAAAGATAGATAAGCTCTACTGAGAAGCTCCCTGCAGCTGAGATAACTCTAGCGCTATGAACGACAGTCATAATACGTCACTGCGTTGAGATGGATGATGGCTATTCCTGAAGTTAAGTGCATGCAGGTTGAAATCCATTACAGATCGGTTTATCAGAATACAAACACAAAGCAAAGATAGATAAGCTCTACTGATAAGCTCCCTGCAGCTGAGATAACTGTAGCCCTATGAACGACAGTCATAATGCGTCACTGCGTTGAGATGGATGATGGCAATTCCTGAAGTTAAGTGCATGCAGGTTGAAATCCATAACGGATCGGTTTATCAGAATACAAACACAAAGCAAAGATAGATAAGCTCTACTGTTAAGCTCCCTGCAGCTGAGATAACTCTAGCGCTATGAACGACAGTCATAATACGTCACTGCATTGAGATGGATGATGGCTATTCCTGAAGTTAAGTGCATGCAGGTTGAAATCCGTTACAGATCGGTTTATCAGAATACAAACACAAAGCAAAGATAGATAAGCTCTACTGATAAGCTCCCTGCAGCTGAGATAACTCTAGCGCTATGAACGACAGTCATAATACGTCACTGCATTGAGATGGATGATGGCTATTCCTGAAGTTAAGTGCATGCAGGTTGAAATCCATTACAGATCGGTTTATCAGAATACAAACACAAAGCAAAGATAGATAAGCTCTACTGATAAGCTCCCTGCAGCTGAGATAACTCTAGCGCTATGAACGACAGTCATAATACGTCACTGCGTTGAGATGGATGATGGCAATTCCTGAAGTTAAGTGCATGCAGGTTGAAATCCATTACAGATCGGTTTATCAGAATACAAACACAAAGCAAAGATAGATAAGCTCTACTGATAAGCTCCCTGCAGCTGAGATAACTGTAGCCCTATGAACGACAGTCATAATGCGTCACTGCGTTGAGATGGATGATGGGAATTCCTGAAGTTAAGTGCATGCAGGTTGAAATCCATAACGGATCGGTTTATCAGAATACAAACACAAAGCAAAGATAGATAAGCTCTACTGTTAAGCTCCCTGCAGCTGAGATAACTCTAGCGCTATGAACGACAGTCATAATACGTCACTGCATTGAGATGGATGATGGCTATTCCTGAAGTTAAGTGCATGCAGGTTGAAATCCATTACGGATCGGTTTATCAGAGTACAAACACAAAGCAAAGATAGATAAGCTCTACTGATAAGCTCCCTGCAGCTGAGATATCTCTAGCCCTATGAACGACAGTCATAATACGTCACTGCGTTGAGATGGATGATGGCTATTCCTGAAGTTAAGTGCATGCAGGTTGAAATCCGTTACAGATCGGTTTATCAGAATACAAACACAAAGCAAAGATAGATAAGCTCTACTGATAAGCTCCCTGCAGCTGAGATAACTCTAGCGCTATGAACGACAGTCATAATACGTCACTGCATTGAGATGGATGATGGCTATTCCTGAAGTTAAGTGCATGCAGGTTGAAATCCATTACAGATCGGTTTATCAGAATACAAACACAAAGCAAAGATAGATAAGCTCTACTGATAAGCTCCCTGCAGCTGAGATAACTCTAGCGCTATGAACGACAGTCATAATACGTCACTGCGTTGAGATGGATGATGGCAATTCCTGAAGTTAAGTGCATGCAGGTTGAAATCCATTACAGATCGGTTTATCAGAATACAAACACAAAGCAAAGATAGATAAGCTCTACTGATAAGCTCCCTGCAGCTGAGATAACTGTAGCCCTATGAACGACAGTCATAATGCGTCACTGCGTTGAGATGGATGATGGGAATTCCTGAAGTTAAGTGCATGCAGGTTGAAATCCATAACGGATCGGTTTATCAGAATACAAACACAAAGCAAAGATAGATAAGCTCTACTGTTAAGCTCCCTGCAGCTGAGATAACTCTAGCGCTATGAACGACAGTCATAATACGTCACTGCATTGAGATGGATGATGGCTATTCCTGAAGTTAAGTGCATGCAGGTTGAAATCCATTACGGATCGGTTTATCAGAGTACAAACACAAAGCAAAGATAGATAAGCTCTACTGATAAGCTCCCTGCAGCTGAGATATCTCTAGCCCTATGAACGACAGTCATAATACGTCACTGCGTTGAGATGGATGATGGCTATTCCTGAAGTTAAGTGCATGCAAGTTGAAATCCATTACGGATCGGTTTATCAGAATACAAACACAAACCAAAGATAGATAAGCTCTACTGATAAGCTCCCTGCAGCTGAGATAACTCTAGCCCTATGAGCGGTAGTCATAATGCGTCACTGCGTTGAGATGGATGATGGCAATTCCTGAAGTTAAGTGCATGCAGGTTGAAATCCATTACAGATCGGTTTATCAGAATACAAACACAAAGCAAAGATAGATAAGCTCTACTGATAAGCTCCCTGCAGCTGAGATAACTCTAGCCCTATGAGCGGCAGTCATAATGCGTCACTGCGTTGAGATGGATGATGGCTATTCCTGAAGTTAAGTGCATGCAGGTTTAAATCCATTACAGATCGGTTTATCAGAATACAAACACAAAGCAAAGATAGATAAGCTCTACTGATAAGCTCCCTGCAGCTGAGATAACTCTAGCGCTATGAACGACAGTCATAATACGTCACTGCATTGAGATGGATGATGGCAATTCCTGAAGTTAAGTGCATGCAGGTTGAAATCCATTACAGATCGGTTTATCAGAATACAAACACAAAGCAAAGATAGATAAGCTCTACTGTTAAGCTCCCTGCAGCTGAGATAACTCTAGCGCTATGAACGACAGTCATAATACGTCACTGCGTTGAGATGGATGATGGCTATTCCTGAAGTTAAGTGCATGCAGGTTGAAATCCATTACGGATCGGTTTATCAGAATACAAACACAAAGCAAAGACAGATAAGCTCTACTGATAAGCTCCCTGCAGCTGAGATAATTCTAGCGCTATGAACGACAGTCATAATACGTCACTGCGTTGAGATGGATGATGGCTATTCCTGAAGTTAAGTGCATGCAGGTTGAAATCCAGTACGGATCGGTTTATCAGAATACAAACACAAAGCAAAGATAGATAAGCTCTACTGATAAGCTCCCTGCAGCTGAGATAACTCTAGCGCTATGAACGACAGTCATAATACGTCACTGCGTTGAGGTGGATGATGGCAATTCCTGAAGTTAAGTGCATGCAGGTTGAAATCCATTACAGATCGGTTTATCAGAATACAAACACAAAGCAAAGACAGATAAGCTCTACTGATAAGCTCCCTGCAGCTGAGATAATTCTAGCGCTATGAACGACAGTCATAATACGTCACTGCGTTGAGATGGATGATGGCTATTCCTGAAGTTAAGTGCATGCAGGTTGAAATCCAGTACGGATCGGTTTATCAGAATACAAACACAAAGCAAAGATAGATAAGCTCTACTGATAAGCTCCCTGCAGCTGAGATAACTCTAGCGCTATGAACGACAGTCATAATACGTCACTGCGTTGAGGTGGATGATGGCAATTCCTGAAGTTAAGTGCATGCAGGTTGAAATCCATTACAGATCGGTTTATCAGAATACAAACACAAAGCAAAGACAGATAAGCTCTACTGATAAGCTCCCTGCAGCTGAGATAATTCTAGCGCTATGAACGACAGTCATAATACGTCACTGCGTTGAGATGGATGATGGCTATTCCTGAAGTTAAGTGCATGCAGGTTGAAATCCAGTACGGATCGGTTTATCAGAATACAAACACAAAGCAAAGATAGATAAGCTCTACTGATAAGCTCCCTGCAGCTGAGATAACTCTAGCGCTATGAACGACAGTCATAATACGTCACTGCGTTGAGATGGATGATGACAGCCCTTAGCTCGTTGGTATAGACCACTGTGAGTTGGTTTACAGAACCTGATGTGGCCTTAGGAAACGTCTTCTTTTCTGGGGGCCAAGACATTTATGAATGGGATGACTTGATTTTTCTCCACTTCCATGCTGAACTAGATGCTCGGATGGACGGAGTTAAGATGTTTCAGAAAT
The DNA here is from genome assembly GCF_023864345.2 of Schistocerca serialis cubense. Taxonomy (NCBI): domain Eukaryota; kingdom Metazoa; phylum Arthropoda; class Insecta; order Orthoptera; family Acrididae; genus Schistocerca; species Schistocerca serialis. The sequence continues at coordinate 235,014,589 of NC_064647.1, read as the reverse complement.
GCGGCAAGTGATGCTGCCCCATATGGCTATACCACAAAGGTGCCATACACATATCTCCAGAATCTTTTAGGTTTTGACACAGCTGACTGATTGCTTTTTCTCGAAGTCTTCCCTGGAAAGGTTAGCTGCTACTGGAGACAAAGTCAGTTTGCTCAAAATATCGGTCATTAAATAAAAAGTAGGACAAGGTAAGCACATGTTTCAATAGCTGTAAGATAGCCTCCTCCAACGTAGCTCCTATGGGTTGTAGTCAATCCATCGGAGATACTCGTGTGGACAAAGAGACCACATTGAAACTCAATAATATGTCAGCTGGTTCGAGACGCAAAGTGTTTAATCTCTGTATAACATTAATTTTATATATATGCATAACCATTTGTCTCCCATAGTAGCTAACATATTCATGGAAGACTTCGAGGAAAAAGCAGTTCAGTCAACTGTGTTGAAACCTAAATGTTTCTGGAGATACGTGGATGACTCCTTTTTAGTAAGGCCACATGAGGCAGCAAGGCTTCCTGCATTTCTGAAACACCTTAACTCCCTCCACCCAAGCATTTTGTTCACCATGGAAGTGGAGAGAAATGAAGGCAGGGTCACAGGGTGTGCAAACGATGCTGGGTTCTGTTAAGGTTTAAGGAGATCACGGATCGATAAAATTCCGTGCCAGGGAAATCATACATTGGCCAGACGTGTCGCACTGTTAACGATAGATGCGCCGAAGATAGACGTCACGCCAGATTGGGTCGAGTAGAAAAGTCTGCTGTTGCTGATCTTGACAGAGGATGTAGTATGAACTACGGAGAGACAAAGATCCTTTCGTCCACCTCCACGTACTGGGACTTTAATCCACAAGGCATGGGAACCAGCATTGGCGTCACTAGCGCATCGTCGGACACAGACGAGCGAATTAGAGTCAACATAGACGCCTATTGGAATCCGGGCGCTGGACCACCATTTGCGACCGTGCTTTTCCCGCGTCGCGCATGCGTAGACTGTGGCCCCTTTCTCTGACAGGGGCGCTGGATGTAGCCATGCTCCATGATTTGTCTAAGATGACGTTAAAGCCCCACCCCTTCGCGCCCGCGCTTTTATAGCGAGCCGGCGCATATATTGGCGATCCACTGCAGCGACAAGTCATTGAGCACCTGAAGATGACGTGCAGCTGTCTCGTTGAAATATAGTGCAGCCTTCATATTATTCCACGCAACGTCCGCAAAAATGAAGCACCAAATAGAATGTCAGCACAAATAAGTTATGACGTACACACAGGAAAGTTTGATTTAATGGGATAATGAGGTACAGAGATCTCGGCATCCCTCGACTTCGAGTTCTGAGGAAAACAAGGAATTGCTTTGGAAAATACTAATGATTGGCTAACATGAATATAGGTAAAGGCTGAACATGGTAGTAGCGAAATAGACTGTACATGCAGTCCTCCGAATATATTAAAAAGTTTTACTTGCGACGAAACCATGATGTACAGGAAGTTGCACATAAAACAACCATTGCGGAACAGAACTTTTGGAGTAAATGTTAAATTGCGACAAGAATATAAATACACTACTGGCCATTATAATTGCTACACCACGAAGATGACGTGCTACAGACGCGAAATTTAACGGACAGGAAGAAGATGCTGTGATATGCAAATGATTAGCGTTTCAGAGCATTCACACAAGGTTGGCGCCGGTGGCGACACCTACAACGTGCTGACATGAGGAAAGTGTCCAACCGATTTCTCATACACAAACAACACTTGACTGGTGTTGCCTGGTGAAACGTTGTTGTGATGCCTCGTGTAAGGAGGAGAAATGCGTACCATCACGTTTCCAACTTTGATAAATGTTGGATTGTAGCCTATCGCGATTGCGGTTTATCGTATCGCGACATTGCTGCACGCGTTGGTCGAGACCCAATGACTGTAAGCAGAATACGGAATCGGTGGGTTCAGGAGGGTAATACGGAACGCCGTGCTGGATCCCAACGGCCTCGTATCACTAGCAGTCGAGATGACAGGCATCTTATGCGCATGGCTGTAACGGATCGTGCAGCCACGTCTCGATCCCTGAGTCAGCAGATGGGGACGTTTGCAAGACAACAACCATCTGCACGGACAGTTCGACGACGTTTGCAGCAGCATGGATTATCAGTTCGGAGACCATGGCTGCGGTTACCCTTGAAGCTGGATCAAAGACAGGAGCGCCTGCGATGGTGTACTCAACGACGAACCTGGGTGCTCGGATGGCAAAACGATATTTTTTTCGGATGAATCCAAGTTCTGTTTACAGCATCATGATGGTCGCATCCGTGTTTGGCGACATCGCGGTGAACGCACATTGGAAGTGTGTATTCGTCATCGCCATACTGGCGTATCACCCGGCGCGATGGTATGAGGTGCCATTTGTTACACGTCTCGGTCACCTCTTGTTCGTAATGACGGCACTTTGAACAGTGGACATTACATTTCAGATGTGTTACGACCCCTGGCTCTACCCTTCATGCGATCCCACCGAAACCCTACATTTGAGCAGGATAATGCACGACCGCATGTTGCAGGTCATGTACGGGCCTTTGTGGATACAGAAAATGTTCGACTGTTGCCCTGGCCAGCACATTCTCCAGATCTCTTATCAATTGAAAACGTCTGGTCAATGGTGGCCCAGCAACTGGCTCGTCACAATACGCCAGTCACTACTGTTGATGAACTGTGGTATCGTGTTGAAGGTGCATGGGCAGATGTACCTGCACACGCCATCCAAGCTCTGTTTGACTCAATGCCCGGGCGTATAAAGACCGTTATTACGGCCAGAGGTGGTTTTTATGGTTATTGATTTCTCAGGATCTATCAACCCAAACTGCGTGAAAATGTAATCACATGTCAGTTCTAGTATAAAATATTTGTCCAATGAATACCCGTTTATCATCTGCATTTCTTCTTGGTGTAGCAATTTTAATGGTCAGTAGTGTATTTGTTGGAAAATGTTATATTGACTGGTGGTTTCATAAGTAGGAGCGACTGACACTTGTGCTCTGAATTAAATCTCGTAACGTGACTGTAGGGAATTGATAAGTGACAGCACGGCACGGTATGACAGCCTATAGGATAACTGACCAACATCTGTATTAAATACATATGTTTGGTACGTGATACGTGATTGGGGAAATGTCAATAAAGCAGCTTTCATGCTAGCCAGTGCACCATGTCTTCACACTTGATTGGACGAGCTGCTTCAAAGACATTAGCTGCTACGACGAGAATGCAACCAAAATAAAACAGAAGCTCTGATCTCAAGCTTTTGTGATATTTGACAATAAAAATTATATTGTCCAAAACTGGATGCGCCAAATGAGTCGGAGGAGAGGTAGAATAAGTTACACGAGACATCCCAAATGAACTCTTTCAAAAGATTGTGGACTCATTACCCTCGTGTTTAAGCAATCTGATGGACGCCGCTTGTACCTAAGTGTGTGCCCAAACTAGACTGCAGTTCTAGATGAAGAATATGAAACAGTAGTTCAGAAGGGATTATTCAGGGTTGTATTTCACATGTTTTTCTTTCTGTTGACAGAGCATGGATAAAAGGAAACCAAGGAGAAATTTGAAAATGGAATTAAAGTTCAGAGAGAAGAAACGACGTCAAAGAGCTAGGAATGAATGGAACGGATAATGTTTTGTGTAGCTCCACAACAGATGCTTATACAGACGACGACGGATACTACGGAAGTAACTGTAACTAATCGCAAAATATAGTCGCGAAAACCTTTTTGGTCAACAAATTTACATTTTTAGATATAGTAACTTCTTAACTTCCCACTCAAACTTACAATGACATCATTTCCTTGCATATAGAAAGCTGTAGGGAATGTCCTACAGAAACTAACATTCACAAAATAAGGCAAGAATCACGGCAGACATTAACTGTTGCTATGCATAATTTTCGTGATAATAATTATCACTTAAAACATGTTTGCATTTTTAGAACTGAATAAAAGTACCCATCGATGACGGCGCGAAGGTACCGAAACATGTTTGGTAAAGTTCAGCGTTGAGAATTTTAAAATCAAAATTTGTATTCCTTTTTGCTTGCCACATATGTGAGACGCTGCTACAGATTTGTGATCTGGAGATAAGGTACTGGCTTTTTAGCAGACGGATACCACAAGGCTTTAGAACCTAAATTAAGAAACCAAATCAGAGGTTTGGGAGCCTGAATAAAGAAACCGACCTCTGCCAGGTATTACACGGTTACCAGGTATGACTCCTACGGCGATGGCGTTGCCGGTTCCTGTTCTTGGACCGATAGTTTCAATGTCACCATGGATCAAAGCAATAGAGAGAGATATTACGTGTCAATTTAAAAATAAAAACTACGTGCAGTGAAACGCAGACAATAGGTTGCTGCAATATTGTCTGTTACCTGGAACATTCCCTCAGATTTGTCTGTCGTTTTCAGGTACTGTTAGAGCACGTTGGAAAATCGACCACGGTTTTCTAAATGCTTGAAAACATGCTCTTTAGAAATGATATTAGTTTGAAATCAGTTATGCAAAAGAGATTTACTAAAAGCAAATTGAATGTGATTTATTCTCGTAATTTTTACGAAAATCTAGTCTGAACTGATTTTGTGGAAATTTAGAAAGCAGCACGTGAATGATATGTTACTAACTTGCTGTTTCCAAAATTTTATTTTTATCATGCCTTTAATCAACGAGGTATAACCCAAAGTTAAAACTGTATGCGCAGCTAGTTTACATCAATTTATATAGCTCTGTTGCATATTTTACCCACTGTTCTGGGAGGAGGCTAAAAATACGTTGTTTCGAAGGAGACTCGTTTTGAGGCTTTAGCAGAAAACGATATTTTGGAAAATATTAGCTCAATGATTTTGTATTCTACATTCTTGTGCTACCGAGGTACTGCGAATTAAGTTTCGTGTTCACCATGTGTTTACTCTACGAGATATAAGAACCCAAAGTTCGCATTTTTTTCGTGTCACGATTTCCGTGCCCAAATCTGGTTAAAATCATCTAGTATTATTATCCCGCGTTTGGTAATCAAATACACTCTTCTAGGCCGTTTAAACCATGGACTTTCTAATAAGTCCAGGTTAGAGAGATTCTTAGGACACAGTTTTTTGCGCGTTTTTGACCTTTTCACGAAATCTTCAACTTCGTACTTCAATTACTCAGTACTGGAAAGTGGTGCATGAATGAAACTTTATATCTGGGGATCTTGTATATTTAGGTTACTACATGCCAAGGTTCACGTTCGTCACACCGTTAGTCTCTTGCTATATAAAAAATAAACATGGAAATTTTTCGAACGTCCATTTTTTCGGTTATTTTATCTAAAATTTTCTGGTTGAAGATAGCTCTTAAAATTATTTTCGTTATTGCTCTTAAGATAATGTTTACAGCTGTAGAAGACGGACAAATTTCATTTCTTTCAACAAAGAGTGTCCGAGATATAACAAGTTTACATCGTCAGAAGTTCACGCTCGCTCTGCGCCAAGTCGTGCATGGAGTCAAACTAGTGACTGTATGTCAGGCAGTATTACTTCGACGAACGTTAAAATTTACCTTTGTTCATAGGGGATATGTGCGAATATTCACATGACATGTCATCAAAATCATTCTTTCATGGAGAACAGATACTTCGTTGGCGAGTGTGGTTGAGGGAGGGCATTGGTCGGATGGAGTTCTTTTAAGGAAACTATGTATTGCTATGAGTACTGCAGAAAGGCCGTTATGCTATTTCTGGATTGAGCTGAAGTGAATATAAATACTGTGATTAGTTTTCATATTGTCTTGCAACCACTGATTCTCTGTTCACGCCACTTCTCCGCAAGCACGTGTGCTGTATCGAAAAGTTATTCCTTGTTTCCCGGCGCGAGTTGTATTAGTAATAGCAGTAGTAGTAGTGTGTATGCTGATCTCTTTTGCTGGTTATCAGAAGAAATTACATTCGTAAGCTGGTCAACTTTCTGACTTGAGTATTGTTTTTTGAAAGGGAGCACGTGTTACGCAATATGTTAGGCTGGTGCGTACGTTCGTAGCATTTTCCCGGAAGTTTAATAACGTATACTATGCTATGTGTGGAACACATATCTGCTGAACAAGCTCTCATAGCACTTAAGGTATGCATTTTTGAGCCCACGTTTATTGGACATTTTTTGCTTCTATTGGTCCGTACTATCACCTCTGACTGCCTGCCCTGCTGTCTTAGCAACAACAGCACCAGTACGTGTATCCGACTGTCAGAGGTATCAGAACTGTTTTCGCTTATAACTTTCGACTGGTTCGTTTCCTTCAATTTTGTCATTTTGGGATGGCTGAAGGGCGATCTGTTAAATTGTGAAAAACCATTCAACAGCCAGGATCGCATATATTACTTTTTTTAATTTAAGGCAACCTATTTCAACAGATTATGCTGTCATCTTCAGGTCTCAAAATCTTTTTGCTGTAAACATGTTCCTTTTACGCTGACATCACACATGTTAAGTGGATAAAAATATCACATTAATAAAATATTTAAAAACATAAAGCCTCTTGTGCAACAGGCTATATGCATATACATATTTTTCACAGTTGCATGTTGCACCATAAAATCACGGTATACAAAAAGCGCGTTTCCAGGGCAGCGACCTTAGCCTTTTTAACGTCGTCGTGGAATCACCCTGCATATACATACAGGGTGCGCCAAAAAAATGTATACACACTTTGAACTGTCATAGACAAATTATTTGCCGTTCTACAAGGTTAAATATTTGTGAGAAAGTAATGTTATGTTTCTTCGACAGGTGGTAGCAGTGGCAAGGAAGTAACTGCAACATGGCGGATGTGCGTTTGAGCTTTGAACCGCGGAAGCAGATAATTAAGTGGTACTGGAAGTTGGAGAATGTAGCTGCGGTTCGAAGACAGTGAAGAAGTGAGTATGGTACAGAACCACCTTCAAGGTTAACAATTACACGTCTACGAGACAAATTCGAAATTCATGGAACAGTGTGTGATGTGCATAAAGGTCGACCAGGGCGACCTCGTACAGCTACAAGTGACGATTCCACAGCTGCAGTCTTGGAACTGTTTCAGCGTTCGCCTCAAAAATCTCCAAGGCAAGTGGTAATTGAGAGTAATGTAAGTGCTGGTAGTGTGCTACGCATTCTGAAGAAAGGCAAGTTTGGTGTGTACATTCCAAGGCTGGTGCAACAGCTAAGCGACGACGATCCAGATCGAAGGTTAGAATTTTGTGAATGGGTTCAGGAGATGGTGAGACGTGAACCGGGATTTATGGGTAGCATAATTTGGTCGGATGAAGCCCAATTCAAACTCAATGGAACTGTGAATAGACACGATTGTGTACGGGGCTGAAGATAATCCTCACATTACAGATGAGAAGGCTGTGAATTTGCCTGGTGTAAATGTGTGGTGTGGTTTGTCTGCAAGGGGACTTATTGGGCCTTTCCGCTTTGAAGGTACTGTTACTGGAGAAACGTACCTAACAATGTTTGCCGACTCCATATTCCCTGCCATTCGTGCATTATACGGCAATGATGAGTTTTCTTTACAACAAGATGGCGCCCTGCCGCACTATCATAGGGACGTACGAGCATACCTAGATCACAATGTGCCAGGCCAGTGGATAGGCTGCAGGGGACCAATCGAGTTTCCTGCACGCTCTCCAGACCTCACGCCGCTGGATTTCTTCTTATGGGGCACAGTAAAAGATGAGGTGTATAAACGTAAACCACGTAACCTGGACACACTTTGGAATGAGATTCAGGCGGTGTGCGCAGAAATCTCATTGGACACTTTGGTACGATGTACGGAATCAGTGGTGACTCGTACTCAGAAATGTATTGATGCTGAAGGCCACCAGTTTGAACATTAATCACATTTGCAAAGTACATTTATTTTTCGAATTGGACTTTAAGCTATCCATTTCCAGAAATTTAACATTGTAGAACGGGAAATAAATTTTCTATAACGCTTCAAAGTGTGTATACATTTTTTTGACACACCCTGTATATGTACAAGCGCCGGCGCCTATAATTTTGACGCTGTGTGCCGTCGTTGGATGGCGTTTCCGGACACAGGTTCCTGTGTAAAACTCGATCCGCTAAGTTCCGTCTACAACCTCGTGAACTTGAAAAACCTGTAGAGCTTGGTTATAATAATTAAACTTTCGGTACTTTAAAGCACGCCCCCGCCTCCTCCCACCATGAAAACCGAGTGATCGTAGGACAATGAAATTTTACGGAAATTTTTGCAAAGCCATGCGGAAATGAAATTACGAATATGACGTTGAAAGAAACACATTTTAGTTTCCACATAAGAGGGCAAAGTCTGTTAACTGCATACCGCTTCTAAGTCCCAGGCTACAAGCGTTGCGTAACGGGACTGCCGTCAGTAGCGTACAGCCTGGAACCACACTGGACATTCCTCTACTGCTGCCCGGGACTTCTCAGCTGGGACACAGTCTGCCCCCTTCGCTTCGCTCACGTCAAACCCCACACTGCGTCCGGCATTCTCCGCCGTGGCAACAGAATCTTCTTCAACAATTTGTAGCGCAACTGGCTGTCAGCTTCTCCCAGGAACAATTCCCAAATCGCCAGTTAATGCGGATGAGTAGGAGAAACAAATCCGTAATGTTCGGATACAACATTAGTAACGTCCTGCAGACACAGTCACGTCCTTTAAATATCTGGGCGAAACGTTGCAAAGCTAACATATAAGGACTGTGGTCGGAAAGGCGAATGACCGGCTTCGTTCTATTGGCAGAATTCAGATTCACCTTTAAAGGCGACCGCATATAGTACGCTAGTGCGACCTATTCTTCACTACTGTCGGAGTGTTTGGGATCCGTACCAGGACGGCTTAAAGGAAGACATACAAGCAATTCAATAGAGGACTGCGAGATTTGTTACTGGCAGTTTCGAACAACATGTAAGCGTTACGGGGACCCTTCGGGAACTCAAATGGAAATTCCCAGAGGGAAGACTACTGAGGAAATTTAGATAACCGCCATTTGAAGCTGACTGTACAACGATTCTGTTGTTTCCAACATACATTGTCCGCAGCTCGTGGTCTCACGGTCGCGTTCTCGCTTCCCGAGCACCTGCCTCGGGATGGCTGGATGTGTGTTGTCCTCATCATTTCATCATCATTCATGAAAGTGGCAAGGCTGGGCTGAGCGAAGGTTGGGAATTTGTACGGGTGCTGATAACCGCGCAGTTGAGCGCCCCACAACCCAAACATCATCATCATCATCCAACATACAATGCACGTAAGGGCCACGAAGATAAGATACGAGAAATTAGAGCTCATACGGAGGCATACAGACAGTCGTTTTTGCCACACGGCCTAAGGTCGATTGCAGAGTATCGATGTAGATGTAGAGGTAGTTGTAATTCGAATTTTGAATCATGTTCTTCAATTACGGTGTCGAAAGAGGACCTCTCAACCTTTCTTTCACGCTTCGATACTCCCGAAGAGCAGGAGCGCTATTGCTGTTATTTTGATATAACCGCTTTACCGTAAAGCTCTGCTCACCTCATCCAAACCTACGTTGACTGTCTGCAGCTGTAGTGCACGCTGATGCTTGCTTGTGTTTCACCTCTACGTCCACGTACCACTACACGCACTTAACGGCAAGTCATGATGACACTAAGACTACTACCAACGTAAATCCTGGAGCGCACAGTTTGAGTGAAATACCTATAAAACTGGGTACTCATACGGTAAATATTTTCCCGTCAACAGCGGCTCAAGTGGCTAAAGTCTGACTATAACCATTCTGTGCTTTCCTAACTACATAACGTGTCTGCAACACCAACAGGTGGCATTCTACGTCTACATCTACATCTACATGGTACTCTGCAGTTCACATTTAAGTGCTTGGCAGAGGGTTCATCGAAGCACAATCGTACTATCTCCCTACCATTCCACTTCCGAACAGCGCGCGGGAAAAACGAACACCTAAACCTTTCTGTTCGAGCTCTGATTTCTCTTATTTTATTTTGATGATCATTCCTACCTATGTAGGTTGGGCTCAACAAAATATTTTCGCATTCGGAAGAGAAAGTTGGTGACTGAAATTTCGTAAATAGATCTCGCCGCGACGAAAAACGTCTTTGCTTTAATGACTTCCATCCCAACTCGCGTATCGTATCTGCCACACTCTCTCCCCTATTACGCGATAATACAATACGAGCTGCCCTTTTTTGCACCCTTTCGATGTCCTCCGTCAATCCCACCTGGTAAGGATCCCACACCGCGTAGCAATATTCTAACAGAGGACGAACGAGTGTAGTGTAAGCTGTCTCTTTAGTGGACTTGTTGCATCTTCTAAGTGTCCTGCCAATCAAACGCAACCTTTGGCTCGCCTTCCCCACAATGTTATCTATGTGGTCTTTCCAACTGAAGTTGTTCGTAATTTTTTCACCCAGGTACTTAGTTGACAGCCTTGAGAATTGTACTATTTATCGAGTAATCGAATTCCAACGAATTTCTTTTGGAACTCATGTGGATCACCTCATACTTTCCGTTATTTAGCGTCAACTGCCACCTGCCACACTATACAGCAATCTTTTCTAAATCGCTTTGCAACTGATACTGGTCTTCGGATGACCTTAGTAGACGGTAAATCACAGCATTATCTGCGAACAACCTAAGAGAACCGTTCAGATTGTCACCCAGGTCATTTATATAGATCAGGAACAGCAGAGGTCCCAGGACGCTTCGCTGGGGAACACCTGATATCACTTCAGTTTTACTCGATGATTTGCCGTCCATTACTACGAACTGCGACCTTCCTGACAGGAATCATGAATCAAGTCGCACGACTGAGACGATACCCCATAGGCCCGCAGCTTGATTAGAAGTCGCTTGTGAGGAACGGTGTCAAAAGCATTCCGGGAATCTAGGAATACGGAATCAACTTGAGATCCCCTGTCGATAGCAGCCATTACTTCGTGCGAATAAAGAGCTAGCTGCGTTGCACAAGAACGATGTTTTCTGAAACCGTGCTGATTGCCTATCCCTTCGAGGTGATTCATAATGTTTGAATACAGTATATGCTCCAAAACGCTACTGCAAACCGACGTCAATGATATAGGTCTGTAGTTAGATGGATTACTCCTACTACCCTTCTTAAACACTGGTGCGACCTGCGCAATTTTCCAATCTGTAGGTACAGATCTATCGGTGAGCGAGGGGTTGTATGTGATTGCTAAGTAGGGAGCTATTGTATCAGCGTAATCTGAAAGGAACCTAATCGGTATACAATCTGGACCTGAAGACTTGCCCGTATCAAGCGATTTGAGTTGCTTCGCAACCCCTAAGGTATCTACTTCTAAGAAACTCATGGTGGCAGCTGTCCGTGTTTCAAATTCTGGAATATTCCATTCGTCTTCCCTGGTGAAGGAATTTCGGAAAACTGCGTTCAATAACTCCGCTTTAGCGGCACAGTCGTCGGTAACAGTACCATCGGCACTACGCAGCGAAGGTATTGACTGCGTCTTGCCGCTTGTGTACTTTACATACGACCAGAATTTCTTCGGATTTTCTACCAAATTTCGAGACAATGTTTCGTTGTGGAACCTATTAAAGGCATCTCGCATTGAAGTCCGTGCCAAATTTCGCGCTTCTGTAAATTTTCGCCAATCTTCGGGATTTCGCGTTCTTCTGAACTTCGCATGCTTTTTCCGTTGCCTATGCACCACTCCCGTGGTGGGTGGTCTCACATGTGTATGGTTTCACGTATTGACGACTTGTGTTAATTGTAACGGTATACAGTGCACAGTTGCTATTTTGTAATATATCAAGGTTAATGGCGATCGATTTGCACAACTGTAGTGCAATATTCCTCTCTTCCCCTCCACCGCAAAATAAATTAAAAGCCATATCATCCTACACCTCCCATCTCTTGAGCATACTACGCCGAATGTATTTGATGTCTTTGAACTTCGTCTAAGGTAAGTTTTTTCAGACTCTCAGTCTACGAGTCGCGTAGGTAAGTTAAAAAGAGTTCCCATTGCGGTAATTACTGCGAATGTCATCGACAGACCACTCGTGTTAATTAAGTTCAGGAAACTGCGCTTCAAGATTGATCCTTAGAACCGTACTAAAGCAGTAGGAATATCTAGGCAACCGACGGGTATACATGATAAGTTGTGTTTCTTCTTCGACATTTAGGAGTCGGATTTTACGTGAGCTAACAAAGGGCTTCATAGCTGTCAAAGGTAATGCATATTTTCAGGTCGATGACTTTAGTGATATTGCAGCTGTTATTCTGGTCGTATCTGAGTATGTGATTGAATGTGTCCATGCACTTTTCACTCTTACAGAACAGTCAAATATTTTGATATTATACTATTAATGTTATCATTATATTATTATTTTGACGTAATTACAAGCTATATAAGGCCAATTGTTATTGACGCAACAATGGTTAGACAGACTCGTCTGTTACTCCAATTGTCTCTCCAATTCGTAATTTTCAAAAATCTTACCTTCTTTTCGAGATTACTAAAAAATCAGCTGTCGTTATTGTTTTCTTCCTTCTTACTCATGTATACGTGTAATCTAATTACATTATCAGTCCACTTAATGTTCCTAGCATTTAGCTTTGCTATAATGTTAGGAATCTTAAATTAATTATAGAGCATTCGCCATCCCTTAGTGACATCCCAGATCACGTAAGATCTGGGGTGACATGAGCCTTCATTACACCAAATACTTTGTAAGTTTCCTCTCGAAATTCCTTCGTGCTGCGTATGTTAAAAGTGCAGTGTAAGTGATGGACAGATGCCCGTCTTTGCCTTGCTATATGTATATTTGAACTTTATGACGTCGTGCAGGGCATAAAACACTTCGTGTACGCTTTCAATGCTGGTTTTAGTGTTAGCTATCATATACTACAGTTAACATTCCACCCTTCCCAAATATAAATTGCAACGAATTTGTTCAAATGTTTCGGTTTAAACTATTAATTTTATCATTACCTTCGGTAATATAAGCAAAAATATATAATTTTTGTATTCTTTATTATATGCTTGTAATTTAAGGCAAATGGGTAGGTTGAAGTTAGATATAGTGGGAATTAGTGAAGTTTGGTGGCAGGAGGAACAAGACTTTTGGTCAGGCGAATACAGGGTTATAAATACAAAATCAAATAGGGGTAATGCAGGAGTAGGTTTAATAATGAATAAAAAAATAGGTGTGCGGGTAAGCTACTACCAACAGCATAGTGAACGCATTATTGTGGCAAAGATAGACACGAAGGCCATGCCTACTACAGTAGTACAAGTTTATATGCCAACTAGCTCTGCAGATGATGAAGAAATTGATGAAATGTATGATAAGATAAAAGAAATTATTCAGGTAGTGAAGGGAGACGAAAATTTAATAGTCATGGGTGACTGGAATTCGAGAGTAGGAAAAGGGAGAGAAGGAAACATAGTGAGTGAATATGGATTGGGGGGAGAGAAATGAAAGAGGAAGCCGTCTGGAAGAATTTTGCACAGAGCATAAGTTAATCATAGCTAACACTTGGTTCAAGAATCATAAAAGAAAGTTGTATACATGGAAGAGTCCTGGAGAAAATAGAAGGTATCAGATAGATTATATAATGGTAAGACAGAGATTTAGGAAACAGGTTTTAAATTGTAATACATTTCCAGGGGCAGATGTGGACTCTGACCACAATCTATTGGTTATGAACTGTAGATTAAAACTGAAGAAACTGCAAAAAGGTGGGAATTTAAGAAGATGGGACCTGGATAAACTGAAAGAACCAGAGGTTGTACAGAGTTTCAGGGAGAGCATAATGGAACAATTGACAGGAATGGGGGAAAGAAATACAGTAGAAGAAGAATGGGTAGCTCTGAGGGATGAAGTAGTGAAGGCAACAGAGGATCAAGTAGGTAAAAAGACGAGTGCTAGTAGAAATCCTTGGGTAACAGAAGAGATATTGAATTTACTTGATGAAAAGAGAAAATATGAAAACTTAGTAAATGAAGCAGGCAAAAGGGAATACAAACGTCTCAAAAATGAGATTGACAGGAAGTGCAAAATGGCTTTGCAGGGATGGCTAGAGGACAAATGTAAGGATGTAGAGGCTTATCTCGCGAGGGGTAAGAAAAATACTGCCTACAGGAAAATTAGAGAGACCTTTGGAGATAAGAGAACCACTTGTATGAATATCAAGAGCTCAGATGGAAACCCAGTTCTAAGCAAAGAAGGGAAAGCAGAAAGGTGGAAGGAGTATATAGAGGGTCTATACAAGGGCGATGTACTTGAGGACAATATTATGGAAATGGAAGAGGATGTAGATGCAGATGAAATGGGAGATACGATACTGCGTGAAGAGTTTGACAGAGCACTGAAAGACCTGAGTCGAAACAAGGCCCCGGGAGTAGACAACATTCCATTGGAACTACTGACGGCCTTGGGAGAGCCAGTCCTGACAAAACTCTACCATCTGGTGAGCAAGATATATGAGACAGGCGAAATACCCTCAGACTTCAAGAAGAATATAATCATTCGAATCCCAAAGAAAGCAGGTGTTGACAGATGTGAAAATTACCGAACTATCAGTTTAATAAGTCACAGCTGCAAAATACTAACGCGAATTTCTTACAGACGAATGGAAAAACTGGTAGATACCGAGAGCGAAAGGCAATTTACAATGTTTACAGAAAGCAGATGGTAGTTATAACAGTACGAGGCGTATGAAATGGAAGCAGTGGTTGGGAAGGAGTGAGACAGGGTTGTAGCCTATCCCCGATGTTATTCAATATGTATATTGAGAAAGCAATAAAGGAAACAAAAGAAAAGTTCGGAGTAGGTATTAAAACCCATGGAGAAGAAATAAAAACTTTGAGGTTCGCCGACGACATTCTAATTCTGCCAGAGACAGCAAAGATCTTGAAAGAGCAGTTGAATGGAATGGACAGTGTCTTGAAAGGAGGGTATAAGATGAACATCAACAAAAGGGAATTAGATTAGGAAATGAGACACTTAAAGTAGTAAAGGAGTTTTGCTATTTGGGGAGCAAAATAACTGATGATGGTCGAAGTAGAGAGGATATAAAATGCAGACTGGCAATGGCAAGGAAAACGTTTCTGAAGAAGAAAAATTTGTTAACATCGAATATAGATTTAAATGTCAGGAAGTCGTTTCTGAAAGTATTTGTATGGAGTGTAGCCATGTATGGAAGTGAAACATGGACGATAACTAGTTTGGACAAGAAGAGAAGAGAAGCTTTCGAAATGTGGTGCTACAGAAGAATGCTGAAGATTAGATGGGTAGATCACATAACTAATGAGGACGTATTGAATAGAATTGGAGAGAAGAGGAGTTTGTGGCACAACTTGACGAGAAAAAGGGACCGGTTGGAAAGACATGTTCTGAGGCATCAAGGGATCACAAATTTAGCATTGGAGGGCAGCGTGGATGGTAAAAATCGTAGAGGGAGACCAAGAGATGAATACACTAAGCAGATTCAGAAGGATGTAGGTTGCAGTAAGTACTGGGAGATGAAGAAGCTTGCACAGGATAGAGTAGCATGGAGAGCTGCATCAAACCCGTCGCAGGACTGAAGGCTGTAAATCTGTTGAAGGTGAAGTTAAGAAACTAAAATTCGTCCCTTCGGTTACAATAGAGCAGTTTCGTGCAATTACCTCTAATATTATAATTCTACTCAATCAAAATACTGTTAATTTTTTATATGTGTGAACCAATGAAAACTGAATTATAGTATCAGTTGTGCGAAAACACAATCAGAATACAACTTTTACACAAATGGTCAGACTGTGTCATCATAAGACCTCCACATATCTTGGCATGACACCTCCATCATAGTTAAAAAACATTTTTTGTCAACAACCGTCGTACTTACCGTCAAATGCCCTTTCTTCCTGGCCTTGTGGTAGATGAGATTGAGACATTTCCTTCGCACCTTTGCAGAGATCAAGGATACAGCAAACTGCAAACCATGAGACTATGTCAATGCATTTTTACTATCTTTACCGTAATAAAAAAATTAGCAGAAATCCACAGAGAAAAAAACACCTATTTTACAAGCCTACATATTTTCCAACAATGGAAATACATTTTGAGTCCAAATCTCGTAGCGAAGCACCCTTGAAATTGTAAGAAAGTAGCAAACCTGGCAAAGTGTCGCAATTGCTAAAAATGCTTGGGAATTGAATGTACATCCTAAACTCCTCCCCCCTCTCCTCTCTGACCCTCTTTCCCCTCTCTTCCACCATGTCCTCCTCCTTTCCCTCTTTCTGTCCATCTCCTAATTCCTCTTCTCTACGTTCACTTCATCCCCCCCATACCCCACCGCGGCCACTTATCATTTCTGTTTATTGTTACTACAAACAAAACCTTGATTCCCCGTAGTATGTCGATAGTCCCAGCCAATTTACCTGTTCACTTTAAGCAACTTCAGTATCCAAACACCTCTTTATCTGATAAACACACATCAAAAACAGTTTTGCATCGCCCCAGTTCCCAGAACTCCTGAAGATAGACGTTGACAATGGATATTGTATCACAGACACAGTCCCTTTGACTGTTCAGAGATGTCACTAAACCCGCCCAAAGATGTAAACAACCATGCATGAGCAGCGCGTATTAGGCAGAACGGGTCCGACAGCCGATCAGTTCCAGTCATTCCACCGGGAAGGAGGTCCACAGCTCGTGTAGTCTGTCGTTCAACCATGCCGGTTCGATCTGGTCAACAAGGGAAGTGTCTAGGCGTCTCGGAGTGAACCAGAACGATATTGTTCGACATGGTGGAGGTACAAAGAGACAGGAACTGTCGATGACATGCCTCGCTCAGGCCGCCCAAGGGTTACTACTGCAGTTGATGACCGCTACCTACGGACTATGGCTCGGAGGAATCCTGACAGCAACGCCACCACGTTGAATAATGCTTTTAGTGCTGCCACAGGACGACGTGTTACAACTCAAACTTTGCGCAATAGGCTGCATGATGTGCAACTTCACTCCCAAGGTCCATGGCGAGGTCCATCTTTGCAACCACGACACCATGCAGCGCGGTACAGATGGGTCCAACAACATCCCGAATGAACCGCTCAAGATTGGCATCACGTTCTCTTCACCGATGAGTGTCGCATATGCCTTCAACCAGACAATCATCGGAGACGTGTTTGGAGGTAACCCGGTCAGGCTGAACGCCTTAACACACTGTCCAGCGAGTGCAGCAAGGTGGAGGTTCCCTGCTATTTTGGGGTGGCATTATGTGGGGCTGACGTACGCCGCTGGTGGTCATGGAAGGCGCCGTAATGGCTGTACGATACATGAAAGCCATCCTCCGACCGATAGTGCAACCACATCGACAGCATATTGGCGAGGCATTAGTCTTCATGGACGACAATTGGCGCCTCCATCGTGCACATGTTGCGAATGACTTCCTTCAGGAGAACGACATCGCTCCACTAGAGTAGCCAGCATGTTCTGCAGACATGAACCCCATCGAACATGCCTGGGATACATTGAAAAGGGCTGTTTATGGACGACGTGACCCACCAACCACTCGGAGGGATCTGCGCCGAATCGCCGTTGAGGAGTGGGACAACCTGGACCAACAGTGCCTTGATGAACTTGCGGATAGTATGCCACGACGAATACAGGCATACATCAATGCAAGAAGCCGTGTTACTGGTTATTAGAGGTACAGGTGTGTACAGCAGCCTGGAGCACCACCTCTGAAGGTCTCGCTGTATGGTGGTACAACATGCAATGTGTGGTTTTCATGAGCAATAAAAAGGGCGGAAATGATGTTTATGTTGATCTCTATTCCAGCTTTCTGTACAGGTTCCGGCGCTCTCTGAACCGAGGCGATGCAAAAAGTTTTTTTTGATGTGTGCATATGAGAAGCATGCACCTTCAGTGACGGCATTTCGCAATATTTTAGTCTGTGAATGGATAGGATTACTAACTTTCGGACTATTCAGGTTCCGTAGTAGTATTCTAATCATAAGCCGTAAATACAGCTTTCCTGTATTCTGTAAAAATGATGGCGAGAAATAAAATAAAGCATCGCACTGTTGTGTGTAGAATTTTTGTTTGAAAATACGTATAAGGAGAAAGATTATATACACTGGAGAAAAAAGTTTGTCTAGTAGTTTACAAGCGCCCCCCCCCCCCCCTCTCGTAGTTGAAACGGTGTCATATATTCTCCGCCCTGTGAATTTTCCGCCCTGCGAAATTTCCGCCCAGAAATGGTCGAGGAAGGGCCTACTAATCCCCTGGGGATGTGATCTAGCATGCTCAAGCCGTACGGTACTAGGCATACTGTATATTGCGTGTAACAATTTCAATGTAATTAATTCTGATATGTATATGTTTTTACGTAGAGAGTTCTTACTGATTAAAAGCAAAAAAAGAAAATGATTCTATTAATTTATGCAGAAATTTGGTTTATAGCACACACACAGCGATGTTGCCCAAATGGAGCACAAAATAAGTAAATAAATAAATAAACAAGTAAATTGCGGCCAGATTTTTGAAGGGCCATTTGTTGGCTGGTTCAATGCTGAAATTTGTTAAACTTACGTCGGAGAAGCACTCGACACAAAGGACATGAAAGAAGGCGCAAAAATATTATAGTTGAAGAGAGCATTTGTAGAGAATCAAAAATTTGACGAGACTAACAAAAATTAAGAACCTATTAAGTAGGTGGTTCTTGATAAAACTGAAGGACTTGAAGAAAACGTAGAAAATCTTGCACATAACTGTCACGCAAAGTATGACAGTGTATTAGTTGAAGAAAGAGCACATGAAGAAGAATCCAATGAAAGTAGTAGTAATATTTTCTTTTTTGGTATCTGTCAGTGACCTTTGACTGTCTTGGAAATCTAACAGTTGAATCTTCAAAGTGGTAAGTGACAAAAAATTTAAAAACAAACATTACTCATTCGTTTTTGTTTAACAGATAATGAGATAAAAAAAAGCGTTAACTAACAGTTAACGTCTGACTCCTTCTATATCAGCCACAGCGTGAGAATGTTTTTAAAACTTGGATGGCACATTCAACTAAAAATAACAGTTTGTACTAATTTTGTTGTAGTCTCTTTACCACAGACATGAGTTTGAACAACACATATAAATTTGTTAAAAGTTTCAAGCGTAGTTGAATTTTTAAACCTTAAAACCTTAGGAACAAGTCTAACTGTAAATACCTTACCTGGACAGCACCTCAAACGGAAGAATGGTTCTATCTGAATTAGTAAATAAATAAAGGATTTTGTGAGCATGGTAATTGATGAGAATGACAGAAGTCCACGTTTGATTCCAAAATACATAGCTCAACCACTGCGTAAACGTCAGTCTGAAGTTGTGACTCACAACTTCTTCACTTTCGAAGGCCAGACATACCAACAATTAAAGGGAACAGCCATGGGTACCAGGATGGCCCCCTCGAACGCCAACCTATTTATGGGTCGCTTAGAGGAAGCCTTCTTGGTTACCCAGGCCTGCCAACCCAAAGTTTGGTACAGATTTATTGATGACATCTTCATGATCTGGACTCACAGTGAAGAAGTACTCCAGAGTTTCCTCTCCAACCTCAACTCCATCAGATTCACCTGATCCTACTCCAAATACCATGCCACTTTCCTTGACATTGACCTCCATCTGTCCAATGGCCAGTTTCACACATCCGTCCACATCAAACCCACCAACAAGCAACAGTACCTCCATTATGACAGCTGCCACCCATTCCATATCAAACGGTCCCTTCCCTACAGCCTAGGTCTTCGTGGCAAACGAATCTGCTCCATTCCTGAATCCCTGAACCATTACACCAGTAACCTGAAAATAACTTTCGCATCTCGCAACTACCCTGGTACAGTAGCAAGTAACCAGAGCCACTTCCTCATCCCCTCAAACCTAGAACCTCCCATAGAAGAACCCCAAAAGTGCCCCACTTGTGACAGGATACTTTCTGGGACTGGATCAGACTGTGTGAATGTGGCTCTCCAGCAGGGATACGACTTCCTCAAATCCTGCCCTGAAATGAGATCCATCCTTCATGAAATCCTCCCCACTCCACCAAGAGTGTCTTTCTGCCACCCACCTAATTCTCGTAACGTCTTGGTTCACCCCTATGAAATCCCAAAACCACCTTCCCTACCCTCTGGCTCCTACCCTTGTAACAGCCCCCGGTGTAAAATCTGTCCCATGCACCCTCCCACCACCACCTACTCCAGTCCTGTAACCCGGAAGGTGTACACGATCAAAGGCAGAGCCATGTGTGAAAGCACCCATTTGATTTACCAACTGACCTGCCTACACTGTGAAGCTTTCTATGTGGGAATGACCAGCAAAAAACCGTCCATTCGCATGAACGGACACAGACAGACAGTGTTTGTTGGTAATGAGGATCACCCTGTGGGTAAACATGCCTTGGTGCACGGCCAGCACATCTTGGCACAGTGTTACACCGTCCGGGTTATCTGGATACTTCCTACTAACACCAACCTATCAGAACTCCGGAGATGGGAACTTGCCCTTCAATATATCCTCTCTTCCTGTTACCCACCAGGCCTCAACCTCTGCTAATTTCAAGTTGCCACCGCTCATACCTCACCCGTCATTCAACAACATCTTTGCCTCTGTACTTCCGCCTCGACTGACATCTCTGCCCAAACTCTTTGCCTTTACACATGTCTGCTTGTGTCTGTATATGTGCGGATGGATATATGTGTGTGTGTGCGAGCGTATACCTGTCCCTTTTTCCCCATAAGGTA
This sequence comes from Schistocerca serialis cubense, assembly GCF_023864345.2. NCBI lineage: Eukaryota > Metazoa > Arthropoda > Insecta > Orthoptera > Acrididae > Schistocerca > Schistocerca serialis. The sequence continues at coordinate 234,993,806 of NC_064647.1, read as the reverse complement.
AGTCTTTCCACTCCCGGGATTGGAATGACCCCTTACCCTTTCCCTTAAAACCCACATCCTTTCGTCTTTCCCTCTTTCCTGATGAAGCAACCGTGGGTTGCAAAAGCTTGAATTTTGTGTGTGTGTTTGTTAGTGTCTCCATCAACGTACCATCCATTGGCAAGTTACATCATCTTTGTTTTATATATATATATATATATATATATATATATATATATATATATATATATATATATATATATAATTTAGTTTTTGAAGGTAGGAATAACCTTCAAGCAAACCCCTTACCTCACCATACCCCTCGTACTTTTTCAGTAGTTTCTCCAGCCGTACATCCCGTTTATGTACACTGTTTTCTTTCTTTTACCTTCCAACATCAGTTCTGTTCTCATTAACGCGCAAGTTGAATTTTCTGCTTCCGTTTTCAGGCAAGTAATTGCATCACTAATTTTAGGATTTGGTTTGGAAAGCATATTAATAATTTTGTCATGCCAGCCCTTTACAGAGTTAGTTGTTCGATAGAGCCGTTTGTAGCAACTCCAAAGGCTGATAGGATGTTCTTCATTTTCCAACCATCTCTCTACAAAATAGCCGAAAAAGTCAGAAAGCCTAGGAAAATCCGGTGCCTGTGAGTGTATCTGCAGCCAGCCATCACATACATCTTCAGGCCGTAGAAATGCCAGCATAGCACACATGCGAATTGGTTGTCTTATTTCATTTTCTTTATATTTGCGATTGAGTCCAAGATCCTGTACTGCGACTTTGCCCTTTGCTTGTAATACGTTCTCTTCGTTATTCGCTGTTCTGGCATTTCTGTCACAAAGTCGTACCCTCGATTAGATCCTCTGAATAGATTTTGGAAATAGACGTATTTTCCTCTCGTGCCCTCTTCTTTGCCTGGTTCCGAGTCCTCAGTACTTTCAACCTTGCGTCACGCGGAGCTCTACATTGATGCTCGTGCTGAAAGAGCACTGTAGAATCCTTGGTTTTAAGCTTTCCAAATCACAGTCCCATCTTCCTTCGTTTTGTTCACTGTGTAAGAATAACCTTCATAGTGGCAACTAGGCTTACCACGAATTGCCGTTGAAACTTCCATATCACAACTACTGAGATGGTAATACCCAAGTGGCACGATGTGAAGTCTACGAAAATTAGAGCGATACTAACAGGCAGACGGAACTGTGCGGGCGGAATTCGGTTTGGCCGAGTCCAGCGAACAGGTAGAGCAAGGTGATTAGGACGGTCCGCTGCATGTAGGACGGGACACAATGGACGCAGGTACGAGGCGGAGAGTTCGTAGATTTCTGGTGGGGAGGAAAGTTCGCAGGGCGGAGAATTCATGTATTCTCCGCCCTCTGAAATTTCCGCCCAGAAATGGTCGAGGAAGGGCCTACTAATCCCCTGGGGATGTGATCTAGCATGCTCAAGCCGTACGGTACTAGGCATACTGTATATTGCATGTAACAATTTCAATGTAATTAATTCTGATATGTATATGTTTTTACGTAGAGAGTTCTTACTGATTAAAAGTAAAAAAAATTATTCTATTAATTTATACAGAAATTTGGTTTAGAACACACACACAGCGATGTCGCCCAAATGGAGCACAAAATAAGTAAATAAATAAATAAACAAGTAAATTGCGGTCAGGTTTTTGAAGGGCCATTTGTTGGCTGGTTCAATTTTGAAATTTGTTAAACTTACGTCGGAGAACCACTCGACCCAAAGGACATGAAAGAAGGCGCAAAAATATTATAGTTCAAGAGAGCATTTGTAGATGATCAAAAAATTGAGGAGACTAACAAAAATTAAGAACCTATTAAGTAGGTGGTTCTGGATAAAACTGAAGGACTTAAAGAAAACGTAGAAAATCTTGCACGTAACTTTCATGCAAAAGAAGACAGTGTATTAGTTGAAAAAAAAAAACTGAAACCGCACATTTTCATAACACAGCATTTTTTTCCTTGGAGTCCATTTTAACAGAAAACATATACATTACAGTTTAAGGAAAATGTATAGTATAGCTCTCTGAATGGTCATTAGAGTATCGTGTAAAAATTTGAAACAAAGTAGTCAGAAACTTTTCGAGACTTTAGGAAGCAACGTTTCCCCCATCATATATTGTATACATATTTATATATTATGCATATTTAAATAATGTATAGCCTATGTCCGTCCGAAAGTTCATTAAAGTAACACGTAAAAATTGAAGTGCTTCAGATAAAAGCTTTTCTCAACTTTTCATAACGACGTTCCCTCCTTATACATTACATATGTATTTGTATATTACGTGTATTAAGAATATATAGCCTAGGTCCATCCGTCGATTCATTAGAGTATCATGTGAAAATATGAAGTAAATCATTCAAATACTTTTCGAATTTTTCGACAACAATGCTAAAAACCGACTTGTCCATATATAGTAGGATGGATGTGCCGCGAAAATGTTTGGCAAACCTCGCAAAGCGCTGAATAACGTGATCACCGTGTCTTTTCCTGTACGACACACCGAGAATGATGTGACACGTGCGCTTGTTGGCCTCGTCACCTGTGCATCTAGTTCTGACCTCTGTGTTTCTGTCAAACTCCACATTAGCACTTCGATAACGAATAATCGCAGGAAGTACGACAACACAGCACCTTCTGTTTTGTGGAATATGGCTCCGTAAGCATGTCTTAGCATATACTTTTTGAAGCAAGTGTTAAGCTTTTTGCCAAATAAGAGCTCATTTATGCAAATCCGATAGTCGTTATACTAGTCTGTTACGTGGTGTTGTATATTTAGCAAGCTTCTGTGTGTATATCGATTACACACAAATGCAAACTTTGACAGATAAAAGGACACGTCTTCGAATTGCAAAATCATTTTTATTCGTTTTTAGCCATTTTAGTTATGTTACTTCCCTTGTTGGAAGTGAAAGACGATTACGTGGAAATGTGAAGTATGTTCGTAGAGAAATAAAACGGTAAATATAAACTTTCTCTAATTAAGCGTAAATTTTCTGTGATCGAATCGCCATTACATTCCGGATTTGATTCGTATGTTAGTAAAACACTGAAATGAAATCGCATACAAAAACCAAGAACTACAAGATCCGTACTATAATACAAGTAAGTTTGAATGTAAACTGCCACATCATTATATAAATTAAAAAGGGAGTTAAGTTTTGAGCTAGACAAGAGAGGACAAGTGTCGTGTGTAATAAAGTCCGTATCATCAAAATGAACGTTCACTCTCGTCTGAACTGTAACGGATTTGACCTGGTGTTGTAGACCATCAACAAGGCTAGCAACCTCACACAGTTGTTTCTATCCCACCAAAAGAACGAAAATCACGGTATGTGGCTTCCGAATATATGATTATTATGAGTCTGATGTAACGCGAGATCCTTTCAGTTGAACGAATATCTTACTTCAGTGACATTCATAGTTATGCCAAACTACGTAATTAAATGGTAACCACACGTTATAATCTTTTAATGAAATTTACATAACGGTTGATCGCTAATTCAGTTTATATATAGGTCCACGTGGACAGTCAGCTTCTTACACCATATCCATGCTGTTTGCCTCATATCAGTTGTTTTTATGCAGTTCAAAAGTTTGAACTAGCTGTTAGCTTTATGTGTTGATCAGATTTTGCTTCAGCAAATGTGCCACACAATAATATACCGGGTGATGAAAAAGTCAGTATAAATTTGAAAACTGAATAAATCACAGAATAATGAAGATAGAGAGGTACAATTGACACCCATGCTTGGAATGACATGGGGTTTTGTTAGAACCAAAGAATACAAAAGTTCAAAAAATGTCCGCCAGATGGCGCTTCATCTGGTCAGAATAGCAGTAATTAGCATAACAAAGTAAGACAAAGCGAAGATGATGTTCTTCACAGGAGATGCTCAATATGTTACCATCATTCCTCAACAATAGCTGTAGTCGAGGAATAATGTTGTAAACAGCACTGTAAAGCATGTCCGGAGTTATGGTGAGCCATTGGCGTCGGATGTTGTCTTTTAGCATCCGTAGAGATGTCGGTCGATGACAAAAGTGGTGGCTGACCACACGATCATCACCAAACGACACGCGCAAGAGATCTTTCACGTGTCTAGCAATATGGGATGGAGCGCCATCCTGCATAAACATCGTACGTTCCAGCAGGTGTTTATTAGCCACGCTGGGGATGATGCGATTCTGTAACATATCGGCGTACCTCTCACCCGTCACGGTAGCAGTTACAAAACCAGAATCATGCATTTCCTCGAAGAAAAAAGGCCCTATAACGGTAGATGTGGTAAATCCAACCCATACCGTGACTTTCTCGTCGTGCAATGGAGTCTCCACGACAGTTCTAGGATTTTCGGTAGCCCAAATTCTGCAGTTGTGGGCGTTGACAGACCCTCGGAGCGTTAAATGAGATTAGTCGGTCCACAACACGTTACTCAATCAATCGTCATCTTCCGCCATCTTCTGAAACGCCCACACCGCAAATGCCCTGTGCTTCACTAAATCACCAGGTAACAGTTCATGATGCCGATGGATTTTGTACGGATAGCATCGGAGGGTACGTCTCAGTGCCAACCAAACAGTAGTGTATGGAATGCCGGTGCGACGTGCGACTGCACGAGCGCTGACTTCCCCGTGCATAGACGAACCTGCTACAGTCTCCATTTCTTCCTGAACTGTCTCAGCAGCATTACACCTTGTGCTCGGTCGGCCACTACGGGGTCTATCGTCTAATCGTCAAAATAACCCGTGGTTTCGAACTTCGAAATCATTCTCGCCACAGCTGCATTTGTCAACGGACCTTTACCCGTTCGATTCCTCTTCCTATGGCGATAGGATCGTAACGCTGAACTAGCACATTCCCCATTCTGATAATCACTAAAAGCGCCTTTTCATGTAACGTCAACATGCTGCGACTGCTGGCGCATCTGATTTTCTCTCTTTTTCTTTTCCTTTTTTTTCTTTATTGTATTTCAATTCCCCATCAGGGCAGGCTGGCAGCAGCATATGCGCTGCTCTTCAGCCGAAAGACATAGAAGAAACAACAGAAGACATTTAAAAATAACAAAGGAGAGAATATGGTGAACATAGATATAAAAAAGGGGGAACATCATGGAAGGCAGTAGACAAAAAACGGGGTGACCGTAAAATGGAGATAAAAAACTGTTAAAACTGTTTAAAAGTAGCACACACAAAAAGCCACACACTGTGGCAATTAAAAGAACACAAGGCACAGTATGACTGGAGCATAAAAGGTATCGATGGATGGCGCAGCACATAACAAACACTGACAGCGAACCTCAAGGCAGCACACAATTAAAATCACACCTCTTGACGCACAGGAGAAACAGCACTAAACACAACACTGATGTGGCACACTGATGATGATCAAAACAGGGGATCTGCCAGGCGCAAGGAGATGAGGGAGACCGGAAGAAGGGAGGGAGGGGGGCGCGCTGAAGTGGGTCAGGTAGGGAGGGATGTGGGAAGGAAAGAGGCAAGTATATGGTGCTGGGTCTCAGGGGAGGGGGGGAAGGAGGAAAATCCGCTTTGGGAGAAGGAGGGAAGAGGAAAAAAGGGGGCCCTGGGGACGGGGGGGGGGGAACAAGGCCAGGTTATAGTTGGAAGGAAGGGTAGATGTCACGGCGAAGTTCGTCATCCGGGAGGGGGAGGAGTTGGAAATTGCCCTGATGAAGGAGATGGAGGGTGTGGAGGTGGAGAGAGGGAGGGATAAAGCGATAGAGGTGCGGCAACGGGTGGCGGGTGGAGAGGAGGGAGGAAACCAGAGGGTGGGGGGGATCAAGCCTGCAGACAATGTAAAGGATGCGGAGATGTTGGAGGAACAGGAGGAGGTGGGGGAAGGGGATCAGTTCATACAGGAGCCGTGTGGGGGAAGGAAGGCGGATACGGAAGGCAAGGCAGAGCGCATGGTGTTCAAGGATTTGGAGGGCCTTGTAAAAGCAGGTGGGGGCGGAGATCCAGGCAACGCTGGCATAACAGAGGATAGGACGGATGAGGGATTTGTAGGTGTGGAGGATGGTAGAAGGATGCAATCCCAATGTCCGGTCAGACAGGAGTTTCAGAAGGCGGAGGCAGGAATGGGCTTTCTGCTGGACGGTCTGGATATGAGGGGTCCAGGTGGGGTGTAGGTCGAGGGTGAGGCCAAGGTATTTCAGGGTGGGGGTGAGCTGGATGGGACGACCATAAAGGGTGAGGTAGAAATCATGGAGGCGAAAGGAGCGAGTGGTGCGGCCTATGATGATTGCCTGGGTTTTGGAGGGGTTGAGACGGAGGGACCACTGGTTACACCAAGTGGTGAACTGGTTAAGGTGGGTTTGGAGGGTATGTTGAGACCGTTGAAGGGTAGGATAGAGAGCCAGGAAGGTGGTGTCATCAGCATACTGGAGAAGGTGGACTGGTGGGGGTGGCTTGAGCATATCAGCTGTATATAAGAGATAAAGGAGAGGGGAGAGGACAGAACCCTGGGGGACGCCAGCCATGGGATAAAAGATATGGGAGTTGGTGTAGTGGAGGGTGACATAGGAAGGACGGTGCAAGAGGAAGGAAGCGACCGGATGGACAAAATTGATAGGCAGGGCGTAGGTTTGAAGAGGAGAGATTCTCTCTCTCATTAGAGCTCCTTTTATACACGATTGTCATGCGCAGTCACTGACGTTTTGCTGTCCAGCGCCATCTGTCAGACATTTTGTGAACTTTGTTTTATTTTTTATTTTTTTTGTTCTCATAAAACCCCATGTCATTCCAAGCATGAGTGTCAATTTTTACCTCTCTATCTACATTATTCCGTGGTTTATTAAGTTTTCAAATTTATACTGACTTTCTGATCACCCGGTATTTTGATACTTAATGATATACACATTGAGTTTACCAAATCTTTCAAACGTAAGGAGTTGTAATCCAAGTGTAATAATCCCGATTTCCCTCCGTCACTAAAAGTCGCAATTACACCCTTCTCCTGTATGTTACCTGTGTGCCTTAAATTTCACCCTCGAAGGTACCTTTTGCAGAGTGAAGGAGATAGGCAGCAGTTGTACTAATTATTATTCTTTAATTTCCCTACAGTGTCTACTGTCTAGCGGGGGGTATGCTTTTTTAGGATTTGGCAAATTTTTATTATCAGCTGAGAAACTGGTGTTGCTCGGGTATGTATTTATTCCAATTTTCTATTAGTCCATCTCGTCGTTTCACCTCCCTCTGCCCACCTCCTCCTGCCCATCTCTGTGCTTCTCCCCATACCCCTCTCTCTGTCTATCAGCCCTTCCCCCTCTCTCCGTCCATCTGCTCGTTCCCCCTCTGCCCATTGCCCATCTACTCCTCTCACCTCTCTCTGTCCATTTCCATCCTCTCTCTGACAATCTCCTTCCCCTTCCCCCCCTCCCCCCCGTCCATTATCGCTATCCATGTCCCCCCTTCCTCGTTTTTTCTGTCAATCTCCTCCTCCTCCTCCTCTCGTGACGTTACCACTCGACTTGGAGACTGGTGGTTCTTACTCCCATTTGTTCTATTTTCCGAACTTTACATGAGAACTCGCACTCACACTGCAGAACTAATACTATGGGAAGAAATCATGTTTAGTGTCAGTGCACACGTCGTTACAGAGAAAAAAAAAACAGTCTGAGTAAGCCATTAGCCAGAAATATACTTTCTTGTAGGAGTAAAAGTCAAACCAGGAATGCAAGAGACCGTCAGTTAGGTTTGGATAGTAGGAGACGAGGGACTGGCGGAAGTAAAGCTATGTTAGCAGGTTGTGAGTCGTGAGTGGATAGCTCATTCTGTGATACAAGGTCCAGTCACATTCATGTTACCACCGCCTATTTATGAAGTCAGCTCACAATACCCAGTCGCAAATGGTGGGTGGCTGCACTAGCAATGAAGGGTAAGGGTATGTAAAGCATATCGGGAAGACAGGGGAACATGGAAAACGATGCAGTGATAGTGTTAATGTGCAAATGGAGCGATTTATCTGCTATCCCAAAGCCCAAGATCATTGGGTTTCGAGCCATGGGTGGATGAATTCCCGAGATGGTTAAATATGTAAACTAACTGCTTACCACAGTGGATAAAGTATACTGTGCATGGCAAAATGGCGCTATCCAAAACCACCGCCAATGCAAATGTGGTGCACCATGGACCATAGGTGACAGAGGTGAATGCCGGACATGGTGGCCAAGTGGTTCTAGGGGCTTCAGTCCAGAATGGCGCTACTGCTACAGTCGCAGGTTCGAATCCTGCCTCAGGCATGGATGTGTGTGATGTCCTTATGTTAGTTAGGTTTAAGTAGTTCTAGGGGACTGATAACCTCCACTGTTAAGTGCTCAGAGTCAGAGCCACAGAGGTGAACGTCAGCTGCAGAGATGCATATGGGCAAATAGGCAGGCAACTGTTGAGCAACTAACCGCCCAAATGAAGCAAGGAGCCCCCAACAGTGTCTCCTCAATGACCGTTCAGTAGGTGTTGCTCTATAAGGGCTTGAGCAGCAGGCACCTGGTTCGTGCACCCATGCTGACTGCTGTGGATCAGCGACAAAGGCTGGAATAAGCAGTACTGCGACAGGACGTCCGCTGAGTGAGGACACGCGTCCTTTTCAGATGAACAACATTTTTTTCTCCATCTAACAAATGTCTGTTGGCATGCACAACTTGAAATGTATGAAAGCAGACATCCTGCAACAATCATCGGAAATGTCAAGGCCAGAGGAGGAAGCCTTATTGTCAATGAATTCGTGGCATCCCCTGGGCGATCTAGTCATTCTGGAAGACACAATGGATCAACACAAGATTGTAGGTATCCTTGGGGACCATGTAGACCTCTACATGGAGTTTTGTTTTCCTTGGCATGATGGCATATACAAACAATGCAACATGTCACACAGCAGGTAGGGTACATGTGTGATTCAGTGAGCCCCAGAATGAGATACTAAACTCCCCGCAATGAAAATCTTTGGTACTACCTCTATCAGGCTGTTCGCATCATGGAGCCTCAACCAAGAGACCTAGTGCAGCTGACCACGACACTGAGGTCGGCATGGATCCATATCCCTATCAGTACGTTCCAGAACCTTACCAACACTCTTCTTGTACGTCTCACTACAGTCCAAGCTGAAAAAGTGCTTATTCAGGTATTTGACAGATGGTCACAAAAGTGTGGCTGGACAGTGAAGCGTTTACGCACAGTATGCAAAAGTTCCGGATCTAGTCCTGGCTGGCATGTAGTTTGCATCTGCCAGAAAGTTTCAGATTAGTTTCAGCTACATAATATGTGGTGTATGGTACATTTTAATTTACCTCGATTTGTTCTTCCATACTTTCCTTTATGGGATGTTTCCGCTTGATGACATACTGGTACAGCATCCAGTATCCACAATGTTCGAATATGGCCTGCAACGTTACAGGGTCGTGCAGCCCCGCCTGGAAGTCCCCGAGGAGGTTGAGGTCACCGCCAGCCAACAGCAGCTTGTACAAGGCGAACCAGCGTCCACCCTCAGCGGCGTACCTCACGGGAGTCCACCCGAGCAGGCCGTCCACAGCAGACAACGTGGCCCCCCAAACGTCTCCCCACAGTCGCCGCAGCACAGGGATGGAGAAGCCCCTGCCGTGCCCTACCGTGTCGGTGGCTGCGGTCAGATGCACTGCGTTGCGCCCGCACTCGTCTGTCTGTCCGGGGTCGGCACCCTCGGCCATCAGCGCCTTCACCTGGCCCTCGTCGCCGTCCAGTACCGCCTCCAGCAGCGGCCGACCCCTCACTGCCCTGCGGTTGAAGGACTCCACAAAGAACTCGAGTCGATTGCGCACGTAGGCCTTGCGGTACAGTGCCGCACGACTCTGCTTTCCATCCCCGAGGAAACACCATTTGGCGAGGAAGTGTTCGGCGAATGTCCTGTGCAGAAACGCTGGCTTCCCATCGGCAAACTCGTACACAATTCCGGCCTTCACAAAGTAGTCCCTATTGAATGACGGCTTTGCCAGTATGTCCGGACCGCGTGGCAGAACGGATGCTGCGAGGGGCATCAACTGTTCCTCGTGCTTATTCAGTGCCTCCTCCACATCTCTCTTCTTCCCAGGAGCGGAAAAGTTGTCACCACACTTCTCCTCATAAAGCCTTCTGAATTTATTTCGGAAGAAAGCTTCGTACAGAGTCACAATGTCGTATTTCTCACCTAATTCCTGGGACAGATTTGCAAACATTTCAGCAAACAGAGGTGTTCTCAGTAGATTCCTAACGTTCTGCTTAAGACGAAGGAAACGTTGGATGTTTCCCCTAGAGGAGTGGCGTCTGAAGAATTCTGTTAGCTCTAAGTTACTGAAACGCTCCAGCGAGTGGGCATTCACACCCGTCTGAGCCTTCAAGAGATTGACAGTTTCTGGCCTCGTCGTCACCAGTAGCCTGCCCTCGCGTGGTGACAGCAGAGGCAACACCCCGAGACACCTTATGATGTAATCTGGGCACACCTCGTCGAAGCCATCCACGAGACAGACCACTCTTGGGGACTCTAGCAAATTGTAGCAAAGTAGTGCGTACTCCAGTTCACCAAACTCGCCCTCCCTAAAGACTGACCCCCTTAAGATGCCTTCCACAGCTTTCTCGTCGCTATCACTGTGCTCTAAAACCGTGTAAAGCTCCAAAAGATTAACTCTTAATAGCCAACAGCCAGGGACCCTTTCTTTTATTTTCTTTGCCACATATGACAGCATCTTCGACTTTCCCGCTCCGGGACCCCCCACCACGATTACTGTGTTTCTACTAGTGTCCTGTGCTTCGAGCTGGACTTTTTGCTGTTTACTTTCACACTCGCGAATCCTATCCAGAGATGAGAAGAACTCGTCCGTCAGTAGCCTCTGGTCCGCCAACTCCCTTGCTACGTAGTGTGCAGGCAGCGTTTCCAGCTCGTGGCCCATCCTCAGAGGTTGCGACAGCCGTGCCAGAGCCAGCAAGAGCGCCGGCTTTTCGTCCAGCAGTGACTTGAGAGCATCGACTCCTGCCACCAGGTCCCGCAGGTGGCATTCGTAGCTGTCCCCGTTCAGTCTGACTTTGATGTCCAGGAAATCATTCCAGGTGTCATCGGAGACGTCAGATGATTTGTATTTGTCGTCGAAGCAGTTAATTCCCTGCCGTGACACAATGACGAGACGCCGTTCATCTTCTATCTGGTTTACCAGCTCATCCAAAATGGTAGGAGTGTCTTCTCTATCATCGTCTACAACCACCTGTAAATGATTGAAACGGATTAGTTGAATACAAATGTTTCCGAAACTATTTTTTTTTCTTCAGGAAAAGTGCGTGACATGCAACTCGCCTGAATCAGGGCACAAAGAATTTACAGACGTTGGACCTGGGTTTCCTGCTTAATACACAGATGCTGCAACATAATGCCCCTTGCCAATCCTGTTATGTCCAAAAGAACAGACACCATACACACACACACACACACACACACACACACACACACATACACACTCACACGGTGAGGAAGATATACACACACACACACACACACACACACACACACACACACACACACACACACACACACACATATATATATATATATATATATATATATATATATATATATATAAAATAAAGGTGAGGATGGCCACTGAGCCAGCCGGTGTGACCAAGCGGTTAAAGGCGCTACAGTCTGGAACCGCGTGACCGCTACGGTCGCAGGTTCGAATCCTGCCTCGGGCATGGATGTGTGTGATGTTCTTAGGTTAGTTAGGTTTAAGTAGTTCTAAGTTCTAGGGGACTGATGACGTTAGAAGTTAAGTCCCATAGTGCTCAGAGCCATTTGAAACATGGCCACCGATCTCTTCAGTGTGGATGCACACCAGGCTCGAACTCTTACAGGAATTGGCGAAATGTCACGAATGATGAGGAAATGGGCAATGGGATTACGTTAGTAGTGTGTGGATAAGTTGAAACTTTGGGTCTGGCGGGATGAGTGCTGGGGTAGTCCGTGGAGTTGCCCAGACCCCTGTGTCCAGATGGCTTAGTTATCAGACCATCTGCCTAGTAAGCAGTTTCCCCACTGATTTAAATCAATTAGATTAGATTAGATTTACTTTCATTCCAATTGATCCGTAATGAGGAGGTCCTCCAGGATGTGGAACATGTCAGAAAAACAACAATACCTGACAAATATTTACAACTAAAACAAATAAGCTAATGTACCATTCCACAGGTCCCAAGTGGAATGATCATCATTTTTTAATGAACACTACATGAAAGAGTCATTTTACAAATACTAGTGCACTGAATTTGAAATTAAAAAGTTTTTTTATTTATTTATAAGGTAATGAACATGTAATACAACTACTATAATACTTATTTACAATGAACACATTACTGCACTGAAATTGTGCAGAAATTATATATGTATATGTATATATATCAGTTGATTTTACTGAGAAATTCATCAATGGAGTAGAAGGAGTTGGCCACCAATAAATCCTTTAGGCTTCTCTTAAAGTGAATTTCATTGGTTGTTAAGCTTTTTATGGCTACTGGCAAGTTATTGAAAATGTGTGTTCCTGAATAATGCACACCTTTTTGTACAAGACTAAGAGACTTTAAATCCTTGTGAAGATTATTCTTATTTCTAGTATTGATTCCATGAATTGAGTTGTTGGTTTGAAAAAGTGATATATTTTTAATGACAAATTTCATTAAGGAATAAATATATTGGGATGCAGTAGTTAGTACCCCTAGTTCCCTAAACAGGCTTCTGCAGGTGCCCAGAAAACTTTAGCTTGGCTTGATGAATTACCCCATAAAATAATCCCATATGACATTATGGAATGAAAGTAAGAATAGTATGCCAGCTTTTTCATTTTTATATCCCCTATGTCTGACAAAATTCGCATTGCAAACAGTGACTTGTTAAGATGCTTCAGCAGTTCCGTGGTGTGCTCCTCCCAGTTGAATTTATTATCAAGCAGTAATACCAAGAATTTAACACTGTCCACTTCTTCTATCTTCTTGTCATCGTATGTTAGACATATACTCGTGGGACACCCCTTACAAGTTCTGAACTGCATGTAGTGTGTTTTTTCAAAGTTTAGTGACAAAGATTTGGCTAGGAACCAGTGATTAATGTCTACAAATATTTTATTAGCTGATCTTTCTAAGATTTTTGCTACTTATTGCAATGTTTGTATCATCGGTAAACAAAACAAACTTGGCATCTGGTAATGTTACTGATGAAAAGTCATTGATATACACAAGAAAAAGTAAGGGCCCCAAAATGTAACATTGTGGGACCACACATGCAATTAGTTCCCAGTTGGATGATGCCTGATAGCTTTATACATGTCTTTTTCCTATTAACACCCTTTGTTACCTGCCAGAGATATAAGATTTGATTCATTTTGCAGCATTTCCTGTTACACTATAATATTCTAATTTACTTAAAAAGAATATTGTGATTTACACAGTCTAATTCCTTTGACAAATCACAGTATATACCAGTTGCCTGAAATTTTTTGTCTAATGAATTAAGCACATTTTCACTGTAAGAGTAGATAGCCTTCTCAATATTAGAACCCTTTAGAAATCTAAACTGTGACTTTGACAATATGTTATTTGAGATAAGATGGTTATAAAGCTGATTGTACATTACCTTTTCTAAAATTTTTGAGAATGCTGGCAACAGTGAAATTGGACGGAAATTTGATGCTATTTCTTTATCTCCCTTCTTAAACAGTGGCTTAACTTCAGCATATTTCAACCTTTCAGGAAATATTCCACTGATAAACGACTGGTTACACAGATAGCTTAATATGTTACTTAGCTCAGAATCACATTCTTTAATTAACTTTGTAGATATTTCATCATACCCACTGGATGTTTTTGATTTTAAAGATTTTGTGATGGACCTTATTTCTGCTTGGGTAGTGAGAGCCAAATTCATATTATGGAAGTTACTTGAAATGTCTGGTCTGAGGTATTCCATAGCAGCATCTACCGAACCTGACAGCACCATCTTTTCTGTAATAGTTATAAAATGTTTGTTAAAAAGTTCTGCAACACTATACATATCTGTCACCAATGAATCATTTACTGTTAATGCTATTTCTTCCTCTTCATGTCTGGTTCTACCGGTCTCCTCCTTCACTATATCACATATTGTCTTTATTTTGTTATCTGATATGACTATCGTTTCCTTGTAATATATTTGCTTTGACGTCCGTATTACAGTCTTTAATATTTTGCAATATTTCTTGTAATGTGCTATAGCATCAACATCGGAACTGTTTCGGATTGACAGATACAGTTTTCCCACTTGCAACCAATGTCTGTAATTTCTTTGTGTCTTAATTGTAGCTGCTGGGTCAAAAATGGTGTTTTCTCTTTTGGACACGTATGAAACAACAGACAACACATATACACACGTGAATTTTCGCGTATCGAAACATATACTTCTGTTTACAACATGAAATGTGTTGATACTTACTTTTTTTCAGACCTATGATTTCTACATTCTGTTAGATACTTTCATACGATTCAGTTTTCGCATTTAGTTTCGTTTAAAGAAATTAATCTTACGCTGGATAAGATCTATTAGCAGCAAGAACCACCGTTTGTTCCCAGTGAAATAATAGGGCTTGTGCCAGAGAGCTATCATAGGCTAATTTCACCAATCTTATGGCGCAAGAGCACTGCAATATTTGGCTTGAGACACAGTTGAGAAACAGGTTATTGAACAAGCTGAATTATCTGCTTGAAAGTAGGAGCTCAAAACGACTCAGTTCACACACTTTCCCACACAATACTTCGTCTTAACTAACATGAATAAATTAAAACTTGGGCTACCTTCCACACAATTTTCCTAGGCAAAATATTGTATCAGATTCATGTTCCCTATATCAAACAAACCCAATAGTCTGACATGCTTGTCTGTGTCATTCCATTCAACTTCTACTTTAGTAACATTCTAGAGAATTTTTATATGTGCAGCCTTTATGTCAATCTGTGCAATCAGAACCTTGCTAATATGATTTACATGCATGAGGAAGTTGTGTATGTGACTCACTGAAGCACACAAAAAATTTATTACACTGTGTCAGTAGCAACTACAATGATTATTTCAATGTACAGTATTTAATAATAATAAACTTTAAAACTGTTCTGACACGCTTACTGCATAACATCATTGCTATGTGAACCAAAACAAGAGTAATTTTAATAAAAATATGATAAATATCAAGCAGGTTTTAGGACAAAGGCCTACTCCCCAAATATGTTCTTCTGAAACTACTACTCAAAAATAAAAAAATAATATAACTGGCAAAAAGTTTTCACCTTTGTAAATTAGAAATGAGCTTATGACTTATAAGTATCCTTTCCAAATTCTGAAGAAGCTAAGCTCACGCCTCAAGACCAGTCAAACTATTAGAGAAATGCTAAATGGCGCACAATACAAGTAAAATTTAGGGAAAATTTAAGACAAACATTGAAATTAAATCAGGAATGTCTCCATTCATTTCAAACTACTTCACAGAAAAATATTTGAACACTTGAACAAATAAGAGATTAAAACAGACCAATCAATCAAATAATGAAGAACTAATATCACGTTCGTCTGCGTAGCGGTTGCATGCAAACTGGTAATTCTGCGTTGGAGCACTGAAATAGCACAAAAAGAAGCAGATATTCTTAAGGAAACAACAGGACAAGTAAGTGTTCATATCTCATTACAAACGGAAAAGTACATATTTGGTCCCCAAAGTCTCTCTACATTTAGGCGAAACCTCTCAAGAGACTGCCTTAGAAAATATTACAGAAGACATTTACTATAAAAGATACGCCTCAAAATACTGATAAGTAAGACACTGCAATATGATCAACAGATCAGAGTTTTCTTTAATGGGGCTGAAACACGAATTTTAAACAGAAAGAGAGGCACTGAATGAATACAAGACTGGACTAGACAAGTTGTCTAAACTTGCAGCAAAGATAAAATAGGAGCAATAAAATGGATCACAGTAGTAGAACAAGAACAATAAGAAACAGATATAACCCAAGTAAATACAAGATCCTGAGGCAGGATGTGCATGAATGGGCAGTTCTCGAGGAAGCAAAACCCAAGAAGAGTCGAATCGCTTGGTCTGAAGACAGGAAAAGAGCTCATTCCGAAGACCAGAGTGTAATATAGCGATAAATAAAGAGTCAAAGTAAAAATTAAGTAGCACCTGAACGAGAATAATAATAATAGTAAACAATTCTCAGTTGTTACATGTCTATTGTTCCGATTTTGTCAATTGAGATAAGCTATATTTTCCACTTTATCATGTTTCTTTCGACGAACAGGGTTTTGGAACCTACAGTAATTTAAGAATATAGCAACTTTCGCGTAGGAACTCAATGCTATGGTTGGGAATAACAGCGAATGGACGTGACTGAGGTTATATGAGGTCCTCAAATTTGTGTTAATTAGAGCGTTATCCTGTTGAATCAGACAAAACACCTGAGTTATTACGATAATGATATGCCAGTTACACTGCTCTTTATGTGATTTGTATGGCCGCGGAGTTAGAGACGCCATGTCACTGACTGCACGGCTTCTCCCACCGGAGGTTCGAGTCCTCCCTTGGGCATGGGTGTGTGTGTTGTTCTTAGCGTAAGTTAGTTTAAGTAGTGTGTAAGTCTAGCTACTGATGACCTCAGCAGTTTGGTCCCTTAGAAATTCACATACATTTTTGAGCTGTATGGTGTAAATCACTATGAGCTCATCTGGCATACTGCCATCTTCAGGTGTTACAAAAAAACGTCAACAAGTGATAATGTTGATTTAGTAAACTGTAACTATGATCGTAAAGGTATCATAAATTCAATTGGTGTTTTTGCCTTAACGTGTAATATTAATGATGCCAATTGCTGTCTTTGTTGGAATTGTGTTTGGATGTTACTTGCACTTTTATTGTAAGTTTAGTGTTATATCTGATCTTTAGATATATATTAGTCAGTTTTGTGCATTATTTTTCTTCTTGACAGCGTTTATCTCAGTGAATCAGCGATATTACATATTTCCATAATTACTACTAGAGGTAAGCGATGTGTGGAAATAGTAACTCTCCATATTTAGTGAACGAACAAACCGACCTCGAGCACAAAAATATATATTGAAAACTTCATTGATATTGTAAACGGCTAAAATAACCAAACCAGAGATACTAAGTACCTCACATCCATTGTAAGAGCATAAACACTGTACAAGAAAGATATAACGCCAAGAAAACATCGCAGCCCATAAACCATAAAAAAACTATCAGAAAAAAATAAGAATGAAACATAATAATAACACAACCCAGGTGAAAACGAAAGCAGATGTTTCAAATTTCACGTCCAAGAAGTCGGTCACACAGGAGACACGTGCAAACATATTGTCATCCGGACAGACTCCCGTATGGACGAC
This sequence comes from Schistocerca serialis cubense, assembly GCF_023864345.2. Lineage (NCBI taxonomy): Eukaryota > Metazoa > Arthropoda > Insecta > Orthoptera > Acrididae > Schistocerca > Schistocerca serialis. The sequence goes on along the minus strand of NC_064647.1, from coordinate 234,976,366 downwards.
ATAGTAATAACCACTCTGGAATAGAGAAAGAACTGGAAGATTTGAAAACAAGTAATCACCAGGTCTGCAAGGAATCCCAATTTGAGTTTACATAGAGTACTCTACGACATCGACCCCTTACCTAGCCTGCATTTATTGTGAATCTCTCTTCAGCACAAAGTCCCAAGTTACTGGGAAAAAAGCGCAGGTGACTCCAGTATGGGAGAAGGGTAAAAGTACGGACCCGCAAAATTAGAGCTCAATATCCCTAAGTTATGTTTGTTGCAGTATCCTTGAACATATTCTCAGTTCGAATATATTAAACTTTCTTGAGTCGGGGAAGCTTATGTCCACGAATCAGCATGTTTTTAGAAAGCATTGGTCGTGTGAACTCAGGGTGCCCTTTTCTCACATGATATACTGCGAATTATTCATAAAGGGCAACAGGCTGACTGCGTATTTCTAAATTTGCGGAAATCATTTGACCCGGTGCCCCATTGCAGGCAGTTAAAGGAGTAAGTTCACAGATATGTGAGTGGCTCGACGACTTCATAAGTAACAGAACCCACTGTATTGTCCTTGACGGCGAGTGTTCATCAGATACAAAGCTATCGTCAGGAGCGCTCCAGGGACGTGAGAAAAGACCGCGGTTGTGCTCTATACAGGGTGTTACAAAAAGGTACGGCCAAACTTTCAGGAAACATTCCTCACACACAAAGAAAGAAAATATGTCATGTGGACATGTGTCCGGAAACGCTTACTTTCTATGTTAGAGCTCATTTTATTACTTCTCTTCAAATGACATTAATCATGGAATGGAAACACACAGCAACAGAACGTACCAGCGTGACTTCAAACACTTTGTTACAGGAAATGTTCAAAATATCCGTTAGCGAGGATACATGCATCCACCCACCGTCGCATGGAATCCCTGATGCGCTGATGCAGCCCTGGAGAATGGCGTATTGTATCACAGCCGTCCACAATACGAGCACGAAGAGTCTCTACATTTGGTACCGGGGTTGCGTAGACAAGAGCTTTCAAATGCCCCCATAAATGAATTTCAAGAGGGTTGAGGTCAGGAGAGCGTGGGGGCCATGGAATTGGTCCGCCTCTACCATTCCATCGGTCACCAAATCTGTTTTTGAGAAGCGTACGAACACTTCGACTGAAATGGGCAGGAGCTCCATCGTGCATGAACCACATGTTGTGTCGTACTTGTAAAGGCACATGTTCTAGCAGCACAGGTAGAGTATCCCGTATGAAATCATGATAACGTGCTCCATTGAGCGTAGGTGGAAGAACATGGGGCCCAATCAAGACATCACCAACAATGCCTGGCCAAACGTTCACAGAAAATCTGTGTTGATGACGTGATTGCACAATTGATGTTGATTCTCGTCAGCCCACGCATGTTGATTGTGAAAATTTACAATTTGATCACGTTGGAATGAAGCCTCATCCGTAAAGAGAACATTTGCACTGAAATGAGGATCGACATATTGTTGGATGAACCATTCGCAGAAGTGTACCCGTGGAGGCCAATCAGCTGCTGATAGTGCCTGCACACGCTGTACATGGTACGGAAACAACAGGTTCCCCCGTAGCACTCTCCATATAGAGTGACGTGGTCAACGTTACCTTGTGCAGCAGCAACTTCTCTGACGCTGACATTAGAGTTATCGTCAACTGCACGAAGAATTGCCTCGTCCATTGCAGATGTGTCATAGGCTGGAATGTTCCGTGCTCCCTAAGACGCCGATCAATTGCTTCGAACGTCTTCCTGTCGGGACACGTTCGTTCTGGAAATCTGTCTCGATACAAACGTACCGCGCCACGGCTATTGCCCCGTGCTAATCCATACGTCAAATGGGCATCTGCCAACTCCGCATTTGTAAACATTGCACTGACTGCAAAACCACGTTCGTGATGAACACTAACCTGTTGATGCTACGTACTGATGTGCTTGATGCTAGTACCGTAGAGCAATGAGCCGCATGTCAACACAAGCACCGAAGTCAACATTACCTTCCTTCAATTGGGCCAACTGGCGGTGAATCGAGGAAGTACAGTACATACTGACGAAACTAAAATGAGCTCTAACATGGAAATTAAGCGTTTCCGGACACATGTCCACATCTTTTCTTTATTTGTGTGTGAAGAACGTTTCCTGAAAGTTTGGCCGTTCCTTTTTGTAACACCCTGTATACATAAATGATTTGGCAGACGGGGTGGGCAGCAGTCAGCGTGTGTTTGCTGATGATGCTGCGGTGTTCTGCAAGGTGTCGAAGTTGAGTGGCTGTAGGAAGACACAAAAGCACTTGGACAACATTTTCAGTTGGTGTGATGACTGGCGTCTAGTTCTAAATGCGGAGAAATGTAAGTAAATGGGCATCAGTAGGAAGAACAAACCTGTAATATTAGAATATAGTTTTACTAGTGTTCTGCTTGACGCAGTCAAGTCGTTTAAATATCGGTGGGGGGAGGGGGTGGGGGGGATTGCAAAGCGATACGAAATGGACGAGCATGTGAAAACTGTGGCAGGGAAGGGGAATGGGAGAATTTTAGGACAGAGTGGTTCGTCTGTAAAGGAGACCACATGTAGGAAAGTTGTGCGACCTATTCTTGAGTACTGCTGGAGACTTTAGGATCCATACCAGGTCGGATTGTAGGAATGCTTTGGGAACTAAGTGGGAATGCGTGGAAGGAAGGCGACGTTGTTCTCAGGAAGCACTATAGAGAACCGGCATCTGAAGCTGACTGACACACGATTCTACTGCAGCCAACATTCATTGCACGTAAGGGCCACGAGGATAAGATACGGGAAATTAGGACTCATATGGAGGCATACAATCATTTTCCTTGGCTCTGTTTGCTAGTGGAACATGAAAGGAAATGACTAGTAGTGGTTCAGGGTACCCTTCGCCACGCACCGTCCCGTGCCTTGCGGAGTGCCTATGTAAATGCAGATAATCAGAACCAAACCTAAGAAAATAACAGAAACATAACCGACTTTCCACACACCTCTTACTTCTAGTGGTGAATATGTAAACATGTAATATCGCTGATCCACTGTCATCAAAGCCGTCAAGAGGAAAGATAATGCACAGAAACCGACTAATGTATACATCTGTAAACCTAATATAATACTACGTTTACAATAAACGTCCAAATAACTTCAAAATACAATTCCAATACAGACAGCTGATGGCAGCATTAATATTACACCTTAAGGCAAAAACACCAGTTGAATGTATAATTCCTTTACGATCATAATTACAGTTTACAATATCAGGTCTACCACGTATTTATGTATTTAAAGAATATGGCGTACACGAAAGGAGCCTCCCCGAAGACTGCAACGTTTGATAATAAGTAGAGAGATATGAATTGCATTCGGGCGTACCCCGGGCAACTTCAGAGTTCAACTCAGAATGACCTGGCGGCTTATCCTTTCACACCAGAAGTATCAGAGATATCGAATCAACTGACCTTTTTAGGACCAGTTTTGACTATAATATCCGTGAATATCGAAGGAATATGAACAACTGTATTCGAGAATGCAAGATCCCTAAACTATGGCGAAAAGCAAGAGTAATTGCCATACCGAAACCGGGAAAGGATAGGAAAAATATCAAAAATTATAGACCTATCTGCTTACTCTGTCATCTGTTCAAAATACTGGAGAGGAACATTCTCCAGAAAATGATTAGAATGGTGGAGCCCCTTCTAATACTACAGACAGCAGGTTTGAGAGACGGGAAGTGTTGCACGTTTAAAATATTAAACTTAGCACAACATATCGAAGATGGATATGAGAAACGGCTCATTACAGGTGCTGTCTTTATCGATCTATCCGCGTCCTACGATACAATAAACCCTCGGCTCCTTCTGAATAAAGTTAATAAAGATTTCACACTCCTGTGCAATATTAGAAACCTTCTCCAAAACCGCAGATTTTTTGTGGAATTTCAGGATAAGAAAAGTAGATGGAGAACTCAGAAAAATGGGCTGCCACAAGGCAGCGTGCTTGCGCCGCTATTATTCAATATCTATACCAACGATCAACCTATCCCTGAAGGAACTCGAAGCTTTATTTATGCTCATGACTACGCTGTCACTATTCAGGCTGCCTGTTTTGAAACTGTAGAAGATACGCTATCAAAATCTTTGGAAGAATTAACTGTTTACTGTAATGGGAATTACTTGAAACCTAAGCCAGCCAAAAGTCAGACTTGCGCTTTCCACCTGAAAAATAAACAGTGTATCCTCCCCACAAAAATTTAAAAGGATATTATTGTAAATGCTAATGCACATTGAGCTAAGTGTAAGCTCCCCAGAGAAATTTTGAAACACAATATTTGAATGTTAACAAGAATACAACCTAACGTAACCTCCCAGCAAATAAATTCAATGACAATGACAATTAAACATAAATTAGCAATCTGACCCAAGTATAAGTTCCTCACAAAAAATGAAAGTCAATTCAGTGATAATAAAATCTCAGTGACAATGAAAACACGAACAGATCGAAATGTCGATCTTAGGCCCTGTTCATTAATTAATCTGAAAGTCTTACCTTAGTAAAGCTGTATCTGCTCTTATTATTTTTGCCATAGCTTGGAGGAAATTGATTGCAAAAATTTTGAATTTAAGGGAAACTTTTCTTTAAGGAATATCAAGGGAATATTTTTTTTTTTCATTAAAGGATTCTTTGTTAAGAAATTGCTTTGAAAACCAAAATTATTATTGGGGCGATTGTTGCACAAATTACAGTTAATTTACATTATTAGCTGAGCGCATTTAAAAATAATATACCTCATCCTGAATCTTGACCAGAGTGCCATGTCGACACCCGCCGACTCCTCACACACAACTGTACTGGGCTGCTACTACCGACAGACTGCACTGCTCACAGACTGCCCACTGACTACTGCTCGCAACTGTACTGCACTACTACTACTGACAGAGTACCGCTCGCAACTCTCGCGCGGTCAAGCGCAGACTAGCCACGATAAATGGCTCTCTGGTCAGAGACTCTGCAATGCCTCGCCATCGCCGCCACACAACATACGTGTTTCATAACCCTCCACTGGGGGGGGCAAAAATTTGGCAGCGATGGTGAGTCATTTGGACTTGCCAAGCGCGGCAAAATTTTTCTTTAATTAATCAACTTCTACAATTTACAGAATATTTTGATGTAGTACATGAATCAAATGTTGTGCACATGCACCGAGTACAAAACATTTCAGACAAAGACAAGATATGAGTACAAAACATATTCGCAGATCAGAAAAATGTATATACAAATTATTTGACAGATAACAAAGTGCACACGCACTGAAAAAATTCTTTAGCATTTTCAGAACAAATAAACAGAATGGCAAAAAATCATGTTGACAAGTGACATGAGTGCACATGCACTGCAGTTGAGAACATATCAGCAAATGACGAAATGTATATACAATGAGTAACAAATGACATAAGTGCATACGCACTGAAGTATTGAACATACAGAATGAGTACAAATCATATTGAAAAATGAGAAAAGTGCACAGGCACTGAAGTTCAGTAGAAAACATATTAACACATAACATAAGTGCACATGCACTGTAGTTCAGAACATATCATCAAAATAAAAATGTATATACAAAAAATGTATATCCCATGAACATAAATGATGTTAGCCAAAAAAAAAATGATCTTCACTATTAGGATAGGAAAGGGAAGGATTGCATCATGGTTGTAGCACTTTAGATTGCACACAGCTGTTCTGAAAGTCCATATCTTTCCACAGAAGTACAACACCAAGTGACACAATTTGAAGTTCTTTTCCCATCAGAATTCATCAGCGTAGCCAAGACACTGAACTGTCGTAGTAATATTTCCTGTTATCATTTTAGCAGTACATCGGGTACACCAAACAGTGGGACCATAATAACGTCTTCATCGCTCACGGTGGTGGACAGCATGTCGTGTCAACACCACGCTCTTACAAGGCACATCAACGTAGAATTAGTGCAAAACCAAATATAGTGCTCCATGATCACTAGGATAGACAGGACAAATGGACATTGCAGTAATTCAAGGTAGTTAGCTCATAAGGTGAAGGACATTAAGTCACATAATAGGCTTCATTGAGAATTACAATAGTAGTTTGCGGCATTCATAGCCCAGTTATTGAACATTTCTGTACCAAGTATGTAGTATTACAGAATAATGTTCATAAAATTAAATTATTGGCATCATGAGTAATCGTATTATAATAAATAGTGGCAGTCCTTGGCCAGTTACAAAGCATATTTAGTATGACAGAATAATGTTCATCAGAAGTCTTCATTGAACAGGAGAGTCAATTATTGGCCTAGCATTAACATAATACATTGAGTGATATAAATTATTGGCACTCATTGGCCATTTACCAAAACATGAAAAGTCAACATTGAAAACAAGAGCTAATTAATGGCATAATTAATAACATAACTCATTTAGTGACATTAATTATTGGCACTCATTGGCCACTTACCAAAACATGAAAGGTCATAATTCATTTAATTAGATTAATTATTGGCACTCAGTGCCCAGTAAGTATTGAATATTATAAAATTGTTCATCATTCAGTATTATTCAGAACTCTCTTAAATGAGTAGCATTATTTGAAACTGGTGATACACACCATTAAGAAGTCATGATTAAAAATGAGTTAATTACAGTCATAGCATTAATAATCATGGGCATTATAAGTAGTCTCATTACAATAAACAGTGGCAGTTATTTGCCCGTTACAAAGCATTATTTTATATATTTTTCTTTTTTGTATCATTAAGAAGTCATTACTGAAGTGACATACTATTCAGAGCTGATCAGTATTATTCAGAATTCTCTTAAACTAGTAACATTATTTGGGACTGGTAATACATTTTGTTTTTGTGCTAGCAATGCATTGCTTTGGGTAATTATAAGGGAAAGCAAGAAGAAAAAAATTTGTTTCTGGTTTGTTGGTATAAATGAAAATGTGTAACGTCATCTGTCATAAGTCAGCTGTGGCAAGATTATGAAACAAGTAGAGTATATGTAATCACATTCATAGATTTAATGAACAACTGCTTATAGCACATTAATCTCATAAATAATTTCTCCTGCAAAAAATATATAAAAATGGATTATTAAGCTGAAAAGAGAAATGCATTTTATGCTGAAAAGTAGTGAACTTCGAATTAACAGGTAGTGAAATGTGTATAAAAAATGTGTTCCATAGCTGTCCTTTCCAAAACCTTCAGTAATTATACTGTGCAATATAACACCTGCTGTCAAAACGAACTGCAACAAATACTTAAATAACTACATAGGCTAAATGTAACTTCAACATTATCCTCATCTGCAACGAAAACTTCATTATACATCTCATCATAACACCAATATCATCATCACCTGTAATGAAAAACTTCATTATTCATAGCAGCATATTCTTCATCATTATTCATCAGCATTCATTATCATCTGCAAAAAATCACTTCATTACTCATTACACAACTATTACTTATCTCTAGCATATTTCATCACTAAAACTAAGATGTGTAGTTCTGTCTGACAGCCTGCATCAATCACCTTGTATTCTGAAAGAAAAAATTAGTTAAGACTGCTATTCTACGATGAGTATAGTATATTCTTGTTAATGCTTGTTAATCCTGATCCATTTACTCTTCCTCATAAAGATATTGCATCTTCTTTCGTTTATTCTGTAGGTGAAATTCCCATTTCTGTTGAATTTATTTCTTACACGCATCATTTCTTTCTGAAATTGATGAACAAGGATTAATGTCTTGCATTTAAATCATATACCCACTAAATAATGACTGGTTTATGGTGACATAATTAACCATACAGCATAACATGACAGAAAACGTAATATGTCAAAGACATTGACAGTGTTCAGATGCAAAAATGTACACAGAATAATACAATGCAGCAGCAAAAAACGTAAAACAGTCACGATCTTGAGATGTCATAGGGCAAAAAGAATGTCAAAATCAACTGGTGTGTTATACCTTAACTATTTCACAGTGCATATAAACAAAACATGAAAACAATCGTACATAAAAAGACAAAATGTGACGTTCGTTGTGTTCAGCTTGTATGTAGTGTAGTTAATAGAGGCGAGAATTAAAGACTTTAATGGAGAGAGAATTTGATAAAATTAATACGTCATTACATAGAATTGCATAATTATTCATAAAATACGTAAGTTCATCTGGAAAAATATGCACGGTCTGATGTGTAACGACAAGAAAAGCGACCTGCTAACCTTACCTTGCCGGGCACTTGCCAAGAAAAATACGATAATCATCAATAATTAGTCATGTGAATATAATTGCATTAGTAAATGGCATCATAGTGTGTTGAATCATACAGTGTCTTCATTCAATAAAGGGTTTAATATTTATAGAATTGCATAATTATTCATAAAATACGTAAGTTCATCTGGAAAAATATGCACGGTCTGATGTGTAACGACAAGAAAAGCGACCTACTAACCTTACCTTGCCGGGCACTTGCCAAGAAAAATACGATAATCATCAATAATTAGTCATGTGAATATAATTGCATTAGTAAATGGCATCATAGTGTGTTGAATCATACAGTGTCTTCATTCAATAAAGGGTTTAATATTTATAGAATTGCATAATTATTCATAAAATACGTAAGTTCATCTGGAAAAATATGCACGGTCTGATGTGTAACGACAAGAAAAGCGACCTGCTAACCTTACCTTGCCGGGCACTTGCCAAGAAAAATACGACAATCATCAATAATTAGTCATGTGAATATAATTGCATTAGTAAACGGCATCATAGTGTGTTGAATCATACAGTGTCTTCATTCAATAAAGGGTTTAATATTTATAGAATTGCATAATTATTCATAAAATACGTAAGTTCATCTGGAAAAATATGCACGGTCTGATGTGTAACGACAAGAAAAGCGACCTGCTAACCTTACCTTGCCGGGCACTTGCCAAGAAAAATACGATAATCATCAATAATTAGTCATGTGAATATAATTGCATTAGTAAATGGCATCATAGTGTGTTGAATCATACAGTGTCTTCATTCAATAAAGGGTTTAATATTAGACCAATGGTGGTTGCCTTTCGATTTTCTTGTTCTCAAAGTTTCGACGTGTACCACATTGGGATGAGGAATGCTGCGAATCCGATATGGTCCTGCGTATAGAAGTTCAAATTTACTGCACTTACCTTTTATTCTGCTGGATAAATAATGTGTACGTACTAATATCTTCTGTCCAACGTGAAAGTCTCGGCGTGTACAAACCTGTTTTTGCTGTCTTCTCCGGCGCTCTGCGGCACGTTTGATGTTGTTCAGCGCAATGTTAATTATTTCATGGTGACGTAGGCGACGACATTTAGGGAAGTTTACTAATTCTTTAATTTTGTTTGGTGGTTCAACGTTTTTCAGTATAACAGACGAAGATAGCATAGTGGATTCATTTGGAATGGAATTAATTACATCTTGGAATGAGAGTATGTGTGTGTCCCAATCAATGTGTCTTTTGTGGCAGTATATTCTACACAGTTTACCAATTTCTTTCATTAATCGTTCACAGGGGTTCGAAGAAGCGTGGTACTTGGATATATAAATCGGAGAAAAGGTTTCTAGCTCGTAACATACGTGTCCATGTAGCAGAACGAAATTGTGATCCATTGTCAGAAATTACTTTCATCACATGCCCTACATGAAATAGAAAATGTTTTACAAATGCTTTCGAAACAGTTTTAGCAGTAGCTTTGCGTAACGGAGTGAAAGTAACAAATTTTGAAGTGAGCTCAACAGCGACAAATATGTAGCAAAAACCTCTGTTAGTTCTCGGAATCGGACCAAAAATATCTACTGCGGCCATATGTCTTAATTTAACAGTTATAATGGGATATAATGGAGGAATATGTGAAGTGGTGTCTGACTTAGCTTTCTGGCAAATTTTACAAGACGCTAAAAACTCGTCGTAAACGTTTCTCCATGTTGGTAAAATAACAGTTCTGCCTCACTATAAGAAAACATTTTCTTGCTCCGTAATGTGCGTAACTTAAATGAGTGTACCAGATTAATTTGTTAACCAGTTCGTCAGGAATTCATAATAACCAGTTGTTGCTGTCAGGATGAGAGCGGCGAAACAGAATGTCATTGTGTACAGTGTAGTGGTTCCTAATCGTAACATTATTCTTATCTTGCCAAAGGTGTTTAATTTCTTTCCACACATTGTCTTTATTTTGTTCTTGTGCTATGTCCTGTAATGACGACGAAATAAAATTTTCAAATGCAACTTGTTGAATGTATATGACACTGAAATTTGCTTTGCAGAAGTTGGTTGCTACGTCTTGCTGATTGTTGCTCAGAGAACGCGATAGTGCGTCTGCTATAACATTTTGTGTGCCGGGAATGTGAACTATTGTAAAATTAAATTCCTGTAAATATAGCTTCCATCTACTTAATCTATCGTGAGTGAACTTAGTCGAAAGTAAAAATTGTATCGCTCTGTGGTCTGTGTAGACGGTGGTATGTCTACCATAAAGAAAGTGCCGAAATCTCGTAAAAGCCCATACAACACATAATGTTTCCAATTCTGTAACGGAATAATTTCGTTCAGCAGGCGACAGAATGCGACTTGCAAATGCGATGTTTTTAATTACTGTAGAGCCATCTTCTTCAATTTCCTGGAAAATGTGTACGCCTAAAGCGGTGTTGGAACTGTCGGTGGCAATGGAAAAATTTCTGGTAAGATCTGGGTGCGACAAAAGTGGAGCATTCAACAAAGCATGTTTCAGGTTCACAAATTCAGAATGTGCTTGCTTATCCCAAGACCAAATAGTGTTTTTACCTGTTAATTGGCATAATCTGGGTGTGTCTAAAGCAGAGTGATGAATAAATTTACGAAAAAATTTAATTAAGCCCAAAAAACTGCGTAATTGCTTCTTCGTCGTAGGAACAGTAATGTCACGTAGAGCTTGAAGTTTTTCCGGATCTGGCGCAATGCCTTCTGCTGAAATTACGTGTCCAAGAAACTTTATAGAAGTTTTGCCAAAGTGCGATTTACTAAGATTAACTGTGAGTCCTTGTGCATGGAAAGTTTGTAACAGACGTTCAAGAATCATATTGTGTTCAGTCCAGTTAGCTTCTGCGATAAGAATGTCGTCTACGTACGTCGTAATTCTGTCTTTAAGTTCTGTCGGAAGTATTGTGTTCAAACCGCGAATAAAAGCTGCAGAGGAAATAGTTAACCCGAATGGTAATTTACAAAATTGATAACAGTCGCCAAAACAGAGAAAAGCTGTATATTTTCCGCAATTCGGATGAAGCTGAATTTGCCAAAATCCCGATTTCAAATCTAGTGTAGAATAAATAGCAGTACCATGAAATTTCTGTAAAAGTTCCTCTAAAGTCTGTGGTCGATCTGTTTCATTAATAATAATGTCATTAATATGACGTGAATCAAGTACGAGGCGAAGTGAGCCATCTTTTTTCTTAACAATATGTAGCGGGCTTATGTACGGACTAACTGCTGGTTCAATAATTCCTTGGTCAAGCATATCCTGCAACTCTTTTTTAACCTGTTCTCTGTGGATATATGGAATGGGATAATGCTTTGCTTTAAATGCGTCGTGCTGTTTCACCTGAAATTCATACATAAAGCCGGACATAGTACCAGGAATGTTGTCGAAAACTGGAGCTTGCTGTAAAAGAATTTTGCGTAGTTGCATGCGTTCGTCGTCTGTATTTGCACTGCTTTGTTTAACCTTATCGGAAATCATCTGCATTACGTCGTAGTCAGTTTCGTCTGGAGTATTATAGTTGTGTACGTACGTAATCGTGAACAATGTGGGATTACAGTCAATGTTACGTGTTGCGGAAATGACCTCTGTGCGGTTGTTTGTTCTTCCGCAGACAATGAATGCTGAAACTCTAAAGCCAAGTGTACGTTTTCGTCCTTTAGCATTAAATAACAATTTTGAAAATCAACGACTGCGTCGTGTTGCACCAGAAAATTCGCACCTAAAATAACGTCTGTTGTCAATAAAGAAACAATCCAAAAATTTGAGTGGAAAGTATGACCTCCAATACAGAATGATAAATGCGTCTGTAATTTAACGTCTACTCCTTTACTCGATACTGCTCCTTTCACTTCTGTTTTGCCTAAAGGTAATGTCGGATAGGTATTCTCTTTGTTGCACTCGTTGAAAGTCTCCTCATTTATAACTGACATAGGTGATCCGGAATCGATTACTGCTGAAAATTTCGATGAACCAATTTTAATTTCGACAGAATGTGAAATAGTTTTCTGAACGAATGGTCTTTCCTGCAAGAGAGTGTCTCTGATATCGTCAAAAGTAATTACATTTTCGGGAACAACATTTTGCGTGTCTGAAGTAGTGCTTGTATTATTGGAAGATGCGTCCTGTACAGTATCTAGTCAAATTCTACCTGACGTGTTATTATTATCAGGAGGATGCTGTGGCATTTCTACTATTTGAACAGTTCTATTACTTCTTCCAGACGTATTACGCTCTGGATGATACCTACTGTCGGGTTCATTCATGAGAATAGGTTCTTGTGTATAATTTTGCTGTTGGTATGTCCGACTGTTGTTAGATGTACGCTGAAAATTGTTCTCATTATTTTTACGTCTGTCGTAATAGTCATACGGTGCATTGCGATAGGAATTGAAATACTGAGTTTTCTGTACGTAGTTATTTCCTTGCTGCCGTGCATTACTATTTGTTGGATCTGGGACTATACGTGCACGCGGCGGAACATTAAAGTTTGGTTGACCTTGTAGACTGCATTGTTGGTTACGTATGCTAAGCGGCTGACTTTCGTGCTATTGTAGTGAAAAACATCTGTTGTTACAAAAACGTGGTTCCAATTGCTCAAAATTTTATACATACTGATGATTACGATTTTATCTGTAATTAAAATTACAGTTGTCATTACGGGAGTGCCCACTGAAAATTGTCACATTCGGTAAAAGATTTGTCATATCGGGTTTTCATTACATATTCTTAGTTCTAGATAGAGCAATAGTTAAAGAGCAGTTTTGATAGATATAAAGGATAGTAGAAGAGAAGGCAGCAGTGCAGAAAACTAAAGATGAAACAGCACTACTACAGCTCGGGGCCCTATGCTCGCTACGGCACATATTCATTAAAGCGTAATGAATCCCCTGAGGTCAATTACGCACTGCAAATAAATTTTAGCTTTTGCGTTACAGGCAATAGCGGTATAAATTCAAAAGCAAATAGTTGTATCCATGTTAATTCCAATTTCTGCATTACAGGTAATAGCGGTGAAAGTACAAAAATAAATTGTCTTATACAGTGCAAATCGTGTATCTGTGCTCTGTCATTATTAAATTCCTTAGAGTTTATTACGGATAAAAACTGCTCGTAATCAACGTTCTCGTCACTAAATTTGAGAATACGTTCAGGTTTGTGTGAGGATCTGTTCGTCTGTGTCATTTCGGATTTCAAGTTGCGTAGCTTTTCAGATTTTAAGTCGTGTAGTCTCTGTAAATTGCTCACATTAAACGCGTTGAGCGAGTCTGACAAATGTTCGCAAAGTGGCGTCTGCTGTGTTGAGTTATTAACTGAAATATTTTTCATATCTGTTACCTCTTGCTGTAAATTTGACAAATTTCTCCGTAATGAGTGATTAGCTGAATCGATCTCATTGACTGTCTGTTGTAGATTTTGAAATTCCGGTGTTTGACTGAATGAAACCGGTGAAGTATCGTCTGATTTGTTGTCATTACCACTTTCTATAACGTCAATACGACTGGCCAATTCATCATATTTTTCAGTCAGTATTTTTACCTGCTCATCAGTTTTAGTGTCAGACGCATTAATCTGTTTTTGCAACTTACGTGTAGTTTCGTTCAGATTTTTAACGTCAGCTTGAATTACATCGGAATCCTGTGTTAGTTCTAATTGTTTGAGTCTATCTGTCACTGAAAATCTGTTGTGTATGTGTCTGTTTTCGATTTAAGATCGCAAATTTCGTCACGTAATTCTGTGTTCGACTGTTCGATAGTACTAATTTTGTCCGACACTGTAGCAATATTGTTGTCTACATATGTTTTTGCCTTTGCAAACATTTTACGTTTGTCTTCTTGTCTCTGTGCAGTGATTGTTTCCATGACTTGACGTTTGACTTTATTTTGATCCTGAATAAATTTTCGGAAACGCGTATCACTGTTTTGTATGTGAAGACTAAGACGTTCGTTAATTTGAGAGTTCTGTTGCTCGAATTTCGCGTCAATCTTTTCATCCATCGTGCGCGAAAGTTCTACTGTCATTGTTTTAAACTCGTCGCGTAATTGTGTAGCTTTTTCAGAGCATTGTTTAGCGACTGTACTAATTTCCGCTCTAAGTGTTTCTGTTGCGGCTGTTTGCATTTCCCTTAATTCCTGAGCAACAGACCTAATTTCTTCGCTACTTTTTTTTGAACAAGCCTCAATTTCCACGCGCAACTGTTCCCTAGTGTCATGGCACTGCGCGGCAACGGCTCTAATTTGTTCACTAAGCTGTCTGGAATTGTCGTCTAATTTTTCATTTAAGTGTTGTTTGAGTTTTTTGTTATCTTCACTCTGGTTGTCTTGTTTTTCAATAATTTGGTTAACTCGATGCAGCAATAGTGCCATAATTTGATCCGACCCAAAGTTAGCATTTCTTCTCTCTGTGCTAATTAATGGTGGATCTGGAACTGTCTCGTTTTGTGTGTCCATTTGGTCATTCTGTAATTTACAAAAAGTTTTATCAGTCGGATGTACACTGTCAGACACTATTTCGGAATTAAATAGATCCGTCGTACTTTCAGTACACTGTTCATTTTCACTAGAAAAATATGTCTGTACATTATTTGAATTTTCTAAAACGGATGTGTTAAGCTGGGCAGCGCTCATTACAATAGAGCTCCCCGCATCATCAATTGTCGTCAAATTAACACAGGAGACAATTGAGTTCGCTTGTTCATTATTAAGTTAAATATCATCATTAGTGGTTGGAATGCACTGATTGTTAGTGAACGCAGGATTGTCATCATTACACTGCGTGTCACATGTCCTATCGGTAAAGTTGTTTGAGTCGGTAGTTTCATTCATAATACCTCGCGATACACTATTCACAGTCTTTCGCGGCATTTTTGCAATAGTCACAATTATTCACAAAACAAATAAGCACAATGCAAAAACAACACACAAATACAACAGAGCAACGAATTGCCGTTGACCTGTAGAAAGAAAGTCACAAGATTAGTAAAAGCATTGCGCCAAATCCTAATTATATCTAAGCAAATAAGAGCAGATATCTGACTGTTTTTCAAAAGATTCTCAACGAAATACGATCCTGGACTGGGTGTCGCCAAGTGTAACCTCCCCACAAAAATTTAAAAGGATATTATTGTAAATGCTAATGCACATTGAGCTAAGTGTAAGCTCCCCAGAGAAATTTTGAAACACAATAATTGAATGTTAACTAGAATACAACCTAATGTAACCTCCCAGCAAATAAATTTAATGACAATAAAAACGAGATAAAAATTAGCAATCTGACCCAAGTATAAGTTCCTCACAAAAAATGAAAGTCAATTCAGTGATAATAAAATCTCAGTGACAATGAAAACACGAACAGATCGAAATGTCGATCTTAAGCCCTGTTCATTAATTAAACTGAAATTCTTACCTTAGTGAAGCTGCATCTGCTCTTATTATTTTTGCCATAGCTTGGAGGAAATTGATTGCAAAAATTTTGAATTTAAGGGAAACTTTTCTTTAAGGAATATCAAGGGAATATTTTTTTTCATTAAAGGATTCTTTGTTAAAAATTGCTTTGAAAACCAAAATTATTATTGGGGCGATTGTTGCACAAATTAGTTACAGTTAATTTACATTATTAGCTGAGCGCATTTAAAAATAATATACCTCATCCTGAATCTTGACCAGAGTGCCATGTCGACACCCGCCGACTCCTCACACACAACTGTACTGGGCTGCTACTACCGACAGACTGCACTGCTCACAGACTGCCCACTGACTACTGCTCGCAACTGTACTACATGACTACTACTGACAGAGAGTACCGCTCGCAACTCTCGCGCGGTCAAGCGCAGACTAGCCACGATAAATGGCTCTATGGTCAGAGACTCTGCAATGTCTCGCCATCGCCGCCACACAACATACGTGTTTCTACAGGCAGATAGATCCTTAAATATATCCTGGGGAGGCATCGTTTTCGAACATATTCCTACTCTCAAATATCTTGGAGTAGCTCTGGATCGCGCGTTAACATATAAAAAGCGTAGCCTAAACACCGGACGGAAAGTGGCAGCCAGAAATAACATAGTGCGAACATTGACAGATACATCATGGGGTGCTAATCCATGCGCTGTGCGCTCAAGCGCACTTGCTCTATGTTATCCACTGCTGAACATGCATGTTCGGTATGGTACAAGTCCAGTCATGCCAGAAACGTAGAAGTGGCTCTAAATGAGTCTTGCCGGATTACCACGGTTTCCTTAAGACCTGCTCCTGTGGACAAACTCGATTGCCTCGCTGGCATAGCTCCTCCTGAAATCAGACGTGAGGTAGCTGCGAGATAAGAGAAAAGTAAGGCCACAACGAAGGAATCCCATCCACTATACGGTCGTCAGCCCGCACATCCCAGGCTAAAATCAAGAAAGAGCTTCTTGACAATTACGAGGCTCTCATCGAGAATCCACATGCGGCATGGATCTCGCGATGGCGGGAGAAATGTCGGTATTTGGGAGAATGGATGGCTCCAAAGGAGGAACTTCCCCCTGGACATTCGGAGAAGTGGTCAATATGGAGGTCTCTCAATAGATTACGATCAAACACAATGAGATGCGAAACCAATCTGAGGGCTTGGGGTGTCTCTATGGGCTCAGTTCTTTGCCAGTGTGGCGTTGAGCAGACTAACGACCATTTCCTTCAGTGCTCCACATCACCAACCACCTGCACCATACAAGACCTTATGAGAGTTACACCAAATGCACTTGAAGTGTCCAGTTTTTGGCCTTCTTTTGCGTAAAATTATGTCAATATATACTTACTTATCGCGAATGGACCCAGAAGGATCACGCAAAGCTTTCTGACGTCGTTTCTTCCATACTTCTTTCATTCGTTCTCCATGTTTTCTTTTTCTTTCTTCTGTCCATTTTGTTCCTGGTCTCTTTAGTGCTTCCTTCTCCGACAATACAATCCACTTTTCCACCTTATTTCTAAAAGTTTTTCTATCTTTGACATCTTTAAGTTCAATATTTGCTTTTTGTAAATCTAATTTTACTTGGCTAATCCATGGTGTTGTTGATTTGACTTTTTCTATGTAAGTGAGAATTCTGTTGGTGAGTCGTGTGGGGGGAAGTCTAGTGACATGTCCATAAAATTTTAATCTTCGCCTTCTTATGTCTGCTGCCAGGTTTGATATAGTTTCTGTGGTTCTTCTTGATTGTATCCGGTATCCTTCTTCTGTTAATTTTGGACCTAAAATCTTTCTCATAATTTTGCGTTCTTCTTTTAGTATTTTTTCTAAATCACATTTTGTGTGGAGTGTGAGCGTTTCACTAGCATACAGTGCTGCTGGCTTAATTACTGCACAGTAGTGTCTGATTTTTGTGTTCGAGGAGATGCATTTTTTATTGTATATTTCATGTGTCATACCATATGCTCTCTTCATTTTCTGTTGTCTGATCTTCTGTGCAACTTTCTCTCCTCCGGTTGGCTCCAAAATTTCACCTAGGTATTTAAAATGTTTTACTCTATTTATTTTTCCATATTTTGTGTTCAAACTGTGTATATGGAATTTCGTACAGAAAAATTCTGTCTTTTGAAACGAAATTTGTAAACCTACTTTATCCGCGCATTCCTTAAGGATCTCTATTTGTTTGGTGGCGATTTCTTCATCATCTGCAAGTATGGCCAAGTCGACCGCGAATGCTAAACAAGATATCTCCACGTTGTCTTTGGTTCTACCAAGATGGATTGGTTTCCAGTAGGATTGATTTTTTAATTCTTTTTCCCATTCCTTAATGACTTTATCCAGGACTATATTAAGCAGAAGTGGAGATAGCCCGTCACCTTGACGTACTCCAGTTTTTATGAGAAAAGGTTCAGAGATTTCTCCCCTGAATTTAACTTTAGATACAGTGTCTGTCAGTGATTCTTTGATAAGCCTTAGTGTTTTGGAGTCAAGTCCAAGTTCCTCTAAAATGTTAAACAAAGATTGCCGGTCAATTGAGTCATAGGCTTTCTTGAAATCTACAAATATACAAATTATGGGGGCATTTCTAATTGCTTTGTGTTTTAATATTGTCTTTAAATTAAATATTTGTTCTATGCATGAGCGACCGGGGCGGAAGCCTGCTTGATAATCACCAATTTGGCGTTCCAGCTGCTCTTGTGTTCTTTTCAGCAGGCATGTTGAGAGAATTTTGTAGGTGACTTGCAAAAGTGAGATTCCGCTGTAGTTATTGACATTTGTTCTGTCTCCTTTTTTATGTAACGGGTGAATAAGGGCACATTTCCAATCCTCTGGTAATTTTTCTGTTTCCCATATTTTTGTTATTATTTTTGTGAGCTCTTGCAACGTCTTTGGTCCTAGGTTTTTTAATAGCTCTGCAACAATGCCATCTTCGCCAGATGTTCTATTATTTTTTAAGTTTTTAATGTGACATTTGATTTCTTCCTGTGTTGGTGGTAATGAATCCGGTTGAGCGTTGGCACAGATTTCTTTGGGAAACCTTAAACTAGGTTCTGGGCAATTTAGTAGGTTAGAAAAATATTGAGCCAATACTTGATAGTTTTCCTGGTTTGTTTGGGCTAATTTACCATCTGGTTTTCTGAAACATAAATTTTGAGGGATATATCCTCGTATTTTATCTGCGAAAGTTCTGTAGAAGTCTCTTGTATTATAGTTTTGGAAATTTTCTTCTATGGCATCCAGTTGTGCCTTTGTGTACTTCCTTTTTGCTTGCCTAATAGATTTTGAAACCTGTTTTCTAACCTCGAGGGTGTGGGAGGGTGACTTTTGGCAAGGGTCACACTCATTCAAAAACCACAGAACCCGAAGACGTTGCTGTGTTATGGCGAGTAAGTGCCGCCATTACAATAAGCACTGTCAACACCCAAATCCAGGACACGTCTGAAGTGGGAACCATCGGCATCCTGGTCAGCGTCTGTTCACACAATGTGCGGCTGGTCATAATGCGCCAGGAACTAACAATCCCTGGTTCTAAACACCCAGTGGAAACACTGGACCAACTTGATTACAAGCAAGTATGACTCGTGCAAGTAATAACAACATTACCCCAGGTGGTAGCCAATCCACCCATCAACAGATGGCAACCAGGAATTCGGATTCTGGGGAACCTGGACTTACACGATTACATCAGAGAAAGTCGGAGCTCTCTGGCAAACTTCCACTTAAAACACCTACATACATTGGAACCTTTAACATAAATACATTAATCCAACCAGGAAAACTTCTAAACCTTACAACAGAACTTGAAAAGCAAAAGACAGTAATACTAGCTTTACAGGAGACACGTTTTACAGATGAAGAAACATCAGATTATGGCAACTATCGCATCTTTAAGAGCAAGACGGATAAACGAATCGGAAGAGGAGCCCCCCATCTCGGGATGGCGTTTATCATACACAAGAGCGTGCTCAGCTCCATCAAGGAAGTTACTCCCGTAAATAATAGGATAATGACGATGCGCTTACAATGTGCCAACAAAACATACACAATGGTTAATGTTCATGCTCCCACAAACGGAGACAACAAGAAAAACCCCATAGAAACAGAAAAGTTCTGGAAAAATTTGGAGAATATAATGGCCAAGATTCCAAAAGATGATACAAAAGTTCTACTCGGCGATTTTAATGCCCAAATTGGTAGAGAGAAAATCCACCAAAAAACCGTAGGCAAATATCCTGCACATAAATTTACCAATAAAAATGGTACAAGGCTCGTCGAACTATGTAAGCAGAATAACCTGAAGATAATGTCAACATCTCTAAGAAAATGTCCAAGAAAACAAAAGACATGGAGATCTCCTATACAACAAATTGGCGAGTTTCAAATAGATCATGTGGCGATTTCATACCCAGTACAAAAAGAAATTTACGACGTCCAAGTACGCAGAGGAGCAAACATTGATTCAGACCATTACCTAACTAGAACTAAATCAAGTTTACAGCACGAAGAAGTCATCAGAAGAAAACAGAAATACAGAAATATGACACCAAGAAGATTAAAGAATCTAAAGTAAAAGAAGAATGGGAGAAGGAAAAGGCAAACACATGGGAAGAATTTCATTCTAAAATCACGCGAATAGCTAAGGAAACTATTCCCTTGAAAAACATATTCAAACACCCTTGGTGAGATTCAGACTGTGAAAATGCATTGGAAAGGAGAAAAAAGGCATTTCAAGAATATAACAGTAAAAAATCACAAGGAAGTCTACATTTATTTAACGAGGTTAGAAAACAGGTTTCAAAATCTATTAGGCAAGCAAAAAGGAAGTACACAAAGGCACAACTGGATGCCATAGAAGAAAATCTCCAAAACTATGTCAATATATATATATATATATATATATATATATATATATATATATATATATATATACACTCCTGGAAATTGAAATAAGAACACCGTGAATTTATTGTCCCAGGAAGGGGAAACTTTATTGACACATTCCTGGGGTCAGATACATCACATGATCACACTGACAGAACCACAGGCACATAGACACAGGCAACAGAGCATGCACAATGTCGGCACTAGTACAGTGTATATCCACCTTTCGCAGCAATGCAGGCTGCTATTCTCCCATGGAGACGATCGTAGAGATGCTGGATGTAGTCCTGTGGAACGGCTTGCCATGCCATTTCCACCTGGCGCCTCAGTTGGACCAGCAATCGTGCTGGACGTGCAGACCGCGTGAGACGACGCTTCATCCAGTCCCAAACATGCTCAATGGGGGACAGATCCGGAGATCTTGCTGGCCAGGGTAGCTGACTTACACCTTCTAGAGCACGTTGGGTGGCACGAGATACATGCGGACGTGCATTGTCCTGTTGGAACAGCAAGTTCCCTTGCCGGTCTAGGAATGGTAGAACGATGGGTTCGATGACGGTTTGGATGTACCGTGCACTATTCAGTGTCCCCTCGACGATCACCAGTGGTGTACAGCCAGTGTAGGAGATCGCTCCCCACACCATGATGCCGGGTGTTGGCCCTGTGTGCCTCGGTCGTATGCAGTCCTGATTGTGGCGCTCACCTGCACGGCGCCAAACACGCATACGACCATCATTGGCACCAAGGCAGAAGCGACTCTCATCGCTGAAGACGACACGTCTCCATTCGTCCCTCCATTCACGCCTGTCGCAACACCACTGGAGGCGGGCTGCACGATGTTGGGGCGTGAGCGGAAGACGGCCTAACGGGCCTCCCGCATGCCTGCGTCCACCCGGCCTCCCGCATGCCCACTATACGCCCTCGCTCAAAGTCCGTCAACTGCACATGCGGTTCACGTCCACGCTGTCGCGGCATGCTACCAGTGTTAAAGACTGCGATGGAGCTCCGTATGCCACGGCAAACTGGCTGACACTGACGGCGGCGGTGCACAAATGCTGCGCAGCTAGCGCCATTCGACGGCCAACACCGCGGTTCCTGGTGTGTCCGCTGTGCCGTGCGTGTGATCATTGCTTGTACAGCCCTCTCGCAGTGTCCGGAGCAAGTATGGTGGGTCTGACACACCGGTGTCAATGTGTTCTTTTTCCATTTCCAGGAGTGTATATATATACAGGGTGTTACAAAAAGGTACGGCCAAACTTTCAGAAAACATTCCTCACACACAAATAAAGAAAAGATGTTATGTGGACATGTGTCCAGAAACGCTTAATTTCCATGTTAGAGCTCATTTTAGTTTCGTCAGGATGTACTGTACTCCCTCGATTCACCGCCATAATTTCATACTGGATACTCTACCTGTGCTACTAGAACATGTGCCTTTACAAGTACGATGGATTGGTAGAGGCGGACCAATTCCATGGCCTCCACGCTCTCCTGACCTCAATCCTCTTGACTTTCATTAATGGGGGCATTTGAAAGCTCATGTCTACGCAACCCCGGTACCAAATGTAGAGACTCTTCGTGCTCGTATTGTGGGCGGCTGTGATACAATACGCCATTCTCCAGGGCTGCATCAGCGCATCAGGGATTCCATGCGATGGAGGGTGGATGCATGTATCCTCGCTAACGGAGGATATTTTGAACATTTCCTGTAACAAAGTGTTTGCAGTCACGCTGGTACGTTCTGTTACTGTGTGTTTCCGTTCCATGATTAATGTGATTTGAAGAGAAGTAATAAAATGAGCTCTAACATGGAAAGTAAGCATTTCCGGACACATGTCCACATAACATATTTTCTTTCTTTGTGTGTGAGGAATGTTTCCTGAAAGTTTGGCTGTACCTTTTTGTAACACTATATATATATATATATATATATATATATATATATACGATAAAAGTCATGTCACTAGCAGACAAGAAAATAAATTGAGTTACTGATTGCATCCACACTCCCTTTGCTGACTGGCAGCTGACGAGTCGATATGCGTCGGTCCTCGAGAATGAGCGCTTCAGCAAGGTGCATATTGTGAGGCGTGATAGCTGTGGATGGCCGTCGGGAACGCTGCAAATCTTGAAGCTCTGCCGAACTGCCTTCTCGCAATGGCCTAGCACAATGCACAGCAATGTGATGGGGAGTGAGTTGGAGGAAAATGTGAGGAGCAAGAAGTGACATGAAATTATTATATGCAGTGTCTCGTTTCCCATATTTATTTGGTCATTGAGCAACTCCATCAGACAAGTATGCACATATGTCCACTCACCTTTCCTCCTCCCTCCCCCACCTATTCATCACAAACAAACCTCCATCACTATTCCTTCATTACTCTTACACAGTATGTAAATACACAATAACACAATTAAATAACGCATATATAATTAACTACAGAGAAAAAGAAAAAATGTCTAGGTCAAAGACAAAGTCGTGGCAATGTTGTCAACACTACAAAACTCAATACAGCTTTAGAATCACACAAATAAACAGTGAACAGTGGTGTACGAAAAAGTGTTTGTGTAAAACGTAATTAATGCATAGTTCTGCAAAGCAGCGAAAAATTAGAGCACAAGTGGCAGTGAATAATTAAAAACGAAACCAAAGACAGCATTTCCTGAAGTAGGCGAAAAACCAAGCAGAAATTACCATAAGCAAGAAACCAACAAACTCTTAATGAACTGCTTTCCGATCTTAAAAACAAATCAAATTGTAAATATGTGATTACACGCCAGTGATGACACTTTACTTCAATGAAGCGAAATGCGTGTGGTGACAAAAACACGCATCTTCATGTAGTTGTAGCGATAGAACAAAAAGCAACAGAACCGTTTGTAAATGTTCCCAACAGTTTCTTTCTCTGCAGTGAGAAATTCAATGACCACACGCTGCATGTAACGTACATCACTTACAGACGCCATGTTGAAACATTGCTGCAGCTACGCAGTCTGTCGGAGGAACCGGAAACCCCGAAAATTTGAAATAGTGGATACCTGCAGCTTCGCGTTAGTACTACTGTTTTTGGCTAAGACAATGTAGTGTATTACCTTTTGGGCGACCCTCGTGTATTGGTCTAAAAAACTCTATATTCTACAGTGAATCCCCAATCCACCTGTGTTCTGCTTGTTTACTTTCCTGGACGCGTCGTGTTTAAACAATGCCATCAGTCGCCATTTCAGTCTCGCGATAGGCGGTGGTCACAGTGTTTTGGCTCATTCAGTCTAAAGGTTTTACAGACTGATTAAGAAAATAGTGAAATGTTAAGACGCTCGTTTTAATGCCTCAAGTTGTCTGCGTAGACTGCCCCCTGTGAATATAACACATATAATGTTTGTACAACTGTGTGAAACTGTCAGAAAAACCTTCTTTAGGGGGTTGTTCGGCTTGTGTGTCATATTTACAAATCAGGCTTTGGCGTACCTTCAGAGACCCAGACTGCACTTTGTCGTTTTATGCTAGGTTAATATTGATAACAACTGGTCTCGTCTCCAGTGATGAACTTTCCCAGAAAACAGCTGCCCGCGTTTCTTCATTTCAGTCAAGTCATGGCAGTTGTCCACTCGTCATTGGCTTTGTTCAGAAGTCAAGCTGAGTGGGGCAAACTTTGCACACACTTCACTTCTGTAGGACTTTCTGGAGATTGTCTTGAACACCTGATTTGGAGAAGTTCATTTTGTCGCTCCATTGCTGTTTGTGACGCAACCACATGGGCACAATTTGGTCGCACGCCCACTGCTTAATAATGTCTGCCTACAACTACTGGTTGAAGGCATGTCTGTTCTTTTCAATTGTTGGTTCTAGTTACCACCGAGGTATTGCTGCGGTGACTTCACTGGTACATCAGGAGCAAAATCATTGCAGAAATCGTATATGCATATATTTGAGGATTGTTCAATAAGTAGGCGGAGTGCA
This sequence comes from Schistocerca serialis cubense, assembly GCF_023864345.2. Classification (NCBI taxonomy): domain Eukaryota; kingdom Metazoa; phylum Arthropoda; class Insecta; order Orthoptera; family Acrididae; genus Schistocerca; species Schistocerca serialis. The sequence continues at coordinate 234,951,764 of NC_064647.1, read as the reverse complement.
ACGCACGTTTTTTCCGAAAGCAGGATGGTTTTATTCAGGGTTCCAATACACCATACTATTCCCCACTCTTTCGGCTACAAAATCGTATTTATCATCATAGTCTCCGTTCAATGCACGGCCTTCCGCCACGTTATTGGGAGGGCCTGTATGCCCACATCGTACCACTCCAAGAGTCGATGTTGGAGCCAACGTGTAGTTGTTTCAGTAACCTCCCCATCATGCGCGTACTGCTTTCTGTAGAATTCATCCTTCTTTGGGCCAAAGAGATGGAAGTTGTGAGGTGTGGGCTGTAGAGTGGATGAGGAAGAAGAGCCCAATGAAGTTTTGTGAGCTCCTCTCGGGTGCACAGAGTTGTGTGAGGACTTGTGTTGTCAGGGAGAAGGAGAAGTTCGTTAACATTTTTTTAGCGACGAACACGCTGAAATAATTTCTTCAGTTTTGTGCGGAGAGGCCGGCACGTGGGGGATCAGACAGGTTTGTGCGACTTTGTTGTGATGATGACAGACGCCTCGCCCGACGACTTACTGTGCTTTTGTTCACTGCCAAATTTCCGTAGACCGTCTGCAAGCGCTTGTGAATACCTGCGATGCTCTGATTTTCCGCCAAAAGACATTCAACGACAGCTGTCTGCTTGGAACGCACCTTCGTTACAGATACCTTTTTAGAGGCTATGTACAGCGCCACCACCCACCGGAAGTTCATGAAACTATAGGGGCTGAAGCGGGAATATTCCACGATGTCGAACAACAAATTCTGCATTTTTTTTCAACCGAAATTGGCTGCGAAAAAATGTGTAGCATCACTTATTGAACGACCCTCGTACAAGCTAACTGGAAAGTGAAGCACATAGAAGACTTGGCTGGATGAAAATGATTTGAGTCACAGTTCTCTGTGACAGGTAGAATGGCAACCAGACTGGAAGAGTGTCATATGTGTTGGCTCATAAGACATATAAAGGGCGTGGGCGGCACCAGATGTCGAGTAATCACTGTGAAAGATGCGGAGATGCCGCATACTCGTGTGAGACAGCGTTATAAGCATCCGACAGAGCTTGAAAGGGGCTCCATTGTGTGACTCCATTTGGCCAATACATCCATATTTGTCGCGCAGTCGGATGTGTCTATGTCACGATGTTGGTCTGCAGGAGGACGTGGGGGCAGGCATACTCATCGTCAACGTTCTGGTCAAGCATGTGTGATCGTCACAAGGAGAAGTTGCCATATTGTGCACCAACGGACATGGTAACCTTTCACGTCTGCGGGTATTATTCGAGAACAAGTAATGGAGTCCCCGCTACGGTCTGTTGGGTTGGGCTGTTTGGGAAAGGAGACCAGACAGCGAAGTCGTCGGTCTCATCGGATTAGGAAAGGACGGGGCAGGAAGTCGGCCGTGCCCTTTGAAAGGAACCATCCCGGCATTTGCCTGGAGCAATTTAGGGAAATCACGGAAAACCTAAATCAGGACGGCCGGACGCGGGATTGAACCGTCGTCCTCCCGAACGCGAGTCCGGTGTCTAACCACTGCGCCACCTCGCTCGCTACGTTCTGTAATTGCTTGAGAGTAGCAGCAGCCGTACTAGGGAAGTAGCGTCGAGTGTGTTAGCAACGCAACAGGAAAGGCAGCGTTTAGGGTGGGGCTGCGACTGGGAAGTATGTATCACTTATGAATGGCGTCACCTGGTGTTCAGTTATGGTTCAAATGGCTCTGAGCACTATGGGACTTAACTGCTGAGGTCATCAGTTCCCTAGAACTTAGAACTACTTAAACCTAATTAACCTAAGGACATCACACACATCCATGCCCGAGGCAGGATTCGAATCTGCGACCATAGCGGTCGCGCGGTTCCAGACTGCAGCGCCTTTAACCGATCGGCCACTCATGCCGGCTGTGTTCAGTTATGAACAGCGGTTCTGCAATACCGCCGGCGAGTATGGAAGAATCTGGGTTGGGGTCTTTTCTTCCAAAATTTTGGGGAGACACTGCGGTATTACTGCTGGCGTCACGTGTGAGTAGCCGTTGGGGACACTTCACGTCACGACTGGCTGTAATTGAGAGAACTACGGCAGAACAACTGTTCCTAGGATTGCCAGGTGTCAGGCTTTAGCCGGACCCGTCCCGCATATTAGAATCGTGTAGGATCAAAAATAGGCAAGTAAGGCCCGTCCACCTTTTCTTAGGCTTTTTAGCAATGAATTAGAGAGCGCACAATCATTCTATGCTAACGAGCTAAGCACAGGGAATGAGAAAAGGAGGAATAAGGAGATATACCATACACATGTACAGATAACACCAACGAATACTATTGTTGTGTCTGTGTCCTTTGTTTTTCTTCGTAAGCCGAACGAACATAACGCACGATGTTACAACCGTGCTACGCGCAGAACGAGCGAGGCAGAGTAGGATGTGCAAATCACCCGATGCCAACCTGCGATAAACAGCAGCAACTTCAGAAATTTTGCCTAGAGAAAACGTAAAGCTGGATGACAGTAATTTATTTCATCAATAGCACAATTTCACGACATTCATGCGAAAAAAAGACAGCTCAGCCTTTAAAAACCTTTTGGCATACGAAAAGTGGACTGCTTGTATCAGATCATAGCTTAAAGAAAAATTTTATTCGGAATTATTGAAATTGGCAGAATATTACTTTGCAATTCCAGGAGATATTGGGCAGCATTTAAAGAGCGTTCGCTTTCACAAATGTCCAATGGAGAAAGCAACACAATAAATTGCAATTCGACACAATCACAAAGATCATGTTCTTGTCGTGTACTTTAAAATTATGGTCTCAAGAGTTATGTGAAATTATTTTAAGAAAAATAACGTTCTTGACAAACTGGGTTCAAAATAAAAATTTCAGTACCGGTACTTAACAACACATTATTATTATCTCTTTATATGTCTAATTGAAATTCCAAAGCTATTGCATATCTTCCCGCTTTGCGTCCCAGAAGAACAGATAGTTATTTTGATTAAGGAAGAACTTTTAGTGTATTTTGACATAAGATTTTCTTAGAAAGAGAACTGAGCAGTCAAGAAGACTGACAACTTTGTTGCTATCATAATTTCCAAATCAGAAGAATGTTCAGTGATAGTTTAAGCACGTTGAAGACAGATCTCGCAAAACACAGACTGTAAGTGGTTATTAATAAACGATTTAAAATACCTAGCAGACTCTGTCTCTACGCAAAATCCAGCTTCTAGAGCATAACGTCTGACTAAATATAACGCAGGGTCCGGCTTTTGCGATGCTGGCGGAAGAAAATCGCAACACCGAAAAATAATTAATGTAGACTGAAAAATCCCCTTACAAAAATTTATGAATTACTGTGCTGATAAACCTCTTACATTATTTGATTTTCAAACAGCTGAGCAGAGCTGGACGTACTCAGACATTTCGCTTTTTACCTATTCTGATCAACACTAAACTGACACACAATATTTTTAGCGCAACGCAATCTGAATTTCAGTAATCTCTACAAAAGAATGGCCCTGACTAACAATAACCTATACCTTTCATGAATCACTTACCTCACAAAAATCTTCGTTACTCGAACTACTGCAATACAGCGAGCGCCAATACGGCCAGCTAGATAAAAGATTCTAACTACTGAAGGCACTAACTAACTGATAGGTATACTTAGCAAATGAAAGATTTTAATAGAGAACAAACAATGTATTTACCTTAATAGTATTCAAAATATATATATAAGTTCATGACATCCAGTCTTACAAATTTACTGTCTCTTTTGGACACGGGTCCAGATCATCCGCTCTCAAAACTCCGCCATCTCTCTTCCCACATCCACCAATGCTGGCAGCTCACCTCCAACTGCGCAACGCTACGTGCTGTTTGATGTGTTGGCAGAAGAGCCAACACTGTGTTGCTAGAGGAGGCCGAAATGCACGCGTTTAAGCTCACGGAGACTGGCGTGAGGTCTGGAACAGGACAATGTCTTGAGAATTGCAAATAAAGTACGAAGATCTTGGAATACTTAACTTTAATCCATAATGGGTGTACATCGCTCTTGATGACACATAATTACAATCTCAATATAAACTGGTAATGGCGCCTTGCTAGGTCGTAGCAAATGACGTAGCTGAAGGCTATGCTAACTATCGTCTCGGCAAATGAGAGCGTATTTGTCAGTGAACCCTTCCTAGCAAAGTCGGCTGTACAACTGGGGCGAGCGCTAGGACGTGTCTCTAGACCTGCCGTGTGGCGGCGCTCGGTCTGCAATCACTGACAGTGGCGACACGCGGGTCCGGCGTATACTAAGGCTACCACCTAGCAAGTGTGGTGTCTGGCGGTGACACCACACTGTTCACATCCAACTGCCCAACACTACAATAGCGAATATCGCAACAATGCCAACCAACCACAGACTGCACACACCACAGTCAGTGATTTTCATACACAGCGCTACGTGGCGTTACCAACATAAGAACCTAAACAGCCTATTTACATAGCTCCCAGTATGAAAATCACTGACTTTGCTGTGTGCAGTCTGTGGTTGGTTGGCATTGTTGCAATATCCGCTATTGTAGTGTTGGGCAGTTGGATGTGAACACGCGTAGCGTTGCGCAGTTGGAGGTGAGCCTCCAGCAGTGGTGGATGTGGGCAGAGAGATGGCGGAGTTTTGAGAGCGGATGATCTGGACGTGTGTCCATCAGAGACAGTAAATTTGTAAGACTGGATGTCATGAACTTATATATATATTTTGAATACTATTAAGGTAAATACATTGTTTGTTCTCTATTAAAATCTTTCATTTGCTAAGTATACCTATCAATTAATTAGTGCCTTCAGTAGTTAGAATCTTTTATTTAGCTGGCAGTATTGGCGCTCGCTGTATTGCAGTAGTTCGAGTAACGAAGATTTTTGTGAGGTAAGTGATTCATGAAAGGTATAGGTTATTGTTAGTTAGGACCATTCTTTTGTAGAGATTATTGAAAGTCAGATTACGTTGCGCTAAAAATATCGTGTGTCAGTTTAGCGTTGATCAGAATAGGTAAAGAGCGAAATGTCTGAGTTCGTTCAGTTCTGTTCAACTGTTTGAAAATCAAGTAATGTAAGAGGTTTATCAACACAAAAATGCATAAATTTTTCTAAGGGGACTTTTGAAGACTAATGAAATTTCGTGAATGCATTTGTCAAGGTAATATATTTCAGGATTCAGCATTGCAAGATACGGTTTAATGTGTGTCCGAAATAAGCTATTACAAATGTGAAACATTAATAACCGGTGCAACCGCCAAAATGTTGAATGCAAACATGAAAACGTGCCTGCATTATGTTGTACAGGTGCCGGATGTCAGTTTGTGGGATGGAGTTCCATGCCTGTTGCACTTGGTCAGTAAATACAGGGACGGTTAACGCTGTCTGTGGATGACATTGGAGTCGTGCTGTGATGACTCATATGTGCTCGATTGGAGTCCGATCTGGTGAGCGACGAGGCCAAGACAACACGTCGACACACTGCAGAGCATGTTGGGTTACAACAGCGGTACGTGCACGAGCGTTATTATGTTTGGAAACACCCCCTGGAATGCTGTTTATGAACAGCAGCACAAGAGGTCGCATCACCAGACTGACGTACAAATTCTGCAGCCACGGTACACGGGATAGCCACGAGAGAGCTCCTGCTTTCATACCCCCAGACCATAACTCAAGGTGTAGGTCCTTTGTGACTAAAGTGCGCGTCATTTACGACGGCGGCCGAGTTTAGCTTCGTTCTGCGCATCTGACGTCACAAAACACAGTCAGCCAATGAACAGAGAATGACGTTGCCAGAGCTCGACTGCAGTGCAGAGCACGGACGAGTGTATTCAGTTTTAGAAACGTTCAGTCATAAATAAAATAATTGAACAAAAGCAATGTCTTCATAGCAGACTTTCTTTTATAGAAAGTTTGGAAAAAGCATTCTTTATACCAATTGCTTCATATTCTATTAATTAATTAAACCAAACAAGCAATAAGCCTCCTAATTCAGGCAATAGCAAGGAAAGGTGTTTTTATGATTCTCACTAACCGCTTTTTCGCAATGAAGAACAGCGGTAATTGTTTATTTCCTATTGTACTTGGACGAAACGTGAGTAATTCATAGTCATACCAACAGTGTTTGTCGGTATTTTGCGTGATACATTAAAGTCCTCCTCCGGGAGGACTATTGAATAATGTGTTGCGTTAGTGTAATAGTTAAAGTGTATGGCTGCTAAATGTAAAGGTTCTGAGTTCAAACCTTGTTTTGTGCTTAATATTTTGTTTATTTAAAAACAATATCGAAGTGTCTAACTTCATGAATTTTATTCGCTTGAATGTAATTTTTTGAAATTTCTAGTGGCAACTAAAATCGACCATACGGAAAGTATACGCTATGGACTTTTACCTCTGCAAACTCTTCAAAATATCGTGCAATGGTTTACTACATCTAATGCTGCACAATAATTGCGTTGAACATCGAAACAAAATTAAGTCATTTATGGGGAGAAGGTATCAGTCAAGATGTGTAAAAATCAAATTTTTTGGCCAAATAGTTTTTGTGAAATCGAATGATAAAGTGTGTCAAAGCAGCTGGAACACCATGTGTCTGCACAGGCGAGCAGTGCAGTGATAACAAAGTCGCAACCCGCGCGGAATGCGGGGAGCACGTCTCTGTAGCAGCGAAAGGGTTAATGCGGCCGTGGTGGCTTTACTTCATAAACTGCGCGCTTCCCCCTAAACGTAAGTTTGCGAACTATACTATGGCGCTATTTCTCTTGGCGCGTGCAACTGGCAACGCAGCTATCTCCCGCGTCTGGGCGGGCATGCGCGAACCGCCAAGATAAAAGAATTGAACTATAGCACACAGATACGATGGTTCCAGAGACTCGGCTGGCCTCCTAACCAACACACTGTCATCACTGGCACCCAAACAGAACCGCTTTCTGCAGAAACCACAACAGACCACTGTCCTACTTTCCAATGAGCTCTCTCTTGAGTCACCAGTAGCGGTGGTTTCGCGTCCACGCATTGCACGCTACAGGGTGTGTGGCTCACAGCTCTTCTTGAAGGAACCGATCTGCAACAATTCGTTATGTCACTGTGGTGGGAACTGCTGCTTATATTGCTGCTGCAGATGCGATGTGATGTGGTGTAGCCATACGCCGAACACGATGGTCTTGACTCTCGTAGAGCCACGTGGCCGTCTGACGCCTGGTCTTGTTGCGACCGTACATTCACGTCACCACCGCTGACAGCAATCACGTGCAGAGGCTACATTCCTGCCAAGTCTTCCTGAACTGTTGCAGAATGACCGTCCAGTATTTCGTAGTCCTATTACAAGACCCCCTTCAAACTCAGTGAGGTGCTGATAATGTCTTTGTCGCCTTAAAGGCATTCTTGGCTAACATCAAGCAACAACGAACAATCGCAAAGGTAACTAAGGCTCACAATCACTACAGCACGTACCGGGTGATCAAAAAGTCAGTATAAATTTGAAAACTTAATAAACCACGGAATAGTTTAGATAGAGAGGTAAAAATTGACACACATGCTTGCAATGACATGGTGTTTTATGAGAACAAAAAAAAAAAAAAAAAACTTCACAAAATGCCTGACAGATGGCGCTGGACAGCAAAACGTCAGTGACTGCACATGACAATCTTGTATAAAAGAAGCTGTAATGAGAGAGAGAATCAGATGCGCCAGCAGTCGCAGCATGTTGACATTACCTGAAAAGGCGATTTAAGTGAATCTGTATTATCAGAATGGGGAATGAACTAGTTCTGCGTTACGATCCTATCGCCATGGGAAGGGGATTAGAACGGGTAAAGGTCCGTTGACAAATGCAGCTGTGGCGAGAATGATTTCGAAGTTCGAGGCCACGGGTTGTTTAGACGATAGACCCCGTAGTGGCGGACCGAGCACAAGGCGTAATGCTGCTGAGACAGTTCAGGAAGGAATGGAGACTAGCCGGTTGGTCCATGCACGGGGAAGTCAGCGCTCGTGCAGTCGCACGTCGTACCGGCATTCCATACACTACTGTTTGGTTGGCACTGAGGTGTACTCTCCGATGCTATCCGTACAAAATCCATCGGCATCATGAACTGTTACCTGGTGATTTAGTGAAAAATGTTCAAATGTGTGTGAAATCTTATGGGACTTAACTGCTAAGGTCATCAGTCCCTAAGCTTACACACTACTTAACCTAAATTATTCTAAGGACAAACACACACACCCATGCCCGAGGGAGGACTCGAACCTCCACCGGGATCAGCCGCACAGTCCGTGACTGCAGCGCCCTAGACCGCTCGGCTAATCCTGCGCGGCTGATTTAGTGAAGCACAGGGCATTTGCGGTGTGGGCGTTTCAAAAGATGGCGGAAGATGACGATTGGTTGAGTGTTGTAGACCGATGAAACTCATTTCACGCTCCGAGCGTCTGTCAACGACCACAACTGCGGAATTTGGGCTACCGAAAATCCTAGAACTGTCGTGGAAACTCCATTGCACGACGAGGGAGTCACGGTATGGGTTGGATTTACCACATCTACCGTTATCGGTCCTTTTTTCTTCGAGGAAATGCGTGACTCTGGTTTTGTAACTGCTACCGTGACGGGTGAGAGGTACGCCGATATGTTACAGAATCGCATCATCGCCAGCCTGGCTGATAAACACCTGCTGGAACGTACGATATTTATGCAGAATGGCGCTCCACCCCATGTTTCTAGACGCGTGAAAGATCTCTTGCGCGCGTCGTTTGGTGATGCTTGGCCTCCCAGGTCCCCAGACCTCAGTCCGTGCGATTATTGGCTTTGGGGTTACCTGAAGTCGCAAGTGTATCGTCATCGACCTACATCTCTAGGGATGCTGAAAGACAACATCCGACGCCAATGCCTCACCATAACTCCGGACATGCTTTACAGTGCTGTTCACAACATTATTCCTCGACTACAGCTATTGTTGAGGAATGATGGTAGACATATTGAGCATTTCCCGCAAAGAACATCATCTTTGCTTTGTCTTACTTTGTTATGCAAATTATTGCTGTTCTGATCAGACATTTTTTGAACTTTTTTTTTTTTTTGCAAGTGTGTCAATTTGTACCTCTCTATCTAAATTATTCCGTGATTTATTCAGTTTTCAAATTTTTACTGACTTTTTGATCACCCGGTATTTAAAGCTAACATGATTTGCATCCTCATTGTGGCGCTACTTGCGCCACTCTTATGCGACTGGCGCGAAATCTGAACAGACATTGTCTTTCAGATGTAGAAACACGCCTACCAACTTTGGTTTGTATTGCTCAACTCCTTGGTGTTGCGATTTCTTTTGGTCAGTGTATTTTCAGATCTGGAAACCCTACCTTTACCTCACGGACATCCCGTGTTCTCATGTCCCTCCTCTCATGCTACAGTATCCTTATATCATTTTTCTTTAGGACTACGTCTGACCACACACGGCACGTTGAAAGATGACTGTTGTTACCCTTTCATGGGAGTTAAGGGCACTTTGCGACCTCTCATGCGTGCAGTTTGTAATGAGCTGCCTGTAAGTCTTGTTTCATGCTGCTGCAGCTACGCAGAGCCGCTGCAGATGGGGTGAACGATTTTTGTTTGGTTATTTCAGTTACTCAAAGTTTGTTCTTTACCTCATTCTCTTTGTATGTGTTGGTGTATAAATGAATGTGAGAGTGACAAGGTTTTGAAGTTGGCACCGCATGTCAGAGACAGTACAGTAGTAATTTTGCACTGCCAGTCGAAATGGGCTGTGTCAGGCAACAGAGTCCAGGGAGCTTCTTGACCAGTAACAAGATGAGAGCAGGGAAAATAAATCACCGGAGAATGTTGGCACTGCCCTTCCGGTACTTAAGGGAAACTACCCCACCTTTGGCCGCCCAGAGGATGGCCAGGACTCGCAGTGAAGCCGGTATCTGTTGCTGGCATCCCGGAGGTAGTTGCAGCTGGTTCTTGCTGTGCGCTAGACGTCAGGATTAAGATATTGAGTTCGTTTAAGGGAATTGTAAAAAAAAAGCACTCCGTCTTCAGGCCTCAAGTGGCCCATCGGGACCATCCGACCGCCGTGTCATCCTCGGGCGAGGATGCGGATAGGAGGGGCGTGTGGTCAGCACACCGCTCTCCCGGTCGTTATGATGGTTTTCTTTGACCGGAGCCGCTACTATTCGGTCGAGTAGCGCCTCAATTGGCATCACGAGGCTGAGTGCACCCCGAAAAATGGCAACAGCGCATGGCGGCCTGGATGGTCACCCATCAAAGTGCCGGCCACGCCCGACAGCGCTTAACTTCGGTGATCTCACGGGAACCGGTGTATCCACTGCGGCAAGGCGGTTGCCAAGGGAATTGTAGTGGGTCATTAATCTTTTTTCTTTCATCTTTGATGCGAATTTTAGCCAAATACTTTGAAAGGTGGCTACACTGAGTCACAGCGACAGAGATTGCGCCAAAGAGTATTATTCCGCCGCCTCCACTGGCGCAGTAGTAGTTCTGAGGTTGCCGTGGGCAGTGTTTGTTCAGAGGTTGCCGTGGGCAGTGCTTGTTGAGAGGATGTCGAGAGCAGTACTAGTTGAGAGCATGTCGTGTGCAGTTACTGTTCTGTTGGGCGAGAGAATAGATGCTGTTCGGTTGGTGTAATGTATATACGGAGGATGTTGCAATGATCATAGTGTATTTTTCGTCTATGTAGATGGAGGTAACAAAAATTTTTTTTATTTCAAATCTCCTTAATAATGATGCATCTTGGCCACAGGTTCAGTCAACAAAGCATCTGGCTCGTGTTCATGTATTAGACTTGTAATTCTGGTTTCTATGTGCAATTATAGTATTTGTGGTTTTTCAATTAGTTCATTGTAAATGGTGTTTAAAAGTTCTTGTCGTATTGAGGAAGAACTGTGCCAGATACAAGTACGTTGAACCACACTACCACACATGGAACAGTTACACTTGTGCTTTGTTGTTTCGTAGCTTTTATAGTTGCAGGGGACTTAATTAATCAATTGTGTTAACGGAAATTTCCTTTCATTCTTTATTGTTATTTTATACAGTCAGATTGCGTACTAATACTAGTCAGGGCGAACCGGTTACGAGACTTCATAACCGGACACACAGCTACTAAAATTATTATATTTTCATTTTATAACTAAGCCCCCCCGCAACTTGCTTTAATTAGTTAGTTACATGTGGATCATGATGCACGATAGATCGTAATATTGTCCAGTTTGATAGAGGAAACAGACATTAGAACGTGTTAGTCCGGTTACAGAAATGCTATCACAGTCTCCTTCAGGTTCGTTTATGTTAGTAAAAGGTCGAATATCTTGTCTGTTAATGGCATTTTTCGAGAGAGGTTAGTCTCATAGCCAGCGCTTTGTTTGAAGTTGAGCCATCGCTCTGTGATCATATAATCCATTTTCTTAAATCTTGGGCTTGACGTTTGTTAAATTCTGGTTAGCATTAACTTACATAGTGAGTGGAAATTTTGTGTGGGGTTCAGTTTTTTCTTTGTGCCTACTAGGATGCTCTTTGTCCATTAGAATCCCATGTGCTCAAGATCTCACAGCTATTAAACTGTAGTATCTTGTATGTGTAGTATGTAAAAACCTGTGCGAAGCAGATATCTACATTTCATCTGAATTATTGTTGGTAATCATTTTGTTGACTTTTTTCAAACTGTTGGCGATCATTTGCCTTTGATGTGGCTGCTCCCATCATCCACTTTTTTCATTCTCTGATTGGCTTACTGACAGCGGAGAGTAATATAAACGATGTCTGGCCATTTTAATGGTATAAGTGAATTTGTGAATTATGTAATTTCACTCTCGATTTGTGGAACTTGATATCTCTAGCTCTAGGTTGTATCCACTACCAATGATCCGTTCATCCAACTGAGTCCATCACCATAATGTGTTAGGCGACTCATCATTCAATAACTAACCATGATTCACTGCTTCTGTTCGCACAATGAATATTGTGTACTGAATACTATTGGTGTCAAACTTCTGCCTTTTGATAAATACATTGTCACCATTTATGATAAAAAGTATCTTATTGGTTACACAAATGATTGTGTTACTATGAGTAATATTAGCCATTCCAACAATCTGTATTTGACCCTTAGAAAGAAATGTGTCTACAGTGCCAAAGCATATTTAAAGAAAGTAGTAAGTAAAACGAGATATTGTCAGTATGATAAAATCTAATGTGACTTACAATGCGTTACTTTCCCTGACACAGTCATTTAAACTCGTATTAACTGTTTTATCAAATCCTATTTTGATTCATTCATTGGGTCATATCCGTTGTGCCCTCGGTGAGTAAGACGAACATGCTAATCAGAAAATGCGACGTATCCAGAAGCGCACTTTTTCAACACTATCTAGACGAAAATTAAACTCATTCGTTCAGAATCTCTGCTCATGTTATTAATTTCCTTTATAAACAATAGTAAAATATGTACACCATCTTTCGCGTAGCATCCCTGCTCAGGATTCTTCTATTACTAAAGTAAATAAATAATATCATATCTACATATACCTTTATATATACATATATAGTTTCTTGGTTACCAGCTGATTCTGACTCAAGCTGTTCTCATGATGGCCATTGTTGGCTGACAGTTTTTTGCCAAACACAACATACATCAGTAAACATTGCACTTGAGTACCACTTACCTGCTATTGAGGAAGAATTGCCACAAGACGGAACAATACTTCAATTGTCCGCAAATGGTGCAGGTATTCACACATAGCACTGGCACAACAACTTACCACCTATGAGAACGTTTTTGACTTGCTTCCAAACACTGTACACAATTCATTAGGGAACACTGCGTAGCATCTGTGCATATTCGATAACGACCATCAGCCATACATGTCCACTAGTTTGGATCTGGACCATGGTTCGAAATAAGCGCATAACGAAATTCTGTTTCAAAATACTAACACTATAAAACTTACCAACCAACGGCAAAATGGTCCCCAACAGCGGAGAATCTGATGTTCCAGCTCTCTGAACTGCTCCACAGCCACCATGATGTGTGATTCGAGAGCCAGTACTTGGTGGACCTTTGTAGCAGAGAGAGCGGCAGTTCCCGTTTCTGGAGGCCTCACCCACGCGGGGTTAGAGGACTCTATGTAGCCGCGAACCTCGTCCACGCTGCAGTATCTGAGTCTGGTGGTCACAGACCTGCACGCAGTCACCTCCTTCCTTATGTAATCGTCTACAATTTTCTGCCACATGCTCCAGCCACTTGCCAAACACACATTCTCCTTGTTCATCCACTGCCGGAGATTCTTGCACAAACTCTCAGAGATGGATTCGCATAGGAGGCCACCCGCGCCCAGCAACTCTTCCAGCTCTCCATAAATGTCTCCCAGAATTTCCTCCCAATCCCTCTGCTTGCACAGCAGGTGAAAATGATTCACAAAGCTGGGGTCCTGACGCACTGCCTTCTGCACCTGTGGGTTGTCCCAGTTGAGCTTGTAGAGGTCACCACCAGCGTGTAGCAGCTCTAGCCCTGGGACACTGTCCGCATCCTGGCTCACAAATATGTTATCTTCACTTTCGCCCAGAAAGGCATTTGTCAGCAACACAAATGTGACCCTGTCCATCTTAAGTGACCCTCTAACTTTTACATAGGAGGCATAGTACTCCCTGATCCCAAAGTTGCGTTTAGGGTACTCAGACAACCACTGTTTACTGCTAATGCGCATGTTATTGAGGGAGGTCTTGTGCTTGAGCTGCACCAGCAAGGTGTGCGCCTTGGTGTCTTCCTTGGGTCGCCACACCAGCACCAAGTCGTCGAACCTGCCTGCATCGCCATTGTTGGCGGACAACTGGAAGAGCAGCCTGCGCTTCAAGCAGCGGAGGAAGACCAAGGCTAGCATGCGCTCCTCGTACCTATCACCTTCTCCTGAAGCGTGTGCTCTCCTGTTGTATTCCAAGGGCAAGGCGACAGACCTACAACAAGCAACATCATAATGATGATGAGGATGATGATTTTAGGGTGCTCAAGGGTGAAAGTACAAGCCCTTTTCCTGAACATGAATATATATATATATATTTAATACGAAAGTAAAGCTAAAGTACTCTCATAACTTTCTAATTTATTACAACAGTATAAACTCTTCAATGGCAGCATTTCTCAACACAGGCACCACGCCTTGAGGTGCACTCGTTGTGACGTTGCCCAAGTTTCCCAGTATCTGTAGAAAGATGTTTTCAGTTGAGCAGCAAGCAACACAAACACCAATCGCTTCTTCACGTCTTTCTTCACTGGAGGCGAACCAGTGGCGTCTTAAAACAGGGTTGCTATGTAGGCCAGCAATAATTTAAGACTAGAGGAGCCCTGTGTGTGCACCTTGTTATAGTCAAAAAACAAAGCGAAGGTCTAACTGCACTGCATAACAAATTAAAGAACGCATAAATTCGAAATCTGCCTCAAAAGTACCTACTACCTTCTTCTGTAAAGGTGCAAAGCTCGGCTCCCTGCAGCGTCACCCTCGGGCTCGACGATGCTTCAAAGAGCAAGGTGACGACACATAAGGAAAAAAAGGCCAGAGCTCAGAAGTTAATGATGTCACACTGGGATCACATTTCACAACAGTTCTGCCCAACGACACCGTGGATATTTCACACAATGGGGAGGTCGTTGCACCCCCTCTTATCCATATGTCACCCCTTTCTTTAATGCTATGCCATGGGAGTCAGAACCGCAAGGCCCAAGTGGAAATCCCATGCTTTTCTTATGGGTGGCCAATGCAAACATCTCAGACACACCGAAAAGGCTTCAGGGGGTAGCTTAACATGCTTCGGTGAAATCACACCATTGCTTGGGGCGTTGATTACCACACATTTCGCGGTCGGAAACACCATTTTGCTCTGCGATGAGAAACAGGACTATGCCTTCACAATCTTTGACACTGCTGACGTCTCCCAGAGGGTTCAAGCCTTCACTCAGGATATGTAGTCCTGCAATTGCATTGAACGAGACCATTCCCCTTTGGAGTGTGGTGTGACCACAATTTTCATTCTGGTGTACAGCGTGGAATCACTAGGGACTGTTCAAATCCCTTCGCCGAAATTTTAACGTGATCTGAACTAGCAAATGATACTTACGCTTTTGCAGATGTCCTGTTTTGTGTCCTCCTCTCGTATAATAATGGGGGAAGTGCGACATTGACACATGCATGAGGAGAATGACAAAGGGTCCCTCTCAGACCACCCAGTTTGGCAGCACTGTAGGCGCTATCTGCCCATCATTGATCAGTGCTTTAAAAATGTACCTGTACTGAGAGAATCTGTGGTGGAGTCCTAGGCGCCTACAGACAGACAACCGCCTGACACCTCTCCAACTACGCATGCCTGCTAACAGGGGCTAGAACAGCAGCTTAGCTGAGCCTGAGGTTTACGACGCAGGGTGTCACACTTTTGCACAATTACAGAGGGCAGTCGCCGATACCTTTGAGCGAAACTTGAAACTCCTATGTCACAATAGGAGACAAGTACCGGGTTTAACACAGTTGGTCTTTTAACAGTGTTGTGTAGTGTATTTTCTATTGGCTTATTCAACTGAATTAACTGGTGGACAGCTGCCCTGAGTCAACATTAACCTCTCCAGCTTTGTTCACTGTCCCAGTTGCACCGAGATAAACATGTGGCACTTTAGTTGACAAAACTGCATGGTTTTGAAGGAATGGTTAATGGAATTTTGGCTGTTGCATGTGAGTTCCATAGCACTGAAAGGAAATTCCCTCTATACGTCTTTTCATCTCAATCATGACCTATAAGTCGTGTATCATTGTTTTCCTAACGTAAAGGTCACTTTAAAGTCATACTTAGAAAGATTAATTTGAATACTGAAGTTGCTGAAAAAAACAGTTTTGAACCTTCATGTTAGGTGCCAAGTGTCAATGTTTTGGCTTCGCCAACAATAAATATTGAAAATGTCTGCCTCCAGTGGCTGAGTGGTCAGTACAACAGAATGTCAAAACTGAGGGCCCGGGTTCGATTCCTGGCTGAGTCGGAGGTTTTCTCCGCTCAGGGACTGGGTGTTATGTTGTCTTAATCATTATCATTTCCTCCCCATTGACGTGCAGGTCTCCGAAGTGGCGTCAAATCTAAAGACTTGCACCTGGCGAACGGTCTACCTGATGGAAGGCCCTAGTCACACGACGTTTACATTTGTTTTAATATTGAAAGTGGTACTTTAAGACACCAAAGTGATGATAGTAAACGGGACATCCCAAAAGTTCTCAAAAAACAAATAGAGCATGGCATCATGAACTATACACTTTGCACTATTTTTCGACTTGTTAGCCACCGAAGTTGAGGCATTTGGTCGTAGTGGCAATCAGTGGAAGAAACCACCCTGGTAGAAATCAGTGCCCTGTGATCCAAGGAATTGTCCCACTACTCCACCTCAGTATTGGTTTTCAAGTGGCGTCCTGAGATTGCAGCTTTCAGTGAAATGAACAGATGAAAATCTAATAGGACAAACAACACCAGCGAACAACTATTTTACAAGACATGACTTCTTCACTATACACTATGTGTAGGTATTCATGGATGACAATACACTAGTCCCGCATGCCCATTCATACTGGATATTAGCGTGCACCTCCATTGGAGACCACGTTGTCGATAGATATCGGTCTGCCATTGTGACCAGCGTGAGATGTACTCGAATAATCTCTGACACACCGGTCTGTCTTCTTTGGCGCTCTGCGCATGCGTCGTTCCTCAGCACTGATTCGCCTTCTGTTTTTGTGTCAGCAGTGTGTATGGATTGATATGGTATTTGTTTGAGTCACCTCGTGTCCCATCTTACCTTTCAAACATAATGACGAAACTTATTTTGGACCGTCCCTCGTATTATAAGCAGCTTCACTGCTATAAACTGTAGGCACAAATCAGTTGGTCGATAAATTTAAAACTTTCAGTTTAAAGCTCATTGTTTGCGAAATTATTGCATTTGAATTCAGCACGGTAAAAATTGTTTGCTGGACACATCCCTTTTGTTGCCTCGTATTTTCCTAAGAAACATCTTTGCTTCTAGTTACAAGATATTGTTGTTAAATTGGAACACTGTCGTTTTTTCATGAACATGAATCTCAACTTCTGTTTTTTACACTATGTAAATGTTCGTTACGATGTTGATAAATCAGTATGAACACCTTAACGATTTTTTTTATGTAACTTTTTTTACCTCAGCAATTCAATGATTTATAAAGGGCACAAGTTGGTAATAAACCTTAAATGCTGATTTAAAGGCTTTTAATACAAAAAATTCTCTAAAATGCTATTTTCGAGCGTTAATCATCAGAGAATTGTCCTCTTTAGGCCTGCACCTCATGGCCAACGTATGAATCTACAGCTAAAATGCATACCTTAAGACCTATGAGCACTCAGTCATCTTCGCTACTGTGAAACATATCTTTTCTACCGAACAAGTGCACATGCACACTCAAGGTATGCATTGTAGAGCTTATGTTTACTTGACATTTTTTCTTGTTTTGTCAGTACTAGCTCCTCCGAAAATATGAAAAGCTAAGAGCTTGCAGTGGGCAACGGCCTTGCCGCAGTGGATACACCGGTTCCCGTGAGATCACCGAAATTAAGCGCTGTCATGTGTGGCCAGCACTTGGACGGGTGACCATCCAGGCCGCTATGCGCTGTTGCCATTTTTCGGGGTGCACTCCGCCTCGTGATGCCAATTGAGGAGCTGCTCGACCGAATAGTAGCGGCTCTGGTCAAAGTAAACCAGCGTAACGACCGGGAGAGCGGTGTGCTGACCACACGACCCTCCTAGCCACATCCTCAACTGAGGATGACACGGCGGTCGGATTGTCCCGATGGGCCAGTTGTGGGCTGAAGACGGAGTGCTTTTTAAGAGCTTGCAGTAGAAGAGATGTGTTTCGTAGTATTGAAGATAAACAAGCTCTCGTAGCTCTTCAGATATGCACTTTAGAGCCCATGTTTATTGAATTTCTTTTCTTGTTTTGGTGGCTACTACCACCTCTCAAAATATTCGATACTTTTTCTTAACATCCAGTATATGCAGACTGAACCGATGAATGTAAATTTGTACCAAGGCTGAGATTTGAACGCGAACGTCCCGCTCACTAAGCAGATACACTAACGACTTGATTATAGCACCTATGTCTGGGTTTCAGGTAGGGTTCCCCATTTAGTTCGATGCTGACGTGAGTTGAGGAGCCCCCGCGGAGCTTAGGGAGAGTAGTCAGTGGGCTGGGGCGTAAGTGGGGATTTAGACTGAGGAGGCAGGAGTGCTAGGGTCAATAATTCAGCTGTGCAAGGCCACTGTGCAAGAGTGGAGTAGTGGTTAGCGCATCTGCCCAGTGAGCAAGAGACCTGGGTTTGAATGCCAGCCTTGGTACAAATTTTCATTTGTCGCAGCAGTACACATATACAGGGTGATACAAAAACGTACGGCAAAACTTTCAGGAAACATTCCTCACACACAAAGAAAGAAAATATGTTATGTGGACACGTGTCCGGAAACGCTTAATAACCATGGTAGAGCTCATTTTAGTTTCGTCAGTATGTACTGTACTTCCTCGATTCACCGCCAGTTGGCCCAATTGTAGGAAGGTAATGTTGATTTCGGTGCTTGT
The DNA here is from genome assembly GCF_023864345.2 of Schistocerca serialis cubense. Taxonomy (NCBI): domain Eukaryota; kingdom Metazoa; phylum Arthropoda; class Insecta; order Orthoptera; family Acrididae; genus Schistocerca; species Schistocerca serialis. The sequence goes on along the minus strand of NC_064647.1, from coordinate 234,933,133 downwards.
GTTGACATGCGACTCATTGCTCTACAGTACTAGCATCAATCACATCAGTACGCAGCATCAACAGGTTAGTGTTTATCACGAACGTTGTTTTGCAGTCAGTGCAATGTTTACAAATGTGCAGTTGGCAGATGCCCATTGGATGTAGGGATAAGCACGGGGCAATAGCCATGGCGCGGTACGTTAGTATCGAGACAGATTTCCAGAACGAAGGTGTCCCGACAGGAAGACGTTCGAAGCAATTGATCGGCGTCTTATGGAGCACGGAACATTCCAGCCTATGACTCGTGAGTGGGGAAGACCTAGAACGACGAGGACACCTGCAATGGACGAGGCAATTCTTCGTGCAGTTGACGATAACCCTAATGTCAGCGTCAGAGAAGTTGCTGCTGTACAAGGTAACGTTGACCACGTCACTGTATGGAGAGTGCTACGGGAGAACCAGTTGTTTCCGTACAATGTACAGCGTGTGCAGGCACTATCAACAGCTGATTGGCCTCCACGGGTACACTTCTGTGAATGGTTCATCCAACAATGTGTCAATCCGCATTTCAGTGCAAATCTTCTCTTTACGGATGAGGCTTCATTCCAACGTGATCAAATTGTAAATTTTCACAATCAACATGTGTGGGCTGACGAGAATCCGCACGCAATTGTGCAATTACGTCATCAACACAGATTTTCTGTGAACGTTTGGGCAGGCATTGTTGGTGATGTCTCGATTGGGCCCCATGCTCTTCCACCTACGCTCAATGGAGCGCGTTATAATGATTTCATACGGGATACTCTACCTGTGCTGCTAGAACATGTGCCTTTACAAGTACGACACAACATGTGGTTCATGCACGATGGAGCTCTTGCACATTTCAGTCGAAGTGTTCGTACGCTTCTCATCAACAGATTCGGTGACCGATGGATTGGTAGAGGTGGACCAATTCCATGGCCTCCACGCTCTCCTGACCTCAACCCTCTTGACTTTCATTTATGGGGGCATTTGAAAGCTCTTGTCTACGCAACCCCGGTACCAAATGTAGAGACTCTTCGTGCTCGTATTGTGGACGAGTGTGATACAATACGCCATTCTCCAGGGCTGCATCAGCGCATCAGGGATTCCATGCGATGGAGGGTGGATGCATGTATCCTCGCTAACGGAGGACAGTTTGAACATTTCCTGTAACAAAGTGTTTGAAGTCACGCTGGTACGTTCTGTTGCTGTGTGTTTCCATTCCATGATTAATGTCATTTGAAGAGAAGTAATAAAATGAGCTCTAACATGGAAAGTAAGCGTTTCCGGACACATGTGCACATAACATATTTTCTTTCTTTGTGTGTGAGGAATGTTTCCTGAAAGTTTGGCCGTACCTTTTTGTAACACCCTGTATAACCAACAACAACTATAAAAGTGCTTTTGAAATCGACAGAAAACCAACCACTAAAGATGGAATAATTGACCATACATCTTCACGTCCAAAATCTCATACATATGCATCCTTTCAATCCATGATTAACAGATTCCAAAGTATGCCTCTGCAACAGGATAAAGAAATAAGTACGCTACAGCACATCACTTACGAGAACAGCTATGACTATAATATGGTTCTACAGCTTCACAACAAAAAACACAATCTGAAAAAGACGCCATAATCATAAAATAATACTAACGACAGACAGACAGAAAACCATCTACATACCAACAAACTGTATGGGAAAACTATCTGATAAAATAAACGCCCCACTAAGAAATACAACCGTGAAATTAACCTTCAGAACAACAAATAATATTAATACAAAACCGCGTTCAGGAAAAACCAAACTTCCAAAAACACTTGAACATTGGAATTTACAAAATTTACTACAGTAACTGTTCAAAATTTTATGCAGGACAGACGGGGAGAAATTTCATCGTCAGATTCCCAGAACACACGAGAGAAACAAATACCAACCTATCCACGTCAGGCCGGCCGTAGTGGCCGAGCGGTTCTAGGCGCTACAGTCTGGAACCGCGTGACCGCTACGGTCGCAGTTCGAATCCTGCCTCAGGCATGGATGTGTGTGATGTCCTTAGGTCAGTTAGGTTTAAGTAGTTATAAGTTCTAGGGGGCTGATGACTTCAGAAGATAAGTCCCATAGTTCTCAGAGCCATTTGAACCATTTATCCACCTCATTCACAGACTTCAAAAGTGAAAAACACGAAGTTCACAAATTTGAAAACGCACTAAAAATGTTGCACAAAATCCCGAAAGGCTCAATCAGGAGTATTTTGGAGGAATTTGCCCGTTAACTGAGTGGTCAGCGTGGCGGCGTGGCTCGCGAAGAGGCCTGGGTTCGATTCCCGGCTGGGGCAGGAGATTTTCTCCGTTCAGGGGCTAGGTGTTGTGTTGTCATCATCATCATCATTTCATCACCATCTCCGACGCGCAAGTCGCCCAACGTGGCGTCGAATGCAATAATTACGTGCCCGCAACTGCCGAACTTCCCCGAATGGGGGGCTCCAAGCCCACAATGCCGTACGCTCATTTCCATTTTGAGAACTTTGATATATACACACACACACACACTAATCACTATCCCCACGATATAATAAATGAACAAACCTATTTCACGCACACACAGTTTTTAAAAAGTTTTTTTGCAAATTTATATAGGAATAACAGATAAATAAAATACCGGAGATTACAAACTTATGAATAATTCCATTGATACACGACCTGCAACAACATAAACATTTCGAGTAAACTACGAGCTGTCAAACTTGAATTTCCACGAATGCCAAAATAATTTTAAAAAACTTGTTTCGATGTATGTAATAAATGGAACACCTGAGCCGTCCTTTTGCTGATATTTATTATATGGCAACCAATTTCGGTGCTTCACTACACCATCTTCAGGCCTTAACTAACACTGAGGAGGTTAACGCCACTCGTATACACAATTCCATCAGTGGCCACCATCTGTGAACTGGTTTCCGTAGACTGTAACAACGATGTTGTGTCTCCAACCATCAACTACCAACTACCAATTAGCTGGTGGTTGGAGACACAACGTAGTTGTTACAGTCTACCATGTTGTTGGTAAGTTGATGGTTGGAGACACAACATCTTTGTTACAATCCGCAGAAACCAGTTTATAGATGTGGCCATTGATGGAGCCCTGTGTATGAGTGGAGCAAACAGCAAAAGGAGGCTTATTACTTAAGTGAACGGCTGAACTCCCTAAAACTTTGTCGGAAGGATGGACATACAAAAACTATTTTAATATACGTGCAACTAGAGATCATCGAGCGCCTTTAAAAGTTACTCAAAGAATGTTACATCGACCAACTACGGACAACAGCGAAAGTTTACTCAAAGTTGACGTATGTCCCTTTGCAGTGACAGGACGTGAGGGAACATCCAATGTAAAAATCCTTTATTAATTATACATTATGTAAAATACATACAGTGACGTGGTCAACGTACAGCAGCAACTTCTCTGACGCTGACATTAGGGTTATCGTCAACTGCACGAAGAATTGCCTTGTCCATTGCAGGTGTCCTCGTCGTTCTAGGTCTTCCCCAGTCGCGAGTCATAGGCTGGAATGTTCAGTGCTCCCTAAGACGCTGATCAATTGCTTCGAACGTCTTCCTGTCGGGACACCTTCGTTCTGGAAATCTGTCTCGATACAAACGTACCGCGCCACGGCTATTGCCCCGTGCTTACCCATACATCCAGTGCGCATCTGCCAACTGCACATTTGTAAACATTCCACTGACTGCAAAACAACGTTCGTGATAAACACTAACCTGTTGATGCTACGTACTGATGTGATTGATGCTAGTACTGTAGAGCAATGAGTCGCATGTCAACACAAGCACCGAAGTCAACATTACCTTCCTTCAATTGGGCCAACTGGCGATGAATCGAGGAAGTACAGTACGTACTGACGAAACTAAAATGAGCTCTAACATGGAAATTAAGCGTTTCCGGACACATATCCACATAACATCTTTTCTTTATTTGTGTGTGAGGAATGTTTCCTGGAAGTTTGCCCGTACCTTTTTGTAACACCCTGTGTATTTCGTACAATGTAAATAAATGCGTCTGTTTGCTGATGTACTGATGAAGACAATAACCTGAAGTTAAGTTTATATACAAAAATGAAATATCAAGCAATATACTGTCTACTAATTCACTTCATATTGTCCTACTGTGGCATAACACACTGAAGGGCCAAAGAAACTGGTACACTTCCCTAATATCGTGTAGGGCTCCCCAGGGCACGCAGAAGTGCCGCAACACGACAGGGCATGTCTAATGCCTGAAGTACTGCTGGAAGGAACTGACACTGACTCCTGCAGAGCTGTCCATAAATCCGTAAGGGCACGAGGGGCGGAAATTTCTTCTGAACAGCACGTTGCAAGGCTTCCAAGATATGCTCAATAATGTTCATGTCTGGGGAGTTTGGTGGACAGTGTAAGTGTTTAAACTCAGAAGAGTATGGAGCCACACTGTAGCAAGTCTGGACGTGCGGGATGTCGCACTGTGCTGCTGGAATTGCCCAAGTTTGTCGGAATGCACAATGGACATTGGTGGATGCAGGTGATCAGACAGGATATGTCACCTATCAGAGTCATATCTATACGTATAAGGGGTCGCATATCACTCCAACTGCACAAACCACACACCATTTCAGAGCCTCCACCAGCTTGAACAGTCCTCAGCTGACATGCAGGGTCCATGGATTCATGAGGTTGTCTCCATACCCATACACAGCCATCCGCACGATACAACTAGACTCGTCCCACAAGGCAACATTTTTCCAGTTATGAACAGTTCAATGTCGGTGTTGACGGGTGCAGGCGAGGCGTAAAATTTGTGTCGTGCAGTCATCAAGGGTACACGAGTGGGCCTTCGGCTCCGAAAGCCCATATCGATGATGTTTCGTTGAACGGTTCGCACGTTGAGAACTGTTGATGTCCCAGCACTGAAATCTGCTGCAATTTGCGGAAGGGTTGCACTTTCGTCACGTTTTCAGTCGTCGTTAGTCCCGTTCTTGCATGATCTTTTTCCGGCCGCATCGACGTCCGAGATTCGATGTTTCACCGGATTCCTGATATTCACGGTACAACGTGAAATAGTCGTACGGAAAAATCCTCACTTCGTCTTTACCTCGGAGATGCTGTGTTCCATCTATCGTGCGCCGACTATAACACCACATTTAAACTTAGTTAAATCTTGATTACCTGCCATTGCAGCAGCAGTAACCGATCTGACAAATGCGCCTTTTTTTTCTTTATTGTTATTTTTAAACCCGTACAAACAGGCAGGCTGTCAGCAGCATGTTACGCCGCTCTTCAGCCATAGAAAAGAAACAACAGAAAGAGTACACATAAGTTACATAACGGTGGGTAATAAAACAGTAGACACATAAAGACAAACACGGAGCCATTCACACTCGACGATAATCCACACTACAAACTGTTGACACGACGCACAAACACTGAAGATGTCGATGGCACAGGTGAACGATGGAGTGCGACGGTGAACACTGAACACTAAACACGACGACACACACGAGACACTGATGGCGATGATCTCCGGCGCGCGAATGTCCACGTAGCGTGTGCGAGTCCGGGGACCTGCCAAGAGGGGAAGAAGGGTGAGGGGGGGGGGGAGAGGGGAGAACAAAGATGCCAATGGCTGAGGAGATGGGAGGAGGAGTAGAGGGACAGGGGAGGGGAAGTCCGGGGGAGGAGTGGGGAGAAATGGAGGAGGGAGGGAAGGGGGAGAGAAGGGAGGAAGGGTGCCCAAAGGAGCAAACACAGGAAGAGGGAGGGAGGATCAAAGTTGGTAGGAGGGGTAGATGGAGGGGAAGAGGGCATCATCAGGGAGAGGGAGCTGGCGGAAGCCACCTTGGGAGAGGGTAAGGAGGGTGGAGAGATGGAGACCGGGTGGGACGTGGGAATACAGGCGCGGCAGCGGGCGGGGGTGGGAGAGGATGCAATAGGCGAGGCAGAGAGCATGTCGTTCAAGGATCTGAACGGATTTGTAACAGGTAGGGGAGGCGGAGATCCAGGCAGGATGGGCGTAACAGAGGATAGGGCGGATGAGGGATTTATAGGTGTGGAGGATGGTGGAGGGGTCCAGACCCCACGTACGGCCGGAAAGAAGCTTGAGGAGACAGAGTCGGGATCGTGCCTTGGCTTGGATTGTCCTGAGATGGGGGGTCCAGGAGAGGCGACGGTCGAGGGTGACGCCAAGGTACTTATGGGTGGGAGTGAGGACGATAGGACAGCCACAGATGGTGAGATAGAAATCAAGGAGGCGGAAGGAATGGGTGGTTTTGCCTACAATGATCGCCCAGGTTTTGGAGGGATTGACCTTGAGCAACCACTGGTTGCACCAAGCACACATGCGCCAGACACTTGTTGTCCTATATAGGCGTTGCCGACCGCAGCGCCGTATTCTGCCTGTTTACACACCTCTGTGTCTGAATACGCATGCCCATACCAGTTTCCTTGGCGCTTCAGTGTATATGCTGCAGATCCCATAGTGAAGTAATATCTAATTAATATTTTACATTCACGAGCCCTTCAAAAAAGATGGGCCCAGCGGTGGTACCGTGGTGACACTGTGACCCGTATCATGATACGAATCGAGTTTCCTTACAACTCTTGCATGTAATGAGGACCGCAAAACTACATTCCTCCTGTGTGAGCTGTAATACACTGGACCTTCATAAGAACCTAACGCCCTTGAACGTGACACGGCATTTGAAAATTGATTAAGTGATTGCAGCTCCACGGTTCCTTATGTCCACGGCCAGTCTTTGTCACTAACTGTAACAAAAGCACGTTTCTGCCACTGAAGCAGGTCTGCTTTACTAGGCAGGGGCTTGCCAAAGCAGAAATGCAAGTAAAACAGCTATATATCTCCCCAACTGAAAAAAAAGTCAAGAGGGGTATACAAACTTCTTAGACACATTATAAAATGGCGTGTCTGTGTTTTACTGGCCAAGTGCGAATAGCACTCACGCACTGAGGGATGCGTACAAGCTTAATTATGTGTATATATAGTTCACCCCCTCTTTGGAATTGAAAATTTGAACGATTTTTGCCCGTTTAGGATATCGATACCGGCAAGGTATTGGTCCCAGGAATTTTAAGACCGTATCAAAATCTCTACAGCAGTTCCTCAGACTAGGCAGAACATAGAAAACAAAGTGAGCAGGCAATTTCAGTTTGTGTACGTAGAGAGACAGAGAAAATTTGATGAAACAGTTTTATTTAGTTACTGAAACATAGCTACAACATACGTTTTACGTTTGTATGACGTAATGTTCGTCTATTATGCTTTTAACGGACGCTGAGGGCAGTGTATCTTCAAATGACGAAAGACATTTTTTACGTGGTATAATTACAATTGATCTTTCAGAGTTTTTTTACTTTACTTATAATGTGAAACCTCGCTTCTTGCCAAATTTCATTATTCTAGGTAAACGCGAAGTACCCTATTGGTTTTGAAGAGTGAGTTTGCGAATATCAAAATGTGTGACATAAACGGCCGTATCTTTTGACTGCAGTGGCTTAGAAGCTTAAAATTTCTGCATCTCCAGGGGACCGTAGAGCTTAATACACTACTGGCCAGTAAAATTGCTACACCACGAAGATGACGTGCTACTGACGCGAAATTTATCCGACAGGAAGAAGATGCTGTAATATGCAAATGATTAGCCTTTCAGAGCATTCGCCGGCCGGTGTGGCCGAGCGGTTCTAGGCGCTACAGTCTGGAACCGCGCGACCGCTACAGTCGCAGGTTCGAATCCTGCCTCGGGCATGGATGTGTGTGCTGTCCTTAGGTTAGTTAGGTTTAAGTAGTTCTAAGTTCTAGGGGAGTGATGACCTCAGCAGTTAAGTCCCATAGTGCTCAGAGCCATTTTTTTTCAGAGCATTCACACAACGATGGCGCCGTTGGCGACACCTACAACGTGCTGACATGAGGAAAGTTTCCAGCCGATTTCTCATACACAAACAGCAGTTGACCGGCGTTGCCTGGTAAAACATTGTTGTGATGCCTCGTGTAAGGAGGAGAAATGCGTACAATCACGTTTCCGACTTTGATAAAGGTCGGATTGTAGCCGATCGCGATTGCGGTTTATCGTACCGCGACATTTCTGATCGCGTGGTCGAGATCCAATGACTGTTAGCAGAATATGGAATCGGTGGGTTCAGGAGGGTAATACGGAACGCAGTGCTGGATCCCAACGGCCTCGTATCACTAGCAGTCGAGATGACAGGCATCTTATCAGCATGGATATAACGGATCGTGCAGCCACGTCTCGATCCCAGAGTCAACAGGTGGGGACGTTTGCAAGACAACAACTGTGGTGTCACCGCCAGACACCACAATTGCTAGGTGGTAGCCTTTAAATCGGCCGCGGTCCGTTAGTATACGTCGGACCCGCGTGTCGCCACTGTCAGTGATTGCAGACCAAGCGCCACCACACGGCAGGACTAGAGAGACTTACTAGCACTCGCCCCAGTTGTACAGCCGACGTTCATAGCAATGGTTCACTGACAAATACGCTCTCATTTGCCGAGACGATAGTTAGCATAGCCTTCAGCTACATCATTTGCTACGACGTAGCAACGCGCCATTACCAGTGTATATTGAAATGGAAATTATGTACAGTCGAGAGAGATGTACAACGATTGTGAATTAAAGTTAAGTATTCTACCAGTACCTCCTGTTTTGCTAGTCTTATTTCTCTGACCTGTTCCAGACCTCACGCCACTCTGCGTGTAAATAAACGCGTTCATTTCGGCCTCCTCTAGCAACACGGTGTTGGCTCTTCTGCCAACACTTCACATGGCGCTGAGGATTTTGTGTTTGTTGATAGACTGATTTCATTGTGTCATGGCTTCGCCACAATCTCCAGATGTACTGTCCGAATTTTATCGCTTGCAGAATCAGCAGACGCAGGCCTTATTGGATGCCCTTGGACAGCTCGTCCAGGGTCAACGTGCAATGCAAACCGATGCGGCCGCCGCCGCTCCACCGCTCCCGCAGCCACAACATGCTGTTGCACCACCTTTTCGTCCTTTTGATGCGGCACTGGAAAGCTGGACGGAGTGGTCAAGCTAATTTGGATTCCACTCGCCGCCTACAGAATTCAAGGTAACGAGTGGCAGCCTTTTTTGTTAGCATCCGTCGGGTGCACACGTACCGTGTGATAGTGCAATTATTTCCCCGACGCGACATAGCAACTCTGTCCTACAACGAAATTTTGTCTGCATTAGATGCATATTTCAAGGAATCAGTCAATGTCGGTGCAAAAAGGTATATATTCTTTCGTACAAAACGTATGGCCAGTCAAACTAATCGGGAGTGGGTTGCCACCTTGCAATGCCTTACTAGGGATTGTGCATTTGAGTGTCAATGTGGACTCCCTTATTCAGATACTATGGTACGTGATGCTATTGCACAGAACGTTTCTGATGTTCATATAAGGGAACAGATTTTGAAACTAGTCAATCCCTCCCTTCAACAAGTGATGAACATATTGGATCGGCAAGACACACTTGACTTTGCTCAGGAATCTTTTGCAACTTCGCCAGCCGTGTGTCACGTTAACCGGCCCTCCGGGGGAGCTGCACGGAACAGTAAACAGCCCTTGCGCTCGTCCGCGCAGCTGCCGCCAAGCTCTCCACTAAGTGTACCACGCCAGCAAGCAAATGCAGTGCTAAAATCATGCCCGCGGTGTGCTACTAGACATTCGCGTGAGAATTGCCCGTCACGCCAAGCTATATGCTTTTTCTGTAATAGAAAAGGACATGTTCAAAGTGTTTGCCAGAAAAAGCTCAGAACGGACACTCACAACCATTCCAGGCCGTTTGCTTCGCGCCAGAATCGGAATCGAACCAAGAATACTCAGGCTAGTGAACCTTCGCCCATAGAAATTCATGTAGTTAATTCCACTCCGCCCAGTACCACTCTCTCTCGCAGTGACTGTGTTCGTCCCACAAATAGTGTGCGTCGACGTCGATGGAAATCCCTTCAAATCGCAAGTGATTCTGTACCAGTGTCAGTTCACGTTGCACGAGACAGTCGCTCTTGTCATCAGCAGGACAATAAACTTTTTGTAGACTTGGACATTAATGGCAACGTGATCCCATTCCAGCTCGATACTGGAGCTGCAGTTTCATTGATCAATAAAGACACGTACAAACAACTGAGCACACCTCCGTTGCGTGCCGCAAATGTTAAGTTAACTAGCTATTCCGGTCAGAATATCCCTGTGTTAGGACAGTGCAGCCTTCTTGCAACATACAAGGGACAAACAAAACTTGTGTCATTTTACGTCCTTCGTTCTTCTGCTGCAGTGAACTTGTCTGGTTTAGATTTATTTCAGTTGTTTAACTTGTCTATAGTCAATCAGGTCCTATCAGTGAACCAGACTGTGCCTTCAGCCAGTGTTTCTCGTCTATGTGAAGAATTTGCAGACATTTTTGCACCGGGCCTTGGTTGCGCTAAGAACTATGAAGCACATTTGGAACTGAAAGTAAATGCCCAACCGAAATTTTTCAGAGCGCGCAATGTTCCCCACGCATTGTGTGATGAGGTCGCAAGAACGTTAAAGGATTTGGAATCAGAAGGTGTGATTGAACGTGTACAGGCTTCTCTCTGGGCATCCCCCTTAGTAATTTTGCCAAAACCTTCCGGAAAATTGAGACTTTGTGTGGACTTCAAGGCAACAGTGAATCCACAATTAGTGATTGCAACTTATCCTCTACCCCGCCCGGAAGATCTTTTTGACAAACTGTACCCGGGTAAATATTTTTCGAAGTTGGACCTAGCAGATGCGTACTTGCAAATACCAGTGGACGACGAATCCCAGCGCATCTTGGTGGTTAACACGCATCTGGGTTTGTATCGTTTCAAAAGACTACCATTCGGGTGTGCATCCGCCCCTGCATTGTTTCAGCAATATCTACAAACTGTTTGTGCCTCGGTCCCTACTGCAGCAAACTATCTGGACGATATTGTGATATCCGGAAAGACGGAAGAAGAACATTTAGCCAATCTCAGAACATTATTTCAGGTCTTGCGACAAAATGGTCTTCGCTTGCGGAAGGACAAATGTGTGTTTTCTGCTCGTGACTTGCCCTATCTGGGACATGCAATCAATGCCCAAGGCATACATCCCAGTCCCGAGCACCTCCGTGCCATACAAGACTTGCCTTCGCCGCAGAATTTGAAGCAGCTACAGAGTGTGCTGGGAAAAATTAATTATTACCACAGATATGTTCCACATGCCTCTTCCATTTCAGCTCCGCTTCATCGCTTACGCCGTAAAGGTGTTCCGTTCGTCTGGACGACGGAATGCGAACGCGCCTTTCGCCAGTTGAAATCGGCGTTGCTTTCTAATACTTGCCTTACGCCATTCGATCCCCAGAAACCCCTTTTGTTGATGGTAGATGCATCGGATTTCGCACAAAGATGGATCGCATGATCGCCCTATTGCCTTTGCGTCCAAATTGCTCTCGTCTGCGCAAAGAAATTATTCACAGATCGAGAAAGAAGCCTTGGCTCTCGTATTTGGTGTTACAAAGTTTCATGATTTCTTGTATGGTCGTCACTTTGCCATCATCACAGACCACAAACCTTTGACGTCGCTTTTTCATTCGAACAAGCCTGTACCTCCACGTACAGCGCAGAAATTCATTCGCTGGTCTATTTTCCTCTCGCAGTACCGCTACGATATCTTGTATCGGTCCACTGCTAAGCACGGTAACGCCGATGCGTTGTCCCGTTTGCCTGTTGCTGAGGATAGAGCGTTCGATTCTTCAGAACTTGCTTGCATGTTCATTGATCCGGAAACCGATGACGTGGTCGAATCGTTTCCGATCGATTTTCGTCGTGTAGCTACAGCCACAGCTGCTGACCCTGTCCTTGCTATCGTTTTGCGTTTTGTTGCTACGCAATGGCCCTTGTCAAAGTCACGGATCGAGGATCCGTTGGTTCGCCGATTTTTTGCTCACAAGGAGAGACTTTTTGTACGACGTGGTGTTTTGCTATTGCGTTCTGAAATGATCAGTCCAGGGTCGTGGTCCCACGTTCGTTACAGTCTTACGGCTTCTCCACCAAGGACATTGGGGTATAGTGCGAACGAAACAACTTGCTCGTCATCACTGTACTTGGTTCGGAATCGATGCTGCGATTACGAATATGTGCTCTTCTTGCATGGCGTGTGCCGAACAACAATCCGCACCGCCGCGGAAATTCTTTGCATGGCCAAAAGCCACTTCCCCTTGGCAACACTTACACATCGATTTTGCTGGTCCATTCTGGAATGCTCGATGGTTCGTTGTGGTAGATTCATTCAGTAATTTTCCTTTTGTTGTCAGGATGTCTTCCACGACGTCATCTGCCACCATCCACGCGTTATCCGATATCTTTTGCATTGAAGGTCTTCCACAGACTATTGTTTCCGACAATGGCCCACAATTCATGTCCGCAGAATTTGTCATTCTGCAAGGCCAATGGTATTCAACATCTGACGTCCGCGCCGTTTTCGCCGCAGTCAAACGGTGCCGCTGAACGATTGGTCCGGACTTTCAAGTCACAGATGTTGAAGTTCAAAGAGTCGCATTCTCGGGAGGACGCGTTGTTGCTCTTTTTGTCTTCGTATCGCTCTCAGCCCCGAGATGGTCGCTCGCCGGCTGAGTTGTGGTGTCACCGCCAGACACCACACTTGCTAGGTGGTAGCATTTAAATCGGCCGCGGTCCGTTAGTATACGTCGGACCCGCGTGTCGCCACTGTCAGTGATTGCAGACCGAGCGCCACCACACGGCAGGTCTAGAGAGACTTACTAGCACTCGCCCCAGTTGTACAGCCGACTTTGCTAGCGATGGTTCACTGACAAATTACGCTCTCATTTGCCGAGACGATAGTTAGCATAGCCTTCAGCTACGTCATTTGCTACGACCTAGCAAGGCGCCATTACCAGTTACTATTGATGCTGTAAAACATGTACCGTGTAGAGCGATGTTCACCAATTATGGATTAAAGTTTATTCAAACAGATACGTACTATTTTTGCTAGTCTCATATCCCTGACCTGTTCCAGACCTCACGCCAGCCTGCGTGAGCTTAAACGCGTGCCTTTCGGCTTCCTCCTAGTGGACTGGCTGTCTTGCCAGTCCACAACAGTAGTGATGAAGAGTAGGCTGAAGTTCAAGACATTAGTCAGGAAGAATCAATACGCAAAGAAATGGGATACGGAAGTACTAAGGAATGACGAGATACGTTTGAAGTTCTCTAACGCTATAGATACAGCAATAAGGAATAGCGCAGTAGGCAGTACAGTTGAAGAGGAATGGACATCTCTAAAAAGGGCCATCACAGAAGTTGGGAAGGAAAACCTAGGTACAAAGAAGGTAGCTGCGAAGAAACCATGGGTAACAGAAGAAATACTTCAGTTGATTGATGAAAGGAGGAAGTACAAACATGTTCCGGGAAAATCAAGAATACAGAAATACAAGTCGCTGAGGAATGTAATAAATAGGAAGTGCAGGGAAGCTAAGACGAAATGGCTGCAGGAAAAATGTGAAGACATCGAAAAAGATATGATTGTCGGAAGGACAGACTCAGCATACAGGAAAGTCAAAACAACCTTTGGTGACATTAAAAGCAACGGTGGTAACATTAAGAGTGCAACGGGAATTCCACTGTTAAATGCAGAGGAGAGAGCAGATAGGTGGAAAGAATACATTGAAAGCCTCTATGAGGGTGAAGATTTGTCTGATGTGATAGAAGAAGAAACAGGAGTCGAATTAGAAGAGATAGGGCATCCAGTATTAGAATCGGAATTTAAAAGAGCTTTGGAGGACTTACGGTCAAATAAGGCAGAAGGGATAGATAACATTTCATCAGAATTTCTAAAATCATTGGGGGAAGTGGCAACAAAACGACTATTCACGTTGGTGTGTAGAACATATGAGTCTGGCGACATACCATCTGACTTTCGGAAAAGCATCATCCATACAATTCCGAAGACAGCAAGAGCTGACAAGTGTGAGAATTATCGCACAATCAGCTTAACAGCTCATTCATCGAAGCTGCTTACAAGAAGAATGGAAAAGAAAATTGAGAATGCGCTAGGTGACGATCAGTTTGGCTTTAGGAAAAGTAAAGGGACGAGAGAGGCAATTCTGACGTTACGGCTAATAATGGAAGCAAGGCTAAAGAAAAATCAAGACACTTTCATAGGATGTGTCGACCTGGAAAAAGCGTTCGACAATATAAAACGGTGCAAGCTGTTCGAGATTCTGAAAAAGTAGGGGTAAGCTATAGGGAGAGACGGGTCATATACAATATGTACAACAACCAAGAGGGAATAATAAGAGTGGACGATCAAGAACGAAGTGCTCGTATTAAGAAGGGTGTAAGACAAGGCTGTAGCCTTTCGCCCCTACTCTTCAATCTGTACATCGAGGAAGCAATGATGGAAATAAAAGAAAGGTTCAGGAGTGGAATTAAAATACAAGGTGAAAGGACATCAATGATACGATTCGCTGATGACATTGCTATCCTGAGTGAAAGAGAAGAAGAATTAAATGATCTGCTGAACGGAATGAACAGTCTAATGAGTACACAGTATGGTTTGTGAGTAAATCGGAGAAAGACGAAGGTAATGAGAAGTAGTAGAAATGAGAACAGCGAGAAACTTAACATCAGGATTGATGGTCACGAAGTCACTGAAGCTAAGGAATTCTGCTACCTAGGCAGTAAAATAACCAATGACGGACGGAGCAATGAGGACATCAAAAGCAGACTCGCTATAGCAAAAAAGGCATTTCTGGCGAAGAGAAGTCTACTAATATCAAATACCGGCCTTAATTTGAGGAAGAAATTTCTAAGGATGTACGTCTGGAGTACAGCATTGTACGGTAGTGAAACATGGAGTGTGGGAAAACCGGAACAGAAGAGAATCGAAGCTTTTCAGATGTGGTGCTATAGACGAATGTTGAAAATTAGGTGGACTGATAAGGTAAGGAATGAGGAGGTTCTGTGCAGAATCGGAGAGGAAAGGAATATGTGGAAAACACTGATAAGGAGAAGGGACAGGATGATGGGACATCCGCTAAGACACGAGGGAATGACTTCCATGCTACTAGAGGGAGTTGTAGAGGGCAAAAGCTGTAGCGGAAGACAGAGATTGGAATACGTCAAGCAAATAATTGAGGACGTAGGTTGCAAGTGCTACTCTGAGATGAAGAGGTTAGCACAGGAAAGGAATTCGTGGCGGGCTGCATCAAACCAGTCAGTAGACTGATGACCAAAAAAAAAGAGACAGACGACCCCACTGCTGCTGCAAGGCCATTAATGGCCACAAGGAAAAGTGGCACGCTCAATACAGAGCCCTGTGGTACGCCGTTTTCCTGGACATGAAGGGAACTATGGGATGTGCCAAGTAAAACGCGGAATGTCCGAACAGATAAAAAATTCTGAATAAAAATGGGGAGAGAGCCCCGCAGACCCCACCCGTGCAACGTGGCGAGAATATGGTGCCGCCACGTCGAGTCATATGCTCTGGAGAGGTCGAAAAAGACGGAGACGAGGTGTTGGCGTCGGGAAAAAGCAGTGCGGATTGCAGACTCGAGAAAGACCAAGGTATCGGCGGTGGAACGGCCCTGACGGGAGCCGCTCTGGCACGGCGCCAGAAGACCCCGAGACTCGAGCAGCCAACACAGCTGTCGACTCACCATACGTTCCAGTAGCTTGCACAGAGTGTTTGTCAAGCTGATGGGCCGATAGCTACCCACATCAAGCTGGTCCTTACCAGGCTTCAGCACCGGAATGATGGTACTTTCTCGCCACTGCGACGGAAAGACACCATCGCCCCATATGCGGTTGAAGATGGCAAGAACACATCGCTGACGGTCCGAGGACAGGTGTTTGAGCATCTGATTGTGGATTCCATCTGGCCCAGAGACTGTATCGGGGCACTGTGCCAGGGCGCTTTGGAGTTCCCACGAACTAAATGGGGCGTTATACGCCTCAGGGTTGCGAGAAGCAATAGAAAGCCGTTTGCCTTCCTCCCGGCGTCTTAGAGCGCGAAACGCAAGCGGGTAATTCCCCGACGCAGAGGCCCAAACATAGTGCTGCACGAAATGCTCGGCGACTACATCGGCATCGGTGCATAGCGCCCCGTTGATGGAAAGCCCTGGGACACCTGTAGAGTGCTGCAATCCATAGATGCCCCAAATCCTCATCCACACCTGGGAGGGTGAAGTATGGGACCCAATGGTGGAAATGTACCTCTCCCAGCACTCCTGTTTCCGCCTTTTGATGAGCCGCCGGACCTGAGCACGGAGACGTTTGAATGAAACGAGGTTCTCCAAAGAAAGGTGCCGCTTATGTCGCTGAAGAGCCCGCCGACGCTCTTTAATGGCTTCAGCGACCTCCGGAGACCACCAAGGCACTGACTTTCACTGGGGGCACCCTAACGAACGAGGAATGGTACGTTCTGCAGCAGAAACAATCGCTGCAGTCAGTGTCTCAACCGCCACATCGATGGGACCGTGGAGGAGAGGTTCAACAGTGGCAGCAGAGGAGAACACTGCCCAGTTTGCCTTGCTAAATACCCATCTGGGCAAGCGTTCAGGGGAGCGACGCTGGGGTAGTGAAAGGAAGATGGGAAAATGGTCACTACCACACAGGTCGTCATGGACTCTCAGGTGGACCAATGGTACAAGCCCTGGGCTGCACAACGACAGATCTATGACCGAGAACGTGCCATGCGCCACACTGAAATGTGTGGCGGCGCCAGTGTTTAAGAGGCAGAGGTCGAGTTGGGAGATGAGATTCTCGACATCTCTGCCTCAGCCAGTAATCTTCGTTCCTCCCCACAGGGAATTGTGGGCGTTAAAATCCTCCAGGAGAAGAAAAGGCGTGGGGAGTTGGGTGACAAGTGCAACCAATTCAGTCAGGGGGACTGTACCACCCGGAGGGTGCTAGACACTGCAGACGGATATGTCCTGTGTAGTCCTTACGCGGACAGCCACAGCTTCCAATGATGTTTGAAGGGGCACAGCAGCACTATATACAGAGGTGAGGACATACACGCAGGCTCCACCTGACACGCTATGGTAATTGCTACGGTTACAGTAATAGCCCCTGTATCCACGAAGGACAGGGGTCTGCATTGTCGGGAACCAGGTTTCCTGTAGGGCAATGCAGAAAGCAGGTGTCATGCGTAGAAGCTGGCGTAGCTCAGGTAGATGGCTAAAATAACCGCCATAATTCCACTGGAGGATGGTACAAAGCGTGTCATGTAGGGGCATGAAGGCACTGAAAAGGCTAATTACTTCACAGAGTCACATGCTGCCACCGACTGAGTGATTGACGTCGCAACTTCCACCGTTTCTGATGAGACTGCGAGATCCAGGTCATCAGGGGACGCAACGAGCTCGACCACATCCTCAGAGGCTGAACTGACAGGAAGTGGTGGCGCGGGAACCACTGGGTCCTTACTCTTTTTAGAAAGCTTCCTCTTCTCTCTCTTGTCTTTGGGAGGAGGGTGTGCATCCTGGGAGGGCTTTCCTAACGTATCGTCAGGAACAGAGGAAGAGCGTGAAGCCCTTCGACCAGCAGCTGGGGGCTTCTTCAGCCACTGGCTAGTGTCTTGTGAGACATTGGTAGAGTCCTTGGAAGGTACTCCCCCAAGGGACCCCTTCCGAACGAAGGATTCCGGAGGAGGCTGTTGCATCTCTGGCGGAGTAGCCAGAGAGGGCTGTAGCTTCGGGAGTAGTGGAAGAGAGAGTGGCCCGTACCAGCAGTGGGGCAGGCGTAACTTGATTTCTCTGTGGGCCAACAGAGAAGGTAGTCATTGCAGGAACTGGTGGTGTCTGTGTGACGGTAGCATAACTCCTCAACATAGGTGTGAGGTTGAGTCGTTCCAGATTCATCTTTGCCTCTTGGTAAGTTAAACGGTCCAAGGTCTTAATTTCTTGTATCTTCCGCTCTCGCTGGTAGACTGCTCAGTCTGGTGAGCAGGGAGAATGATGCTCCCCACTGTTAACGCAGGTGGGAGGCGGAGCACATGGAGCATTAGGATGCGAAGGTCATCCACAATCTCGACACGTGGGGCTGACAGTACATCTGGAGGACATGTGTCCGAATTTCCAGCACTGGAAGCATCGCATAGGGGGCGGGACATAGGGCATGACATCACACCGGTAGATCATGACCTTGACCTTCTCAGGCAAGCAGTCGCTTTCAAAGGCCAGGATGAAGGCACCCCTAAAGACACGAGAGACAAAGTGTACACCTTGTCGTGCCAGGTCCTCCCGTAGCTCGTCATCAGGCTGTAGCAGAAGATCTTTATGAAAAATAATCCCCTGGACCAAATTTAAGGACTTATGGGGAGTGACAGTAATGGGGATGTCACCGAGCTTCTCACAGGTGAGTAATGCCCAGGACTGTGCAGATGAAGCTGCTTGTATCAGAATGGCCCCGCTCCTCATTTTGGAAAGAGACGCCACTTCACCAAATTTATCTTCGAGATTGTGCACAAAGAAAAGAGGCTTAGTCCCCAAAAACGAATCCCCATCAGTTCTGCTGCATACAAGGTATCGCGGCTAATATGACTCCTGTCTGTCTGCAGCCCTACGTTCCTCCCATGGTGTGGCTAGGGAAGGGAATGAGTTGGGGTTATATGTCACAGCGTTAAATTCCACCTTACCACGTTTAGAGACATTGGCGGTCAGGTGACGACCAGATTGAGATTTCACCCGCTTCATTGCGGGCACCGCCCCGATGCTTCCCACTCTGACCACGGGCTCTCCCCACAGGCGCCACCCAGCCACAGCTAAGGCCACCTGGCAGGATGGCCATTTCCAGGAGTCCCGATGCCCCAGAGAGACAGGCATCTACTCCGTGGCTTATGTGGGGAGGTGTCACCTCAGGCATCGGCAGTACGATCCCTGTGTTGTCAGGGGGCTACAGCCTAGAAGGTACATGACGACCCCACCACAACGGGCTGGCTACCGTGCTGGATTTTGGGTGCCATGGGTAGTCCATAGTGATCGTGGGTGCAGATGGTGACGCACTAAGGGCGTAACTAACACAATCCATCAGGTGTGTATGCCCAAAATGAGGGATGGAGGGTGCAGTTACGACGCCAAGACGATAAAGAGTGCCAAGGTCTTAGGGCACAGAGGACTCATGGTGCACCACGTAAAGTGTCCTTCCCCAAAAGGCTTGTACTTCTGTTGAATTTGGAAAAATGAAGGTCAAACCCCAATGGGGACCATCACATTAAAGGCTGAAACAGTTGAGACTCCTTTTAGTTGCCTCTTACGACAGGCAGGAATACTGCGGGCCTATTCTTACCCGCAGACCCGCAGGGGGCTCATTCTCAGACGCTGAGCTTGCAGGTAGCGGTGGGACAGGTGCCACCGCAAGTTCCTTGGCCTTAGAGATCTTCCACTTGGATTTCTCACGCTGCTCCTTGGGTTTCACTGGCTGGGAGGGCTTCACTGATTCAGACTCCGGGATGGAGGAGGATCACGAAACCCTACAAACAGCTGGTTGTGGGCACTTATGCCACTGTCGGGCGTCAGCCTTCCCACTTGTGGAAACCAGGGAAGGATGAGACCCTTGCAAGCGAGAGAAGCCAAAGAAGGGAGATGCTTCTCCGGCTTAGAAGCGGGGACTGACATTCCCGATGTGTGTGGGGGTTTTGCCCCTGAGGTAGGCAGCACTAAAGCCACAAATGGGATGGTTCCCCCTATGGGCAAGGGTACAGGTGTTGTACGGTTCGGCGATCCGACTGCAAGTAGCAGAACAGATGGTGCTAACACAGTTGTCGTTGCAGCGGTATAGGAGGAAGTCATTTGCACAGGATGTAGTCGTTCATATTTCCTCTTAGCCTCAGAATAGGTCAGTCGGTCCAGGGTCTTATATTCTGTAAGATCCTGTAGTCTGGCGAGCAAGGTGAATGATGCTCTCCGCAGTTGACACGAATGGGAGGTGGGGCACATGGATTATTGGGGTGTGATGGGCGTCAGCAAACTCGACATGTGAGGCTGGACGTACAGCGGGAAAACATATGGTCGAACTTCCAACACTTAAAGCATCGCATTGGGGGAGGGATATATGGCTTGATATCTCAGCAGTAGACCATCACCTTGAACCTCTCAGGTAATGTGTCACCCTCAAAGGCCAAGACGAAGGCACCAGTGGCAATTTTATGATCCTCGGACCCTGGTGGACCCGCCGGACAAAATGGACACCTCGTCACTCTAAGTTGATGCACAGCTCATCATCGGACTGTAAAATGAGATTGCTGTGGAAAATAATGCCCTGGACCATATTTAAGATTTTATGGCGTGTGATAGTAACAGAAACATCCCCCAGCTTCTTACAAGCGAGTAATGCCCGTGACTAGGCAGAGGATGTAGTTTTTATCAAGACTTACCCAGACCGCATTTTGGACAAGCCCTCCGCCTCCCCGAACTTGTCCTCCAAATGCTCTACAAGGAACTGAGGCTTCATGGGTACAAAGGATTCCCCATCAGCTCTGGTACAGACGAGATACAGGGGCGAATACGTTTCACTGTCATTCATAGCCCTCCGTTCCTCCCATGGTGTGGCTAAGGCGGGGAACAATTTGGGGTCATACATGTTAGCTTTAAAGTGAGCCCTCGAGCGCTTAGAGACTGCTGGTGGTTGGCCACCAGAAAGAGAAGTGCCATGCTTCATTTCGTGTCACCCACCCTGATGCCACCTACTCCGACCAAGGGCCCTCCCCACGGGCGCCACTCAGCCACAGCAAGGGCCACCTGGCAGGATGGCCATTGCCAGGAGTCCTGATGCCCCAGGGATATGGGCATCGACTCCTTGGCATACGTGAGGAGTTAACGGCGCAGGCATCAGTAGAGTGATCGCTGTGTTGTCATGGGGCTACAACCAACTGGGTAAATGGCGGCCCCACCATAACGGACTGGCTACCATGTTGGATATTAGGTGACAAGTATTCCACGGTCATAGTCAGTGCAGAAAGCGGCACTGCACATTGCAGGGCGGAAAGTGCACGCAGGAATGTATCCGTGGCCAAGAGATGGAGAGTGGGCAGAACTACAATGCAACGATGAAGAAGCTGGCGAAAGGTCTCAACAGGCCGGCCGGTGTGGCCGTGCGGTTCTAGGCGCTTCAGTCTGGAACCACGTAACCACTAAGGTCGCAGGTTCAAATCCTGCATCGTGCATGGATGTTTGTGCTGTCCTTAGGTTAGTTAGGTTTAAGTAGTTCTAAGTTCTAGGGAATTGTTGACCACAGATGTTAAGTCCGATAGTGCTCAGAGCCATTTGAACCAAGGTTTCAACACACAATGGACACAATGCACCAAATAAAACGCCCTTCCGAAATCGGCTCGCTCTTCGGAATAATTTTGAGATATGGAAGTCAAACCCGACAAGGAACCACCACATTCGGGCCGGAACGTTTGAGACTCCTTTTAGTCACCATTTACGACAGGCAGGAATACTGTGGGCCTAGTCTAACCCCCAGACCCGCAGCGGGGTGACAGAGGGAACATAACCTGGTACCATATACTACCACTTGCGGATTGAGAGCAGGAAAAACGATTGCTTAAATGCCTCTTAGTCTTCTTTTGTCCCTATCCTGCTGCAGCAGTACGTAGAGGATTGAAGAGTACCTCTACAGTGTGTCTGACTACTATAGGTTCAAAGGAAAGGACTGAGCAGAGGACACCAAAACAGGTACATAATCGTAATAAGCATAGACCCGGAATGGTTTTCACAAATCCCCTTTTAACACGATAACGAACTTGGAACGAACACTTCAATCAGGTAAAGATCCTCAAGTGCAATTTAAGCAAAAAAAAAAAAATTCCTTTGAAGTTTTCAAATTCTCTGAATTGAAACTTCTGGCCTGGGGACAGCTACCCTAATCGTCTGCAAGTTCGTAGGCCACTCCCACTACTGTTCACCTCGTGTAACCCAAGCACTACCACCTGGGCCTGGCCTGTCCTCTACACTTGTCTTTGGTTTCCTGAGTTGGAGTCGTCTCACTGGTTTCCAACAGCGTCAGTACATGGCGATGTACTGTGTCTTAATACATCGTAACGAGGAAAGAATTTTTTTATTGTGATTATGTGCTTGTTTCATTGTCCTCAGCTTCAACCCATCCGTAACAGTCTAGCATCCTGTAGATTCTTCGCTTAATATTGGTTCTTTGGGAATTTTGTAATACCGCTTACGTGCGATAATTGGTGTATAGCTCTTAACCCTAGGTTGCATATACAGGGCCTCCGAGACCCTTGTATGTCTTCATTTTTAAAAAATTCTGTATTTTTTTGTTTGATTTCAAACTGCTTTCCAGTACTCTTTCGCTAACACTGTGACATTCCTCCTATCAAATCTGAACGAGATACCTTTTTAAGTTTTTTGTATAATTCAATATGTTTACTCATACACCGTGAATGCATAAGCAGGGCTTCAGAAGCCCTCACACATTTATAAATGTTCTTTAGCCTATATTGTGTTCAACATTTGTTTGGGAGCAGTTATTAAGTCAACAATAACTGTAGTGTTATTTCCAGTAACAGAAGAGCCAACAGCAGCAGTAGCTGTAGTAGTAATAGTATAACTAAAAAATAATACACACTACTTTCACATATTGGCGATGTATTATTGATCTTTTTGCTATCAAATGTTTTATTATTGCTTAGTATTGTTATCCTGTGCTGCTCTTGTCAGCCTCATTGTTACTATAGTTTGTTGCTGCAAGACCCATATGGTTACGAATATGACTCGTTTAGTGTTGCACAAGCTGCTGTCCGAGAGAGACTCCTTTTGCTATGGCTTCGACACGCCTAGCAAGAGAGTCAGTACGTGGAAATGCAGCTAATTTTAAAAGTGTTGTGGCTCAGTGGTTTGAAGAAGATGATTCTTGCGAGGAAGGAAATATTTTTGAAGATGCAAGTATTGAAGAATCAGCCAATGAACCTACAGATGTGAATATTGAGGTAGATGACAGTCCTTCCAATTATATTACTTCATCAGAGACTGAAAATGAAGAACCACCACAAAAAGGTATAGAAGACCACACATACATTAGTCGGAATAAAACGATTTCGAAATTAGATCCGCCTGTCCATAATATCGTAAAGAGGGCACCTGGTTCAGCCCATGTTTTGAAAACCTGTAAACCTAAGGATGCCTGGGATTATTTCATCTCCAAGGAAATACTAGAGGAAATCATCAACTGCACAAATATTGAAGGCAGAAGAGTGGCTGCTTTACGTGGTAAAACGTTTCGCTTGTTGAAATGGAGGGTTTTCTTGGTCTTTTACTGCTTTCTGGTGTTGAGGAGAGTTGGGATGTCCCTATTAGAGAATTATTCTTGGATGAAAAGGCAAATCTTACGTATAAGGCCACCATGTCAGGAAATAGATTCGAGGATATAAGGAGAATGATTAGATTTGATGACAGGCATACCCGAGAAGCTCGATCTGCAGATGACAAACTTGCAGCTATTTCGCTATGTGTGGGAACTATTTCTTGACAAGTGTAGAAATAGAATGATTCCCAATGATTCGTTCACAGTTGACGAACAGCTAGTCCCATTCCGTGGAAGATGCAGCTTCACCGAGTATATGCCATATAAACCAGCCAAATATGGCATAAAAATATTTTGGTTATGTGATGCTACATCTGCATGTGCTTTAGATGGAATTGTTTACACGGGAAGGAAGCCCCATGAACCTATTCAGAAAAATCTTGGATTGAATGTGGTGAAAGATCTTGCTAAAAGCATTGAAGGTTCATCAAAAAATATTACTGTTGACAACTTCTTTACTAGTGTGCAGCTGGCAGAAGAGATGCTTCAGAAGCAAATTACAGTGGTGGGAACAATCAAACAAAATAAACCAGAAATCCCTAATGCGATGAAACCATCTGCTTCAAGAGCGATTCATTGCATTTAGACGTGACATTACAATGGTGCGTTAGGTTCCCAAAAAGAAATAATCTGTAGTTCTCATTAGCACAATGCATCACGACAGAAACATTGATGAAACTCATGCAAAAAAGAAACCAGATATAATAAAGTTCTATAACTCTACGAAGTGTGGAGCAGATCAAATGGACCAGAAAATTCGTTATTACACTTGCAAGAGACAAACAAGATGATGACCATTTGCATTATGGATGAATATGATGGACGTCGCAGCAATGAACAGTGAAATTTGATTTTCTGTCCAACATCTGACATACCATAGTGGAAGAAGTTATAAACGGCGTTTATTCCTAAGAGATTTAGCAGAGGAAATGGTAAGACCACTAATGGAACTTCATATTCAGATCCCTAATCTTCCAAAGAAAATCGTTGATGCCATGCAAAGGTGTGGTGTCCAAAAAGATGTCATATTGCCGAACCAACTGCCTGTTTCAGGAAAAAGAAGAAGATGCAATTATTGTCCATATAATAAACACAGGAAAATGCTATGACATGCATTAAGTGTAAAACCAACATTTGTACGTAACATAGTGGCGTTCTTTGTGTTTCTTGTTTGTCACATGTTGAAAACTAAGAAAAAGGCAATTTTATGTGAACAATGAATAATAACTTTTTGTCAAAATTTTGCCAATATACATAATATTGTGAATAATGAGTATGTTTTAATTGAAGAAATTGACTGTAATAAATGTTATAAAATGTAAACTGCAATAAAATTATTTGTATATAATGTATGTAACTAACAAAAATTCCCTCTTAGAGTGAAATTAATAAAATGTTAATCAGGCCAACCAGATCCTGTTACTGTATCGTAGGAATCTTTCAATATGACAGATTTGACAGAAATAAATTTAACTCCAAAGAATGATTATATGAAAAGAGGAAAAATTTAAATTAGGGCAGGGCCTTGGAGGCCCTGCATATGCATTCATGTGTGTTTTCGGCACCATGCATCCTAGGGTTAAGAGTCTGCCATTTCAGGTCTTTCAACGTTTCCCTGACGTCCTCGAGTCAAAGAAATCTGCTAGACAATACTAATTGTAACCTCAGGTTGGTTGGTTGTCTGGGGGAAGAGACCAAGCAGCGAGGTCATCGGTCTCATCGGATTAGGGAAGGACGGGGAAGGAAGTCGGCCGTGCCCTTTCAGAGGAATCCCGGCATTTTCCTGGAGCGATTTTAGGGAAATCACGGAAAACCTAAATCAGGATGGCCGGACGCGGGATTGAACCGTCGTCCTCCCGAATGCGAGTCCAGTGTGCTAACCACTGCGCCACCTCGCTCGGTGTAACCTCAGGCATTTTGCAGATGACGCAATGTGTAACGAACTACTGTTGAAAAGAGGTGCCGGATGTTTTGTCAGAAGTTGATAACATTTGATATTGTTCAGAAATATACAACTGTGCACGTCACAAAATTCATAAAACGGGTATTCTGTGACTAGTATGTCACTCAGTGAAAACTGGACTCATTCACGACATACAAATACGTGGTTGCAGGAATACCTGGAGGTATGAAATGCAAAACCCCGTTGTAAGTGAAAAAAGGGCTAGCTTATGAAACACTCGTGCGACCCAGCGTAAAATATTGTTGAAGTATGCGGGACCCATACCAGATAGGACCTACAGGGGATGCTGAAACACACAATGAAGAGCAGCGCAATTGGTCAGAGGGTTGTTTGATGCGCGGGAAAGTGTCACCGAGGTAGTGATGAAACTGGCTTCGTAAAGCAGAGGTCAACAATTCCCCCTGAACCTAATCTCGATGGAAGTAGAGGACGGGGTATTAATTGTCTACGCTGAATTACATGAAATCTCTTTGAACAGTTCCATACAAAAGAGATAAAGTACTCCAGGATGACCGCCGCCCGACACCCACTGGGTGGTGGAGAGATTGGAGACGGCCTCTTGGCCCTGCTGGCGGAATTCTGAATCTCAGTACAATCTCAGGGCGGTGTGCCACAGAACCTGCTGGTGAGACCTGACCCAGGCCGAAACTGCAGCAAGTTACAGCAGGACTCTTGAAACTGCGACCTCACTTGCTACTTTCGTCATGCAATTGACTTAGCACAGACTAAATACGTGGTGCCGAAAACGACAACGAGAAATTAAAGTTCCTTTAACATAGACACAGGGGTTTAATGTTCATTAAACAGGTAATTAACCTATCCTTAAGGCCTCTGGTATGCGGTACCAACACCAGGAACCCAACAACTTAACAATGTGTGCTTATCTGGGACAGACCTGGAAGGCGGCAGGTGGCTTAAACACCATCAACGAACTCTAACAGTTAGGAGAAGCAGAGCTAAGTCTTTAGTAACAAAATTTTCAAAACTTACTGTGCTTCAAAAAAGTATGTCTGGCCGAGCTCGTAAGTACTCCGCCCAGTTACTGCTACACAGGCTGCCTAGTAGCCCACAGAATCACAAAATCAGTTACAGATGCCGATGCACAAATTGCGGTAGCAGCCATTAAAACAAAGGACTTTTTCGCTGCGGCGGGACCTTCTCATGAAATTTCAATCACCAACTCTCTCCACAGAGTGTGAACATATTTCCTTGGCGCCTACATAAATAGGGAGGAATCATCATGATCATTATCCGAGCGGAATGGTAGAGAAATAGCTTTAAAATGGTTCTATGAACCCTCTGCCAGGTACTTAATTGTGAATAACAGATTAATCGTGTAAATGTAGATAAACTTAACCACAAAGATAGTACGACCGTATTCAGATCAGTACTTCACGTCAGGCACACTTCAGTAAGATCACTTCACTTTTCTACACAAGCGAAGCGCCCTACTTGACACAAACGTGCTCTGCAGTAACAACCGATACAAAAGACAGAAAAACAACACTATAAAAGCTTTTAAAATCAACTCAACGAAACCAATACCAGTTACAAACAAACCTGATCTCACAACGCCGTGCACTGTCGGGCACAGTCTGAACCCCTGACAACAAACCACCGGGACGCGTCACGTATCACCATTCTGGAAACAGTACCACGGCGGCAGCCCACAAGTTGTTCCCTTTCTCATTAACCTGATAGCAGCAGCAAGACAGAAATGAGAGATGACCAGTAAATCAGTAACGGGCGTTTCCGTCACTTTACGACGGCAGCTACGCACAATAGCACTCCACCGCAAATTACAGACCTAAACCACCGACGTTGCTTTACAGTAATCCACGACGGCAGCACCACACAACTTCTCGACGGCGGCGTGCTACATCTGGAGTTTCCTTCTTATAAGTAAACGTTTTCGAGCCGTATTTCACCGCCTTACTGCTACACTAAGCACCTTGCTGCCAACGGTGAAGCTACATACAACAGGGAGCGACCGACCACTCTTGGCTACAAATTGCGCAAGCCTGCACCTCGATTGTGGCCCGTGCAACCACCAGAAACAGAGATCAACAGGACTCTATCTACCACGACGTGCTTAGCGACACCAGAGTACGGCCGAGCTATCGGAATCCACAACCCTGGCCCACGGTAAGCTCGTAAACACGGGCGGTAGGGAAGTGAAAGTCAGCCCAAGCGTGTAGTACCACACCTCGCGGCCGCAGCGGACGCCGCTAGCGCCACCATGGCAACGCGCGCACAAAGGACGTCAAACACTCCGTGGAGTACAGAGCAAGTACACCAGGTGGCGCGATGGCGCGAATCCCAAATAGTCGGGGAAGAACACGAACTGGCACTCGCCAAAGCCTACATACAGGGTGTTTCAAAAATGACCGGTATATTTGAAACGGCAATAAAAACTAAACGAGCAGCGATAGAAATACACCGTTTGTTGCAATATGCTTGGGACAACAGTACATTTTCAGGCAGACAAACTTTCGAAATTACAGTAGTTACAATTTTCAAAAACAGATGGCGCTGCTGTCTGGGAAACTCTGTAGTACGATATTTTCCACATATCCACCATGCGTAGCAATAATATGGCGTAGTCTCTGAATGAACTTACCCGAAACCTTTGACAACGTGTCTGGCGGAATGGCTTGACATGCAGATGAGATGTACTGCTTCAGCTGTTCAATTGTTTCTGGATTCTGGCGGTACACCTGGTCCTTCAAGTGTCCCCACAGAAAGAAGTCACAGGGGTTCATGTCTGGCGAATAGGGAGGCCAATCCACGCCGCCTCCTGTATGTTTCGGATAGCCCAAAGCAATCACACGATCATCGAAATATTCATTCAGGAAATTAAAGACGTCGGCCGTGCGATGTGGCCAGGCACCATCTTGCATAAACCACGAGGTGTTCGCAGTGTCGTCTAAGGCAGTTTGTACCGCCACAAATTCACGAAGAATGTCCAGATAGCGTGATACAGTAATCGTTTCGGATCCGAAAAATGGGCCAATGATTCCTTTGGAAGAAATGGCGGCCCAGACCAGTACTTTTTGAGGATGCAGGGACGATGGGACTGCAACATGGGGCTTTTCGGTTCCCCATATGCGCCAGTTCTGTTTATTGACGAAGCCGTCCAGGTAAACCAAATGCTGCCCACATGCATATCGCCGTCATCAATCCTGTGCACTGTATCGTTAGCGAATGTCTCTCGTGCAGCAATGGTAGCGGCGCTGAGGGGTTGCCGCGTTTGAATTTTGTATGGATAGAGGTGTAAACTCTGGCGCATGAGACGATACATGGACGTTGGCGTCATTTGGACCGCAGCTGCAACACGGCGAACGGAAACCTGAGGCCACGGTTGGATCACCTGCTGCACTAGCTGCGCATTGCCCTCTGTGGTTGCCATACGCGGTCGCCCTACCTTTCCAGCACGTTCATCCGTCACGTTCCCAGTCCGTTGAAATTTTTCAAACAGATCCTTTATTGTATCGCTTTTCGGTCCTTTGGTAACATTCAACCTCCGTTGAAAACTTCGTCTTGTTGCAACAACACTGTGTTCTAGGCGGTGGAATTCCAACACCAGAAAAATCCTCTGTTCTAAGGAATAAACCATGTTGTCTACAGCACACTTGCACGTTGTGAACAGCACACGCTTACAGCAGAAAGACAACGTACAGAATGGCGCACCCACAGACTGCGTTGTCTTCTATATCTTTCACATCACTTGCAGCGCCATCTGTTGTTGAAAATTGTAACTACTGTAATTTCGAAAGTTTGTCCGCCTGAAAATGTACTGTTGTCCCAAGCATATTGCAACAAACGGTGTATTTCTATCGCTGCTCGTTTAGTTTTTATTGCCGTTTCAAATATACCGGTCATTTTTGAAACACCCTGTACAAAGTTGTAAGAACCACCTTTCGTTGATGACTCTGCGAATAGGCCGCAGCTGTTGCGTATTGCTCCTGTAGGTATCGCGAAGACTTTTTTTTTTTTTTTTTTTTTTAGGCATCAGTCTTCTGATTGGTTTGATGCGGCCCAGCACGAATTGCTCTCCTCTGCAACCTCTTCAACTCAGAGTAGATTCGCAACCTATGTCGTCAATATCTGTCTTCCTCTACAGTTTTTCCCCTCTACATCTTCCTCTAGTAACATGGAAGTCATTCTCTCACATCTTAGATATCCTATCATCCTGCTCCCTCTCCTTGTCAATGTGTTCCACATATTCTTTTCCGATTCTGTGCAGATCCTCCTTATTCTTTACCTCATCAGTCCATTGAATTTTCGAGATCCTTCTTTGCCAGTTTCGGATTATAGTAGGCTAATTACACCTCTCGCGTATGCGTTTAAAGGTCAATTCTTCTCAGCCAGCCAAAAATATAAGCAATTTTTACGACTTATTTGGAAATGAGAATGAAGCAATCAACGTCAATCTTTTTGGACCTTATTTACTGACCCTTGGACAACAATCTCTAACTTTTTAAAGAAATTCAGTCATCACTAAACACCCCACTCCCCCATCCGAGGAGTTAAAGTTGCTCTGTCCAGAATGAGGTGTGTCCATGATTCCAAGTTCTGCAGTCTGCAAATCTTATATGAAATAAGAACAATTTTTTTCGTCTATAGAATATTGCTCACAGAGTAATAGCACACTTTTTTTAAACTTAACAAAATAATAGAATGGTGGACATTTGAAACAAAGATCTAGTTTTGTCGTGTGTTTATGGTCACTTTTTTTTGCAATAACTGATTAATAAATTAAAATACACCAATATATTGTATCAAGAGCTGACACAATGATATGCGGGTCACTAATAAAGACATCTTTCTGAATTTCCTCTTCATGTATGTCCGCAAAGAATAATAGGCTATTTTTTTATTTTAGTTTATTCATTAGTTACTACAACAAATATGACCAAGAAAACACATGACAAAACTACCACTGTGTTTCAAACGTCCACCATTTTATTATTTTGTTAAATTTCAAAAAACTGTGCTATTACTTTGTGCACAGTTTCTCACAGATAATTTTTTTTTTAAATTTCAAATAAGACTTGCAGTTTGCAGGACCTCCCTTATGGGCACATCTTGTTTTGGAGAGAGTAGTTCTAACTCCTCGGTTAGTAGGTTTAAAGATAACTAAATTTCTTTAAAAAATCAGAACTTATAATGAACTGAACACCCTTAGCTGCTTACAGGCGTTGACATACGTCAAAGGGGACAGATTCCCATTATGTCAACGCCTGTAAGCAGCTAAGGGTGTTCAGTTCATTGTAATTTCATTCTAACGAGCTGCCTGGTCACCGATGGCATCTGTTCTTTCGGACATGTCCGCAGGGATTCATTTCGGGAAATTTGAATGGCCGAATCATTCGCTCGAATTGTCCAGAGTGTTCTTCACACCATTAGCGAACAATTGTGGCCCAGCGACATGGCGCGTTGTCATCATAAAAACTGAAGCCCGAGAATGGCTGCAAATGGACTCCAGGCAGCCGAACGTAGCCATTTCCAGTCAACAATCCGGTCATTAATATACATTCTACTTATATTAATGTGCGAGTACCACCTGCAATAATCAAGAAAGCTAAATATGCCGGGTATAGCTACCAACACTTAAATTGTTGACCCCGGACGAAACATTCGAAATCGACGTCTGGGTCAAATCGTATTATTTTCCCGGGCACACACATTCTGTAGACACGTTTTTACCCACTCTGAACTCCAAAACAGTTACCAAAAACTACTTTAAGCAGCACCAAATTTTACCAGTTTGTCGGTGGAGTACCCCAACTCTCCTTTTGTTAAGCGATATTCCATTCTCCCAACCCCCCCCCCACCCCCCACTCTCGCCCTGTCATTAGACCCTCCCCCCCTTTGACCGACTTCTAGAATCGCCTCTGCTTAAGAGAATCATAACTGGTCATGAGACACAGGTCTACTGTTACGATGTTTGAGACCATGGTTCAATCTTCACAATAGCTCGGGAAACGTTCTCCAAGACCAAAAAAAGCTCTTCAGGTCACGTCAAATGTAAGAACCATGCTAACAGTACTCTTTGAATCTGGATTCATGCGGTAGGGACAAACTGTTAATCGAAGGTGCTGTCGGGACGTGTTGCGACGCCTGCGAGAAAATGTAAGAAGGAAGCGTCCTGAAATGTGGCGAGACAATTCATGGCTCTTTCATCACAATGACACACCCAGTTGGAGCATGAATCTTGCACAAAAACTGAAAGCATAGTCCGGCTGCTGCCTCATCCTCCGAAATCGACCACTGCGCAACAAGGCCGGTGCATTGTCAGAGGAGGGTACATGTTTCGGGTTTCTACAGACACGGTTAACGGGTGCATCACGCTATAGCAGTGAAATTTCTTGGCAACCGGAAACATACTCCAAAGTTGAAGTAGTACGTGGGACAGTACAATTCTTGTGAGCAGCCCATCTAAACTGTACACAGACACTGAAATTCTGGCGGTATACAGGGTGTCACAAAAAGGTACGGCCAAACTTTCAGGAAACATTCCTCACACACAAAGAAAGAAAATATGTTATGTGCACATGTGTCCGGAAACGCTTATTTTCCATGTTAGAGCTCATTTGATTACTTCTCTTCAAATCACATTAATCATGGAATGGAAACACACAGCAACAGAACGCACCAGCGTGACTTCAAACACTTTGTTACAGGAAATGTTCAAATGCGAGGATACATGCATCCACCCTCCATCGCATGGAATCCCTGATGCGCTGATGCAGCCCTGGAGAATGTCGTATTGTATCACAGCCGTCCACAATACGAGCACGAAGAGTCTCTACATTTGGTACAGGGGTTGCGTAGACAAGAGCTTTCAAATGCGCCCATAAATGAAAGTCAAGAGGGTTGAGGTCAGGAGAGCGTGGAGGCCATGGAATTGGTCCGCCTCTACCAATCCATCGGTCACCGAATCTGTTGTTGAGAAGCGTACGAACACTTCGACTGAAATGTGCAGGAGCTCCATCGTGCATGAGCCACATGTTGTGTCGTACTTGTAAAGGCACATGTTCTAGCAGCACAGGTAGAGTATCCCGTATGAAATCAAGATAACGTGCTCCATTGAGCGTAGGTGGAAGAACATGGGGCCCAATCGAGACATCACCAACAATGCCTGCCCAAACGTTCGCAGAAAATCTGTGTTGATAACGTGATTGCACAATTGCGTGCGGATTCTCGTCAGCCCACACATGTTGGTTGTGAAAATTTACAATTTGATCGCGTTGTAATGAAGTCTCATCCGTAAAGAGCTACTGAAATGAAGATTGACACATTGTTGGATGATCCATTCGCAGAAGTGTACCCGTGGAGGCCAATTAGCTGCTGATAGTGCCTGCACACGCTGTACATGGTACGGAAACAACTGGTTCTCTCTTAGCGCTCTCCATACAGTGACGTGGTCAACGTTAGCTTGTACAGCAGCAACTTCTCTGACGCTGGTTATCGTCAACTGCACGAAGAATTGCCTCGTCCATTGCAGGTGTCCTCGTCGTTCTAGGTCTTCCCCAGTCGCGAGTCATAGGCTGGAATGTTCCGTGCTCCCTCAGACGCCGATCAATTGCTTCGAACGTCTTCCTGTCGGGACACCTTAGTTCTGGAAATCTGTCTCGATAGAAACGTACCGCGCCACGGCTATTGCCCCGTGCTAATCCATACATCAAATGGGCATCCGCCAACTCCGCATTTGTAAACATTGCACTGACTGCAAAACCACGTTCGTGATGAACACTAACCTGTTGATGCTACGTACTGATGTGCTTGACGCTAGTACTGTAGAGCAATGAGTCGCATGTCAACACAAGCACCGAAGTCAACATTACCTTCCTTCAATTGGGCCAACTGGCGGTGAATCGAGGAAGTACAGTACATACTGACGAAACTAAAATGAGCTCTAACATGGAAATTAAGCGTTTCCGGACACATGTCCACATAACATCTTTTCTTTATTTGTGTGTGAGGAATGTTTCCTGAAAGTTTGGCCGTACCTCTTTGTAACACCCTGTATAGACCAGATGCGAAGTCACATCCAGCTATAGTGAAATGGTGCCAACAATTTGGGCAAAGCCACGCAGACGTGGGTGATGGTGATCGGGAAGGAAGGCTTTCGACATAGACGTAGGACGTAAATGCCCGAGTAATCGAGGGGCTGAGTTGCAACAGTCGCAGATTTTCCGACGATGAAGACATTTCACACAGCGGTTATAGAATGGATCTGAGAGCGAGGAACGGATTTCTATCGTCGAGGGACTGAACGGTGGGTAGAAAGCCCCAACCCAGTGGCGGATTTACATATAGGCCCAATAGGGGCGGCACCTTAAGGGGGGCGGCGTTATTTCGCTCATTACTCATTTTAATCTTTTACGTTTTAAAATAACTGCGCTTAGAAACAGCAAAAAATTTTAATATTGTTAAACAACTTTCTAGTTTAAATAAGCCTCAAGAACTAAATTCGACAGTACAAGCTTGGAAATAACCATAGTTTACTTAGTGACTGAACGGAAATTTAACATTGGGTTTATGTCTGGTATCATCTTCACGATTGTTCAAAATATTTTTAACAAAGCTGTCAGGACGGAAATCGACAATACAATGTTTGAAACGTTATTATTCCGAGAGAGTTGTCGGCTTCAATTTAACCCTACCATATTTTCTTCGTGAAAATACCGGGACCCTGGTTGGTTGGTTGGTTTTGGGGAAGGAGACCAGACAGCGTGGTCATCGGTCTCATCGGATTAGGGAAGGAGGGGGAGGGAAGTCGGCCGTGCCCTTTCAGAGGAACCATCCCGGCATTTGCCTAGAGTGATTTAGGGAAATCACGGAAAACCTAAATCAGGATGGCCGGACGCGGGATTGAACCGTCGTCCTCCCGAATGCGAGTCCAGTGTCTTACCACTGCGCCACCTCGCTCGGTCCGGGACCCTGAAAAACTGCGATAAACAAATCAGCAGTTTCTTAAATACTGTAAGATGTGTGGGCCTCAGTATGTAAAACCCTACTCTACTTCAATTTCTTGTAGAAATTAAGGGGAGGTATCAAGTCAACCCTCCGTTACTGTAATTAATGTGAAAGCTCTGTGGTCTTCAATATGGCAGCTTTGGTTTAGTGACACCTGTTTAACAAAACATGTTGATACTGGGAATGTTTTACATTTTTAACACATGTTTATTCGGAAAGAACATAAGCAGAATATCTAACAATGTTTGAAATACACTTTATTTAGGCCTACTTAGTTACATTTTTTGGCGAAAAAAGAAAAACCCAACTTTCGTTTGTCTCATTGTGCTGCAGCCTGCATGATATCAAAGTTCCCACTCTGTGCCGTCGAACAGTACGTTGTAAGTAGGCTGTTTAGGTTTTTATGTTGGTAACGTCATGTACCGCTCTGTATGAAAATCACTGACTGTGCCGTGTGCTGCTTGTGGCTGGGTGGAATTGTTGGAATTTGCTACTGTAGTGTTGGGCAGTCGGCTGTTAACAGCGCGTAGCGTTGCGCAGTTGGAGGTGAACCGCTAGCAGTGGTGGATGTGGGGAGAGAGATGGCGGAGTTTTGAGAGCGAATGATCTGGACGTGTGTCCATCCGTCAGAGACAGTAAATTTGTAAGACTGTATGTCATGAATTGATACATATATATATACATATATATAATGACTTTTGAACAATATTAAGGTAAATACATTGTTTGTTCTCTATCAAAATCTTTCATTTGCTAACTATGCCTATCAGTAGTTAGTGCCTTCAGTAGTTAGAATCTTTTATTTAGGTGGCAGTATTGGCGCTCGCTGTATTGCAGTAATTCGAGTAACGAAGGTTTTTGTGAGGTTAGTGATTCATGAAAGGTATAGGTTATTGTTAGTTAGGGCCATTCTTTTGTAGGGATTTTTGAAAGTCAGATTGCGTTGCGCTAAAAATATTGTTTGTCAGTTTAGTGATGATCAGAATAAGTAAAGTGAGAAATGTCTGAGTACGTTCAGTTCTGCTCAGCTGTTTGAAAATCAAATAAGGTAAGAGGTTTATCAACACAGTAATTCATTAATTTTTCTAAGGGGATGTTTCATATGTCGACCCTTAGCCGAGGATACCTCACTGGTATCTTCTGATTTTTTCTTGTAGTTTGTGTAATTAGTGTAGCTTTTGTTTATTGCTAGCGCGTAATTATAGAGATAATTTTTCATTGTTGTACAGTAAAACAGTTGTGAAATGCATGTAGATTTGCACCAAGTATTTCGCAGCTGCGCTTGCAATTAACGAGATATCATTTTCAGTGCTATGCTAATGTGTTTTCTTGTTTTTGCTCTTCAAATTGTGCTTTTCTTGTTATCATGTGAAATACGTGATAATTATGGCGTGTGAAAAACGTAACACTAGGCTCCAAAGTAAACTGAGAAATAATAGTGACGACGAGCGTAGCTTATCAGCACCACCGTGTAATGAATTAACAGACATTCAAATCAGTAATTTGGTAATTGTGGATAGGGAAATCGAGCGCGCTGCAAATAATGGTGTAGACAGTGAAACAATTAGTGAACAGGGAAGCATTATCGTTCGATCGGTCGGCAACAGCTCGCCTCAGGAATCCGAAATGACAGGACACAATCTTGCAAATACCGTAGATTCAGGTTTTGCGTCCTCGCCGTTTTCTCGAATAAGTCAAGACACATTTTCTGATTTTCAAAACGCGAATATTGCCGCTTCAAATGCACTGCCGGATAGCACTGAGGAACATGTTTCAGACACCAGTGCATTGTTATTACAATTAATACAACAAATGGGACAAAAGCTTCAAAAGTTAGACACAGTGGAACAAAATCTTCAAAAGTCATAATATATCATCCAATTTACTCTCTCTGATGGAGACACGTGCAGATCATCCGCTCTCAAAACTCCGCCATCTCTCTCCCCACATCCACCACTGCTGGCGGCTCACCTCCAACTGCGCAACGCTACGCGCTGTTAACAGCCAACTGCCCAACACTACAATAGCAAATTCCAACAATGCAAACCACCCACAGACTGCACACGGTCCAGTCAGTGATTTTCATACAGTGCGTTACATGACGTTACCAACATAAAAACCTAAGCAGCCTACTTACAACGTGGCATTGCAAATTTCATATTAAACTTCTTAACTAAGCTATTTTTCTTCGTAGAAAAGTTATTTTAATTTTATGTTGTAACAAAAGGTGCATTTGCCTGTAGACATAACAGCAGTGGTCACACAAATGACAACACACCACATCAACTGCCAACAAGAGTACTTAAACTTTGTAGTCTGTCTTCTCTGCCCACAGAAACCGCTAAAATGTATAAGAACAAGTGCGATAAGAGTCGATCCAGCACACCTCTCTGCAAGAAACTGCAAAAATTATTTTCTTTTTAAATTAGAAAGACAGTGTCAAGAATATTCAGGACACATTTGCATCCCAGCTAAAATTCCGGCGACGAGGGAAACAGAAGGCAGAAAAGGGACTGTCGCTTTTTCTTTACGAGACGAATTCCAACCGGGAGGTGTGCTTCTACTGTTCACTGACAACACAGAAACAGGCGAAAATGAAATTAAATTATTCTGCATTGCCGTTCATTCATAGCACAGTTACGTCGAGTAATCCGAGTTGGTCAGTTCATCACTCGTGTTTAAAGGAAAAATCTTTGTGCTCGTGTGCTGTGTTTAAAGTAAAAAGCTTTGTGCTCATGTGCCATGTAGTACTATTGGAACTGGATACAGTCTTTCTTTCTTTCCTTTTATAAATTTTTTTCTTTGTTTTGACTGTTGGTTGACAATTTTGTAATTACCTTAACATGACAAACAGTGAAAAAAGCAAACATGCAAAATTAAGTGGGGCAAAATTTCGCAAATAATCGAAGGAAAGTCGAGAACAGGAAGCCAATATTCTAAAACCGCTTGGCAGAGTAGATAAATTTTTCGCAAAAAATGTTACTAGTTCGACTTCGACTTCAAGTAGGATGGGTGATATTTCTGGCGCTGCAACTGTTGTAAAAGAAGTACATACGGACGAAACAAAAGTTAAAAATGAAGAAAAGCAAATTTTATCACATTACGAGTTTCACGAAAACTAAGGGTCGAGTCAGACATTACAAAAAGAAATAACCTCGTTTGTGATGATCCTGCAGAATGGTGTGTCAATGAATCAACAATCGACATCCTCTTACATCGTGGCATTGATCAAAATTGTAACGATGATTTTTCTAACTCAAGAAGATCAATAAACCAGATATTTGAACAAAAATGTATTTTACCTAAACTTTTAAATGGTAAATCAACATTGCGTGATTTTCAAATATACTCCTGTAGCACCGGTGCTGTTTTCTGTGCACCATGTAACGTATTCGGATGTAAGGCTGCGATTGCTACTAATGGTATTGCAGATTGGAAAAATATTTCTAATATTTATCTCATCATGAGACTTCACTTGAACAGAAAAATTCTGAGTTATCACTCTTAACAAGAAAGAAAGTCACTTGGAACAATAGATAACCATTTTGGCTCATATATTGAATCAGAAAAAATGTACTGGCACAGTGTGTTGAAAAGGGTGTTTGCAGTAGTGAAGAAGCTAACAAGTCGTGGACTTCACCCTACGTGGACACGTTGAAAGATTCCCATTCATTACATAATGGTCATTATGATGTCTCTTGAACTTATAGCCGAGTCTGATCCTTTCCTCGCAGAGCGTATTGAACAATGTGGAAATCCAGTGTGGGGACGTACAAGGTATCTTTCTTCAGCAATCTATGATGAAATAACAGAGCTTCTTTCTGAACGAATAAAAAGTGTTATCATAAGTGAAATAAAACAGGCTAAATATTTCTCTATAATAGTAGATTCTACTGCAGACATTTCACATATTGGTGAATTATCTATCATATGAAGATATGTGAACGAGAATGGTGAACCTGTTGAACATTTCCTTCTGTTTTTACCAAAACCAGGACACAAGTCCGAAAACTTAGCTGTGGCCATGCTAAAAGTCTTGTCTACAAAATCCATTGATGTTACTGACTGTAGAGGCCAGTCATACGACAACGCAAGCAATATGTCAGGAACCTACACTGGTTTACAGGCACGCATTAAAGAACGAAATCCGAAAGCTCATTATGTGCCTTGTGCAGCACATTCTTTGAATTTAGGCGGCACTAGCGCTGCAAGCTGTTGTCGGGAAGCATGTTCATTTTTCAATGTAGTGCAAAACCTTTATAATTTTTTCTCTGTTTCTACACAGCGCTGGGACGAACTTCTTTCTTTCATGAAACCAGGAAGCAAAACGGTAAAAAGTTTATCAAAAACACGTTGGTCCCAGACCCTAAAGCTTTACATGTTAACTATTAGATTATAAAAAAATTGATTTTTCCACACTAGTATGTTAAATTATGTAATAGCAAATCCAGTTCTGTGTTTGTTCGTTTGTATTTAGTTATTAGTTCGTGCAACGAAATCTCTATCTCATTTTCATTTCTTACGCTTTCCTATAGATTCACGTATTAATATCGAACGTGTTTCCTTTACCTGATACAAATTCAAGTTAGTAGGTCGTATAGCGACACATCTTTGTAAAAGTACGTATTAATTTCTAATGTATGACACGTTCGCTTCACTTTTTAGATCGTAACACAACATTTTATTTTCATTTTGAACGGCCTCGTGTAAAAGAACGTATTAAAAGTGAATATATAACAAAAATCCGTTGTCTCCTACACCCTCTGCTGAATTTTTAGGCTATAAAAGAAAAATTATTTTCCTTGTGTTCGTTTCTGTCGTCTTTCGACAGAAGAATGTGTTAACACACTGCATTTTATGTTTGTTTTATCCGCTGCCGTACACCAAGTACAGTTCAGGAGCCATATTACAGTTTGATTGCCGGCCGCGGTGGCTCAGCGGTTCTAGGCGCCTCAGTCCGGA
This sequence comes from Schistocerca serialis cubense, assembly GCF_023864345.2. Classification (NCBI taxonomy): domain Eukaryota; kingdom Metazoa; phylum Arthropoda; class Insecta; order Orthoptera; family Acrididae; genus Schistocerca; species Schistocerca serialis. The sequence continues at coordinate 234,893,817 of NC_064647.1, read as the reverse complement.
ACCGCGGGACTGCTACGGTCGCAGGTTCGAATCCTGCCTCGGACGTGGATGTGTGTAATGTCCTTAGGTTAGTTAGGTTTAATTAGTTCTAAGTATAGGGGATTGATGATCTCAGATGTTAAGTCCCATAGTGCTCAGAGCCATTTTGAACATTTTGATTGAGCGCGACTAGACCGCTGATGCGTGCTTCAGAAAAACGAATAGCAGAGTACGGCAACAGGTCACAGCGCTCCCAACCAAAAAGTCAGTTGTGAAGTGATCGGATAATAGTTATTGAAAACATTTTCTGCTCTTGGGGGGGAGGGGCGCGCATATAATATGGTGTGCCTAGGGGCGCAAAAACAGTGTTATTTATCTGTGTTGCTCTGAAGCATAGATCTGCATTCAATAGAAGTTATTTGGCTTGCCATAATAATGTGTACTTTTTCGAGCCCGCTCCTAAATTTTACTGTTATGTACCATGTCGCCTCTGACTTGGAACTCTGGATACCATAGCAAGAATACTATGTGTGTCCTCCGTGAATATGGTTCTAAGGACATAAAACTGTTTTGGAGTCAAAACACACAGAAGACACATAATAGTTTTTCAAATTACCTTAGCACTTATTTTCCTTTGTTCATAAAATTATTCCGAGTATGCAGCTGCATTTAAATATTTTCCTTCTTTTATACGGATTTACTTGGGTATTCATTCTGTCAATTTTCTATTGGAAATGAAAAACGTGTTTGTAGTGTGATTCTGAAAAAAAATTTCATGTATTGGGGAAAACACTTTTGAAATTATGAAACAGTTTGTGTACTGTAGGAGCAGCTGATTCGCGTGTGTACAACGCGGTTTTGTAAACGTGTCTGTGACAACGCCTCTTCATATCTCTATACGCCGCTATTGTTTTCGCCTACAGTCGTTTGCGCTTCGCAGTTGAAAGCTGTCAAAATTGCTGCCAGGTATGGGGGATATTCTTAATTTGACTCGACGGTAGGAGTGTCTTAATAGTAAGGAATAGATGCATTAAAAATCAATGCATGGAGTGGCATTTTATCATGAATCTCAGTGTTTATGACGTAATATCTCTTGAGATATGTAATGTATTTGTGTAGGTACCGGAAATTAGGAAATTTGTCGTAGGGCCTTATGGGACCAAACTACTGAGGTCATCGCTCCCAAAGCTTACGCACAACTTACGCTAAGGACAACACACACACACACACACACACACACACACACACACACACATGCCCGAGGGAAATTAATTGCGAATAGAATTAGGAGCAAAGAGGTATTAAATTGAAACGGCATGCATGTTCATTTTTTTCATGCTTCTCAGTGTCTATAGAGTCATATATCCTGCACCATGTGTAGCACCGTGACATTATTTTGTAGGTGCATTTCGCGGCAAATGTGGATACTGCCTGCGAAATTTATTGCGAATAGATGTGGTGGCACATAAGTAATGAATATAAACGTTACGTGTGATGCCGCCGTTTTTTCACGCCTCTCAGTGTTTATGACGTCATACCTCCTGAATTTTGGAAGCTAAGTGGTTATTACCACCTCCACCCCCACTCCCCCTGCCCCAGCGATTGTTGCTTGACAATCGGGGAAATTTGTGCCAAGTTTGGTTGAAATCGGTCCAGTGGTTTCAAACGGAGATTTGTAACACACACACACACACACACACACACATACACGTGTATATAATGCACCTCCCCTTTCGTATGCCTTGTATAACATCGCCTCGTAATAGTAAACTGGTGAACAAAAAGTGTCACATTATTTCTAGTGATGAACTTCTCTGCCTTCGATTCCGTCTGTGAAATGAGGCACACAAAAGAGTGCACACAGAGCAATGTGAACATTGCCCTGCTTTCAGTAGGAAAAAATCAGTTTAGGTCGCAAAAATAGCGTAAGCTTTAATGACACTTTTCGCCTTTTTAAGGCATCGTCAGTAATCTTATAGGAACTGTGGGTAACCCATTAGACATAAGTAGTCGACATTCTGGTGTGCACCTTAGTTGAAAGCATGCAATTGTGCTTAGATAGCGCCACACTTCCGTGCTTCCTATCTAAAGCCGTCGGCACACGAGCCGTGCATCCGAACGTTGAGTGTTGAGCGTGCCGAGTTTCTGACGTCATAGCGTGGATTACCACGTTCGGGAGTCTTTCCGAACGTGTAGAGCAACATCTGGTATGTCAGATATTCTGAGCGTTGACCAATGAGATGGCACAACGCCACCTACATCACACGCAAGCCGTCTCCCTTCAGTACAGAGTTGTGAGGCGCCATATTGGCGTTCATTTCAAGCCTATAAGTATATATGCCGTTTCTGTGCACCAGCAAATTGAGAATCACTGGAAAACTCGTTGTTAGTTATGTGATTCGTTCCAATAAAATAATGAGAAACATCATATTCGTGGCAGAAGAATTTTTGTAACTTGCGTATTATGAGAGGAGGCTATTTGAAGGCAGCGGCACACTGAAGATCCACACAAAACGCATTGTTCTTGATATAATTTGTTATAGTTAAATTTCAATCAGTAACATTATTATCTACGATTAACGTTTTTAGCAATGCGCAACACAATATGATTAAGCACAGGGGGCTTATTTTTGGTTTAGCGTAAGGAGTAGCGCCGCTATCCAGTAAAGAGTTTTTGTTGGGGCGGTGGTTCGCCTCATAACACTTCCAATTGTTTTCTCAACATTCGCGTTTTTATTAGGTTCTGATACTTTATTATTAGTTTAATATAAGTATATGCTATAATATTTGGTGTTATGCAAATATAAGTCACCTTTTTTTGAGGGGTGACTTTGATCGATATAAAGATATTTTGCTCCTTTTTCTTTTACGCTTCGTAATTCACATGTTGCAAAAATTCTGCTACTGGGTAGGAACGGTGATCAACTAAGACTGACCTTGGGGTTTTACTAAAATGTAGGAACGACGAAATAATGTTTATCTTATGCGGAGAAGTATTTCAAATTTGTACCGCACTGTTTGTAATGGAACTTTTATAAGCCTGTGTCCTTATTGATTGGACATGGTACTTTCCTTTTCATGGACGATGGAGGAAATGTGCGTTTTAGTAGAGCTAACGTGGGAATTTTACGCGCAGCCGTTGAGTAAACAGTGTGATATACGAACTAGAAACATCCCTCAACTGCCGCTGGAGTGCGTAGCGATCGCGTATACAACGTTGGGGTCCACGTACCGTATGCACGAGTCGCATCGTTCGTGAGCGTTCAGCAGCACGTTGAACTTGGCACGCTCAACGTTAACGTTCGACAGCACGGCCCGTGTGCCGACAGCACAGTCCGTGTGCCGACGGCTTGAAGAAGTCCCGAAAAGGCAAAATGCATCAATAAAGCTTACGCTATTGTTGCAACCTAGACTGAGTTTTCCTACTGAAAATATACCACGATCGCTTGCATCATTGCTACAAAGTGGGAGGATTTGTCCTGCTTCATCGTAGGTGCTATTTACTCACTGTACAAATGGTTCAAATGGCTCTGCGCACTACGCGACTTAACTTCTGAGGTCATCAGTCGCCTAGAACTTGAAACTACTTAAACCTAACTAACCTAAGGACATCACACACATCCATGCCCGAGGCAGGATTCGAACCTGCGCTGTGCCGGTTGCTCGGTTCCAGACTGTGGCGCCTAGAAGCGCACGGCCACTTCGGCCGGCTAGTGCACAAATATTTAATATTTAGATATAGATATGATATGTTGCTACGTTGGAGGTGGAAAGTAAAGAGATATTACACAACGTATATCAAGTAAGGCGACACGAACGGTGATAGGTTTGTTTGACTCATAGGAGAGTTTCTAGCAGACAGACGCCAATTGCACCGCAAAAACCTACTTGCAAAGCAGAAGTACCGCTTCTGCAGGGTTCGTATAAATAAGGTTACACTAATTACAATGTGCTCATAAGCAGTCACTTTTCCTTTGCTTCCTAAGCGATTGGAACGGGAAGAAACCCTAACCATGTGGTATCATGCTAAGTACTCCTCTGTCTTGCACTTTACCAATTTGCAGAGTATGTGTGTAGATGTAGAGCAACATTAAATAATCCGCTTTTTTTGTAAAAGGAGCTGTCGAGGAGAAGCTACTTTAATCTACCTTTCGTCAGACATTTGACTCCTGTGCGCAGACTCAACTACCTTCATTCCTATGTAACGTAAAGCCGTCGGCACAAGGACCGTGCATCCGAACGTTGAGCGTTGAGTGTGCCGAGTTTCTGACGTCATAGCGTGCTATAGCACGCTCGGGAGTCTTTCTGAACGTGCAGAGCAGTATCTAGCATGTCAGATATTCTGAGCGTGCGTCTGAGCGTTGACCAACGAGATGGCACAACGCCGCTACGTCACACGCACGCCGTCTCCCTTCAGTACAGAGTTGTGAGGCCCCATATTGGCATTCATTTCAAGCTTATATGTATACATGCCGTTTCTGGGCACCAGCAAATTGAGAATCACTGCAGAACCCGTTGTTAACTGTGTGATTCGTTCCAATAAAATAGTGAGAAACATTCGATTCGTGGCAAAAGAATTATTGTAACTTGCGTATTATGAGAGTAGGCTATTTGAAGGCAGCGACACGCTGAAGATCCACCCAAAACGCATTGTTATTGGTACAATTTGTCATAATTAAATTTCAATTAGTAACATATTTACGATTAAGGTTTTCAGCAAGGGGTAACAGAATATGATTAGACGCAGAAGGTGTGATGTTGCTTCACCGTAATGACTAGCGTTACTGTCTTGTTTTGAAATGTTTGTTGGGGCAGTGGTTCGCATCTTGACACTTCCAAATTTATTCCTAACATTCGCGTTTTATTAGGTCCTGATACTTTATTATTAGTTTAATATAAGTATATAGTATAATATTTGATGTTATGTAAATATTAGTTCACCTTTTTTGAAGGGTGACTTTGTTCGATTGGCTTAATCTACGGGACAGCTTGCGCTACTTGTATAAAGATATTTTGCTCCTTTTTCTTTTATGCTTCGTAATTCACATGTTGCAAAGATTCTGCTACCGGGTAGGAACAGTGATCAAATAAGACTGAGCTTGGGGTTGTACTAAAATGTGGAAATGATGAAATAGTGTTTATCTTATGCGGAGAAGTATTCCAAATTTGTAACACACTGTTTGTGTAGTGTTGGCAGAAGAGCCAACACTGTTTTTCTAGAGGAGGCCTAAATGCAAGCGTTTAATTACACGCTGACTTCCGTGAGGTTTGGAACAGGACAATATCTTGACAATTGCAAATAAAGTACGTAGACGATGTAATACTTAACTTTAATCCACAATTGTAGAACATCTCTCGTTACAGTACATGCTTCATAATATTAATGTAGCTGAAGGCTATGCTAACTATCGTCTTGGCAAATGAGAGCGTATTTGTCAGTGAACCATTGCTATGAACGTCGGCTGTACAACTGGGGCGAGTGCTAGTACGTCTCTCTAGACCTGCCGTGTGGTGGCGCTCGGTCTGCGATCACTGACAGTGGCGACACGCGGGTCCGATGTATACTAATGGACCGCGGCCGATTTAAAGGCTACCACCCAGCAAGTGTGGTGTCTGGCGGTGACACCACAGTTTGTAATGGAACTTTTATAAGCCTGTGTCCTTATGGATTGGACATGGTACTTTCCTTTTCGTGGGCTGTGGAGGAAATGTGCATTTTAATAGAGCTGACGTGGGAATTTTACGCGCGCCCGTTGAGTAAACAGTGTGATTTTCGAACTAGAAACATCCGTCAACTGCCACTGGAGTGCGTTGCAATCGTGTATACCAGGTTCGGGCCCACGTACCTGAACGTTCTGCAGCACGTTGAACTTGGCATGCTCAACGTTAACGTCCGACGGCACGGCCCGTGTGCCGACGGCTTAACGATTTCCGAAATCGAATGTTCCATGTGTCTAGCTCCAACTATTACGCTGCGTTCAAAATCTGTTAACTCCCATCGTTTGGCCATGATCACGATACTACCGCCATCGGTATGTGCGATATGTGCTTGTCGTTATCCCATGACTTTTGTCCCCTCAGACTAAAGCCGTCGGCACACGGACCGTGCATCCGAACGTTGAGCGTGCCGAGTTTCTGACGTCATAGCGTGCAATAGCACGTTCGGGAGTCTTTCCGAACGTGCAGAGCAATATCTGGCATGTCAGATATTCTGAGCGTGCGTCTGAGCGTTGACCAATGAGATGGCACAACGCCACTACGTCACACGCACGCCGTCTCCCTTCAGTACAGAGCTCTGAGGCGCCATATTGGCATTCATTTCAAGCCTATACGTATATATGCCGTTTTTGAGCACCAGCAAATTGAGAATCATTGGAAAACCCGTTGTTAATTCTGTGATTCGTTCCAATAAAATAACGAGAAACATCATATTCATGGCAAAAGAATTATTGTAACTTGCGTCTTATGAGAGTAGGCTATTTGAAGGCAGTGACACACTGAAGATCCACCCAAAACGCATTTTTCTTGGTACAATTTGTTGTAATTAAATTTCAATTAGTAACATATCTACAATTAAGGGTTTTAGCAAGGGGTAAAATACTACTGTCATTAAATACTTACGGTTATGTTGTTAGTTTGGCGTAATGAATAGCATCACTGTTCTGAAGCGGGATGTTTGAGAGGAGGCGGTGGTTCGTGTCTTGCCCCATCCAATTTTTTTTCCTAACATTCTCGTTTTTATTAGGTTCTGATACTTTATTATTAGTTTAATATAAGTATATACTATAATATTTGATGTTATGTATATAAGTTCACCTTTTTTTGAGAGGTGACTTTGTTCGATTGGTTTAATCTACAGGACAGCTTGCGCTACTTGTATAAAGATATTTTGCTCCTTTTTCTTTTGCGCTTCGTGATTCACATGTTGCAAAGATTCTGCTACTGAGTGGGAACAGTAATCAAGCAAGACTGACCTTGGGGTTTTGCTAAAATGTTGGAATGATGAAATGATGTTTATCTTATGCGGAGAAGTATTCCAAATATGTACCGCACTGTTTGTAATGGAACTTCTATAAGCCTGTGTCCTTATTGATTGGACATGGTACTTTCCTTTTCGTGGAAGATGGAGGAAACCTACGTTTTAACAGAGTTAACGTGGAAATTTTAAGCGCGCCCGTTGAGTAAACAGTGTGATATACGAACTAGAATCATCTGTCAACTGCTGCTGAAGTGCGTTGCGATCGCGTATACCACGTTGGAGCCCACGTACCGTATGCACAAGTCGCATCGTTACTGAGCTTTCAGCAGCACGTTAAACTTGGCACGCTCAACGTTAACGTTCGACAGCACGGTCCGTGTGCCGACGGCTTAAGGCTAGGTTCTCAATTCGGTGGTTCAATATCGTCTATCTTTCTACTACTGGTACTGTACTCCTGAACGTCGCTGCTACTCCCACAATGGGCGTCCATACGATGCCTTTCCCCTGTGCAACTTCGCGCATGGTCACATATTTCCAACAGCGCAGCAATGCAAGTGCATTATTTTATGCGTGCGTACACACATTGTTCGCGCACAACGATAAGTGTGTGTAGGCTTGTGGTCCCAAGTGATCACTATGTGTGCATTAACACGAGGCATAGTAATATTCTGAAAGGAAAGAGTTGTAAACACGCACCAGTGACGTCCATGCGTCAGTTGATACATGTTGAAAGCATAAAATCTAAATTACTTAAAAATATATACATGTGCTTTCTGCCAAAGACATGAAACGACATTGTACATGTTTTAGGGATAGTATAAGACACTATTCCTGTTCCATTGATCCACCGTAAGATTCACATGATTGTGCGACCAGTAATTCATATTCTGATTTTTACAATCTCCTGTATCATCAGCTATTATTGTTTCCATTTTGGATTGCTCCATTGTGATTGTGCCTAATCACAGAATCATACATGTCTTACGTAACATTCACTGAAATATGAGAGCCAAATGTACCATGTAAGGAGTGCCACATTGCTGAATTGCATTACAAGCGTAAGTCCTTCTATCCAGACCATAGGATCAGTCAGCCAGACAATTTTATTTTGTACATTTTCTACAGGTCCTAATGTGAGAAATTTCTTGAGTCAGACATCTAATTCGAAAAACGAAAAGTTTATCTGCGTATTATGTTTGAAACCTCCTACTGCTAGTAACTTTGTTAGCAGACGCAATTTCGACACTCCAACTCGCTAATTATATGTGCGGAATGCGAAGCTTTTAGCAGTTGGCAGCGCGTAAGAGTAGTTGGGAGCGTGAATGAACTCTGGCCGAGTGTGGGAGCATCTATGGATTACATTATTTGACGTGACTGTGGTGCGGGGGTTGATAGCAGAAGTGCGTGAACTGACGTAAATAAAAACAATGTGAAGCAAACAAATACGTAAGTGACAGTTGCGTTGTAAAAGCCTATGTGCTTTTCTGCAAAGGAGAAGTGTGACCGTTTGAGCCAGCATTTTAAACGCGATAATGATAAAAGTGATTGCGCAGATGTTTGAGGCATAGAACGGATGCCTTAGCCTTCTTCGAAAACATTAGATATAACGATGCAAAATTCCAATTTTGCTTCGTTTGCGTGTCATCTATGCAATGCTGCACTCCGAAATTTCCACTCGTCAAGGTAACGCGCCAGATAGAGTTTGATAGTTATGTAATCAAGTTATTCTTGTCTTACATCCGTACATTCACCTTTCCAGATATTTGCAGAAAACCCATTACGAAGTTCTCAAAATTGCACGAAATAGCTCAAATAAGGACATCAAGGAGGCATTCATTAAATTATCGAAGAAGGTGAGTAATCGCCTGAACAATGTTATGAAAATTTCGATACTTTTAACCGTGTTAGTAATGTTTCATTTCTTATGGTAGAAGCTTCATGGAGCTTTCAGTTTTGTAATTAACAGCAGAGTTTGTATGCCGGCTAGAAACGAATATCCATGTATTGTTACAACTGTTTCACATAAACGCACCATATGTTCCTACTCTTTTTTTTTCCGTTACAGCTGGAGGTGCAGTTTCTTTGTGCATAAATTTCACTATGTCTGTGCTAGACGGAAACTGACATATATTTTTCTAAAAATGCAAGGTGGTGTAGTATAGTGTAGAAAGCTGCTTGAAGCGTAAAAGATATGCCAGACATGAAAGAGACCTACATTGCATTTCAGGCATTATTATTATGATTTCTAAACTTCGTTCAAGGTCAATGGATTTCTTATCAACTTAGGAAACTTGACAAGAACAGTTCTGTTTTGATAGTTATGCACTCAAGTTATTCTTTTTATTACTTTTGTACATTCATCTTTTCAGACAAGTGGAATGGTGCATGTCCATTGTGATTAACTGTGGTTTGCTGACTGTCGAAAAAGTTGACGATTAACTCAAGCTTTGAGACTGCTTAGCCAATTCGCACTGAAACTGTCGTTTTCATTGTAACATAGACCTCAGGCTATGCTAAAGAGTAATGTTCACTACACCCTAATTTCCAGAAATAATGTAGATACAGAAACAATATTATCAGTGTTCTGTTTGCTTTGTTTTTGTGCTTGGTCAACTTCACATGCCACATCATTTTTACGTAATATGATGAAGCGACTTCCAGTATAGGTTAGCTCAGTTGACTCAAGATTACCATATGTTGCCACATTTTTCTTGAATTTATTTGTTTCACCGAAGCCAGAATTAAATTATAGAAATGTTGGATTGTGGTTGAACTGACTTCAGACAAAACGAGATGAATTAATCTTCCCTATTACTGTTTGTTTACACAAAACAAGAGTGTAAACTCATACTGGTAAGCAACTAACTGTAGGCACAGTGGTCAATAATTACAAATTCAATTGTATGGAAGTGCATCACCAGTGTTTTGAACTTTCATCTTATTCATTCACAATGTTAATGGTAAAAAGATTAAATTTTCAACTTTCAGAAACAGTAAATCCACTAATCGTTTGTGGAAATATTTAGGACTGTGAAGTAGCTCCACTCTATTCCAATCCTAAGTAGAGACCATCATTGAAAAATGTTTTAAGTCTCTGTATGTGCATCTGAAAATAAGTCACCAGGAAATAAAACAAAAACCACATGAAGTCTTTACATTGCACAACTAGGATTTACATGAGGTCCAGTTAACTTGTGTGGCAATATTACTGCATAGATTGGCACATCTTTCCCTTCCTTACATTTTGCAATGCTGTTTTGTCCTGTCTGCCTCCATGTGTCCCTGTTAAAGGTATTCCCCAGACATACGTGTGTGCACAGTCCTCGTACTACATCAGTAAGCAATTTTCTTTACGAGATTTAAACTATGTAAGTACATTAGATCTAAAAATACCAAAATGAGAATTGTGATGCAGCAGTCAAAACAGCACTGATAACATAGGTAATTATTATAAATACAGTAAGCCTAAATGAGTAATTGTGAAACATAATTAAGTCCGATTTATGTACAGGAAGAAAAAAAGAGAGAGAGAGAGAGAGAAGAAAGCCTTTTTATAACAGTCAGCAAGGACATAGTATGAACTCTGAAAGGATATTTTGTTACGTTTCTTATTGACTCAGAATTTACTTGCCTCCCACTGTTTGTAACATAAAGCTTCTGGAATTAGTAATTATATCAAACCCTTGCAAAACTATAACTGTGAAGTTGTTTCACTGTTTGTAAGTAGTGGCCTACTGATATTATGTGCTGTTGTGTGTATGTCAGTGTGTCTATTCTTAATGGTCAGTGATCAAAGTTCATTAGCAGTCTGTCGCATCTGACAATTCAGGACATGTACTATTGGGCACTGTTTAATAAATTAACTTTGACTAAATAGAATGAACTTTGGCTTAAAGAAAGAAGGCAATTCTGTAACAGTCAACACAAATGATAAATCTGTAGTCTGTGTAACATACACGCAAATTTTAGGTATGGATATTGATTGTCATTGAAATGGAAGGAACATATGGCGGATATTGGCAAAGGGAGTCTCCTAAGTGTGTTATAACCATAAGGTTCTATCATCACAGCCAGTGCCCCATATGGAATTATTGTTCTTATGTGCACTTAGTTCTTAGCTACAGAATTATCTTATCAAACAAAAGGCTAACTTGCTTAACTAGGTATGTTCCACATTTTAAAATAATAGACACATGGTATGTACCATTTTAACCATTAAAGTCTGCCAGAGATTGAAGACCTTGGTGCAGAAGTGGATAACTCCATTTTTTTCCATAACACAAACCAGCTTCCATAAACTTTAGAATCTGATCTCTTTCTCACTTTGGTGGAAGAAAGGGATGAATACTGGAGATATTCCTAATTTGCACTGAACATAGTGGTCCAGTCACATTAATGAGACCATCATCTGTGTTCAATGTCAGATATGTTAAATGTGAGTTATCGCCTTCTTGCACTGAGGTCTTCAATTGTCACAACAATTTGCAGCCTAATAAAGTTTTCGGCAGTTTTTAGTGGCATACATAACAAATTCCTCTATCAACGCTGTGAAGCACAATGTAAGGAAGATTTTATTTTTTGTTTTATTAAGCTAACTTGTTCTAAATATGTGCAGGCAAGAGAGAATTGTTTGTAAGATAGAACCAGATGAGGTAGTGCATTTATTAAGTTGCTTATCTCCAATTTGAGAAGTGCAGGTTTGTGCTATTCTGTGTAAAGAAGAATCCAAAAGAAAACTGAGGATCTCTTACATGATGATTGTTTCGGCTTTAGGGATAGTAAAAGCACAAGAGAGGCAGTTCTGACATTGCACTTGGTAATGAAAGCAAGATTTAATAAAAATCAAGAAACATTCATACAATTTACTCACCTAGAAAAAGTGTTCAACAGTGTAAACTGGTGCAAGATATTTGAAATTCTGAGAAACATGGGAGTAAGATATATGGAAAGACAGGTAATATACAAGAGGGAAAAATAATTATGTTAGTCGAAGAAGGACGTGCGAGATTAGAAAGGATACAAGACGTGGAGGTAGTCTTTGGCCCCTACTGCTCCATCTGTACATTGAAGAAGTGTTGGAAATCAAAGAACGGTTCAGAAGTGTGATTAAAATTCAGGTCGAAAGGATATCAATGATAAGATTCGCTGACGGCATTGTCGTCATCAGTGGACGAGAGGAAGAATTGCAGAGCATATCGAACGAAATGAACTGTCTGCTGAGCACACAATAAGGTCTGAAAGTGTCCAAAGAGACATGAAAGTGATGAGGAGTAGCAGAAATGACATTAGTAATAAAATTAACATCTGAATGAAGTGAAGGAGTTCTACCTCGGAAGCAAAATATTGGGTGACGGACAAAACAAGGATATAAAAAATAAACTAGAGCAGGCAAAGAGGGCATTCCTGGACAAAAGAAGTTTACTTGTATCAAACATTGGCCTTAATATGAGGAAGAAATTTGTGAGAGTTTATATTTGGAGCCTAAAATTGTGTGGAAGTGAATGGTGGAGTGTAGGGAAACCAGGAAAGTTACAGAACTTGAAGTGTTTGGGGTGTTTTCCTACAGAAGGATGTTGAAAGTTAAGTGAACTGATAAAATAAGGAATGAGGAGGTTCTCCACAGAAGTGGCAAAGAGAGGAACATGTGGAAAACATTGAGGAGGAGGAGGACAGGATGATATAACATTTGTCAAGACATCAACGAATAAGTTCCATGGTAGTAAAGGAAGCCGCAAAGGGTAAAAGTGGTAGGGGAAGAAAGAGACTGGACTGTATCCAACAAATAATTCAGGAGCTACTATGAGATGAAGAGATTGGCACAGGAGAGAAATTTGTGTGTATATTTGACTTACATCTTTCCTTGTACTAAGCTGATGAATCCTTTATCATAACAAGCCATTACTGTCACTTTGGTTGCCATAAGACATGGCAAAATCATATGCTCACCCTGCTGCTCTCTCTTTACTGATATCAACTCCCTGCCTTCTTGGCATCTCTCTGGTTCATACCTTGCTTGTCCCAGTGACAGTTAAATGATACAAGCATTGACAGCCTGCTTAAGCTGCTTATGCCCACTATGCTGCAGTCAACACAGCACGTCAGTTCACAAGTTTCGTCATATTTTCTGTTTACTTATTGATTTCACAAATTGTTGCAGTTTCATCCAGACATCAACAAAAATAACCCAGACACTCACAATGAGTTTGTAAAACTGAATGAAGCGTACAGCATCTTGAGTCGTCCAGACAAGAGGCGGGAGTATGACCTCAGCTTGCAGGTTGCTCACCCATCACCACACCCCACTGGTGGCCCCAATGTATACGAGAATGACATCCGGCAGGAGTAAGTACTGCACTAAAGCTGTTTATGACTTAATCTCTCTAGTCAGTGCTGAATTTCTTCATTGTTGTATCTTGCAGTGGTAACTTACATGTATCCTCATGATTCCACAAGATGGAGCACTTGGCCACTGCCATAGTTAAGGATAGGGGCTTTCAATTCATTACAAAATTCTCATGTATTGTTACAAATAATTGACTGTGATTCCATCAAACAACAGACTTATAACTGCCAAGCACAACAGGAAATCGCTTTAGCAGTCACCACAGTCCAGAAATCCAGTAGGATCCCCAGTCCCTCCACAAATCCCTAGGTCCATCCCAGAACTGCTCCCTTTAAGTCTGTCTCCCTCCTCATCCCCGCCACTCCCCACAGTCGTACCTTTTACACGCTGCCTGTATTACGTAAACCAAACCACTCAGGACTCCCCGTCGTGACCGTTTACTGTACCCCGACAGAGAGAATATCTGCCCTTGTGAACCAGCATATATACTGTGTAAAAAACACCAACTATTTTCTGTACTGACCCACTGCAGTTCCTGTTCCTTTACTGTCCAGCTTCTTGCTCGTCACTGTTGTTGCAATCACCTCCTACTCTAACATCACTGGTACCTGTGGCCTTTCCACATTGCCTTTGTTAATGCCTGACTGACTCCATCCTGGCTACCATGGCCAACTATATCCTCATCCACAATGACTTCTCCTTTGAAAGCAGGATCTACAGAGAAATCAATGGTACAGCAGTGGACACACAGTCCTGTGCTAATATATTTGTGGACCACTTAGAGGAATCCACCTAACTACTCTGAGCCGCAAACCCTCCCAACTGATTCAGATTCGTTGATGACATCTTCACAATTTGGACTGAGTGTGAGGACACCCCATCCGTGTTCCTCCAGAGCCTCCACACATTCTCCCTCATTCGCTCCCCCTGGTCCTAATCAGTCCGATGAGCCACCTTCCTCAGTGCCAACCTCTGCATATAGGATGGCTACATCAATACATCCTTCCATATGAGACCTACCAACCTCGTGACAATACAGTACATCCAGTTCGACAGCTGCCCTCCCATCCACTCCAGGAATTCCCTCCCATTAAACCTAGCCACCTTTGGCTGTCGCTTCTATAATGATGAGCAGGACCCTCTCCAAATATGCCAATTGAGATCCCCTACTATACCCGCAGGACAGGAGAGATACTTTAATTTGTGGAAAAGGGCCAAAATGAGTGGCTGTCAGCTGCACTTGAACATACTACTTCATTCATTTGACAAACATCACAAGAGTAAACATTAAAAACAGAGCAAGCCAAACATTAATTTTAGAACTTAATTCCCAGCTAAATGCGCCATTCAATCTCGTGCCTCAAGGGCAAAACAACTTTAATTTCATGTGACTTCTGAAATTTTCCCGGCGTATTTCTTCTTCTAATAATTTCCGGGTATGCAGCCGGATCCCGTCGACATTCTGCCACGATATTTCGGCCCAGAGACGTCCGGCCATCATCAGGTGAGTACACAACTACTGAAGAGCCCAGGTGCAGTCGCGGTATTTATGCCGAATCTCGCGCATGTGAAATGTACTGGCATCCTACAGCGCATGCGTCAGGTGTTGACATGCGCAGCATAGCCGAGTTGTACGTGCTGCCCTCGGTGGTGGAAATAAAGGTTCATCTAGTCATTGAGTATCGAATGACACTGTCGATTCCGCTGTGATTGTATAATTTTAATAACAGGATTCCAATTTTTATCCAGCTGAAAGCCGTTGTCTCGATTTATAAGATTATTGGCAAGACCTGATGATGGCCGGACGTCTCTGGGCCGAAATATCGTGGCAGAATGTCGACGGGATCCGGCTGCATACCCGGAAATTATTAGAACTTTAATTTCAAATCGGCTGAAGGCCAATAACTTCAAACTCAAAAACAGGAATTTGAATTTTAAAAGGCAGAAGGCCTTATCCTAAAATTTCTTTAAATCAGGCTGAAGGCCCAAACAATCTCACGCCTTAAGGGCAAAACAACTTTAATTTATAATCAGCTAGAAGTCATACATAAACAAACAAAGACAAATAAGAAAGGCAGCGCACCAAATGGTGCTCA
Source organism: Schistocerca serialis cubense (assembly GCF_023864345.2). Classification (NCBI taxonomy): domain Eukaryota; kingdom Metazoa; phylum Arthropoda; class Insecta; order Orthoptera; family Acrididae; genus Schistocerca; species Schistocerca serialis. The sequence goes on along the minus strand of NC_064647.1, from coordinate 234,878,420 downwards.
GAAGTTTCCAAGGGTCAGCCTGGAATTCAAACACTAACGCTTACTTAGGTGAGACAGGCAGTCGGTCCTACAATTCTCAATCCGACGGCAACCCAACCGACAGACAGTCAATGGACCAGGCGACAGGATAACTTCTGCTCCAACCGACCAGCACACAACAGGGAGTTCAATGAAACAACGCAGAAGGTATCGGCACCCACAATGAAGTACACATTCAGCTGCCAAACTACATGCCATGCTGTACAGCCACAACACAACAAGGAAAATACACTGCCTGAATTTACGTCAATGGCCAGGGCAGGTAACTGGAATGTTAACGGCCACAAGGTAGAAGATTCTGCTGGTGCACTTCAACTCTGAAATAAACAAGTTAAGTTAAACTCCACAGGAGGGCAGCTAGAATCTCGGCAACTTGAAAACACACGTTGTTGCTCGGGGGAATGTCCCAAGAGCCCACAACGAAATTCAAATGACACAGTGTGAACAGTTGGAGCTGGCTAGTAGATTAAGTAAAGACTCAACTTTCGTGTCCGGGATCGGTGAGCCACGGACCTCATAGCAATGGGAACATCCTCACACTCCGACTGCGCGTGGACGCCGCCAGTGGGCCCAGCCAGACGCCCGCCACATAGACTTCCTCGCTGCTCCACGCCAACCGACCAACTTCCCAGGCCCGGAAATGGTGAAAGGACCAAATATACGTCGACCGATGAGACAACCGACAGACGGTCGTCGCACTTCAATATCCCTCAGTCAGACAGTTCATATGTGTCGCCAGTGGTCAGTGAGCACTGGCTGTCGGAGCCTCACCGGCGCTCAGACCATGACTTCACTGCTGCTGTGTCCTGAGTGCACTGCTGGTCCTTCTTCTTTTCTTAGTTTCAGATTCAAAAGAACTGTCAATTACATCTCTTGTTGAAACTTAGCAGTGAAGTGTTACACCTGCGAACATAGAGGGCTTAAGAAAGTGGTTTTCAGAATATATGGAGGAGTTATCACTTCTACATCTACATCTACACTGCTAGAGCCAACATATGGTGCATGGCAGAGGGTACCTTGTACTAGTGTTAGTGACTCCCTTTCCTGTTCCACTAGCAAATGGAGCAAAGGAAAAATGACTGTATTTGTGCTTCCATACAAGCCCTGATTTCTCGTAACTGGTCTTTACAGCCTGTTGTGAGTTGTATGTTGGTGGCTGTAGGATTGTTCTGCAGTCTATCACAAATTCTGACTCTCAAAACTTTCTCAATAGTGTTTCACAAACGAATGTCATCTTCTCTCCAGGGATTCCCATTTGCATTCACAGAGTATTTCTGTAACACTTGCACATTGATTGAGCCCACCAGTAACAAGTCTAGCAGCACATCTCCGAGCAGCATAAACGACACCTTCTTAGAATTTCGCAAATGCAAAGTCTACCACTTGCCTTCTGTACGACTGACCTTAGATGCTCGTTCCATTTTATGTTGCTTTCCAGCAATGTTGTGATCTTCACTGCGAACACTGGTTTGGTGCGGCTTTCTGTGCTACTTTATCCTGGGCAAGCCTCATCATCTCCAAATAACTACTGCAAATTACATCTTCTGAACCTGTATACTGTGTTCATCTCCTGGTGTCCCACAACAATACTAAATTGGTGATGTTTCCCATCAACTGATCCCGTCTTCTAGGCAGGTATTGCCACAAATTTTTCTCCCTAATTCTATTGACTACTACTTCATTACTTACCCTTTCCAGTGTTATGTCTATTTTGTCAAGCAGCATCTCACTGATAATGTATTTGAACATTACAGGATTGTTTATCCTACTCATCTGCATTAACTTAAGTCTTCCCCATCCATATACAGTAAGCTGCTGTCAATCACGCCAAATAGAAATTCTACACAAGTCTTCCAATATCCTCCTACAGTCACTTGACACTCTCCCGTACACGACAGTGTTGTCAGCAAACAGTCACAGATTGCTAATCACCCTATCCATTAGATGATTTATGTGTATAGAGAACAAGAAAAGTGCCGTCACACTTTCTGTGGGCACTCTTGTCGATACATTGTGTCACTTTGTCAGCGTCAAATAATTCACCCTCACTGGCACTGTCTGTGAGTATCTCTGCCAACTCTCCCTCAGTGCAGCCACAACAACCTGTAATTTTTGTTGTAGAACAGATGATGGTAAAAACTCCGTGATGCCAATTCTGATGAACTGTAAGAGATAAAGCAAAGTGGGATCCGGGAAAATGAGTTCACAACAGATGAAGTATCCGTACACCACTTAGCTTCCAGAACAGTGAGAAGTTGTGATACATGGGGGTGGACATTCCACTGTACATCTGAACTTGTAAACAGCACTCGTGTACCTGAGATCTGTGGTGTCACCGCCAGACACCACACTTGCTAGGTGGTAGCTTTAAATCGGCCGCGGTCCATTTAGTACATGTCGGACCCGCGTGTCGCCACAGTGTGATCGCAGACCGAGCGCCACCACAAGGCAGGTCTCGAGATACGGAAGAGCACTCGCCCCAGTTGTACGGACGACATTGCTAGCGACTAGACTGATGAAGCATCGCTCATTAGCCGAGCAGATAGTTAGAATAGCCTTCAGCTAAGTCCGTGGCTACGACCTAGCAAGGCGCCATTAACCTTACATAGCAATTGATAGTTTGATAGTTATCGTATGAAATGTCTCATCAAGAATGCTGTATACAACAAGGATAGATTAAAGTTAAGTATTCCAAAAGCAACGTACTTTTCTTTATAGCATTTATTGAGCGTCCTGTTTCAGACCGTCAAGTCCGCCTGCTTGCTTAATGGCCGCCTCCCTTAAATAATGTGCGTAGTGTTGGCAATCTGTCAACACTACAAGATCATTAGTGCTCAGAGGTTGGCAAGAATACCTGAGTTAACCTGTCAGTAGTGCTGAAGACAAACAGAGACGCTACACTTAAAACTTGTCAGCAGCACCTTGGGGAACAGTAAGGCATAATGAGTTAACTCGTCACAGTAGTCAAAGCGTTAATGCAAAAAAATGTTGAGTTACCCCACAGATGGTAGTCCACGTTACGCTGTCGGTTTCCCTGTAACTGGTTCAGTAAGTCAGAGGATGGCAATGACATACTACTCAGTGCAGCTGTGCCTAGTTAAGCACTGTGGTGTTCAAACTAATCCTCATGTTGACACAGTTTCACTTTTATGTAACTTTAGGTTTGTTTGTCTGTCAGCCTGCTCACAAGAAATTGTGCCATTTCTTTGGCAAGATGCCACTTTCAAATCTATATTGCTGTCAAGGCTTGTGAGAACCACCCAGAACACTGCCGAAAAAATGCTTGCCATCTTTTCGCCGGCACTTCCTCACACAGCCCTTATCGAGCTGCAGAAAGGACTCGATTCAACTCCGTGGGGTGCAGTGTGTGTCGCAAATTCCCAGGAGACTTTTATTCTGTCCCACCAATCCACTGTAAGCATGTTTATGCAACATAAACATGACTGTAACACAAAGTGTGTTAAAAAAGAAACTGAACTTTTGAAATAGCACGCTAACTGGCAGATGGAGTGCACTGCAGTTACTGAGCACATGTAGCAGGAGGTTTAGACAGCAGACTACTGTTTGCCGTGTTTTGCTCTGACCGTTGGTAAGTGAGTTTCAGCTGCTGAAGTGAGTATGTGCACAAGCTTCTTATCAGATTACTGCCAAAGTGGCAATGAAAGAGCTCAAAGAACAATATGTGTTTTTGCTATAAATTTGGCTAAACTTGCTTAGCCAAGCATACAGAGAAGACTATGAGTTGCAGACAGTGCTGTGAGTGGTTTAAGCATTTTCAACAAGGAGAAATGTTGGGTGGTAGTGATCCCAAGCCTGGACAACTTCCCACGTCAGCAGATGACCGTGTCAAGAGAGATTGTGCTACAATTCGCAGAAATTGTCATTTAACTGTTGCCGACGGAGCCTAGTGTGCACAAGAGTTGCTGTGCATGGGAAGAGGCTTGAATTGTGGGAAAACCAAAATTGGATGTTGTATCATGGCAGCTCGTGCATCTGCAGATACCTGGCAAAACATCACATTCCTGTTGTGCCCCATCTACAGTACTCTCTGGACTTAGTCCCAGCATACTTTCTCCTGTTTCCCAACCTTAAAACTACATTGAAAGGACATTTTTACCAAACCATAGAGGACATTCAGGACAACGTGACAAAAAGCTTACATACCAAACCTGAAAATGCATTCCTGGTGGCTTGCAAAAGTGGACCAAATTATGGGAATGATGTTTTGCCACTAGAGGGAACTATTTTGAGAGAGGCAATGCTTAAAATGTTGTACAATAACCAGTTACGATGTTACAGCAAAAGTTTGGTTTCTTTTTGAACACATGTCATGTACTTGGCCAGCATCCCCCCCCCCCCCTCCCCCACCCCCTTGTGGTTGTGTATCCTGTAAGGATACTCCTCACCTCCTTGCCCCAGAACTGAAACACACCAGTAGTTTACCTTTCTTTATGCAAAAACAACGCCTTCAGTGGCTTGGTGAGGATACATTTAGTTTCATTTAGAACAGCCATATTTTATACTGTAGGTTTGTGTCTCTGCTCTGTGTGTGAACACAAATACAGCGGTTGAAAAGACAAAAAGAAATTTTGTGTATTAGAAAAGAGAACACCAAATTTGCTATGTTGAAGTAAAAAAGATGTCCCGTCCAGGAGTTGATATCATCTCAAATTTTGTGGAGTGCAATATTGTGAAACATGCATTAATACAGTGCAACCCATCTGGCATAGTGCTCAACAATGTGTCAAATTGTGGAGGACAAGGAACATCTTGCTTCGTCCTCAGGTTTCAAACCAGTAGTATCAGCGAATTCAAGCACTGTTTTGGGAGCTTTCCTACATTTATCTGGTTGAATGCTGGCCCTTGGTTACACATTATGCAAACACCCCAAAATTTTAGTTTTCATGTTTTGTTTGACTTTAATTTACTATCCACTTTAATAAGTACGTGCTGATTACATCCCAGTTTCCCCAAAGTGGTAGAGAGGTGAATTACGATAAAACCAAATATCTCATATTGCACCGTCAGGCTCTCCTTCCTTGCATTGTTGGTGGGCACAACTTTGAACGAGTTCAAGAATTCGAGTACCTTAATTTCATAATGACCAATAAAAGTGAAGTGACAAAAGAAGTGAGTCAACAAATGGTAAATGGTAAATGCTAATCACATGTTCTTTAGTCTGAACAATTTATTCAGGTCACGATTGATATCACAGAAGAATAAGAATCAGCTGTACATGTACGGCCGATATGTTTATGTGGTTGTGAACTGTGGGCAACATCAGCAACACCGAAGAAGCATTTTCTGCCGTTGAGAGAAAGATATTCTGAAAGGTCTGTGGACCTGTCTACAATACCGTGGAAGATAGATGAGAATGAAAGAAGCAGTGCTTTGGAGAGCCACACATAAGCCAAATGTTAGGGCACAAGACGCTACACTGGTTTGGCCACATTCTAAGAGCTGGTAGACCCCTCCTGAACCAAATCTTCCATTCTCAACTTGCTAGAAAATGTCCAAGGGTTCATCGAAGAATGTGATGGAAAGATGGAGTAGTAACAATCCTTAAAGAAATGGACTCGACAGCATTGGAAGACAAAGCTAGAGACTGGCAATGATGGAACATCATCTACAGCAGATCTCTCTTCTGCTGTGACAGATTGATCTCCTTTAATCATGCTTTTTGTGATGTGTTTTGTTATAATTTTTTAGAGTGGTGTTTCTCCTTTCGTAGTGTAGTTATTTCTTTTGTTTTTCTGCTGTAGGCTCCAAAGAGCCATTAATGCAATAAATGATGGTTTTGTTAACTTTATTGGCCACACTAGACCAGTCGAGTCATTCCTCTTTCAGTTATTCTCTGAAGGTTGTACTCTTAGTGCAGTAGCCACCAGAAAGATCGCGGGAGCCGCACATCAGCACGGCGCGTCACGGACGGTAGTTGCCACAAGTAGAGTCCCGTCCACCAGAGGGCACGCGAGAATTCGGACGCGACCTCTACCAGCGTAACAACAACAACAACTCAGGCAACACGGGCCGTGCCCAGTCATTTAACATCGAGCATGCCTAGAGCACAGTCCCGGTCTACGCCAAGTGAAGTGAAGTGCGACGTAAACGTGAACAGTGTTAGTACACAATTGGCGACGAGTAGGGTCGTTCTTTCGCGTGTTGCGTCGTTGTTCCGGTTTCGCAGCTTCTCCGCGGCATGGAGGATTTAGTGCGGGTTTTGGTTGAGCAGCAGACGGAGCTCATGGCCACCATGAAACAAGTGCTTCCGGCGTTGCTCTCCACGCAGTCTGCTCCAGCGCCGTTCCCGCCTCCCTTTCCTCCGTATGACGAGACGGCGGAGGATTGGGACGCATATGAACATCGCCTTCGGCAGCATTTCCAGGCGTTTCATGTTGCCGATGCGGAGGTATGTCGTGCTCTCTTCTTGTCTTGGATATCTCCCTCGCTGTATCAAGTTTTGCGGCAGCTAGCGCCGTTGCAGGAACCCTCGTCCTTGTCTTTTGACGCACTGTGTTCATTGCTGTCTTCATATTATCGCCGCCGCACGCATGTTGTGGCGGCTAGGGTCGAGTTCTATCAATGCAAGAAACAGCCCCACCAGTCTTGCCGTTATGGTACGCGACGTCATTGTTCGTTCGGCCCCTGATAGGGAGGTCCGGCAACGGGCCCTGCAGTTAGAAGACCCTTCCCTCGAGGAAGTCCTGTCCATTGCTCAATCGTATGAAGTCTCTCACGCCTCCGGTCAACAGCTGGAAGCGTGGTGCGACGTCGCGGCGGTTCAGGGCGGCGCGGCCGCGTCCACTGCGTCCGGGGTGGACGACGTGCGAGCGGTACTATCCGGCAGTTACGGCCACTCCCGCACGGCGCGTAAACAGAATTCCGGCCGCCGGCCCCTGTTACCGTCCTGTGCGTCGTGCTATATACATCATGATCGGTCAGAGTGCCCCCCGCGTTGGGCCGTTTGTCGCAAATGTAATAAAAAAGGTCACATTGCTAAAGTTTGCCGCTCAGCCTCAAAAGAATCGAAGGAAGCAGGTACAGAGGACATGGACGTTGACATTCAGGAAGTTTCATCGGGCCAGGCTCCCGACGTATCGGCGCGCAAACTCTTTATCGAGGTGTCGGTTCTGTTGCGCCGGTTACAACTGCAAGTAGATACGGGCGCGGCAGTTTCGTTGTTGAATGCACAAACTTATTCCGACCTTGGATCGCCCCCATTGGCGCCAGTTTACCGGCGTCTACGCGGTTATGGTAAACAGTTCATTCCCCTACTGGGTCAATTCACTACCGACGTGACTTACAAATCAGTCACTCGGCCTATTACTTTTATTGTTGTCAGTGACGCGAGCTCCGCTAACCTTTTTGGCCTGGATGCCTTTCAAGCTTTCGGCTTTTCTATCGCTGACACCATACAGTTGGCCTCCGAAGACGTTCCCTATCAATCATTGAAATCTTTGATCTCAGACTTTCCAGATATCTTTGAGGAGGGCCTGGGGCGTGTTTCAGATTTTGAAGCTCACTTAACGTTGAAGGCGTCGGCTCGCCCGCGTTTTCTACGCGCGAGGCAGATCCCCTTGGCTCTCCGCCCTCAGGCAAAGGAAGAGCTAGACCGGCTGACAGCCCTAGGGGTCGTTCTTCCCATTTCTTCTAGTGACTGGGCTTCGCCCCTCGTTATTGTAAGGAAGCCCTCGGGAAAATTACGTCTTTCTGGCGATTTCAAGGCCACCATTAATTCCCAATTGGTGGTGGACACCTATCCTTTGCCTCGTGCTGATGAATTGTTCTCCGCCGTGGCGGGAGGCCAATATTTTTCGAAAATTGATGTTTCGGAGGCTTATCATCAGACACCACTTGATGAGGACTCCAAACGGCTGGTGGTCGTCAACACCCCCGTTTGGCCTTTACCAATACCAGCGGTTGGCCTTCGGAATATCCAGAGCCCAGGCGATATTCCAGCGTTATCTTGAGCACGTCACATCGACAATCCCTCATTGTATTAATTACCTGGATGACATAATTGTCAGAGGCCGCTGCACGAAGGAACACTTGCACAACCTTCGCACCCTCTTTCTCAAATTCAGGTCTGTGGGCTTGCGTTGCAACCTGCATAAGTCAACCTTCTTCCAACTGTCCATTGAGTATGTTGGCTACACCATCTCTCAGCACGGCGTCCAGCCACTAGGAAGTTTGGTCCAAGGTATCGTCGACCTTCCTCGACCCACTTTGCTGAAAGAGTTACAAGCTTTTTTAGGCAAGATAGCCTGTTACCACCGGTTCATTCCCAGGGCTTCCACTGTAGCCTGCCCCCTGTACTGTCTTCTGCACAAGGGTGTTCCTTTTGATTGGTCGCCTGCATGCGAGCGAGCGTTCAACTCGTTGAAGGGCCTCCTCATGTCAGTGCCTTGTTTGGCTACTTTTGACCCCCACAAGCCATTGGTCCTGGCTACAGATGCTTCGCAGTATGGGGTGGGGGCGGTCCTGGCCCATCGCAGCGCAGATGGTTCCGAGCAACCACTGGCGTTTGCGTCTAAAACTCTTAGTCCCGCGCAGGCCCATTACTCCCAGGTGGAAAAAGAGGCTTTGGCCACTATCTACGCTGTTACCAAGTTTCACCCTTTCTTGTATGGCACGGAGTTTCAGTTAATCACTGACCATAAGCCTTTCATATCGTTATTTGGCCCCGCCTTTCAGATTCCGGATAGGGTGGCCCACAGACTACAGCGCTGGGCCTTGTTCCTCTCTAAGTATCATTATGACATTCATTTTCGCCCTACCAGACAGCATGCCAATGCTGACGCTCTTTCCCGTCTTCCGGTGGGCCCGGATCCTAAGTTCGATCGAGAAGAGATTGTGTGTTTTCATTTGGATGTGGCGTCCCGCCAAGCGGTTGATGGCTTCCCGATCACTAGTTCTAGAGTCGCCAGGGACACGGCAGCTGACCCGGTTCTCCGGTAAGTAGTTCGCTTCATTCAGCAGGGGTGGTCATCCCACCCTCCAGGCCGGGCCTCGGACCCTCTTCGTAATTATTTTATTCTACGAGACCGCCTCTCGGTCTTGGAAGGAGTTTTCCTTCTGGCTACCGATGATACAGCTCCTCGCGTGGTTGTTCCTGCCAGTTTACGAACGGAGGTCCTCACGTTATTACATGCGGGCCACTGGGGTGTTTCCCGTACTAAAACCTTGGCTCACAGACATGTGTACTGGCACGGTATTGACAGAGAAATTGAGCACTTGGTGGCTGCCTGTTCCCAGTGTGCGAGCCAACAGGCATCTCCCAGGGCAGCGTTCTCTTCCTGGCCGCCAGCAACCCAAGCATGGGAACGTGTTCACATCGATTTTGCGGGCCCGTTTCTCAATGGCTTTTGGCTCATTGTCATTGATGCTTATTCCCAATTCCCATATGTGGTTCGCTGCTCCTCAAGCACTTCAGAAGTTGCAATCCAGGCACTAGCAAAAATCTTTTCTGTGGAAGGTCTGCCAATCACCCTGGTCTCGGACAATGGACCGCAGTTTATTTCGCAGACCTTCCAGGATTTTTATAGGCACTTCGGTATTCGGCACGTTTGCTCTCCTCCCTTCCATCCACAATCGAATGGGGAAGCTGAGCGCATGGTGTGCACATTTAAGACTCAGATGAAAAAGTATGTGCACGAATTTCCTGCGGAGGAGGCATTGACGTTTTTCCTGACTGCATACCGGACCACACCAATGGGCGAACGCAGCCCCGCAGAGCTCCTCCATGGGCGCCAACCTAGGACTCTGCTGCACCTCCTCCGGCCCGGTCCTCGCCAGTCTTCGCAAAACAGAGTACCTGGCTTTCCACTGGGTATGTCGGTCTGGGCGCATGGATTTGGTCGCAATCCACGTTGGATACCGGCGGTGGTCATGCACCGAAATGGCCGCCGGCTCTGTACCTTGCAGGCAGGGGACCAGGTGGTACATCGTCACCAAAATCAGCTACGTCCACGTTTGGGCACCCACCCTACGACCTCTCGGACACCGGCTTCCTCATTGCCGGCACCCGTGTTGGTTTCTCAGGGGACGTTACCTCCTCTCCCCGCTGTGACTCTGCCGCACTGCGATGGTTCTCAGCCTTGGCAGCCTCCAGTAGCTCCAGCACTGGCATCGCCATCGTTCGAGATGACCCAGCGAGAGCCGGCCCCCCTCGCAGGCCCGGTCTCTCAGGAGGCTGGTTCACCTGTGGTCGTCTCTTCCCCATCGTCCTCGCCACTGGGTCTTGCCCCTCCCGAGGTGGCACAGGATCCAGAGTTCGGCAGCTTGTCGCCCGTTCTGTCCTGGGCTCCGGTGGTGGGACGACGGCGGCCTCTTCGTATGGGTCACTTCCAGCCATATTTGAAGGTTCCGGCTCGAGGATTGGCAGATCCCCTCGACTCCGGCCTTCCCATGGATGTGGAGGTCATCGCTCCTGCCCGACGCTCCACCTTCCGACGCAGTGGATCACAGTGGCTTCACCCTCTGAAGGAGGAGGAGTGCAGTAGTCACGAGAAAGATTGCGGGAGCCGCACATCAGCACGGTGCGTCACGGACGGTAGTTGCCACAAGTAGAGTCCCGTCCACCATAGGGCACGCGAGAATTCAGACGCGACCTCTGCCGGCGTAACAACAACAACAACAACAACAACAACAACTCAGGCAGCATGGGCCGTGCCCAGTCAGTTAACATCGAGCATGCCTAGGGCACAGTCCCGGTCTACGCCAAGTGAAGTGCAACGTAAACGTGAACAGTGTTAGTACACTTTGGTTCTTGCGATCTGCCCAACACCATTTTGTTCTTTCCAATTGTAGTTTTGTCAGTTCACCTGAAATCTCTTAACCCCTTCTATTTATCATTTCTGTTGGAAATTTGTGGTTATTAAGAAAAAGAATAATAATTTCTCTATGTTCTCTGCATGTGGTATTAAGTCAAACTGCTATCTGAATTTCTCGGATCCACTGTCCTAAGATTTCTCATCACAAGTTATTGTAAAATCCTGTTTCCTAACAGTCACAACATGTGAAAGAAGTGGGAGATTCTCTTCTTCTTCTTCTTCTTCTTGGAGCTGGTGATTGTGTAATTGGTCAGTTGTGGAGGATTCTCCAGACTCATTTGACCCGGTGTTTTTTATGTATACAAATTGTGATGCGTATTGTTTTAGTTTTGAGGATGACCTGTTCTTTCATATTTTGTTTGTATCAGGGTTTCGCTAGCACAAATGGTTTCCGGGAGAGTTACAGTTTGGTAGTGTTAGGGTTATACTGTCTGTTGACAAGCATTCCTTGTTGTTGACCAGGACAGAAATTGAGCTATATTCATTATATTGGTTCTCTTTTTCCACCTTTCTTTCTCACTTAAACTATGCTTGATGACTTTTCCAAGATATACGAAGGGCATTCAATAAGTCCAATGAAGTTTCGTGGGTTCGTCTCAACTGCACAGACTTGTGTTGGCGTGGTGAAGTAGTAGTTCGTTAGCATTTTTGTGGCAGATGAACACGCTGAAGTGTTTGTTTCAGTTTCCTGAGGGTAACCCAGCACAGTTCCAAGTCGATCGTATTATCATGAGGGAGGACGTCAAACTGAATAATCCCTTCAGAGTCCCAGAAGACTGTAGCCGTGACTTTTCATCTGAGGGTGCAGCTTTGAACTTTTTCTTCGGAGGAGAGGTGGTTTGACACAACTCCGTGGGAGGGTGCACAGGTTTGCCTGACGTTGTGATGAATGACATCCCGCCCGAGTCACTGTGTGTGTGTGTGTGTGTGTGTGTGTGTGTGTGTGTGTTCAGTGCCAGGTCTCCACAGACCTTCTGCGAGCTCCTGTGAATATCTGCAATGCTGCGGTTCTCCGCCAAAAGAAATCGAGTGAAAGCTCTCTGCTTGGGACACACCTGCATTACAGATGCCTTTTTTAAAGGTATGTATACGCTGCCACCTATCAGAATTTCTTGTAGCTATAGGGCTGAAGTTGGCATATTCTATGATGTCCCACAACAAATTCCGCATTTTTTCAACTGAAATGGGCCGAGAAAAAAATTGGTTGCATTACTTACTGAAAACCCCTCGTAAATTGTAGAACTATGTTAATTTTTTATGTTTCTGAAGAGTTAATTATATACAGTTTTCTCAGATAATATTTGTAATCTTATTTTAAGGCAATTTTTTGGAGACTGGTAATCTGCACACAAACTTCTTCCATGTCATCTGGAAACCCCAATCAGTTTGTTATTATTGAATGTGTCCCTCCAGTTTTGATTTTAGGTATGGTTTCTTTTTGCCAAATCTTCGTGATGTAGTGCTGTCTAATATCAGAAAATAAGACAAGAAGATACTTTTTCGTACATTGTTTCATTTATTGAAATATCTCTTAGTGGAAGGGTAGTTGGGTCAGCTTATGGCATCTGAGCTGCCCCTCAGAGTTTTAGTGTTCTGTATTACATAATTCTCGTGGTACGAGTGTAGAGGCATAAGCCTAGTTTACTTCTCTCTCAAAACCATTATTGCGAAACTATTTCTGTAGATGACTGTCTATATTGTGGCCCCAGTGTACACTTCATTTTCAACATTTTATGACTACTGAAGCACCGTTTTCATCTGTGAGATGAAAATTTTGACAGTTATATTTGTGGTGGTGGAGGTGAGGCTTGTCTGCATTTTTGCGAACAGAGACTTTTGTTCCGTGTCCCTGTAGTATCCGTGCCGTGTTCCAAATTCCTCAATTGCTGTGGTTGTTACAGATGTTTGTCATACCACTTATAAGGTAAATTATAAGTTACTTTGACACACTTTTCTAGTTGTGCATGTTAAATTTTCTGTTTCCACTGGTAGCTCCAAATTATATTTGTTGGATGGCTTCTGTATTTACAGATCTCTGCTTTTAGTAAAGTTGATCTCCTCAGGATGGCTTCATATTATCCTGAGAGCATCAGCAGAAGTTTCCAAATGCAGATATGGATTGTCATTAATTTTAGATGTGTTATTTCTTACGCAGTTATCTTAAAAAGTAATTCTGACATTGTCAACCCTTCAATTCTTGTATTATGACGACTCATCCCGAGTGCCGCTCTGCAGGGCACATCATTCTTGTAAAGATTATCATTAGCATCTGACAAGCAACTCGCATAGTGTAACTGCAACATAGTTCTGTCTCATGAAAGTTTGGGTACCTCAAAAACAAATAGTTTCACCAACAAGTTTCCCCACTATGGGTCGCACGTGTGCAGTGGTGAGCGGCACACTTTCCAAACTCCGTTTCTCAATGTAATGCTTCTGTGTAACTAGGCTTTACATTCTTTATTTTGTGTTGCAGCCCATGGAAGGACCCATCATTCTTCAGGAACCGTGATCGCAGCCGGGACGATGAGAACCGCAGCAAGCCATATTACGGCATCGGCAAGCTGGGCCGGCTGCCCAACTCGTGGCTGGTTGCCTTCCTGTTTGCTGTAACTGCTGTCGGTGTTGCTCTGCAAGCTGTAGCTATCAGGTTATTGAGCCAGTTCCGTGCTCCTGAAATAAGCATTTCCTAACACTGATCACTGATATTTACATTGTCGAGAGGGAGGGAGGGGATGAGAGAGAGGGAGACAGTAGCGTGCTCCTGTACCTAAGTAACTATGTGTGTTTTTTATGTATTAGTGTGTGTGTTTGAGGGGTGCTTCCCCCTCCCCCCTATCAACCCCCAAATTGGAGCTGTGTCTGTACATTGACAAGTTTCAACATGCATGGGCAGCAATTTAGTCTTTACCACATGTGTAATGCACTCAGCTGGGATGCAGAAACTGTGAAACTCCTTCACATCCCCTGGAAAACAAAATGAAGGGGTGTGTGTGTGTGTGTGTGTGTGTGTGTGTGTGTGTGTGTGTGTGTGTGTGTCACTTGGTGTTTCCCAATGTAATGCAAGTAGCAAACTTCTCAATGGTTTATCAGTTTTCATGAAACTTATCATTACTTAAGAATACAGTTAAAGCTCAAAAAATAGTCATACACTAAAGTGCCATCATTTGTAGCTGGTTATGTAATTCTAGAAGTCATTCCTTGTTTGTGATCCTCATAAATTTCTTATGTTACAACATAATGTATAGTTTACATTGCAATACAGGAACAGTGGCATAGTTAGGAATCGGTGTTAAACTGTATGTTCTCCTATAGCTACCTCGGTAAGTCAGTTCAAAAGTCAGAGGAAGGCAATGGCATACTGTGTACAACAGGACCACATGTAGGAAAACATTTTTAAAGGATCTTCTGATTGAGGATTGCTTTACCTTAAAGGCTATCTTGTACCTAGTTACCTTGTATATTTACCGAAATAAAATGATCACTGAAATACAATTTTGCAGCTGCTGGCTGCCATCAGGCAGAATACTTGGGGATTTCGAATTTAATGTCTTATGATCATTGGTGGCATCCTTTTATAGGCTTTTTCACCGGAATATAAAATTCGTTCCTGAACCCTAGTCAGAGATCCACAGTTTATATGGAAATCATTTGGACTGTGAATTTCACAATTCACTTTCAATTCACTCGTATTATTAACTGTGAATACCAGGATGGAATGTAACAATACAAGAGAAGGAAAGTTGCTACTCACCATATAGCAGAGGTGCTGAGCTGCGATGGGCACAATAAAGAGATTCACACAATCATAGCTTTCGGCCATTAAGGCCTCTGTCAGTAGTCTTTCGTCTACCGCTGATGAAGGCCTTAATGGCCGAGAGCTATGATTGTGTGAATCTCTTTATTGTGCCTATCGCGGCTCAGTATCTCCACTATATGGTGAGTAGCAACTTTCCTTCTCTCGTATTGTTACATTCCATCCTGGATTTTTCATTGTTTTTTGCCTGACGGCTTTTCTTTGATCCTAACTCTGTGCTGTTTACCTTTGTAACTACTTTCTTTTGCGTCACTATACTCAATGTCCATCCTTCTTTCTTTTCTTTCCTGTGTTTCTCTTGTTGCCTTACGAATCGCACTGCATGCACTACTTATGAGCCACACTGTATCGACGGACTCGGCCGTGCGCAACAGATGGAGTTAAGAACATGCTGATTGCTGGTGCAGCATCTTATGTCCCACATTACTCCCGCCGATATAATTAAGCCTATACCTTCAAATTGATCACACTCCCTGTGCCATTTTCCGTATTTTTGTGTGTTATCTCCCACACTTTTACTGCTGACAAAGGCCTTAATGGCCGAAAGCTATGATTGTGTGAATCTATTTATTGTGCCTATCGCGGCTCAGCACCTTTGCTGTATGGTGAGTATCAACTTTCCTTCTCTCATATTGTAACTGTGAATGCCATCTGATAGTAAGTACATTGACACCTGAACATAAAGCCAGCCTCACATGGGATGTGAAAGCAAATGTGGGCATGCAACTGGATTAGTTTTGCAATATCACAGTTCACATTGTGGAGCAATTGTAAATGTAACTGGTAGAATAAGGTACATCAGATTTTTGCTGCATTGAGTGTGTCTCCAGTGAGCTGCAGTGTTGCTTATTACATCACAAGTGGGACTTGGGAGATGACATTTTGGATCAATTATTTCTAGTTGAAACCAATATCTGTTTTTATATTTTAACAGGTGTGCTATGAATATGTGCTGTTTCAAGTCATTGGCAAACTTTAGCTGTCTCGAAAATGTGTTATTTTTAGTACCATTTGTGCAGAGAACCTGTCGATGGTTAATAGCTTTTTGAATTACAACTTTTGTACCATGGAAGTAAGCCTCTTCAGAACACCATTTCATTGAAGACTTATCAAAAGTGCATCATTTTTGGTATGATCTGTTACTGTTAAATTACAGATAACAGCATATTGGTAGTTGAAGCCTTTAGGACATTGTAAGATTTAAAAAATAGACTTGAATAACATCTGTCAGTGGCAGTTTAGTGGTTGCGCGCACTGTCTCTTAATTGAAGAGTCGCTGTTCATGTTCTATTCTGAGCAAATATCTTTTTTAATTCACCCTAATGTTTTCTGCAATATGCTTCAGCATTGATATAATGCAGAAATAAGAAGAAACAATGGACCAGTGAATTGCAAGACTGCTGTCCACCTCCTTGGATGATTCATCTGCAGTTTGGTACAAGATATACTGCTCACAGAAAACATGGCTAGTATGTGGACACAGGAGCAAATGTGAATTTTAATAGACCCAGCGGAAGAGGACCAGTATTTGTATAACGTTTAAAGTAACATAAGCAGGTGTCCTCTACCAGCAATTCACTGCTCTATCTATTGATGTGTCCAGAACAACCTTACACATGTCTGTCACCATAAAGCAGACCATGACCCAGAACTTGTAAATATGTGAAAAATGTTATGATGCAGCAGTTATTGTAATCAGAGAGTGTATGATGACTTTGTGCTGTTGCTAAGTATAACAATTTTCACTGGTAGTGCCTTTTATTACTAACAACATTTGGTGAATTTAATTATATGCCTAAATACTTTCAGTCTACATATTACAGATTCACTTTCTTATTACTTCCCTTAAAGAGTTAGAATCTACAATTATTGTAGCTCTATATTACAAGATACCAGCAACACCCCATACATAAAAATTTACTTTCTTGTAAGCAACTTACTTTTAAATGAAGTATATTGGATCCTCACTGTAAAGGAAAAACAGTGGCGATACTAAACAGGAGTATATTTAATTTCATAGTGATGGCAAATTATATAAATATATGATGTTACTTATTTCGTCAGCTTTAAACAGTATTGTACTTAACATCGATCCTTATGCTAGTGTACTCTTTGTGGTTTTATGTGTCACCATTCACTGTCGGTTGCTCTCCCCTGTGCAGGCACTCGATGACACTGCGCCGAAGCGCTCTGGATGAGGCGAGTGCACGCCACAGCGTGCTTCACACAAAGATGCAGGAGCAGGCGCACGACGCCGGCAACCACAACAACCTGCGCATGATGCACTCGCGTCTCGGTGGCACCAGTGCGGGTTTTGCACTCCTAATGAAGGATGGCAATCGGGAGCCGGCAGAAAAGCAACCGGTGGAAAAGCCGCCATCACCCATCAAAGTTGTGGATGATCTTCCAGCAGTGGATGCGAAAGCAGCTTCAATTGGCTGAAGGTAAAATATTTCTTAGTGTCCTCCATCAAGCTATTTGTTACGTGCAGGCTAGCAACTAGTCTGGAAAACCTCAAAATATTGATATTTTTTTAGTGTTCTCAACTTTTCAATTAAGCTTAATTCTTTCTGATTGTATATCATTAATTTTGTTAAGGTTTGTAGGTTCACCTCATATGGGGAAGAATAAGGTGACCGCGGCTGGGTCTGTTTGGAACAGTAGGTGTCCCCCCTCCACTCTGTTTAAGTCATCTCCTCTTATTCTCACTTTCCTTCACTCTAACAGATCAGTCTGTCAGTCTCTTGCCTCCTATTGTCACTTCATGGGCCTCTCTCTATATCCTGCCAACTTCCATTCTTTTAACATGCCCACAGCATCTGTTGTTGCTTGCACAGGCTTTTATTTCACACTTTCTTTCACTGCCTCCTCCTTACTTTATCTGTTCCAGTAAGTCCTATTCTGCTTCTTTGACATTTCATCTCACAAGCCTGTACCTTGGTTACCTGCCTTCTCTTCGTTACCCACGTTTCTGATGCATATGTATTGGAGTGTAGTATGCTTGGTACAACACTTGTTTGCTTTTTGGTGGTACATGCTTGTTCCAGAAGAGGCTTCTTATACTCTGGAGGAAACCATGGGCTTGTCTTCTCTTTCACTGATCTCCTTGTCATTCCTCCTACTGTCCTCTGTTGGTACTCGAAAATTTCCACATTTTTCAGTACTTGCCGTCTGATACTTACATCTGTTATTACTCCCATTTCACCATCACTCCACACTTCTTTGCATTAAATTTCAATCCATACTGTCCCAGTACTTCCCATTTTCCCACACCATTAAATAATCTGTGTACACCTTTGCTTTCATATTTTCATCTCTTATACACACTAACACTCCTTTCATTATCTCATCCATTGTTGTTGTGGTCTTCAGTCCTGAGACTGGTTTGATTTGATTTGATTTATTTCGTGTTCCATAGGTCAACTGTGTTGAATACACAAGGACGTGGAACGAGTCAGTTTTTTACAAATACAGTCTGATAATCTTATAGCATATACAGAAATTTGAGTACATAATTATATAAAAACTTATACAGTAAATTCTTTGGGCAGCAATATAGAAAAAGAAAATACATATTTTCTTAGAATTATTAAAACACTACAGAAAACAGATACGGAGCACACACAGATACAGATCTCGGGTTAAATAAAATTCGTAGTGGCATTATGTCAGCTTATATTATATAATATTAAAATATTACAATTTATTTAGTTAAAAATTCATCTAGACTGTAAAAAGCTTTTTCTAGCAGAAATATTTTTAGTGCTTTCTTAAACTCGCTATTGTTATGAATCTTTGTCTTTATTTCGGGAGGAAGAGCATTGAAGAGTTTTGCTCCAGTGTAATGGACACCCTTTTGTGCCAAGCTCAAATTTCTGAGTTCACTGTGTATGTCATTCTTCCTCCGTGTGTTATGCTCATGATAATTACTATTTGGTTGAAATATATCTATATTTTTACAAACAAAACACATGAGAGAAAAAATATATTGGCATGTAGTTGTGTATATTTTAAGATTACGAAAACTATTTCTACAAGAGTCTCTTGGGCGCAATCTACATATAATTCTTAAAGCTCGCTTCTGTGCAATGAACACTTTCCTTGCTAATGGCTGGTTGCCCCAAAAAATAATTCCGTACTCAATGAGACAATGAAAATAGCCATAATAGGCCACTTTTGCAGTGTTAGGTTCAACACATGTAGTGACAACCCGTAAAGCATAGGTAGCAGAGCTAAGCCTCTTACAGAGATCAATAATATGTGAAGACCAGTTCATTTTCTTGTCAATGTGCACTCCAAGAAATTTTGTTGTTTCCATTCTGACTATTGGTTGATTACCACATGTCACACTTATCTCTCTCTCTTTTTCTGTTTTTGTACAGAATTGAATAAAGCTGGTCTTACTGGAATTTAATGAGAGACCATTCACCTTGAACCAATTAACCATATCTGAGAGTATGTGATTACTGAGTTCCTCAAGATAGTTGACTGTTCTACTGCTCATAAAAATTGTGGTATCATCAGCAAATAATGTAAATTTACACGGCAGGCTTGTACATGATGGTAGATCATTTATAAAAATCAGGAATAATAGTGGCCCAAGAATTGAGCCCTGGGGCACTCCACATGTAATGGAACTCCATTCAGAATCTGAGGAAGTGTCACATACTCCACCCGAGCTATTCAACACAACTTTTTGTTTTCTGTCTTGGAGGTACGACTGTAGCCAATTGCCTGCAACACCACTTATTCCTACTAATTTTGCTTTTTGCAAGAGAATCTGGTGATCAACACAGTCAAACGCTTTGGATAAATCGCAGAAGACACCAAGTGCTAGCATTTTTTCATTAAGGGTTTCTAGAACTTCATTTGCAAGTGCGTAGACTGCGTCTTCTGTTGAACGGCCCTTTTGAAAGCCAAACTGGCTTTTGCTGAGAACTCCATTCTTCATGAGATGATCAGTAATTCTTACATGTATTAGCTTTTCTAGAATTTTGGAGAAAGCTGTCAGCAAAGAGATAGGTCGATAGTTAGTTAGTTCAGCTTTATCCTCCTTTTTGTACAGGGGCTTCACAATGGCATACTTAAGTCTACTGGGAACAACACCTTTCTGAAGGGAAGCATTGAAAATATGACAGAGAATGTCCCTTATCCACACACAAGAATATTTCAATAAATTACTAGATATATTATCAACCCCTGCAGAATTCGTACTTTTTAGAGACATGATGATTTTTTGAATTTCTTCTACAGTGACAGGATTAAGGTGCATTTCTGAAATTGTGTTAGAATATACAGCTTGACAAAGAGTTACAGCTTCATCAACATCGGGCTTGCAACCAATCTGTTGAGATACTGATAGGAAGTGTTTATTAAAAATCTCAGCCACCCTTTTGGGGTTATCTATTAGGATACCTTCATATCTGATATTATTTATATCTTCTTTACTTGATGCATCTCTTCCTGTTTCTTTTTTTACAATGCTCAAAATTGCTTTTATTTTATTATTAGAATTATCTATTTTCTTCTCATAATAAAGGGCTTTTGATTTCTGTATTAGTTTCTTCAAAATTTTACAGTATATTCTATAGTGTTCCCATTTTTCTACATCTTTACAGAATCTTATTGCAGCATAAGTTTCCCTTTTGGTTTTACATGACTGTTTTATACCTTTTGTAATCCAAGGCTTGCTTACAGAATTGGAAGCACTGTTTCTGACCCATTTCTTGGGAAATATTTCTTCAAAAAGAGCACAGAATTCATTTATAAAACAGTTAAATTTAGTATCAACATCATCATGGCTATATACTAAAGACCAATCCATTTGCTGCAACCTGTGGTTGAAAGTTCCTTTCGCCTTTTCATTAATTACTCTTATGACTTTCCATCGAGGAAATTCTTTTTTGAACAGATTAACGTCATAAATAGTGAGAATTTGTCCATCATGATCTGAAAGCCCACTTATAACCTGCCTGACAATATAATTCTGATGTCTATTTACATCTAAAAAAACGTTGTCTATCATAGTTTGGCACTCGGATGTAATTCTTGTTGGGAAATTTATTACTGAAGTCAGATTGAGTAAGTTCATCACAATCTCAAAGTCTATTTTATTCTTATTTTCTGTCAAAAAGTTTATATTAAAATCACCTAATACTACAATATCCTTCGCTTTTGAAAGTAACCATGACAGAAGGAGTTCCATTGAATGCAGAAAAGTTTTTATGTCACCTGAAGCAGCCCTGTAGACAGCCAACACTATTATTGGATTGAATTTAGTTGTTATTTCTGTGGCACATGCCTCAAATTGTTGTTCCACACAATATTTCTTAATATCTATAGCTTTGTATGCTACACTATCCTTAACATAAATTGCTACTCCACCTTTATCTTTACTTTCCCTACAGTAGTATGTTACTAAAGTATAACTTGCTATAGATGGCAAGGCACATTTATCAGTAACATGGTGCTCAGTTAAGCACAAAATCTGGGCATTATTTATACTGTCCTTTTCACTAATGTTAATAAGGAGTTGATCTATTTTGTTTAAGAGGCCCCTTATATTTTGATGAAAGAAAGAGATGCCTTCCTCTTGCTTTTTCATTCTATTAGTGCTGTTACCTGACTGAGAATCCATTGGAGTCTGCCTTGAGACAGGAGAGAGGAGACACCTGACACTACCTACTGTTGTCCCTTCTTTTTCTTCGGGCCCACACATAAAAAATCGTTGAGATGAGAAGGAGGCTCAGCATTTCTTCTATCCAACAACCTTCTATTTGTTGTTGTTGATGGTGGTGCTGTTTCTGACACTTCAAATGTTGGTTCTACCACTACTGCTGTGTTTCCTTGTGAACTTGGAGTCTTCTCGTTTTTGTTATTTTCGTCTAAAATAATACTTGGCTGATGAGGAACAGTAGTTCTTTTGTTGTTGAAATCGATGTCCACTGTTCTTTCTGTTAAAATTTGGTCTTTTTTTACATGTTTTGCTGCTGCTGATGAAGTTTCTAATGAATTTTTTTGAAGTGTTTTCGTAATGGAGTCAGGCGATGGCAATGCAATTATCGTTTTGGTTTTGAATTTGTTTTGGTGGTTTTTTATTACCCTGGTTATCAGGCTTGTCAGATATTTTTTCCCCAAGCCATTCAGGTGAAGTCCGTGTTGCGTGTGGAATCTACGTCCAATACTGCTTATATCAACGCATTTCACGTTTTTAAAATGTTTGCAGATTTTTGCAAACTGACTGTTGACACTTTCTATTTCCCTGTTAACACATGACCATCTTACAAGATCATAGCGATGAGGAATATTGACAAGTATTACGTCAGTGTGAGTGAGGTTCCTCAGACACTGTTTAAGATCGCGCGTTGCACTCAATGTTTCATTTTTGTAGACATCGTTTGCGCCTCCCATAAGTACAACGAAGTCTTTATCATGCAGATTTTTTGCCTCTGCGGATTCGGTCATTTTTTTAATTTCGCTAAGTGGGGCTCCCGGTTTCACTATACCACACGAAAATGTTTCAGTTGTTTCTTTTAGTTTACTAGGAAGTCCACGACCATGGCTGTCTGAAAACACAAACAGTTTCCTGTTATTGGAGTTCACAATTTGCGAATCGTTTTGTATTGTTTTACCACACACTTCGACACAATTTTTGGTCGGCACATTTATATTGACCTCCTTCAGAGTTGTTTGCGTCAGTAAATTTTCTTCTCTTACCTTATTCCCCAAAGTGCCATTTTGCTTTTCCCAACGTTCATGCGAACTGTAAGTTGCATTTTCACTATCGGCGATCGAAAGTACTTGAAATGTGTTTTCGTGCACAAAGCTTGCGTAACTTTCGCAGGTTTTCCGAATTTGCACTTTGGACTTGCTGTTTTTGCACTTTACATTTGACCACTTTTCCGTAACGGACGAACTATCTCGCACAAGTTTTAGCATGTTCAGTTCACTATTTTCTTGTTGTATTTTCGAAATGTCCGTTTTCAAACTGCCGATTATGAACTGTAAGCTCGTTATGCGTTCATTCAGTTTCTTGATTTCGTCTTTACAATTTTCACACGATTTCTTTTTTACGGCAAAATTTAAGTTTTTCTGGAAGGACACTTGCTTAACTTTTACTGTAGCCGCCATCTTGATGACATGCAGCTCTCCATGCTACTCTATCCTGTGCAAGCTTCTTCATCTCCCAGTACCTACTGCAACCTACATCCTTCTGAATCTGCTTAGTGTATTCATCTCTTGGTCTCCCTCTACGATTTTTACCCTCCACGCTGCCCTCCAATACTAAATTGGTGATCCCTTGATGCCTCAGAACATGTCCTACCAACCGATCCCTTCTTCTGGTCAAGTTGTGCCACAAACTTCTCTTCTCCCCAATCCTATTCAATACTTCCTCATTAGTTATGTGATCTACCCATCTTATCTTCAGCATTCTTCTGTAGCACCACATTTCGAAAGCTTCTATTCTCTTCTTGTCCAAACTGTTTATCGTCCATGTTTCACTTCCATACATGGCTACACTCCATACAAATACTTTCAGAAACGACTTCCTGACACTTAAATCTATACTCGATGTTAACAAATTTCTCTTCTTCAGAAACGATTTCCTTGCCATTGCCAGTCTACATTTTATATCACCTCTACTTCGACCATCGTCAGTTATTTTACTCCCTAAATAGCAAAACTCCTTTACTACTTTAAGAGTGTCATTTCCTAATCTAATTCCCTCAGCATCACCCGATTTAATTTGACTACATTCCATTATCCTTGTTTTGCTTTTGTTGATGTTCATCTTATATCCTCCTTTCAAGACACTGTCCATTCCGTTCAACTGCTCTTCCAAGTCCTTTGCTGTCTCTGACAGAATTACAATGTCATCGGCGAACCTCAAAGTTTTTACTTCTTCTCCATGAATTTTAATACCTACTCCGAATTTTTCTTTTGTTTCCTTTACTGCTTGCTCAATATACAGATTGAATAACATCGGGGAGAGGTTACAACCCTGTCTCACTCCTTTCCCAACCACTGCTTCCCTTTCATGCCCCTCGACTCTTATAACTGCCATCTGGTTTCTGTACAAATTGTAAATAGCCTTTCGCTCCCTGTATTTTACCCCTGCCACCTTTAGAATTTGAAAGAGAGTATTCCAGTCAACATTGTCAAAAGCTTTCTCTAAGTCTACAAATGCTAGAAACGTAGGTTTGCCTTTCCTTAATCTAGCTTCTAAGATAAGTCATAAGGTTAGTATTGCCTCACGTGTTCCAACATTTCTACGGAATCCAAACTGATCTTCCCCGAGGTCCGCTTCTACCAGTTTTTCCATTCGTCTGTAAAGAATTCGCGTTAGTATTTTGCAGCTGTGACTTATTAAACTGATAGTTCGGTAATTTTCACATCTGTCAACACCTGCTTTCTTTGGGATTGGAATTATTATATTCTTCTTGAAGTCTGTGGGTATTTCACCTGTCTCATACATCTTGCTCACCAGATGGTAGAGTTTTGTCAGGACTGGCTCTCCCAAGGCCGTCAGTAGTTCTAATGGAATGTTGTCTACTCCCGGGGCCTTGTTTCGACTCAGGTCTTTCAGTGCTCTGTCAAACTCTTCACGCAGTATCGTATCTCCCATTTCATCTTCATCTACATCCTCTTCCATTTCCATAATATTGTCCTTAAGTACATCGCCCTTGTATAAACCCTCTATATACTCCTTCCACCTTTCTGCTTTCGCTTCTTTGCTTAGAACTGGGTTGCCATCTGAGCTCTTGGTATTCATACAAGTGGTTCTCTTCTCTCCAAAGGTCTCTTTAATTTTCCTGTAGGCAGTATCTATCTTACCCCTAGTGAGACAAGCCTCTACATCCTTACATTTGTCCTCTAGCCATCCCTGCTTAGCCATTTTGCACTTCCTGTCGATCTCATTTTTGAGACGTTTGTATTCCTTTTTGCCTGCTTCATTTACTGCATTTTTATACTTTCTCCTTTCATCAATTAAATTCAATATTTCTTCTGTTACCCAAGGATTTCTATTAGCCCTCGTCTTTTTACCTACTTGATCATCTGCTGCTTTCACTACTTCATCCCTCAGAGCTACCCATTCTTCTTCTACTGTATTTCTTTCCCCCATTCCTGTCAATTGTTCCCTTATGCTCTCCCTGAAACTCTCTACAACCTCTCGTTCTTTCAGTTTATCCAGGTCCCATCTCCTTAAATTGCCACCTTTTTGCAGTTTCTTCAGTTTCAATCTGCAGTTCATAACCAAGAGATTGTGGTCAGAATCCATATCTGCCCCTGGAAATGTCTTACAATTTAAAACCTGGTTCCTAAATCTCTGTCTTACCATTATATAATCTATCTGATACCTTTCAGTATCTCCAGGATTCTTCCAGGTATACAACCTTCTTTTATGATTCTTGAACCAAGTGTTAGCTATGATTAAGTTATGCTCTGTGCAAAATTCTACAAGGCGGCTTCCTCTTTCGTTTCTTCCCCCCAATCCATATTCACCTACTATGTTTCCTTCTCTCCCTTTTCCTACTGACGAATTCCAGTCACCCATTACTATTAAATTTTCGTCTCCCTTCACTACCTGAATAATTTCTTTTATCTCGTCATACATTTCATCAATTTCTTCATCATCTGCAGAGCTAGTTGGCATATAAACTTGTACTACTGTAGTAGGCACGGGCTTTGTGTCTATCTTGGCCACAATAATGCGTTCACTATGCTGTTTGTAGTAGCTAATCCGCACTCCTATTTTTTTATTCATTATTAAACCTACTCCTGCATTACCCCTATTTGATTTTGTATTTATAACCCTGTAATCACCTGACCAAAAGTCTTGTTCCTCTTGCCACCGAACTTCACTAATTCCCACTATATCTAACTTTAACCTATCCATTTCCCTTTTTAAATTTTCTAACCTACCTGCCCGATTAAGGGATCTGACATTCCACGCTCCGATCCGTAGAACGCCAGTTTTCTTTCTCCTGACAACGATGTCCTCCTGAGTAGTCCCCGCCCGGAGATCCGAATGGCGGACTATTTTACCTCTGGAATATTTTACCCAAGAGGACGCCATCATCATTTAATCATACAGTAAAGCTGCATGTCCTCGGGAAAAATTACGGCAGTAGTTTCCCCTTGCTTTCAGCCGTTCGCAGTACCAGCACAGCAAGGCCATTTTGGTTAATGTTACAAGGCCAGATCAGTCAATCATCCAGACTGTTGCCCCTGCAACTACTGAAAAGGCTGCTGCCCCTCTTCAGGAACCACATGTTTGTCTGGCCTCTCAACAGATACCCCTCCGTTGTGGTTGCACCTACGGTACGGCCATCTGTATCGCTGAGGCACGCAAGCCTCCCCACCAACGGCAAGGTCCATGGTTCATGGGGGGGGTACATCTCATCCATGATGATTATGAAAAGTAGAAGAGGTAGTGCAATCCCTTGTTTCAGCCCATTTTTCTGTTCAGACTATTGTCTTCTCTCCTATTTTTATGCCACTCTCACTCCCATGTTACATTTCCTGTATTCTTCTAATAGTCAGCCATCAGATTTCCCATATATTGCCTTTTTTATACCATGATCTGCCTTCTCAATGTACAGGTTTATACACTATCATTTAAATTTAAAATTAAATGTAGTCCACACAAATATACTTAAAGATTGCTTTCAGGTAATTGCAATAAATGTCTAATCTACTTTCAGTTAGTAGATCATTCTGTTTTTCAAAATGTCAGAAGGCTGCTTCGCTAATGCATCTTGGTGAACTGTTTTGAAACTAGAGATAATCATTCCTCACTTAAGACATTTCATGATTTTTTTTCATTAAACAAAATATTACTATTATTAATCATTAATTAATGTAGCCAACTCCTCAATGTTACTGCACATGTTCATCTACATAAGTGATGAATGTGTGGTGTGAGTGAATTCGCTGCCTGCTTCCCCTTCCACTCCCCCCATTTCCACTCCAGTGGTGAAGCAGAAAACAAGGTAGTTGACACAAAAAAAATATGTATTCTAACAAACTGCAAGGTACACAATGCATTCCATTCAGCAGTTTGCCTGTCCAAGACACGCCCACTCATCACGATGTAAAGGTAAGTGCACAAACAGTTCCTGACAGTAAGCAGTCTGTTGGTGGATTTTCGAGGTCCAGACCCATTTTCCATTGCCCTGGTTGACCTATCCACATGAGAATGTAGCACTAGATACCACCAAAGTGCTGAAAATGAGTGAGATAACTGGAAAAATCAGGGGAAAGACTTGGTTGGTGTTCTGACATACTATAGGACATGTTGGACTACATGTTGACATTAGAATATGTTCAGGGTAATTTTGTTACAAATCTGAGTGTCTCCTTCAGAAACAATCAGTTCTGGAGCCACATAAGGACAGGTAAAGAGGTTCTTTGAATTGTTATCTCTTTGTCAATCTTCCATGGTTACCACTGGCACTGCCCAGCCTCTGGAATCTCCATTACTGTTGATGGATTGTCGAGGTCCAGACCCATTTTCCATTGTCTCATTGTGAGTGTTACAGATTGTAACATGCATGTGAGAATTTGTCATTAACATAAAAGCAAAGGTGGGTTTCCAATTTTAAAAAGTAGGGGAACTGTGCACAAGTATTAATGTTTTGTAGATCAGCATTGAATATCTGGTCTTCATTTTTCTTTTTTCTAATTTGCTGTTGTGCTTAAAAGTCAACAATAAGCATAGTGTGATTAGTGTTCAGTTCAAATTTCTATCTTGAAGCTATACTTGTAAAGATTTCTCATATGTTCAATGTTATCACGCAGTGTAGATGTAGAGTAACACGGCATGACATGGACTGGTGATGGACAATGGTAATATAGGTGTTTCCAGGGGGTGACAAGAGCTTATAACTTACTGAAATGTTGATAAAACTATAAATATTTTATGTTGACAGTGTTGGTCATCTGTCATGGATTCAGGAACTGCAGCCATATTTACTATCTATAATTAGACTGTTGATTTCAGCCAAATTCAGCTCATTTTGTATTCCCCAACTGCAATGACTAATTATTCTGAAATGTTCTGTTTAAGTATAATATGTTATTGAAAAGTACCCTCTGCTGTGCAATGCAAACATTGTCATGTTATCTGTCTTGCAACATGCACATTAATGTTTACATTGCAAGGCAGAGGCCAAGTTTGTTGTAACACAAACAACAATAATAATAATAATAATAATAATAAGACATTTAATAATCAAACACAACCCCTAAAACAATCTAGTTTGAGGACATCATATTTCTTATTGTTCTGAATAGGTCACTTTGCAATTTATAAAATGTTATGTTCAACAATGTTTACATTTTAATTTGTTTTAACATATACAAAACAGTTTTTTTTTAACATATACAAAACAGTTTTTTTTTATCTTGGATTGCTTGAGACTTGCCTAACTCTATGATGTTGAAATAATTACAGAGCATTTTCCATGAGGGTAAAGAACCAACTTAGAGAATAAAGTTGAATACCTCTCAAGTTATTCTTTTAATTTGGTAGTAGGAACAGCAGACTGATTCTTTAGATTATGGCCTGGGCTAGCTTCAGCTCAACTTGAAGAGTATTTTTTTCCATCTTAACACTGTTCTGTGACTGTTTGAAATACAACCTTTCAGAATGTTTAATCACTGCAATGGTGATACACACCACCATCAAAAAATGGTTGGAATTTCACCAAAATCAAATGTCAAATTAAAAATAAGTACCACTGGGAACTATAGAATACAGTTTCCAACGAAACTGTAAATCTTAGCTGAACTTGGAATAAATAATGAGTAAATGGAATGACATCTCAAATTTTGTGTGTGCCCATGAAAAGTAGTAAAACTTGCTCTCACAGAACTCTACAACAGAAGTTGGTTCAGAGAAAGTTGGAATTTCAGCCAGGAATACCTGAAAATCTCACGAACGTCTTTTTAACGAAACAGTCACAGCCCTGGAATGATTGCTTTGAAATTTAGTTCTCCCCCCCCCCCCCCCCCCCCCCTCACAGTATGAAATCAGTATTCAGGTGCACAACTGAAATATTTTGTTACACTAAACTAAGGTTCAACAGAGATTAGTCTGTCAAGTTTGGGAAATACAAATCATTAAAACATGGGCATACATATAAGTAAGGTACAAAAAGCTTGTTACAAAAACTCACTTAATATTGGCTAACATGGATAATCTGATGTCAATTTAGGATCAGACTATAAAGAACTCATAAAAAGATTAAGTTAAAAAATATTTTTTTTTCGTTTTTTGAAATTTATCTGGTGTGCGACAGTTGATGTAACAATATGAAATATCACAAACTGTGTATAGTGTATGTGATAATTATTACAACTTATTAATAACTTAGAGCAAATTAATTTAATTTATATTCAAAGCTAGAAGTGAGAAACAATACAAAAGATGTACTTTTTATCATTTGATGTTCATGCATGCCTGTTGGGTTGGCTAATTAAATTGCAGTTACTGAATCTGCCTTTTTTTTTCTACTGATAGTTATTTTTCAGATCCGGATATGGTCTAATGCCTGATGTCACAGTGCCCTGCTGATGATTCCTTTTATTTATGCTTGAAGCACAGAAATTTTAAATGAAGATTTATTTTTCTAAGTCTTTTATGTAAAGATGTTGAAATATTAGTTGTTAATTCTTTTGCTGTTATGTCACTGCAAGATACATGAAACTGAAACCTAGTACAATGAACTGTGATAATTTTGTATGTGAAAAGCAATAGGTAAAATTTTTAGTTTGCTCAAAATATTGATATCTTACTCTGATGTAAACAAGAAATTACTTAGTGCAGCTACATGTAACAGTAAGGATACTTACACATGAAAGAAATTATGATTATTACAGTTGTACAGTGCGACTCTCTCTGTTACTAATGCTCAGACATCTTGTCTCTTTACTACTGCTAAGTAGTGAAGAAGGCTGTGATACTGTATATATTCATCCCATTTTCCCTCTCTTTAATCTCTGTATGGCTGTCTAGGTTTTAAGATTTCCATAGTTTCCGTAAACAGCATGACAATCACCAGGATGGTGTCTTTGGAAAGTACCGGCTAGTGCCCTTCCTCAATCCAAGCTTGTGTTACATCTACATACATACTCCGTAAGCCACCATATGGTGTGTGTGGTGGAGGTATCCTGTATGACCACTAGTCATTTCCTTTCCTATTTCACTTGCAAATGTAGTGAAGGAAAAACTCTCTGTAAGTCTCCCATCATTCTGCAGTCGGCCTCAAACAGCAGTTCTCTAAATTTGTCTTCCCTCCAGTGATTCCCATCTGAGTTCCCAAATCATCTCCATAATACTTGCATGTTGTTCGAACCTACTGGTAACAAATCTAGCTCTTGACTTTTTTGCCCATGTAACACCATAATTCTTTTCTCTTTTGCTGCCATTGTTGAGCTATCCAGATTTACATTATCTGTGATTTCCCTAAACTGTGTTGGGTAAATGCCAGAATGGTACCTTCCGAAAAGACATTGCAAATGTCCTTTGTTGTTCCTTTCTAATCCAATCTTGTGCTCTGTCTATTAATAATCCTGTTGTTAATGGGAAATTAAGATCTAATCTCACTTCCCTTTTATGATTACTGCAGATGCATTTTTTGTTGTAAAGCATGATGTTTAACACTGTTGCAGATATTTGTAAGCAATCTTGTTGGTATGATGTCATAAATGCAGAAGACTACCTATGATCATGTTTAAATATCAGTACTACATAATTTTTAGGTTAAAAGAAAGAAGGAATATCCATGTAATATTAGTCTTCAAAATTGTACACTTATTGTCGGTACGTAAGTAGTTCTTAGTTAGATTGATTCCAAGTTTTGTTTGAGAAAGCTATTACACTACAAGGAGTACTTACCTCCATGAGGTAAAATTAAAAGTTTCATCAACCCAAAGGTTGGTTTGAGCATCACGAAGTTTTAGTAGGTGTGATCCTACTGGAGATTGAGGAGAAGTTGTTGCCTGGTTTGTGCGAACACCCATCCATTGGCTAAACGATGCTTACTATTTAAAGTGGATTCTGACCTGTAGTGGCACTCAGCATTTTTTACACCAGGAGTGAAAGGAATGATAAGTTTTGTAGGACTGACCATGGACCTGACACCTTCAGATTGCGATGCCCGACCCAGTTCTCTCCATATACGGATCAGTTTTTGTCTATAAATGATTGAGGGTGGCGATTGGACTTGTAATTATAGTGGGCAGACACTCAAATGCAGTAAGACCTCAGTGTTTATTTCACTAAATGCTCTAAGCATTAATTTTGAGTAGCTACTGTGATGGTGTTATTTGTAATTTTTGTAAGAAACGTCTTTACACAGGATTGACCACTGTCTGAAAATGAGTTTTTACACTGAGGTTATCATGTAATTTTTAATGTGAAGAACTTCTTGAACTGATAGTTGGTTCAATGCAATGTAACAAGAACAATTTACTGCACTTTTGTTGAAACATAAATTTACTTTGTCATACATCATGAATCAGTAAAATCATATGTTCTGAACACCACAGTAATAATCTGTCTTTTTGTAATGAAAATGTGCACAATACCTTTTGTTGTCTTCTTCTACATCTGCTTTTATTATGCTTTTCATTTTAATAAAATAGCTGGTACTTTTTACACAGTCTGATGCTTTGTTTAATATGGCAATAAGAATATTAAGCACTGTATACATGGCTACGTGTAACCTGCTTATGATCTGAAAATGTTGCTGATTAAATATCACAGTATGTGAAAAGGACTCACTAAACATCTACTGAAATAGTAAAACTGTGATAAAGCTCGTTGCTTTTAAATGCTTAACTTGTACAATAGGGCAACAAATCATGACTTTTACAATAGGTCCATCACTATGAAAAATACAATATAGTGAACTTCACAGAAATAAATACTTCAGTCCTTTTGTGATGATGAGCAATGTATTGCAACCTCTGACCAGATTTTGCTACCGATGGATGGTTTAGCAGCTTTTACATAGTGCCTTCCAAGTCTCAATTCCCTTCGTAATATTTGGCTGGTACAGTGGGTAATGCTGCAACATGTCTGCCGCCTCCGCAGCAAATGACGGCTTCCCACTGGCCCTCATAATAACATTACCACTTCTGCTTGGTTGACAAATAGCTGCTGAATACTGTAGAATTAAGTGTAACAATAATTCCCCATCCATCTGAGGCAGTTTAACAATGATTATGCTCATTTTAACCACCGCATAATGCAGTACAGTGGCTTCCAAGGAGCACCACATGCTACTTCACAACCCTTCCAACTCACAAAGAGCACTGTTCTGGAACTTTGTCACAATGTTTGCCCCGCCTTATCCTTCTGCAGGGAAGTCCCTTTAGATTTTAACTTAAACCTGCAGCCATGACTCATTACAGCTTTAATTAACAAAGGTTCATAATACTTTAAAAACTAAGATCTACTTAACAATATATAGATATCTTTATTTATTTACACGAATTGGCCAACTAAGGACTGCGTTACAAATTCTATTTCATGTTCACTTTTTTCTGTCTCTTCTCTCGAGCTGCTCTTCTGCTTGCTGCCATTTCTGCCATATGTTCAGCTGTTAGTTTCCTGTTGATCTTTGGTTTTGGAGCTTCGTGAAAAACCTCGAATTCAGTTATTGCCTTTCTGTACTCGTCCCTATTCATTGCATCCATTTTTGTTACTCCAAGTTCACCGAGGGTTTTATTCCTTGCAACCAAGACTTGGGTGTTTTCCTCTGTTTAATTATATTGAAGATTTTCTTCCTTAATTTGCCATCATCCATTCTCACCAGATGACCGAGGAACATCAGCCTTCTCTTACTCATTTCCATTGTGACTGGTTTAATAGATTGGTAGATCTTCTCATTGCTCATCTTTACCCTTTCTTCATCAATTTTGTTGTGTCCACCAGGAATCTTCCTCAGAATTACTCTTTCTCGAGCTCTCTGTTCTTGAGGGACAGAGTTTCTGCTGCATATTAAACTTCTGTTCTCATCACTGTATTGTAGTGTAATAACTTTGCATTTTTATTGTACAGCTTCTGTGTTAAGATGTGTGCCCTCCTAAGTTTAGCTACTCGAAGTTTGAGAGCTTTTTCTATGCCAGTATCAGTTATTGTTTCTCCCAAATATCTGAAGTGTTTCACCCTTTCAATACATCCAACACTTTTGTGTAATTCTTTGATTTCCTTATATTTATTAGACATGAATTTAGTTTTTTCTTGTGATATCTGTAAACCAAATTTAGCTACATGCTTTGCTAAGATTTCTATTTGTTTAATTTCATCTGCTATATTTGTGGATAGGAGAGCAATATCGTCTGCAAGAGCTAGTGCATGTATCTTGAGGCCTTTAACAGATCCTCCAAAAGAAATTCCCTGTACTTTTTGTTGTGTGTATTCCTCCAATGTCTCCCTCATAATCTTTTCCAAAGTGACGTTGAACAGAATTGGGGAGAGTCCATCTTGTCACAAACCAGTTTGGATTTTAAAAGGTTTAAAAATCTTGCCTTAAAATTTGACTTAGGACTTGGTATCTGTCAGTGTTTGCTTTACTGCCCATCTTGTTTTTCTGTCAATTCCATATTCCTCCAGAGTTCTAATGAGGCTTTTTCTGTCTATGGAGTCATACACTTTTCTAAAATCAATAAACGTCGTAACATGTGGTTGACCAGCACGTGTTCTAATTATATTTTTAAGGTTAATAATTTGATCCGAACAGCTCCTCCCTTTTTTTAATCCATCTTGGTATTCTCCTGTCTGTGCATCGAGAACTTGTTAAATCCTATTCAGTAATATTTGGGAAAGGACCTTGTATGGAACAGATACAAGGGAAATCAACCTGTAATTGTTCACATCTGTCTCCCTTTTTGTGAAATGCATGTATAAGTGCCATCCTCCAATCTTCTGGGATCTTTTTGGTTCTCCAAATTTCCTTAATAATTGTACCGAGGTGTGGTGCTACTTTTTCCTCACCCAGTTTCAAAAGTTCAACTGTGATTCCATCTTCACCAGAAGATTTGTTGTTCTTGGGGGATTTTATAGCTTGCCAGACTTCGTTTAGAGTTGGTGGATGTGACTCTGCAGGAATTTCTTCTGGAGTTTTGAATTCCAGTTTCTCTGGAGGTACTTTACAGTTGAGAAGGTCTTTGAAATAGTATCATAAAATGTTTTGTTTTTGCATTTGATCATCAATGGTGAGGACCTGCTGGACATAGAGCTGAAGTTTGTTACGGACTCCATTATATTTCTTCTAACAATAGAGGCTGTACCTAATAGAGGGCATTTTCTAAAGATATAATCCGCTGGTTTTCCTTTATAAATTCTGTAGTTGCCCGTTTCAATAGAATTTTCATCAGTATAGCAAGTTTCTGGTAATGCCAGAATTTGGATATTATGGTGTTCAAGTGCTTGAGTCAGTTATTGATGTTTTCCTGTTTTGATCAGCGAGTTAATGTTCAGTGTTCCTATATTGTATTTCTTCTCGAATTTGAGTTTTTCAGGGTCTTTCGATAAAACAAGAGTAGAAAGTGCAGGCTCCTCAGAATCTGAAATGCCTGGTTGCGACCTTACTCCCTGGGGTAATTTGTTTTCTTTTCCACTTATAATCCATAAAATTTGTAAGGTTGGCATGGTGGAGCTTTCCGAAGATTGCTTGCGATACAACTGGACTGTTAATCCAGAGGGTTTGTGTTTGGTCCACAAGAGCTATTTTATTTCGGTCAAGTCCGCTGGTAAACTGACCCGCCCTATCTGCCACACGGGGACACGCCAGGTCGGAGCACCACCTCTCCGCCTGTTACGACAGCATCACAGACTCGGGGCAGCTCCTTACCTTGCACTGCTGCCATTAGATGGCATCTCTATCATCTCACTGCTTGCTTTATACAGGTTTTTACAACTGCCCTGCTACTGATCGTTTTTTTAAATTTTTTTATGTATTTTTTTTAGTTACGTCAGAGAAAAATGAAATAATTCCACAAAGTGAAATGGAATGGAACAATTCATACACTGTGTGACATATACTTGTGGCGTTACAAGATTCAGTCAGGCACTTTATCATTGTACCACCAAGCCACACTCTCTGTACTGCTGATAGAAACACTTGAGAGTAGAAAATATTAATCCTAATTTTTAGAACTTGTACATTCCAATCCTCAGTCAAATAAGAGGGGCTTGGTCGAGGAAGGCACAGAAAGATTTCACTAGGACCCCATGTTGAGAAGGATCCACAGATGTGTGGTGATGGACAAATAGAGAAATAGATTATACAATTTTCAGTTATGTTCTACTTCTTATGCATCTCATAAGTGTTTTTGGTTATGGGAGACAATAATATGCACACCTTAGCTCGCGGTCTTTTGTTCTTACTCTACATCGTACTCTGCAAGTCACCTTAAAGTGTGTGGCAGAGGGCACTTGGGGTTACCACTATCGTTTCCCCTTTTTCCTGTTCTATTTACAAAAGCCATTTGGGTAGAATGATTGAATCTCGTGAAACATACATAAGAAGAAGTAATATGTTGTTGAATTAAACAATGGAAGTGTCAGGTAAGAACATCAACAATTTAGGAGAAGATAGATTTCCACTTATCGTAAAGATGGCACTTTAAGTTGCAGACAGGCAGAATTGAGACACACAAAGCTTTCGGCCTCAGCCTTCATCAGAAAAAGAGAAACGCACACCATTCACACACTCAAGCAAGCACACCTCACGTACACATGACCACCATGCAGTCATGTGCACATGATACGAGCTTGCTTGCTATCTTTTCTGTTGATTCTGCTTGGTATTGGTATAAAACTAAAATATAAGCCACTTCTCTTAAGATTATTGCAATGAATCTCATCCTGCCTTTCATCTGCTTATCCTACAATTAATTTTATGTAGTCATTCCACTTTTAAGTTGCTCCAGACAGTTACCCCTACATAATTTAGTTACGGTTTTCAGTGATTTTTCGCCAGTAGCACAATCTAACAGTAATGAATCTCTTTGTGCTCTATATTTGTTTACGTTCAGTGTCAATTATCAGTGCCTACACCAACCATCTATCCTCTGCAGGTCTTTTTACATTTCGCTAGTTCTTCTGGTATAGAAACCTCCTTATAGGCAGCAGCATCTTCTGCAAAAAGCCTCAGAGATTCTGACATCCACTAGATCATTTACATATATTGTAAACAATTACAGTCCCTTCACACTTCCTTGTGGTACTCCAGAAATTATATTTACTTTTTTTGTTTCATCACATTAAGAAAATAACTTATTGAATTCCGTCTCTTAAAAAATCCTGAATCCAATAAAAAATATGGTCCAGTGTTCAGGAAGCTCACGGTTTGTTTACTAAACAATGGAGAACTGTACTGAATTCCTTCTGGAAGTCCAGAACGTGGCATCAGCTTTGATGCCTGTACCTATGGCACTCAATTTCATAGATGAACAGAGTGAACAGTTTTTCGCAAGATATATGTTTACTGCATCAATTTATAGGGCTCCATACCACAATTGGTGAAAATGGAACCCGTGTAGGATCACATTGTTGCATGTCCTTGTATCTGTGTGTGGCAGTATGTTAAGAACCCTTTTCTCATGAACGGGTAGACGTACGAAGCTGAAATTTGTCACATACTATGGTCTCTTAGTGGTGTAAAAATTCTATGCCAATGCAATCAAAAGATATTAAATCAAACAGTGGAAACTCCAGAATGGAATAACAACTGTATTAAAAAAGTATAGATTGCTACTCGCCATACAGAGATGTTGAGTCTCAGACAGGCACAAGAAGCAGACTGCTATGAAAGTGAGCTTTCAGCCAAAAGGCCTTCTCCTAACATGGAAAAGATGCACATTGACACAAGCACAACTCTCATACACACATGACCAATGTGTGTGGCCCTAAAGCCATCTCAATTTTATAGCAGTCTTTTTGTTGGGCCTTTGTGCAATTCAACACCTTTATACGGTGAATTGCAATATATCCATTTCATAATGTTGTCAATCAAATGAGACAGTCACTTGTCACATATTTTGATATCTTGCCAGTATCGATATCAGGCAAAAATCTAGAAATTCTCAATCTGTGGGACTAGTGATCTGTCTACATACATAATGAAGTTTGTAGGGAACCCTTGGTGTGAGAGTCCTACTCAGACTAAATATTTTGGTAATGAACATGATGCTGTGTTCACTACTATCAGATCTTGTTGTGTGTAGTACCTTTTGGAAATCGTGGTTAAGACACAAAACTCACTTTCATCTCCATGCCCAGCCATCCAGATTTAGGTTCTCCGTGGTTCTACATCTACATCCATACACTGCAAATCACTGTTAAGTGCATAGAATGCAGTACTCTGCATAATAGCATGTATTAGAGCTTCTTTCAGTTACAGTAACATATTGAACACAACAGGAATAACTATTTAAACACTATACAGGGTGGTCAATTGATCGTGACCGGGCCAAATATCTCATGAAATAAGCATAAAACAAAAAAAAAAAAAATACGAAAGAACGAAACTTGTCCAGCTTGAATGGGGAAACCAGATGGCGCTATGGTTGGCCCGCTAGATGGTGCTGCCATAGGTCAAATGGATATCAACTGCATTTTTTAAATAGGAACTCCCCATTTTTTATTACATATTAGTGTAGTACATAAAGAAATATGAATGTTTTAGTTGGACCAGTTTTTTCACTTTGTGATGGATGGCGCTGTAATAGTCACAACCATATGGCTCACAATTTTAGACGAACAGTTGGTAACAGGTAGGTTTTTTTAAAAATAAATACAGAACATAGGTATACTTAACCATTTTATTTCGGTTGTTCCAATGTGATACATGTACCTTTGTGAACTTATCATTTCTGAGAATGCATGCTGTTACAGTGTGATTACCTGCAAATATCACATTAATGCAATAAATGCTCAAAATGATTTCCATCAACCTCAATGCATTTGGCAATACATGTAACGACATTCCTCTCAACAGCGAGTAGTTCGCCTTCTGTAATGTTTGCACATGCATTGACAATGCGCTGACACATGTTGTCAGGCATTGTCGGTGGATCACGATAGCAAATATCCTTCAACTTTCCCCACAGAAAGAAATCCGGGGACGTCAGATCCAGTGGACGTGCGGGCCATGGTATGGTGCTTCGACGACCAATCCACCTGTCATGAAATATGCTATTCAATACCGCTTTAACTGCACGTGAGCTATGTGCCAGACATCCATAATGTTGGAAGTACATCGCTATTCTGATATGCAGTGAAACATCTTGTATATTACATAGGGAATCAGCATACATTGCACCATTTGCATTGCCATCAATAAAATGGGGGCCAATTATCCTTCCTCCCATAATGCCGCACCATGCATTACCCCGCCAAGGTCGCTGATGTTCCACTTGTCACAGCCATCGTGTATTTTCCGTTGCCCAATAGTGCATATTGTGCCGGTTTACGTTACTGCTGTTGGTGAATGACGCCTCGTCACTAAATAGAACACATGCTAAAAATCTATCATCCCCTAATTTCTCTTGTGCCCAGTGGCAGAACTGTATACGACATTCAAAGTCGTCGCCATGCAATTCCTGGTGCATAGAAATGTGGTACGGGGTGCAATCAATGTTGATGTAGCATTCTCAACACTGACGTTTTTGAGAATCCCGATTCTCATGCAGTTCGTCTGCTACTGATGTGTGGATTAGCCTTGGCAGCAGTTGAAACACCTACTTGGGCATCATCATTTGTTGCAGGTCGTTGTTGATGTTTCACATGTGGCTGAACACTTCCCGTTTCCTTAAATAATGTAACTATCTGGCAAACTGTCCAGACACTTGGATGATGTCGTCCAGGGTACCGAGCAACATACATAGCACACGCCCATTGCGCATTTTGATCACAATAGCCATACATCAACACGATATCGACCTTTTCCGCAATTGGTAAATGGTCCATTTTAAGACGGGTAATGTATCATGAAGCAAATACCGTCTGCACTGGCGGAATGTTACGCGATACCACGTACGTATACGTTTGTGACTATTACAGCGCCATCTGTCACAAAGTGAAAAAAGTGGTCCAACTAAAACATTCATTCATATTTCTTTATGTACAACACGAATATGTAATAAAAAATGGGGGTTCCTATTTTTAAAAAAACGCAGTTGATATCCATTTGACCTATGGCAGTGCCATTTAGCTGACCAACCATCTGGTTTGCCCCTTCAAGCTAGATGAGTTTCGTTCTTTGTAGTTTTTTCGTTCGACGCTTATTTCGTGAGATATTTGGCCCGGTCACGATCAGTGGACCACCCTATATAGTGTCATGCCAAAGCAGTTCTATGGGGGCATGGTGGCACGACTTTTTCTCTCTGTCATCGTCAGCCTCCCAGACCTTGGAACTGCTACTCTTCATTGAAGTAGCTCGTCAATTGGCATTGTGAGGCCTAGTGCACTTTGCTCCAGTCCTCCCACCAAGGAAAAAAAAAAACACATAGCAGTAGCAGGAAATGAACCCTGACATGCTGATGTCAGCTTTGCAGGCAAACTTAGCAGCATCTTTGGTATGATTTAATTAATCTTGTCTTCGCAGTCCCTATGAGAGCACTACAGTAAGGGGGCTGAAGTTTATTCCCCAGTTAACAATAGTTCTTCAAATTTTGTTAGCAGGCTTTTGAAGGATCTAGGGTAATTGATTGCTGTCTCAAGAGTATGTACACGGTCAGGCTTTTAAACACTTCCGTGATGCTCCCCTGCGAGTCAAACAAACCTGAGGCCATCCGTGCTGCCCCTTTTTGTAATTCTGTACGCAGAATGCTGGGGTGGTAAAGGAGACAACACATTTCCTTTCCCATCCTAATTTCAAACCTGACTTGTTTTACATCATGTCTGTAAGTACCTTCAGATGCATGTGAAAATGATTCATTTGAATAGGTCACAGCCAAGGTCATTTTCAGTACTTGTGATTGCAGTAACGTTGAACTTAACAGATCCATAAACTCTAACCTGCCTTCATTTAATTGTGTTTGCACAACAGTTCATTGTGTAATGATTATTTCTAGTTTTTTTTCCTATTTCAATTTTACTACATGCTGAAGTGCAAAGTTACTGACTATTTTACCTTACAGTAATAGCACAAGTAAAACAAAATGGACAGCTGTTACTGTGCTTCTTAAGTAATAGAACTCAGTACGTTGTCCTCGACGGTGAGTGTTCATCAGAGGTGAGGGTATCATCTGGAGTGCCCCAGGTCTGCTGTTGTTTTCTGTCTACATAAATGATCTTTTGGATAGGGTGGATAGCAATGTGCGGCTGTTTGCTGATGATGCTGTGGTGTACGGGAAATGTCATCGTTGAGTGACTGTATGAGGATACAAGATGACTTGGACAGGATTTGTGATTGGTGTAAAGAATGGCAGCTAACTCTAAATATAGATAATTGTAAATTAATGCAGATTAATAGGAAAAAGAATCCCGTAATGTTTGAATACTCGATTAGTAGTGTAGCGCTTGACACAGTCACATCGCTTAAATATTTGGGTGCAACATTGCAGAGCGATATGAAGTGGGACAAGCATGTAATGGCAGTTGTGGGGAAGGCGGATAGTCATCTTCGGTTCATTGGTAGAATTTTGGGAAGGTGTGGTTCATTTGTAAAGGAGACCACTTATAAAACACTAATACGACCTATTCTTGAGTACTGTTCGAGTGTCTGGTATCCCTATCAGGTCGGATTGAGGGAGGACATAGAAGCAATTCAGAGGCAGGCTGGTAGATTTGTTACTGGTAGGTTTGATCATCATGTGAGTGTTATGGAAATGCTTCAGGAACTCAGGTGGGAGGCTCTAGAGGAAAGAAGGCGTTCTTTTTGTAAATTGCTACTGAAGAAATTTAGAGAGCATTTGAGGCTGACTGCAGTACAATTTTACTGCTGCCAACTTATATTTTGTGGAAAGACCACAAAGATAAGAGAGATTAGGGCTCGTACAGAGGCATATAGGCAGTCATTTTTCCCTCGTTCTGTTTGGGAGTGGAACAGGGAGAGAAGATGCTAGTTGTGGTACAAGGTACCCTCCGCCATGCACCATATGGTGGATTGTGGAGTATGTATGTAGATGTATAGTCTTATAAGTTGTAATGTTTGTTTATGACCATATGGTGTACCTACAGAACTATCCTGGACTATGACATAAGCCCATTATTTGCTGCTGTCTTCTTTTAATCTCTAGATCATGTACTGGAGGTGAAACTTTATAGTATTATTAACTGCAAGGAGTATTTGTCCCATATGCTGCTGTGACCGTTACAAACGTGTTTGGAATCATTGAAAGGGAGGAAGATGATAAAACCATCTTAGTGTGCTCATTTTGAAAGGCACTGAGGAGACAGACAGCTGTCCATTGGCAGTTGTCTTCTGCTCCCAGAACAAAGGGTGTTGCTTGCAGGTGTGCCTTTTAATCTTGAATCCATATAATAAATATACCATCATGTTTCACTTTGCTGACCGAATTCCAGCAGCAAAAATTTCTTCTACTACCATAATTAAATCCAGTTGCCTCTGGCGGTCACTGTATTAACATTTTATGGTGGTAGGATTCGCCACCCTATGGGCTGTAACTATCAAAAATATGAAGTCATTCATTTAGTGTAGGTGTATATGCGTATTTCATTGTTGAAGGTATTTATTCTGTTGTGCAGCAAAAGTAGACCTTCAAAAATGCAGTTTCCTGTTCATGGGCTGCTAACAGCTAAACTTGAAATGAAGTGCAGTTATGCTGGTTTTATTATTATGCTAATAAATAAATTTCTTTCCTTGAACTTTTCCCTCCATACTAAATACGTGATGTGATCTAACAGTTCTCATACATATGTTTTCCTGTGAGAAAAATCTGAGCTGGGTTTCTCATGACTGATGTGTTTGAAGTCGTTGCTTGTTGGCGTGGAGATGGTCATTCTGTTTGAGGTACCTTATATACCGTGTGAAAACTCAGCTCCTAGCAACAGTATCCTGTGCTGTCGGGGAGCTTCTTGAGCATGATATCAGATGCTTCCACAAATGCTGAATAGCTTACAGCAATGCTGCAAGCAACAATGGGCAGTTGCCGAAAAAAGTGATGTATTTTGTGCAAGAATGACCACGATGCCTGTGGCCCCAGCTGTTGCGGTAGTCAACTTATGGTTCCCTCCAGAAGATGGTGAGCCAAGTCCAGGTTCTTGCTTGCGGGAGCACCTTTTCCTCTGAAACAAGTCCTTTTGTCCAGTTCCTGTGAAAACGACGAATGAAATTTGCAGCATGGCCATTTCTTCCAACACAAACCAAGCAACGAGGTAAGATATTTCTTTTACCTTATCTCCCTGAAGGAGAGCCCTTGGCACTGGCACCATCGCAATGCCATCAGTTGCAGTCGTCTGTCTCTGAGGAGCTGAAGGACCACAGCTGTGATGGGTCAGTTATACTATGAAAGCCGGAATGCACTCGTGAGACTTGTGCATGAGGAAGAAATAGCTTGCCAGTAGAATCAAAGAAGAAAAAAAAATTCTAATCAGCACACATTACTTACTGCATTGGACACCGACGAAACAGAGAACACTTAAAAGGTAACACTGTTTCTTGTGCTTCTTTTTGAGTAGGCTTTGGGAAGTTCATTTGAAATCTGTATATTTTTCAAAACACGAGAAAGTATAGGAAAATATGTTTCATTATTTACACTCAGTAGAAAAATTTAGGGAGGAATATTAAATTATTAATGAATTCACAGAATGCAGCATTTTAGACACATTGTGATCCCACATGAGAAGTACATAGAGGTGGGAATGATAGATTGATACATTGGGAATATTAATAAATTGTACAAAATACACACATTAAATAAAAATTTACTTCAGCCCAGTTCCCAGAACTCCTGAAGATGGACTGTGTTTGTGATACAATATCCACGGTCAAAGTCCCTTTGACTGTTCAGAGATGTCACAAAATCCACCCAAATGTGTAAACAACCATCCATGAACAGTGCCTATTAGAAGGAGGGGGTCTGACAGCCGATCAGTTCCAGTTATTCCATCAGGAAGGAGGTACACGGCTTGTGTTGTCTGTAGTTCAACCATACCTAGATTGTCAATACCGTGGTTCGATTGCGTTCACATTGTTACTTTGTGCCAGGAAGGGCTCTCAACATGGAAAGTGTCCAGGCATCTCTGAGTAAACCAAAGCGATGTTTAGGTGTGGAGGAGATACAGAGAGACAGGAACTGTCAATGACATGCCTCGCTCAGGCTGCCCAAGGGCTACTACTGCAGTGGATGACCACTAACTCACAGCAACGCCACCATGTTGAATGTTTTTCTATGCAGCCAAGGACGTCGTATAATGATGCAATAGGCTGCATGATGCGCAACTTCAGTCCCAACATCCGTGGCAGGAGGTCCACCTTTGCAACCACAACACCATGCAGCATGGTACAGATGGGCCCAACAACATTCCGAATGGACCACTCATGATTGGCATCATGTTCTCTTCCCCAGTGAGTGTCACATATGCCTTCAACCAGACCACTGTGGGAGACGTGTTTGGAGGCAACCCATTCAGACTTCGTGGACTATTCACGCCCCCATCAAGCACATCTTGTGAATAACTTCCTTCAGGATAACAACATCGCTCAGTAAGAGTGGCCAGCATGTTCTCCAGACACGAACCCTATCGAACACGCATGGGATAGATTGAAAAGAGCTGTTCAAAGATGACATGACCCACCAGCCACTCTGAGGGATCTACGCCCAATCGCTGTTGAGGAGTGTGACAATCTGGACCAGCAGTGCCTTGATGAAGTTGTGGATAGTACGCCACTACTAATACTGGCATGCATCAATGCAAGATGACGTGCTACTGGGTCTTAGAGGTACCGGTGTGTACAGCAATCTGGGCCACCATCTCTGAAGGTCTTACTGTATGGTGGTACAACATGCAATGCGTGGTTTTCATGACCAATAAAGAGGACGGAAATGGTGTTTATGTTGATCTCTATCCCAGTTTTCTGTATGGGTTCCAGAACTCTCGGAACTGAGGTGATGCAAAACTTTTTTTGATATGTGTATATTAACATTATAACAACAACACTATTATACTTTCTATGGGTCAACATTGTTCTATACATCATCGTGTGTGTGTGTGTGTGTGTGTGTGTGTGTGTGTGTGTGTGTGTGTGTTTTGACAAAGGTCTTAGGCCTTAATGGCTGAAAGATTTATTTCTGACAATCTTTTCGCTGTGCCTATCTGCGACTCAGCATCTTCACTATATAATACTGTTATCTATAAATTTTCTTGATGTATTGGACTTTGATAATCCTATTTCCTTTGTACTTTTACTAGGGATTAGATTTTCGAAACAAACTCTAAACAAGACACTTTACATGAGCTACAGTTTACTTCCACACCAGAACAATATTTTGTTAGCAGTATTCTTGTGTCTAGGTCTTGCCCCTCCACCTATGTCAACTTATGGACCTGAAACATGCTAAAGCAGTAAGGAACCAGTATAACCATCATAGTCAGAGGCTGAAATGGACATGGTAACAGATCTTTTGGAGACCTTAGAAGTATGTTGCAGAGAATACAACTGAATATCATTCCTCCAAGGCACCACCGAACTGAGAAACACAGTAGAATATTTAAAAAATTGATGTTGCTGGTTCTCCAATACCACTTGTATTTAGAGTATACAATCTACGCTGAGGTGACAAAGTCATGATACAGTCTTTTGCCTTACAGTTATGGCGGTAGTATTGTACATGAGGTATAAAAGGGCAGTGCCTTGGCATAGGTCTCATTTGTACTCAAGCAATTCATGTGAAAAGGTTTCCAAAGTGATTATGGGAATAAACAGACTTCGAATGCAGCATGATAGTTGGAGCTAGACACATGAAACATTCTGTTTTTGAAATTGTTAAGAGAATTTGGTATTCCAAGATCAACAGTGTTGCTGAGAATACCAAATTTCAGTCATTATCTCTCACCACAGACAATGCAGTGGCCAATCGGCTTCACTTAATGACAGAGCAGTGGCATTTGCACTGAGTCGTCATGTTCTGCTGCTTGGAGACATTTGCACCCATTCGTGGACTTTGTTCCCAAACACCAATGGAATTTTTATGGATGACAATGCACCATGCCAGCAGACCGCAGGTGTTCACAATTTGTTTCAAGAGCATTCTGGACAATTTTAGC
Source organism: Schistocerca serialis cubense (assembly GCF_023864345.2). NCBI lineage: Eukaryota > Metazoa > Arthropoda > Insecta > Orthoptera > Acrididae > Schistocerca > Schistocerca serialis. The sequence goes on along the minus strand of NC_064647.1, from coordinate 234,833,485 downwards.
AAATAATTTGACTGCCAGATCACCTGACATCAATCCCATTGAATACTTATGGGACATATTGAGATGACATTTCATGCACTTTTGCAATTGTGGGTGGTTGTAGAGGCAGCATGTATCATTATTTTTGCAAGGGTCTTCCAACACCACGTTGAGTCCATACCACATCTAGTTGCTGTACTATGAGGTCTGTCTAAGAAGTATCCGACCTTCGACTTTTCCATGCAAAATAGAGATGATAGCACCGCACCACTGTACACTGTAAAGGAGAGTCCTTCACGTGCACTCATGAATTTTGTCCCCATCTTCCAGCGCGTCAGTCGCTGCCTGTCGGTCGCTGAGTGAGGTGCCGTACAACGTGTTCGTCGGATTACCGATTCTCTCCAGATGACTGAACACGTTGAGCAAAGGTACTGCATCAAATTTTGTCAAAAGCTTGGTGATTCTCAAAGCAAAACAATTCGTAAGATTCAGCAGGTGTGTGAAGAAGATGCAATGGGTGTAACACAAGTAAAGATAGCGGTGGTTCAACTGATTCAAAAATAGCTGCAGATTGGTGGAGAGAGACCAGCGTTCTGGCAGGCCCCAAACTGCTCTGAGTGCAGATGTTGTTGAGAGGGTGCAAAATTTGGTGATGGCAGATCGTCAGCTGACCATGCAGGAGATTGCCCAAGAGGTTGGAGGGAGAAAATATTCTGCACATGCAATTTTGCATGATGATTTGAAAATGCACCGAGTGGCTGCGAAATTCGTGCCCAAGTTGTCACCAGAACGAAAAGACATCGGTTTTGATGTTGCACAGGACCTTCTGGACACTACCAACACTGATCCTGGGTTTCTCAACACTGTTGTACCTGTACACCCATGACTGATCTACAGTTATAATGTAGAAACAAAAAGCAATGGAAGCACCCCGAGTCTCCCTAGGCCGAAGAAAGTGTGCGAAGCAAAATCAAAGTGATGCTGACTGTCTTATTTGATGTCCTTAGTATTGTCCATGACAAATATGCACCGGAAGGACAAACAGTGACAAAGTATTACTATCGAGATGTTCTCCAGCGACTCCATGATGCAGTTCGGTGCAAAAGACTACACGTTTGGACAGTGAAAATCTGGCAACTGCATCACAACAATGCCCCCGCACGTTCATCCCATTTGATCCAAAATTTCTTGGCCAAACATAGAATTACAGCCATTCGCCAACCTCCCTACTCTCCAGACATGGTTCCTTGCGACTTCTGGTTGTTTCCAAAATTGAAAACGCCACTGAAAAGATCCAGTTTTGAGAGTATTTTGGGCAAAAGGAGGTCCGACAATATTAGAAGGTATCCCGCAACTTTTGTCATCTCAGCATATCTCTCATGTCAGTATCCAAATGAAATATCTTCCAAAATAATTGAGCATCCCATCTTAGAATATCAATCAAATGTGTGGGGCACCATATTAAATATGAGTAACAGGATACATTGCATGTATACGAAGGAGGATAGGTTTGTCTTTATCATTTGAGATCATCACAGAGACTCAAACTGACCATCCCACAAAACACCATCAACAAAGTTTCAAGAACCAGCTGCAAGTGAGGAACTTATAAACTGCAGCCCCCCTACATATCATGACCATAGGAATTGCAAAGACAAGATTAGACTAAATACTGTGTGCATAGTGGTGTCTTGAACAGCCATTCACTCCACCCATGAATGGAACTAGAAACTACAATAAGTGGCACAATGTAAAGTACCCTGTGCATCCACTTTGCAGTGGTTTTTAGAGCAGACATTCTCCACATGTGCCCATCAGGGAACTATAGCAGCACCCCCTATAGAGGAAAGCCAGCACACCCATTCAGTGACGTCACGCACAGAGTCTGGTGCCGGTGCTAGCAGTCCATTTGGCCACAGCAATAGACTGTAAAGGGATCCAGATGACAAAAATTTGTAAAGAAATCTGACATACCTCTCTCATGAATTACAAGATTTCCTTTCTTAAATGACCCAGTTCTTTTGCCTATAACTTATTTCTGCATACCTTTTAGCCCCGACTTAAGAAGTGGCTGTAATAACTTTCACTATCTGAGGCATCAAAACTCCCAAATGAATGGACCCATTTCACTGCAGTTTATTTTAAAGTTGCTTTAATGGGGATTGTCACGACTTGTTTGATGACAGTCTGGTTAGCCATTCAAAGGTCGTCAACCATACAAAGTGAAAGTGTTTGCCGCCAGCGTGCTCTTTTCCAATACAATTTCCTAAACTATAAGTGCTGTAGTATAAATTGTAGATCTTAGAAAGGCCTACCTAAACATCTGCAACGGTATATATTTATCTTTTATGGCTGACCACCATTCTTCCGTTTTGTAGTTCCTGTGTAAGACAACTTTTAATGACAAAAATTTGGATTGAAAGCCACCCGCGAAAGATTCTTGTATGCTCTCGCAGTCTTTCTATTAGGTCGTTTTTTTTTTTTGCAGTGTGGTCTTTTAGTTAAATATTGCATCACTTTGACACAGGTCTAATAGTGTGGACAGCAATTTGCAAAGTAGCACACTGGCAGCTAACATTTTATGGACACTGTTATTGCTGCTGCTTATTCTTTATGTAGCAAAATCTATTTTAAAACCTGGTTGGATGATATACCTGTGAATTAAAAAAAGTAACACAAAAATTGGGCAAACAGTGGTCAAATTACAACAGCACACCCTGTAGAGGGGCACTGGTAATAAGCAGTTGTTTGAATTGTTTCAAAAACTAACACTGCCATGAAAGAAATGTTCTCCACCATTCAGTAACCTTGTATTCGTGCTTTTTTTAAATTTAAAGAAATTTCTCGTGTTAATAGTTTTTAAATGAAATGCAGTTCTAACGAATGATATGATCTCCTCTCGGTTTGTGCATCTTTCCCTAAGAAACTTTCTTTTCATTAAGAAAATCTCACTGGCTCAAGATAAGTATGTAATGGTATTGCCAGAAAGTTTTGGTAAGCCAATACATATTTCAATGAATTCTCTTTTCTCCTTAAGTTAACTAAATTTCAATCTATGTATTCAAATTATATGAGGTCTCAAAATACAAATTACCAGGTTAGAATTTCCCTGCTCTAAACTGAATACCTTTGAAGAAAGGATGTTTCTGTACTAAGAAATATATACTTTTGAAACAAACTGTTTGCATGACTTACACATAAATAAATTTCAACTACGAAGTAAGCTTTCATTTCATCTGTTGAGAAGTTTTATGAAGTGATGTTACCTGTGATGAAATAATTGTGAAAAATGAACACTTACCTACATTTGGCATCACATTTGGGCTGCACTGACCAGTGGCTTTGATTCTTCATCCTTCCATAAGATGGGGGAAAGGGGTGCGGGTGGTGGGTCATCTCTATTTAGTTGCAATCTACATCTTCATCCACATCCATACTCTGCAAGCCACTTGACGGTGCGTGACGTAGGGTACCTTGAGTACCTTTATCGGTTCTCCCTTCTATTCCAGTCTTGTATTGTTCGTGGAAAGAAGGATTGTCGGTATGCCTCTGTGTAGGCTCTAATCTCTCCGATTTTATCCTCATGGTCTCTTCGCGAGATGTACGTAGGAGGGAGCAATATACTGCTTGACTCTTCGGTGAAGGTATGTTCTCGAACCTTCAACAAAAGGCGGTATTGAGTTACTGAGCGTCTCTCCTGCAGAGTCTTCCACTGGAGTTTATCTATCATCTCCGTAACACTTTCGCTATTACTAAATGATCCTGTAACGAAGCGCGCTGCTATCCGTTGGATATTTTCTATCTCTTGTATCTATCTGGTACGGATCCCACACTGCTGAGCAGTATTCAAGCAGCGGGCAAACAAGCGTACTGTAACCTACTTCCTTTGTTTTCGGATTGCATTTCCTTAGGATTCTTCCAGTTAATCTCAGTCTGGCATCTGCTTTACCGACGATCAACTTTATATGATCATTCCATTTTAAATCACTCCTAATGCGTACTCCCAGATAATTTATGGCATTAACAGCTTCCAGTTGCTGACCTGCTATATTGTAGCTAAATGATAAGGGATCTTTCTTTCTTTGTATTTGCAGCACATTACACTTGTCTACATTGAGATTCAATTGCCATTCCCTGCACCATGTGTCAATTCGCTGCAGATCCTCCTGCATTTCAGTACAATTTTCCATTGTTACAACCTCTCAATATACCACAGCATCATCCACAAAATACATTAACAGATCATCATTTCAAAATATATATACTGGTAAACTATTAGAAATAGTTTAATTGTATAGAAGTGGAACACAAGTTGCATCTACTAACCATGCTGATATGAATGATTGCAAATGAAAGTAGAAAAATTCTGTGTATGAATGAATTTATTTATTTCTTTTATTCATCTTCCATATACTCTTGTTGTCAATCACTAACACATGGAATGAGAAAAATTTTAGATTATAGTGGTTCACAATAGAAAATTACAGATGTACAGCATGAATACTGTGTAGGTACAAAATAATTAAGACTTATGAACACCAAGTCCACACATTAAGCACATTCTTGAGACAGAAGTTTATTAGGAATAATAATGATAAATTTTGAATGACATTAATTAATAAATTGCTATTTTATAATCTCCAGGGTAGTAATGGAAGGTCTTTAAGTAACTGGGACACTGCACCATAAAGTTTTGTGTAGGAAGAATGCATGTGAAAGCACTGTAGTAGAAAAATGGCACTGCATATAGACTTTATATTAGGTCACCCTGTAAATTTCAAGTAATTACTGTCTGTAAGTGTATGTTATGTGGCAAAAATGTGTCAAGTGGTGTTGGAATATGATCATTAATGCACAAGTTTGATCTGGACACATTAATTAAATTAGGTGAGTGAAAAGCAATTGTAATAGGCTTAAGCTTTTTGAATATTCTTTTACAAAGAAATATATTCAAAAAGCCAACAGGAGGGCATATCCGACAGTCCACCTCAAAAATGTTTTCCTTCTCAGCGAAGATGAGCTAGCAAGAAGGCACTTTATGGCACAGAGCAAGCATCTATTTAAAGAACTTAGTTATTAGTCAACCTGAGGATTAGTGGCACACAATAGTGCTTGTAACAGAAGTGAGAGCTGTTCCACAAATACATTACTATTAGTTGAGGAGACCTGCCAATCATCATACACAAAGGAGGCCATGAAAGTACTGCAAAGCTCTCCTTTACCAGCTTCTCCATTTGTAATGGTAGTATACATACAAACTTGATATACAGAAGAAAATGTTGAGAGAACAACAGATTTAACAGCTGCAGAGAAAGTAGTAAACTCAGAAGGAAAGAGAGGAAATTGTCACAGCATGCACATCTGTACTCATAACAATGACATTAGTAAAAGACAGATTAACACCACAAACACTACATGAAATCAAAGTCTGTCTACTTAAAGAATGCATAAATACTATAGAAGCTTTTTCAACAGTAACAATTAATGAATCATTACAAATTGGCAGATTTCTCGCATATATCACAAGCTAAAGTAATAACTTCAGTGTACAAAGAAAAGTGTTGCAGAGAATGTAGAGAACTGTAGAGCAACTTTGCTCTTCTCTTCCATTTCTAGAAGAATGGGAACTATATTTATCACCAAAACAAATTAACCGTGTTTGCAAAAGAAGTGGAGTCTGCTATAGCACAGTTTGTGTAAGTTGTTCTCAAAATAATAAAGGAAGGTGATCAAAATGGCATTGTCTTGGCTTTGTCAAAGGAATGTGGCATATTGGGCCACATAACTTTATTACACAAATTAATAATACTATGTTCTCTCAACATTTTCTTCTGTAGATCATGTTTGTATACATACTACCAAGTAAAATGATTTTTAGGTTTCACATACTATAAAAAGATTACTATTAGTCATCTCTGCCTGCCACACTCCCTCCCCTCCCCCTGTATGTATCATTCACCACCCAAAATTCAACTGAGAAAGAATTAGTGTAAGATTCTTTATATTAAAGATTAATTTCTTCGATAAAAATTTCAAGTTGGACTATCACTGTCGATAGCTGTTAGCAAGTGTTTATTAAAATATTTATATAAGCTCTAAGCCATAAGTTGTAATTTGGTAAGTTTTATTGCTTGACTAGTTTCAGATTAACCTAATTAGTTCAGCTTAAGAGGCATTTGTTGATGTTGCAATATTACTGATGACAGGTTTTGTATTAAAGATTTAAAAAGAATGCGAAACAAAGATTTCAAAATTATGTCATAAGAGTTTGCAGTTTTCACTGAGTGTTTTTTGAAATTTTTTTCCATTAACCTTTTTACAGTAGTTATTAAAAATATGTTGACACCAACCCAAACATCATCACTTTCCATTATTGCCTGGAGTGAATGTCCATTGCAGCATAGCCCATCAATTAATATACAGTCATTTTCTTGAAGAGTAGCAAGTGCTACTGTACAGGCAATAGCACGATGATTCATACAGGCGAGAAAATCTCTCTCATGTTATTTGAGGAGTTTGCTGGTGACAGTGTAAGTGTAGACAATCTCATTTAAAATAGTGTCTGATGGGTATTTTAGACCTCCATGGTGAAGTTTGTGTATCAAACTAAAGTGTTCGTTTATTGGCAACTCCTTTTTAATCACAATTTCATTAAGGCAACTCTCACACTTCAGCTTCTTTATCACTGCATGAGCACAGTAGCCTGCAATGGAAGTTAAAGACGTTGCAATATCTGTCACTGAAAGAACATCGTCTACAGTTACACTGACTTCTATGTCTAATGTGTCTGTTTCTTCAACTTCAGAAAACATAAAAAATTTTATGGTCCCTACTGTGATAAAGCCATAGGAAGGAGAACATGAAACTAAAGGCATTACACTTTGAATTTGAAGCTTCTTTTCTGCTTCATAGACTTGTGTCACTGAAACATTGTATTGGCAACCTGCAAGCAGTCTATACAAAACCCCGCTTGAGCACATCTGTTTGAAGCTTGACTGTCAATAAATAGCTCATACCTAGCTCTTCAGTGCAATATCGAGCAATTTCTACAATGGCATATGTTGTATGCTGAATAGCAAAAAATATTTCTTTTGTGAGAAACCCACTTGACAGACCCTTTGCTTCCCACATGTCAAGCCAGTCTAGAAAATCTAGCAAAAATTGCATAGAAACGCTATCAGTTGTCAACGGATCCCTATAAGGAATCTGCTTGTGTTTCTCTTTAAACACTGATTTCACATTCATGACATCAAACCATTTTGTTGTTATTCAAATGTATTCCACTGTTGGTGCACGGGTCTCAAATCAAATTTATCACTAGCTACCTCAAGGCCCTCTGACACATGCCAATTGAATATCTGCAACACTAGTTTCATGCTCTGTTTTTCTAATGATGTAGGGCAAAGGGATTTGAGAGACAATGTGTGATAATATTTTACTGAAGAACAGGAATCCATGTCATAAATCTGTTTCATCGTCTTAAAAGAAGCTACAGGAAACTTATTTTCTTCCACTTCTTTTCTAAATGGAAACTGAGGATAAAACATATCTTTACCATCATTTATTTGGTTCAACCACACATTTCTTATGCATTTCACCATGTCTGTGGCATCAATTAAAAAAGAAAAGTGGGTGGTTAGGATCAGATGGATGTTTAAAAACTATATCAACAGCTTTATCCACAGAAAACATGGACATGGTTTTGGTATTGATTTTGTTGTTGTCAGTTACCAAACAAAAAATCCTATAGCCTATTAGTTCAAGGCCATTTATTATGGCCATTAGCGCATCGTATAATGCATTAGATGAAATCGTTTTCACCCATAAAATGTGAACAACATCCCTGTACACAGACTCGAACCTCTGCAGCATAAATACAAATGCTGAATTTGCAGCATGTTCCATGCCCAAAATGCTACCTCCTTTATATTCCAAATAAGAATTTAGATGAATTTCATCTACACTCAAAACAACATCGACATCGTCGCTGTTTGAGTATTGAAATTTCTGTCTTGCGTGGGACAGGAAATTACTTCCCCTAAGCCTTTCACGAGATGGATTCACATAAAATTTGCTGCAGATCCTACGCAGAGTACTTGGATGTGGCATCTTCATTAATGAACTGCTACATAAAAAATTATAAGCATGAGATGAAATTGAAAACAATGCAGTATCATAAATGTAGAGCTAAACCTCTGAATAAATTTCTTGACACTTTTTAGACTAACTTGTTCATATATAAAGTCAACCATCTCCTTTTCACTCTCCTGTACACTGTCTTTCAGCACTTCTAGACTGTCTTTCACTATCTCTACAATACTATCTACAGAAGTTTCTGAGTGTCCACAATCTGTCTCTGAAAACTCCTGCAGTATACTGACAATTTCATGGATATTGGTTACAATTACAAGAAGAGATCTTTTTCCTAATGTCTTAATTTGTACATCTTTCTTAACCAACGAAACATTTAAATTACTATCTATAATGACAGAATGTGTGATAAATGGTGCTGGTTTTTCTTGTTATCTTCAAAAAACACACAAAATCTGTTTTTACATCACACTCCACTCTTTGGGCAATTCCACTTCATTCATACGCATCATCAACTCTTCTAAAGAACTGAAGCTGAAAGTGTGTTCATAGTCCTCCTGTGACGCTAAACTATATTGTAACACTGCAGCTAACTGCTCATTTTCAAGCCTCTGCTTTTTCTCCTCTGGCCCTTCACGTCTTCTTTCTTCCTTTGAAAGGTAGGAAGGACAGTTTGGGAGTAGTGATGGAGCTGCATCTGGTCTCGAACGTGGTTTTTGAGGGGGGGGACTCTTAATAACTGACCAGTCCTTTTGTCCACAATTTGTGTTTCCCAAATAACATCATCCATGTGGAAATGAACATGACATACCTGTAATTAAAAATGGAAAAGGTGCCTACAAATGAATGTTGATGAGAATATTAATAGTGTGAAGACAATTGATGTATATAAAGTTAGTTTCTAGTTCTAAAATACAAATAGACTCCCAACTAAAATGTAGAGGAATGCTCAAGTGAATAATGTGGCAATGGCACAGTAACTCTATAAAACAATAACACTACAATATCAAAACACATGCAGTCATATGTCATGGCAATAAGCTCTTCAACAGATGGTGAAATGAAGAAAGTACTTGCCCCATCAATAATTAAAAACATTGACTAATGTTTGTAGCATAATTCAATAACAGTGATAATTTTCACTCTCTCTCTCTCTCTCTCTCTCTCTCTCTCTCTCTCTGTCTCTCTCTGTCTTTGGATACAAGAAAGCATGACGACACTAAACTCACACAGGTGTGATCCATAGAAGCAACTGCAGACTGTATCCTCTAGAGCTATGAAATACTTAATGGTAGTGCTTTTTATGAGATAAGACACTGTTTTGCTTTTGTATTTCAGCTGCTATTCCCTAATCAATATATCAGTTCATAACTTACATAAAAACTGACACAATAATGCACTAATACATTGCCAGTTATGTGCTGCCTATTAGGCTAAACATGAGCACACAATTGCTTTCAAGTACTTTATCTGTGTATCTGTAAGACAGCTGTGTAGGCCACTGGCGTGTATCTGAAATTCCAGATCCAGAAAGTAAGAATTTGTAAAATACACAAGTATTTATTTATTTTTTTTTTACATGTTTTTACAGTTTCTACGTTGCATTTTGTGATGGCCTATTAAGCCATTCATGTACTCATTCATTTTTCCTGTCTATGGTTTTAAAGTAAAATATTTATTTGTGCATTGTAAAGTCGAAAGCCTACTATTTTCACTAATAGTAACATTCCTTGCATTGACTTCAAAGTCCCACCAATAATTTATTAAAAACAAGCGACTGAGACACTGTTTTTACTTCATTTTCAATTTCTGGGTATACTAAATTCCTTGCTTTTGAACAGGCAACTTCTAAAGACTTTTACAGCAGAAAGAAACAGAACTAAATACTAGAATACATCGAAAGTCATCTGTATCTTAAGTGCATGTACTTAATCATAAACTGACTTATTCCTAACAACAAACAGCAAAATCAGTAAGTATAAAGATATACTAAGATATTTCACTACTTAAGTATGACTGTGCTTTGGCTACACTGGTTGAACTTGCAGAATATGGAATTCATATAGCCTAAACCAGCTAAACAGTAGAACTGCCAGGGCAAGAAAACCAAACACTGTTTTCTTTGATCTGATATATTAGTCAAAATGTCGCTGACCTTCCTTACTGCATAAGTGCCTATTCTTTGTTAGCACACTTAACCTCTTTTAAGAAATAAACAAAACAAATACTCACTCTTCAACTTGAAGAAGGAGTAAAGTTACCTCTACGAATACTTGACAACCATTTCTTCTTCATTGCTTCATCCTCCAGAAATTTAAACACGGTTACTTTTGGTCCACTGTCATAATTTCCTCTACAATTCAGCACAGAGCAACAATATGGCATTTTGCAGGCAACAAAATTTTCACAGGCAAGAAAAACAGATCACTAGTTTAGTGCACAGAAACTAAACAACCGAATCACATACACTAAAGCAGGAACACCATTCATTATAATAGAAAACTGATGTGAAATGCGCCACACTACTGTTCACAAGCACTGTTCTGTTTAACTGTTCAAGAAGAGACCACATGTGTAGCCATCTTGTGACATCACGCACTACATCGATAGGCTTTCTTTTGCAGGCGGTACTGACTCTAGACCAGTAAAGGATCCATGCTTTCCTCAAGGCAATCTTGGTATGGATTGGTGGAATAAACCATTTGGTAAGGCAGCCATGAAGTGTACAGCAGCAGGGTGTACCATTTTTGCCACATACTGGTGACCACCCAGCCTTCCTCCAAAATATATCAAATCAATCCGAAATCTTGAAGCAATGTTTCCTGTATCTTTCCACTAGGCCATATATGTGCAGGTTGGCATTGACCTGACTGTCAAAAATGGAAACAAGACAGACTGTTGAACACCACAAAATGCTCTCAGTGTCCCAGTTCAGTCTGGCTGTGCAAGTGTCTTCCTAGGTGTGGTGCCATCTATTAGTTTGTCAGGGCCAGCTGAACTCTCCCATGATCATCTGGGAGTGTAGTACTGGAGGAACTCTCCCTACTACTCGTGCCACACTCTGCTCCCGAGTCAATCTCCTCGTGACTTATTCTGTGTACTTTGGACTTCCACCAATCATATGTGTGGTGTGATGGTTTGATCCTCTCATGTCCCTATTGCCAATGATTTGATCTTTTTCAAAGTCTGAAAGATAGTAATAATTTACTTTTGAACATTGTGTTCTGCTGCACCTAATAGCTATCATGTATCCACATCTATAGAAATATATTTCTGTATTGGAAATACCAGAAATAGGTTTTCATAAGGGTGTGATTTTAATCAACATATACAGCAGAACGAGTTTTGTAGTGTTCGGTCAAGTTCTTCGTGGTGTACCATTTTTAATTCCTGACAAGTCTGCCCTAGTAGCTGAGTGGTCAGCGTGACAGACTGTCAATCCTAAGGGCCCGGGTTCGATTACCGGCTGGGTCGGAGATTTTCTCCGCTCAGGGACTGGGTGTTGTGTTGTCCTAATCATCATCATTTCATCCCCATCGACGCGCAGGTCGCCGAAATGGTGTCAAATCGAAAGACCTGCACCAGGCGAATGGTCTACCCGATGGGAGGCCCTAGCCACACGACATTTCCAATTCCTGACAGTGTTTTATCAGTGACCCACTAAATAGTGTTTTGCTTACAAGATATTTTTATACACACTGCCTAATAGAAAAATGTGAAGCACCCCAAAAGGGAGAAGGAAACTAAATAAAACTTCAAAGGTTGAAAGTACGTGTTGCTATTTCAGCAGTTTCAAGAGCCAGTTAAATTTACAAAGAGTAAGTCAGTATGAGCCCACTTATCAGTACATTGTTGCCTTCCCTCTAGCCTGCACGCAGGCATGCAATGGTTCAGTTAGGAAGAGTGTCATGTCACCATTGTATCATCTCCTGAGGCAAGCTGGTCCACAGCTGTTTGAACTGGTTCTTGATACACTGGATAACAGATTGGGGTGGAGTTGACATCCCAGCTGGTCCCACCAATATTCTATCAGGGACAAATGTGGGGATCTTCCTGGCCACAGAAGTACCTAAGCATTGTGCAGTAGTTCATAGAGATGGATCACAGATGGGCATTATCCAGCTGAAAAATGGAGCCACGGTACTGCTGCACAACTGGTAACCCTCGCGGGTGCAGGATGTCCATGACATACCAATGTGCGGTCAGAGTTGCCTCCCTCGCTGCCAACTGTGACCTGAAATCATACTCGATGACTCCACCGTGCCTCTCCAAAACATTGGAAGAATTGGGATCTCTCCCTAGGTCGCCACCATATTCGCTGACAGAACCATTAGTCATCACTGAATACAATGTAACACTATTCACCAGCAGTCCGTGCTTCCCACCCATGACACAACTCCCAGTTCTGAGCAACACAATCTGTAGCTTCTGGCATTTATGGTCATCTTTGTTTTGCTGAAGTGTGTTTGGTCTGATTGATTTCCAAATTGCACCATCTGCAATCCATACAATCTTCAAACAGTGCCACATCCAGATTGCATCTTCCCTAGGCTACATAAGCTGTGAGCTTCACCATTGTCTTACATTGCTGCTGTCTATCCATTTAAAAGTCATTGTTATGAAATTTGATGATAAATAATTGTATTTTTCAGCTGATAATATAGCTATGTAAATGGGTAAAATGAAACATTGGAATAAGCCAGGTAGCCATAAAGATAAAATGTTGAGTTGCAGACCGGCGCTGTGAAAAGACCATGCCACTTTTGGCCAGAACCCTTGGGAAAGAAAAGGTGCCCACATTCACAACGAAGCACACCTCATGCACACATGACTACTATCTCTGGGTAACTATAATTTGAGAAACAGCAGTGTTAAACAGTTATAAATTGGATGATGTAAAGGTCCAGGTTTGTCGAACATTATTGAAGATACTTATTCATATTTTCTTTTATTTCCTATTCAGTAATGGCAAATCAATTAAATCTATACATCAGTTTTTTCAGTACATTGCTTAAGAATGTCTTGTTTCAAGCATACACAGATTTCATACTGATCACTATCCTCAATCAACAAGTTCATAAACATTCCATATGTTTTTTCAATAAAAATTACGGTTTCAAACATAACTCACTTTGCACATATTCTGTCCACAGAATGGAGATTCACTTCCATCACAGTGTCTAGGCAAAGACTGTATCACTTGAGCTTGTGCAAAGGCTAATTACTTTTGACACATATGACAAATGCTATATTACAGCATGGAGCTATAGATTGTTCTAGAATCAGTAATTGGTTAAATTAACTTTTGTACATAGTTTTCTGCATACATGAATGAATAGTTATAAAGGAAACACTCCTATCTAGGAAAGTAAATTTATAAAAATAATTGTACATTACTGTAGACTACATAATTTTGAAAGAGTTTTTGCTAAAATAACATTTTACATCGAGATGACAGAAGTCGTGGAATAGCGATGTGCACATGTGCGAGTGGCAGTAGTATTGCATACACAAGGTACAAAAGAGTAGTGTGTTGTTGGAGCTGTCTTTGTACACAGGTGATTTGTGTGAAAGGGTTTCCGAAGTGATAATGGCTCCGTGAATGCAGAATGGTAGTTGGAGCTAGACGCGTGGGAAATTTAATTTCAGAAATGATCAGGGAATCCACAGTGTCACGAGTGCATCGAGAATACCACATTTCAGGCAATTCCTCTCACCACAGACGACACAGTGGTGAACAGTCTTCACTAACGGCTGAGAACAGCGTGCCTGCATAAAGCTGTCAGGACTGACCGACAAGCAACACTGCATGAAATAACCAGAGAAATCCATGTGGAATGTACAACAAACATATACATTAGGGCAATTCAGTGAAATTTGGCATTAATGGGCTACAGAAGGCGATGACCGACATGAGTGCCTTTGCTAACAGCACGACATCATCACCTGCAGCGCCTCTCCTGGTCTCGTGATCGTACCAGTTGGACAGAAGGTGAATGGATAACTGTAGTCCGGTCAGAAGCGTCCCAGTTTCAGTTGGTAAGAGCTGATGGCAGGGCTCAAGTGTGGCTCAGACCCCATGAAGCCGTGGACCGAAGCTGTCAACAAGGCACTGTGTGAGCTGATAGTGGCTCCATAATGATGCCCAGCACAGCGAACCACAATTGTTCGTGAATGATTTGGAGAACAATCTGGACAGTTCAAGCAAGTGGTCTAGCCAGCCAGGTGACCTGGCACGAATCCCATTGAACATTTATGGGACATTTTCGAGAGCTTACTTCATGGACAACATCCTGCACCGGCAACACTTTCACAATTACGGATGACTATGTAGGCAACATGGCTCAATATTTCTGCAGGGGACTTCCAGCAACATGTTGAGGTTGCCCCATCGAGTTACTTCACTACATCAATCAAAAGGGGGTCCAACACTACGTTAGGAGGTATTCTACGATTTTTGTCACTTCTATGTACATTCTCTTTTTTTCTGCAAAAAATTGAGTTTGCTTTCAAAAAGTTGTAACAGCTGTTGGTTTAATGGAGAATAAAATGTTATGAGAAACTTCCTAACTAAAGTATTGAAAAGTGCAGAATATATGCCATTTATGGCCAAATAAAGCAAATTGAATTTATAGGATAATTATCTTCTTTTAGAATGAAATATAAAGTTCCAAATTATTACAGAAAACTTAGGGAAGTGTGAAATCAATCAAATATTCTGCTTTAGACTTGCTATATTACATAAAACCCATGTGCAGAAAGAATGGGACTGCAAATTTCATCTTACAGGATTAGTATCACAACCTGCTAGTGATGACCGATTCATAATTCTGGTTTGTTATAATCACCAAATGAACTTCTACAGGTTGCACCATCTACCACCTAGAATCAGTATCATCCTAACATTTATTGTTTCGTGCAAGTATTGTCTGTCAGTTCCACATCTATGAAGTTCTAAAATTAGTACCATTTCAAATTTTATTTTGTTTGGTATTATAAACAACTTATGTCTGCCCAAACAAATTGGATTACATTTTATTAATATCATATTGACACATTTCTAGAACTCAAATACAAGTCCACAGGAACTGATAATGAACATTACTGTTGTTGATGCCATTTCAAGACTAGCAGCCACACAGACAGGTTCGTCATCCAGTGGTCGCTCTGACCTCTCGGTGCCACACAGGATCTCACATGTGATAAGCATTGCCCTTCACATCTGCGGTGCTGTTGTGGCTATGAGAATGTCATAGCTAGGAGCAACAACAACAAAAAAAAAATTGATTAAGTAACTTTACGATATTTTCAGTAAATGTATTGCTTTCATTTGCGACTTGTACATGAGCTGTTGAAGATCTGATCTTAGTCATATGTTTTTTGCTTTCATTGCTCAGGCATAACAGCAGTCATTGCAAAAATGCAGTTTCATTGAGATCCCTTCATAGGGGACTGTGGGGGAAATATCTTCTTCTACAAGTTATTTCATGTAGATATAATTTTAAAGATAATAATTTTTGTTCAGTACCATAATGGCCGTAAACTTCTGTCTCCAACTACAATTGAGAGAGGCATCAAGTACTGACAGTCAGGAGAAGAAATAATAAGGCAGGAAGAACTGAAGCTTTAAACTTGGTAGCATGAACCTTTCAGATTTGTTGAACATGAACTCCTAATGTATGAACATTGAAATTTTTCACACATTAGTCAGTGTTTAGTGCAATTCACATAGTATCACTTCCTGTAATCTACACATTTTGTGAAGAATATAAATTTTGTCTTCTAAATTCGTGGAATGTTACCTAGGGTTACTGGTTGGGGAAAGTAGCCTTTAAGTAAACATTCAATACAGGACCATTAAGAAAATCCATCTCCAGTGGAAATACTGCCTTTGCTATGGCAAAATACTCCAGATAAGTCTCCTGTTATTTCTGTAGCAGACAGGAGTTAAAACCACAAGAATAGGTAGAATTGTTTCCTGCTATGAACAGCAGAGCAGAAACAAATGGACAAAGCAAATTTGGATCTTCAGATTCATCATAAGAATTACTATGTCATCTTTTATACCCGTGGTGGTCATCAACCACCAGAATACAGCAGTGTGTTATCTCTGGGCACTGACACCCTCTTAGGATGCGAGTCTTGGCACGCGCTTTTGTGCAGTGTGTGTTTACGTTTTCACTGGTGATGCTCGCGAGGCTTGTTTATGTGTGTATATGTGTAATTGTGCAGTTAGAATAAATACGAGTTTCATACAAGTGGTGTTCAGGTTATTACGGCAACTAAGCGACCTGATTCCCATAGTCGTGACCCCAGACTTCTTCGATACGACCACAGTACGCGCGTTTCTGATCTTTCCTCCTGCCACCGTTACACACTGATGAACTACCACGTGATTTGTGACCCAGAGTTTGCCTACAAATTCATTCATGGACGAATTACCAGTAATTCAGCCATCGACAGCTCTGACTACAGTGTTAAACCTGTGTGCACAACATAACACCACTAGTGCAGTCCACACACCATGGGCCACACATGTTGCAGTGCATCCAAATGCGTGGCAGTTTCCAGACTTCATAACACAGATGAAACAAGAACTTCCCTCACCACAGTGCTCAGCAACATCCCGTATGAATATGTTACATACCAGCCCGACACACGACCAGGTACTTTCACCCAAAGCACATACCGCTACATTCCCGACATACCAACAGCATGTGACCACGTTTGCAGCAGCTGCGACACCCGCGCCTACCACATTTGCTCCCACGTCGTGTGTGTCGTGTGATCAGAGGCCTAATTGCGCTACAGTACAGACACTCGACCCTATACCAGTTTTCGGGCCACCGTTGTCCCCCCCATCACCATCTTCCCACAACGCCACAGCAGCCACCTGTAGGTCGGTTTCCGAAGCTGCCACAACTGCAGAAGGACAACACTGTATCACGGTTTGTGTTAGTGGACAATATTCTGGACATTCACAGAGTGTGGGGAGATGACGCACGTTTCATTTGTTTAATTACCCACCTCCACGACGAACCAGACCTGGTCAGTGACCTATCGCTCTCGCCACTAAGCCAGCACAAAAATGTCATCGCAAGAGCTCACACATTGAGCGCTTATCGCGCCCTCCGGCAGAAGCCATCCACTACATAATTCACGACGTGCCAATAGGGGACCGTACAGCTTCACAACTTTGGCGCCATTTAAGGGCCCAGGTGGGCAAGGAGCAACTCACCGACCTCGCACTCTGGGCATTGTGGCTTGTGAAATTACCACCAGACCTCCAACTACACCTGTTGGCTTACCAAAACGCCGCTCTGGGGGAAAAACTACAACTGGCGGACCAGGCATATTCCATCGTCAAACATTGTCAGATCGCATCCTCCTGTTTTTCCTTTTTCCGCGACACTCCGAATGTTGGCGACACTGTCGTCACGTCTACTACGTTTCACCGGCCGGCTGGCAGAGGCCGGGCGTGCAGCTCGCAGAAAAAAAACGGCCGATGTAGCCCCCTGGTGGCCAGACGGCCATACTTGTTACGGTGCCTCGACCGGTTGCCCGGCCCACCTCCACGCGGGTACAACAGAACAGGTCACGTGACGTTACCGGCTCGCCGGGTCAGGCACAACACCAGCATACGCACTACGCTGGTATCATATCACATTCGGCGACGCTGCACGATCTTGTCGCGCACCCTGCAACTACCCAAACGGGAAGCGCGAGTCAGAATAGGTGCCACGGCTCGCACCGGAAGTTTAGTGCACCACCCCCGCTGCCCACCGTGCCGGCAGACTGTACATCCACGACAGGATGTGCACACTACTTCCTCGTGGGCGCGGGCACCAATGCTACAATCATTCCTAAGTCGAGCGCCCCATCTCCGACACTGACGATGCCACTGCGAGCAGCCAACAATTCCACAATTCGCGCCCACGGTTCAGTCGAACTCCACCTAGATCTCTCGCCCAATTTACGCTGCACCTGGACATTTTGCGTTGCGGATGTCGACTGCCCCGTTATCGGTACGGATTTCCTGCATAACTTCGGGCTCTCGCCAGACCTCGAGCAGCAGTCCTCCTGCGTCACACTTCCGGCAACAGGATACCGGGGATTTTCGCTACCTTCCCCCTGCCCCCTGCCGCACACTGTGATACCTTGCCCACCATAACAGCCGAACGCGCCAATCTCACGACAGAGCTCTCCTCCACCCGGTCGCGCCTGACAACCCAGCGCCTCGAGATCACCGACCTACGTGCCGAAAACGCGCGCCTGCAGCAGCTGATGACCGCCACGTCAGCCAAACTGTCACGGGCACGGGAGGCAGCAGGAGACGCTTCTGCACTGCGGGGATACACCCACGAGAACTCCACCGAGGC
This sequence comes from Schistocerca serialis cubense, assembly GCF_023864345.2. Classification (NCBI taxonomy): domain Eukaryota; kingdom Metazoa; phylum Arthropoda; class Insecta; order Orthoptera; family Acrididae; genus Schistocerca; species Schistocerca serialis. Next base: position 234,815,036 of record NC_064647.1, on the reverse strand, counting down.
GCAGATACCTCCTCAACGATGCATTTTCCCGCAGGTCAGTGACATTCCTACCTCTAATGTAGTGCGTGTTACCCCACCTAGTCCCAGTGTGGTTCCCCAGGGTGTCCGCAGGTGATAGGCGCAATTACTAACGGTACCTCTCACCGTTTGAACACCGTGGAAGGTCCCCCAGTACGCAACAAGGCTCGACGCCTTAATGCCGCCAAATTACAGCATGCAAAAACTGCTGTACAGGAGCTGTTAGATTCAGGTATTGTCCGTCCATCCAACAGCAATTGGTCCTCACCTATCCATCTAGTGCCTAAGAAGGACGGTTCATTTCGTTTGTGTGACGCCTACCGACAGTTGAACGCCAGAACGATTTTAGACAACTACTCTATACCAAACATACAAGATTTCGCCCAACAACTCCACGGTGCACGCGTTTTCAGTGGACTCGATTGCCGGAAAGCGTACCATCAGATCCCCATGTACCAGTAAGACATCCCTAAAACAGCAATTATCACCCCTTTCGGACTGTACGAATACTGTTACATGCCGTATGGCCTCAAAAACACCGCAACGACTTGGCAACAGTATATCGACTCCAGCCTTTTCTCACTCCCATACTGTTACGCGTATTTGGACGACATCCTCATTTCATCAACTACCTCACTAGGGGTAAGATAGATACTGCCTACAGGAAAATTAAAGAGATCTTTGGAGAAAAGAGAACCACTTGCATGAATATCAAAGGCTCAGATTGAAACCCAGTTCTAAGCAAAGAAGGGAAAGCAGAAATGTGGAAGGAGTATATAGAGGGTCTATACAGGGGCAATGTTCTTGAGGACAATATTGTGGAAATGGAAGAGGATGTAGATGAAGATGAAATGGGAGATACAATACTGCGTGAAGAGTTCGATGGACCACTGAAAGACCTGAGTCAAAACAAGGCCCCAGGAGTAGACAACATTCCATTAGAACTACTGATAGCCTTGGGAGAGCCAGTCCTGACAAAATTCTACCATCTGGTGAGGAAGATGTACGAGACAGGCGAAATTCCCTCAGACTTCGAGAAGAATATAATAATTCCAATCCCAAAGAAAGCAGGTGTTGACAGATGTGAAAATTACCGAACTATCAGTTTAATAAGTCACAGCTGCAAAATACTAACGTGAATTCTTTACAGACAAATGGAAAATCTGGTAGAAGCCGACCTCCTCGAAGATCAGTTTGGATTCCATAGAAATGTTGGAACACGTGAGGCAGTACTGACCTTATGACTTATCTTAGAGGAAAGATTTAGGAAAGGCAAACCTACGTTTCTAGCATTTGTAGACTTAGAGAGAGCTTCTGACAAAATTGACTGGAATACTCTCTTTCAAACTCTGAAGGTGGCAGGGGTAAAATACAGGGGGCGAAAGGCTAGTTACAATTTGTACAGAAACCAGATGGCAGTTTAAGAGTCGAGGGACATGAAAGGGAAGCAGTGGTTGGGAAGGGTGTGAGACAGGGTTGTAGCCTTTCCCCGATGCTATTCAATCTGTATATTGAGGTAGCAGTAAACTAAACAAACGAAAAAATCGGAGTATGTATTAAAATACATGGAGAAGAAATAAAAACTGAGGTTCGTCGATGACATTGTAATTCTGTCAGAGACAGCAAAGGACTTGGAAGAGTAGTTGAACAGACTGGACAGTGTCTTGAAAGGAGGATATAAGATGAACATCAACAAAAGCAAAACGAGGATAATGGAATGTAGTCGAATAAATTCGGGTGACGCTGAGGGAATTAGATTAGAAAATGAGACAAAGTAGTAAAGGAGTTTTGCTATTTGGGCAGCAAAATAACTGATGATGGTCGAAGTAGAGAGGATATAAAATGTAGACTGGCAATGGCAAGGAAAGAGTTTCTGAAGGAGAGAAATTTGTTAACATCGAGTATTGATTTAAGTGTCAGGAAGTAGTTTCTGAAAGTATTTTTATGGAGTGCAGCCATTGATGGAACTGAAACGTGGACGATGAATAGTTTGGACAAGAAGAGAATAGAAGCTTTCGAAATGTGGTGCTGCAGGAGAATGCTGAAGATTAGATGTGTAGATCACATAACTAATGAGAAGGCATTGAAAAGAATTGGGGAGAAGAGGAGTTTATGGCACAACTTGAGTATAAGAAGGGACCGGTTGGTAGGACATGTTCTGAGGCATCAAGGGATCACCAATTTAGTACTGGAGGGCAGCGTGGAGGGTAAAAATCGTAGAGGGAACCCAGAGATGAATACACTACGTAGATTCAGAAGGATGTAGGCTGCAGTAGGTACTGGGAGATGATAAAGCTTGCACAGGATAGAGTAGCATTGAGAGCTGCATCAAACCAGTCTCAGGACTGAAGACCACAACCACAACAACAACAACCACCACCACCCTCGAGGAACACGAACAGCACCTATCAACAGTTCTTAGTATTCTCGCCGAGAATGGAGTCCAAATCGACAACGATGAATCTCAGTTGCGGTCCGCTTGTGTGACATTTTTGGGCTGTACTGTTTCCGCGGGAGGGACCCGCCCCACGCCAGAGAGAGTCGCCTTTGTACGCGACCTCCCCCTGCCCGAGACTTACCGCGACCTACGTCGTTTTTCAGGGATGATAAATTTTTTCCGGCGGCACATCCCACACGCCACGTCCCTACAGGCTCCGTTGACCGTCACACTCATCAGAAAGAATACTTTAGGGCTCCGCAAGGTCCCGTGGGGTGACGATATGCGACGCGCGTTCGACGCACTAAAAACGGCACTAGCAAACGCTGTCACGATCGCGCGCCCAGTTTCTGCCCCCGGTAGCTGAGTGGTCAGCGCGCCAGGCTGTCAATCCTAAGGGCCCGGGTTCGATTCCCGCCTGGGTCGGAGATTTTCTCTGCTCAGGGACTGGGTATTGTGTTGTCCTAATCATCATAATTTCGACCCCATCGACGCGCAAGTCGCCGAAGTGGCGTCAAATCGGAAGACTTGCACCAGGTGAGCGGTCTACCCGACGGGAGGCCCTAGCCACACGTTATATATATACCCGGTATCTTACGCCCCAATATCAATCACAGCTGACGCAACCGACGCTGCTACCGGCGCTGTGCTCCTGCAGCAGGTGGCGGGCTCCGCACAACCACTATGTTTCTCCTCGCGGAAGTTGTCAGCCTCCCAGCGTAAGTGGTTCACTTTCGACCGGAACACTCTGCTATTTACGAGGCAGTTCAGCATTTCCGAGAGAACATTGAGGGTAGATCAGTGACCATATATACAGACTACAAACAGTTGGCGGACGCTGTGCGTAATCCCACAGCCGACCTTCCCCTCGCCGTTTCAGACACCTGGACCTAGTATGCCAATTCGCAACGGACGTCCGTCATATCGAGGGTGCGGACAACGTCGTTGCTGACTACATGTCACGGGTCGGTACACTCCAGTGTGCGATTTGCAGGGGGGGATGGGGGGGGGGATTTCCCCCCTCTGCATCAGACCATCCCCTCCTCTGGTTTTAATTTATGCATCCCAATCTGGGATGTTTATTTCCCAAGCACTGGAGTAAAACTTTACATATAATTTAAATTTGTGGAGCCCAACACTGAAAGTTTTTAATACAGTCTTACCATTAATACTATTAATATGTTTGCTTATTAATTTAGAACTAAATGACAAGACGGCGCACGCAACATTTCCGTAGCATGCCACAATGTTGCAAGACGTCGCCACAGCGTAAACGAGGCTTTAGAGCCAGGTCTGTATTGTATGGTGGATGTGATGTGTTGCGTACGAAACTAAAACTTACAATCAGATCCAAACGTCGTGGAAAACTGAAGAGGTGTCATCCTGCAGGAAGATAACGCTCGCCCACATTCTGTCAAACGGACAGCCGACGCAATAAAGGAGTTGAGATTCGAGGTGCTGGAACATCCACCATACAGTACAGACCTGGCTCCAACCGATTTTCACATGTTTGGACCCTTAGCGGAAGCACTACAGGGATTTGAAAGTGATGAAGACGCCATTGCTGCGGTACAAAATGCAACCGATAAACGTATTTTTTTCTGATTAAATAAAAAAAACTCGTAAAACGTCGGGAAAACTGCATTGAAGTCAAGGGATATTACGTAGAAAAATAACGCATGTTTCAGTTTTCTACCATCAAAATAAGCACAGCTTTTCACAAATGTACCTCTACTTTTTTAATTCACCTCGAATACCTGTATGTAGATGATTTTGTAAATAAGCTTTACCTATAATGTACTTTTAACGATATAACAACGAATGGCTTTTCTAACAGTGCATACGAATGAATAGTGAGTTTCGGCATTAACATCCATTTATAAATAACTGTTTAACCATGGGTAACGCCACGGTCCAAGCTAGTAACATATATAATTATACTAACCCACTAGGACATCCCCCCCACTGGTAAAACCACAAATCGCACACTGGTACAATCTCTTTTTCTTGGGACTTCAACGACCCAACTGCTCAGCAACAAATGGTTGACGACACTCAACAGTTACTGAATAGCGAGTCCACCTCGGTCTCAATTGAGCGCCGCCAAACTCCAGGTTCGGCCTTACGAGTCCTCTGTGACGTGTCCACAGGGACTGCCCGCCCCCTAGTGCCGGCCGCCTTGCGCCGTAAGTTACTTGCCGCTATCCACGACCTAGCAAATCCCAGTATTCGGGCTACCACATGCCTCATGACAGAGCGATTCGTATGGACTGGGGTTAGAGCAGACTGCAAAAACTGGACACGGCCACGCGCACGCGCACCTCGCCAACGCGCTAAGGTCGGCCGTCACGCGTACCCACCGTTGGGCTCGTTTGAGGTGCCGAAAGGCAGATTCCGTCACGTCCATCTCGACCTGGTCGGACTGCTCCCTCCTTCCGAGGGTTTCTGATACATTTTATCTATCATCGACCGTGTTAGTCGGTGGGTGGAGGCGATTCCAATAACAGACATTACCGCCGGCTCTGTCCGCTGGGCCTTCATCGCCTCATGGATCGTGCGGTTCAGTTGCCCATCCTCGGTCACAACGGACCGAGGACGACAATTTGAAGCTGTGCTCTTTGGCAAATTATGTGATCTATGCGGTGCAAACAAATTACGTAGAACCGCCTACGTACCGCAAAGCAATGGGTCGGTCGAGCGCTGGCACCGCACATTAAAAGCAGTGCTGATGTGCCACAACAGATCTTGGTCCGAAGCCCTCCCCTGGGTACTACAAGGTGTCCGTTCGGCTTACAAAGACGATCTGCAAGCCTCCCTAGTGGAATTGTTGTACGTGGAACCCCTCGTCCTCCCAACACAATTCGTCGAGGATTCCGATCCTCCCCCGCAGTCAGAACTTCCGACGCTTATAGACCGCATCCGACACTTCGCCGCGAATGAATGTAGCGGTGTTTGCGCAGTTGCTTCGGTCTTCTAGTGAACAGAACGGCTTCGCACTTGTCGACGTTTACTCTAACACGCCATTTCTCCAACCAAGGCTCGGCCACTCTGAGTGCAGTCTGTAGGCGTGACGTAATGTTTGATGGTTTCCAATCTTGCGCAAGGATGGCTGTGTCATCCGCGTAGATTGCCATCATTGTGTTGTGTGTGGTTGGGAGATCGTTTACCACACTCTCGTGCCACCTTCCATCTCTAATACCTCAAACACGCCGAACCCCCCTCCGGTACCCGTGACGTGTGTGACGGTGCGTGTGACAGCAGTAGTTCATGTTCTCCCAGCAGCTCAGAGGCTGCAGAAAAGGTCGCGTGTGAAGGTTTCACCCCTCCCTCCCCTCACCTCACCTTACCTTACTGTTTCCGTCGACCGGCTGACGCAGACCGACGACACCAGCGTCGCTGTTTTCCATGTCGACGTGACACCTTTTCCAGTCGAGGACCTCTCTCTCCAGCTACGAGATGGACACTGCCACCTCTGCATTCGCGTGCCACACGGCACACCATGCCCCCGCATCGCCGGGCCGCCTGATCCCAGTTTCCCATTTCGGCCGCCCTCTGCGCCCATCGGCATGGCACCGCAACTTCATCACAAGGGACCGATCACCACGCCAACCTATATCACCTCCTCACACCGTGCTCCGCACTAGACGGGGGGGGGGGGGGGGGGGGCTCTGTGGCGGTCATCAACCACTGAATTAGAGCGGAGTGTGTATCTCTGTGCACCGACACGCCCTTAGGATGCGGGTCTTGGCACGCGCCTTTGTGCAGTGTGTGTTTATGTTTCGAGCGGTGATGCTTGCGAGGCTTGTGTATGTGTGTATATGTGTAATTGTGCAGTTAGAATAAATACGAGTTTCATACAAGTGGTGTTCAGGTTATTACAGCAACTAAGCAACCTGATTCCCGTATACCTCAGCATGTAATTAATGTTAATAGTGGCAGTGTACATTGTTTCTCTGTAGTACTGCTTGTAAAGAAATATTTTATAGAGTTTCCATTTTATAAACAGTTTGAAATCTATTTTATAATTCCTTCCTTCATGCGTGTTGTATAGGAAAAAATCAAACTTAAAGTATTTATTTTATTTTTTCCCCATTTTTGAAATGTATGTCAAACATCTGTGGAACAGAGGTTCTTATTTAATATCTAGAGATAAAGTAGATTATTTTGTACTTGGAGAAGTAATTATTTTGTGGATTATCCTGTGCATGTGTAGCTTTCCAATACTGCATTCATGAAGTTGCACCAACTTTGTGTGTGGATAAGACATTCAGATGCCACCCATTACAGTTGTGATAATTGAGACATAAATCAAAATTCTGATTGATTCTGCATGTAAAGTGCAGTGGTTAGAATCTCCAGCAGAGACAACAAAGCTGAATGAAAGTTGTAGCTTATTGTACCCCCGACCATAAGACCTGGGGTGGGTCACTATGTCTCGGAGGAATGCATCTACTGGACAGTGCTCACCAGATATATGCCGTACCCGCAAATGACCATCACATCCTTGTAAGCAGAATCTGATTTTATCACTGAAGATCACAGCACACCATTCCATTCTCTGATGGCACCAATGGAAACGTGAACATTAATGTTGCACATGTGAGTGGAAGACAGACTAGATTGCGCGTGCCTGCAGTCCCACAGCCAACAATGTGTTCGTCACAGTTCGTGTTGACATGCCTGGTCTCAGAAGCCATTTTATCTGTGGTGTGATAGGTGTACGATCTGCCAATGATGTGCTACTGTGATGATACTGTCTGAGCTGCGTGGACATCCACAACCTTGTCTATGGGTGTGAGAATGCTCACATGACCACTGGTACCGGCATCGTAGCACTGCTGACACAACATGTCCAACATGTGTGGAAATCATCTGAAAGGTCCATTCCACCAGTCAGAGGGACACAATTTGACCCATTCCAAACTTGTTCAGTTGCTGTAGGAAGCACGAGTACATCTCAGTGACATGTTAACCTGCTTGCTTCACATGTTTGCACCACAATGAGCCTTCTAGCTGTGAGCATTGCCTTGTGAAGGGTAGACACACATACTGCACTGGTAGCTATGCAGCCACGCTGTCTGTTGGTGGACAATGTTGAAACCATTAGCAATAAATCTACACTCCTGGAAATGGAAAAAAGAACACATTGACACCGGTGTGTCAGACCCACCATACTTGCTCCGAACACTGCGAGAGGGCTGTACAAGCCATGATCACACGCACGGCACAGCGGACACACCAGGAACCGTGGTGTTGGCCGTCGAATGGCCCTAGCTGCGCAGCATTTGTGCACCGCCGCCGTCAGTGTCAGCCAGTTTGCCGTGGCATACGGAGCTCCATCGCAGTCTTTAACACTGGTAGCATGCCGCGACAGAGTGGACGTGAACCGTATGTGCAGTTGACGGACTTTGAGCGAGGGCGTATAGTGGGCATGCGGGAGGCCAGGTGGACATACCGCCGAATTGCTCAACACGTGGGGCGTGAGGTCTCCACAGTACATCGATGTTGTCGCCAGTGGTCGGCGGAAGGTGCACGTGCCCGTCGACCTGGGACCGGACCGCAGCGACGCATGGATGCACGCCAAGACCGTAGGATCCTACGCAGTGCCATAGGGGACCGCACCGCCACTTCCCAGCAAATTAGGGACACTGTTGCTCCTGCGGTATCGGCGAGGACCATTCGCAACCATCTCCATGAAGCTGGGCTACGGTGCCGCACACCGTTAGGCCGTCTTCTGCTCACGCCCCAACATCGTGCAGCCCGCCTCCAGTGGTGTCGCGACAGGCGTGAATGGAGGGACGAATGGAGACGTGTCGTCTTCAGCGATGAGAGTCGCTTCTGCCTTGGTGCCAATGATGGTCGTATGCGTGTTTGGCGCCGTGCAGGTGAGCGCCACAATCAGGACTGCATACGACCGAGGCACACAGGGCCAACACCCGGCATCATGGTGTGGGGAGCGATCTCCTGGGACAATGAATTCACGGTGTTCTTATTTCAATTTCCAGGAGTGTATTATCCCAAGGTGGCCTTTGTTGTCATCGCATTGGGACGATTGGGAGGGTTCACTAGTCATGGGTGTGGCCTAGTACCTACCCTGGTAAATTTATAGTGATTTTTGAGAACGAAGCCAGAAGAATGACTTTCTCTAAATACACAAAATAGATTTGGGAAGCAAATCTAGCACTTCATCTTTGCTCAGCATAGCTCGTTTCACACAGCACAGATGGCTGAATGATTGCCAACACACCGCGTGCAGGCGCTACGAGGAGTATACACCAGGTACTCACAGGGGTGTAACCAATACTATTTGACACCTATCTCAGTCACGTTTCAGTCATGTCGGCAGTGACTATGGTGCCTAAACTGTCCTTCCTTACCCACCTGCGTCAGTGGATATTTTTTCTTGAACGAAAGTTGTTCCCCATGTTATGCTCCATCACTCCAGGACGTTTCTTGCAAAGACTTTGAAACATCCTGTTTATATGTATTCGAGTACAACTTGCTGCAATTTCATTGGCAAGCACACCAACCAAATGTATATACATGACAAGCTTTGTGTTTGGTTTCTTTTCTATTGCAATTTTATTTTATGTAACTTCCAGTTGATGAGGATTAGGCTAATCATGAATGCAGTAAACTTTTTGTTTGTTTGTTTGGAGGCACACGTTTGCTGTTCGCACACATATAAATTCCCTGCACCACACTACTGTAACACATCACTAGAGGAGGCAGAACAATATGGCGCAGGCTATCTCCACTTATTCACTGGACTCTGTCGTTTTGGCTCTTCTAGTGGCATTGTACAGTACTGTGATGTAGGGGCTTATTTTATACAAGGGCTACTGGCATGCCTGAGAACAGACAGAACAGTATTTTTATAACTAGTTTTCTTGGAGGGGGGGGGGGGGAGCGTAACTACTTTTCTCAGTGTGGTAACTTAATCTTTGCGACTAGCTATCAGTTTTTACGGCAAGCCATCCGACCCCGGTAGCTGAGTGGTCAGTGCGACAGAATGTCAATCTTAAGGGGCCGGGTTCGATTCCTGGCTGGGTTGGAGATTTTCTGCACTCAGGGACTGGGTGTTGTGTTATTTCATCCCCATTGACGAGTAAGTCGCTGAAGTGGCGTCCAATCAAAAGACTTGCACCTGGCAAACAGTGTACCTCATGGAAGGCCCTAGCCACATGACATTTATTTATTTATATATTTATTTAGTTATTGCAAGTAGCCCAAATATAAGTAACTTCCCCGCTGACATGTCATCAAGTAGCGAGCGTCCAGGTTAAATGTTCGTATTTTTTTTCGTCACCTCTATTAAGGACTTGGCAACTTTACATGGATCCGTACGGTGGACGGCTTCGGCTGGTCGAATCCGACGAAGAACTCGAGGCTGAGTCTGCGCAGCTCGGAGCAGCGGTGCAGGGAGGCCAGCTGGCCCAGGCAGTGGCAGTCTGAGCCCAGGTCGTCCAGCAGCAGCAGTGCGCTCGGCAGCCCTTCCACCTTCAGGTCTAGGCTTCGCAGGGGAACCGATAGCGTCTCGTCGTGAGTGGACACGCGCACGTGCCGGCGGTACCTCTGCAGGCGCGGGTCCCTCAGCGTCAGCTGGGCACCCGCGACGGGCGGCAGCCAGAGGCGGACCTCCCGCAGGCGGCCCCAGTGCCACAGGAAGGACAGGTCTCGGATGAGGTCGCAGCAGTCCAGCTGCAGCCACTCGAGGCAGCCGAGGGCCGCCGCCACGGCGCGCAGGTCACCCTCCGCCACGCGGCAGTCCAGCATCCGCAACCGCCGCAGCTGCCGCAGCCGCTGCAGCTCTGCACACTCCTCTGATGCGAGGCTGGTGCAGCCTACCGTTGGAAGGTTCCTATTAGTCGGCTCCCACTTCCTCATAGTGTATTTTACCATTTTGGTAAGTCTAATACTTAGGTGGACTTATAAGGTGAAGAATGAGGAGTTTCTGCACAGAATCGGAGAGGATAGTAACATGTGGGAAACACTGACAAGGAGAAGGGACTGGATTATAGGATGTTAAGAAATCAGGGAGTAACTTACCTGGTATTAGAGGGAGCTGTAGAGAGTAAAAACTGTAGAGATTGCAGTACATCCATCAAGTAATTGAGGATTTAGGTTGCGAGTGCTACTCTGAGAGGAAAATGTCCACACAGGGAAGGAATTCATAGGTGCCCGCATCAAACCAGTCAGAAGACTGACGACTCAAAAGAACTTATTCCATTTCCATGTTTGAGATCTTGCTCTAACCAAATTCCAATATACCAGGGGTGTTCAGCGAGTAATCCAACACATTTTTACCCTTGGCCAATTTAACTTTAAACAATGCGGGCTTTGTTGTGGGAGACAATCGAATAGCCCCACTTGAGCCCCTCTAGTTTCACGAACTCCCAGTAGGGAGTGACTATACGTAGCCTTCAAAATGGCGTCTGTAATGGAGATGAGTGCCAAGCAGAGAGCTGTTATTTTGCCAGAAAACCAGAGCATTATAGATATTCGTAGGTGCTTGCAGAATGTCTATGGAGACCTGGCAGTGGACAAAAGGACGATGAGTTGTTGGGCAAGGCGTCTCACCATCGCGACACGGTCCGATCTCCCGAATACCAGTTGATCACAAGCAGCAATGTTGGAAGGTGCAGACACATTCATTCAAGGTGCTTCACGGATCGCAAGCCAGCAACTTGCTGCTCAACTGGATGTACCTACTGACGGTGCTGACCTGACACACACTTCCATCAGTGGGGAAACTAAGGCGTCTGCCACTATGTTTCCTTTCTGCCTAGCTGAAGACCATAAGCAGCAACGAAGGACCATCAGTGTGGAATTGCTTGCGCCGATCTTGATGAAATATGGGTTCATCTCTTCAAAATGGAAACAAAACCATAATCCATTGATTGACACCGCACAACCTCCCCTCTGAAGAAAACGCTCAAATTATATGAATGTGTGATGCTTGTTCTATCAGAGATGTCCAACAGAACCGACACCACAAATTCATGTAACTGATTCACCTAGATGGGCAGTGGGTACACTTCCTTCGGTGCAGATGCGCAGGTATGCCCAATCTCCTGTGAGAATTTCAGAGTAGCGAACACGGAGGAAATTAACAGCAACTGCTGCTAGGTGGTGCTCGTGCAAATGTGGGTCGGCGGTAAGGTGTGCAGAGGTAGTCTGTGCAGTTGTGATAACACTGTGTCCCAGTTGGGGCAGAGGTTAACGCACCTGGCTAGTAAGGGGGAGATCCTGGATGCGAATACCAGTCCAGTACACACTTTTTCTCATTGCCAGTGATTCCACACAATGTCCCAATGCAGCTCAACCCTTCACTTTCTCCCCCGTCCACCTTCAGTTTACATAAAAAGCTAAAAGTCGAACCATCAACCCATAAAGTCGAGGCAACGGTCTTCGGGGACTTTGAAGGGCTTATTTTGTTTGACATCCTCCATCACAGTGCAATGATCACCTCTGAAGAGTGTTGTGCTACCCTCAGGAAATGGAAGAAACGCCTTCAGTGTGTTCGTCACCACAAAAATGCAAACGTACTACTTCTCCATGACAACACAAGACTGAGAAGTCTGCTCACCCGAGAGCAGCTCCGAAACTTCATTGGAATGTTTCTCCTCATCTACCCTATAGCCCCGATCTCGCGCCTTCCAACTTCAGTCTGTTTGACCTAATGAAGGACGGACTCCGCAGGAAGCCGTACTGGATGATGGGGAGGTTATTGACGCAGCAAGACTTTGGCTCCAATATCGACCAGTAGAGTGGCGACATGCGGGGAGACAGGCCTTCACAGTAAGACTACGTAAGGCCATAGCACTGAACAAAGATTGTGTTCAAAAACAGGGTTTTGTAGTCAGAAGAATTGGGAATAATATTGTGTATTGGAATGCTGGCTAAAACCAATCCGTTTTCAGTGAAAAAAGTCTGTAGCTTTACTTACAGGATGCCTAGAGTATATCTACGTGACCTCCTTCGCAAACTCTTTGCTAACATGGAGTCCACCCAACAATCGGATTTTTGTAATTTATCAATCACCCAAATTATTTCGGTACAGCTCTCAAAAACTCTGGAGAGAAATCTACTTTTAAGATTTCCGAGAAAGTTCAATTCACAAAAATTAGGTGAATTTTATGAAAATCCACATGTCTACCAGTTAACATCAGATAGTACATGGATCACAGTTTCGACCCACCCATTGGTCTTTTACCGTTATATGTTCTTTGTTCTATTCGAACGTCTATATCACTTAAATGTAAAATTCATCAAATATATGCTAAATAACTCATATAAAAACATTATATATGAATAATTTATGTCATCTTTTTTCGAACTACATACTTCACGCATAGCAAATATAAATCATTAGTTATCAAAGTTTTGTTAAAGACTTAACAAATCTTGCTCAAATTTAAACAGATTACTTATTTATTAACAGTCTTTCATAAAATATTGATCACAAGAAGTCATATTTGCAGTGCATGCGATATGTAATCGGAAACTAGAACATATGCATTTTTCGTAAAAAATTACAGTTACATAAGTATTAAATAGCATATATTTGACGAATATTATATTTAAATGCTGTAGATATTCGAATTGAAAGAAAAAGAGAAAACAGAAGAAAGACGTGTAGTCAAGTTGTGTTGGGAGAGATACTTTCAAGATCGTGGGCTGTTCTGATGACATGAACGTTGTTTGGTAGAGATCCGCGTTCGCTAGTGGACATAAGGTACACGATATCCATGAGCATCAATAAAGTTCCTCAGTTCTGAATTCTAGTTTCCCACTTGAAGCTAGCTGCGTTTGTTTACTACCATTGGCCCACGCATAAGTATTTGGCCGCTTGTCTCTCTGTAGTGGAAAAGGAACGATAGAAAAGGAATGTAAAATTACTTCTCGTGCTGATGAATCCAATTACGTACGGTATGTGATAAGCTTGCATTGGTTTGTGAGAAGGAGTGCAGACTGGATCATCCTTACAAGTTTGCAAACTGTTACCTTGAAAGGTCAATACATCTGTCACTAAAGTCAAGTGTTGCAAGCTGATTTCCTAGAACAGTATAATTCTGTAATTTCTTCGTCTGAATGAGCCACGCTAGCGAGCCTCCATTTTGTCTTGATAAATGTCCCACTCATCTGCGGAGTAAGCATTCAGAACCATAAATAATCAGTAGGTCAATGCATGCTTGTCAGTTTTCAGGAAGGAAGGTAAAACTACGTATGATGTGCGGCTGCACTATTTCACTGAACTGCTACGATTACGTGTCCATCAGAAAGTTATTCTTTTATTAAATGCTCTTTCAGCTAGTTGACTTATCTCCAGTGAGAATTTATACGCTCACAACCGGTGGAATTGCCCACAGTACAGCTGGGTGCTGTTAGGAGAAAGCTCACACATGTTCAGAGTTCTCTCGCTCTCACAAAATTAATTCCTGTAGCGCCTATGTTATTTAAATATGCTGGCACATTCTTTCCGTTGCGCTCGATTTGTGTTTGACCTTTTCTGCGAGTAGCGTTCAATAAGTTACCCAACAGTTATATCTGAAATCGAGTTGCTTGTATTCAGGATTCCAGTACACCAGACTATTTCCCTCTCTTTTTGGCTACAAAATCCAGTTTTTCAACACAATCTCCGGTAAATGCGACGGCCTTTCACCGCCTTACTGGGAGAGCGTGCATGTCCACGGGGTACCACTCTATTGGCCGACATTGAGGCAACATCTTGCTTCATCAGTAACACCTCCATCATCCATGCACTGCTCCTTCACTGGGCCATGCAGATGGGAGACAAGTCGGAAGGTGCGAGATTCGGTCTGTAGTTTGGTTAAAGAAGAGACATTCATTGTAGCTTACGGAACAACTCTCGGGTGTGCAGACTTGTGTTCCTTTGTATTTGTGTTGACGAACACGCTGAAGTTCATTTCTTCAATTTCCTCAGGGTAGCACAATACACTCCCGAGTTGATCGTTGCACAATGAGGGAGCGTATCAAACAGGGTAAGCCCTCCAGACTACCTAACAGATCAAAACGAAAATTTCTGTTCCGACACTGACAATGTTGAGTGTTTATAGAAAAAGTTCAAGGCAATCGTAAAATGCGTTTTAGACAGGTTCCTGCCGAGTAAAACTATGAGGGACGGGAAAAACCCACTGTGGTTCAACAACAAAGTTAGGAAACTACTGCGAAAGCAAAGAGAGCTTCACCGCAAATTTTAACGCAGCCAAAACCTCTCAGACAAACAGAAGCTAAACGATGTCAAAGTTAGTGTAAGGAGGGCTATGCGTGAAGTGTTCAGTGAATTCTAAAGTAAAATTCTATGTACGGTACCGACTTTGTAACAACGACTCTGTACTATTGTACATATAAGTAATACTTTTCATCTGATTTTATGATAAACTTGTGTAATTTATGTTCTGATTTCATTTCTTTTGTTTCATGCCATTATGTTAAGAAAACTGTAAATGAGTTTCCATGTGAATATTAATGTTTATGTCAAGTAATATTGCAATAGAATTGAAATGTAACAAATCTTGAAACTGTTGTAAGATGTTTAAAATTGTAACTGTGCGTCTGGTCCATCCGTAGGCAATGTGTTAGTATATTTAGAATGCAAAACCTCGGGTGAATTCCCGGTCTGTCAGGGAGCGGTAAAAGGTGGATGGCAGGCGAGCGCGGGAAAATGCACACGGGCACTGCACGGCACAACGGGCTCAGTAGTAGTTGGAGTTTGGCACTGGTCTGAGTAACACCTGCTGGAGCGAGGAGGCTCTCCTGGAAGACGTAGTTTCACTGAGCCTCGGGTATGCCGTTCCAACGCCCACACAGAATGGCAAAATACCATAGGCACTAAATGGAAAAGTATTGCGACGCTAAGAAGAATTACAGTGCCGATACGTCAAGAGCCATAGCTGTGGTTGTCTGTGTGCTCTGTGCCTCGCCACCTTGCCGCCCGCCAACCGCCGCAACGATACTAGCAGGTTGAAACTTTTAATAATGTACTCGTATGGATCAGAGAGTGAACTGTTTTTGTTTGCTGCAATAATAACCTAAATTTTACTAGAACTTTTCCATCATTTAATTATCCTCACAACTAACATAGACAGGGTCCTTTCCAAACGTTGTGCAATCCGAGTGTCCCAAAATGAAAATTAAAAATTGTGTTTATAATAATTATTTGCAGAACTAGCTATATTACAATGGTGTTTGAAGAAATGTTTTGTTAATGAACCAGTAAATGAATAGCGAAGGTCTAACGAAGTCGAAATATAACTTTAGTATTGATATAGTAATGAAGTTTATTATTTCGAGACAGATTTAAAGGCATTTAAATGGGCAGTAAATAAGACGAAAAGAGTAGTATGTATTGTATGTTAACTGGGGACATAGAAACGACGGAGAAGCTCCGTCCCCGCCGCAGCCGCAGTGGTCCATAACCCCACGACTGCCGCAGTCCACTTCACCCTCCGCCGCCCCACACCGAACCCACGGTTATTGTGCGGTTCGGCCCCCGGTGGACCCCAGGGGAACATCTCACACCAGACGAGTGTAACCCATATGTTTGCGTGGTAGAGTAATGGTGGTGTACGTGGAGAACTTATTTGCGCAGCAATCGCCGACATAGTGCAACTGAGGCGGAATAAGGAGAACCAGCCCGCATTCGCCGAGGCAGATGGAAAACCCCCTAAAAACCATCCACAGACTGGCCAGTTCACCGGACCCCGACACAAATCCGCCGGGCGGATTCGTGCCGGGGACCAGGCGCTCCTTCCCGCCTGGAAAGCCATGCGTTAAGACAGCACGGCCAATCGGGCGGGCACAAAAGAGTAGTAACTTATATACTAGGAATCTTCAATGAATAATAAATTCAGTAATCATTCATTTGAATTCTGAAGCGTTATAAATTGGTTTGACCAGCAAAAGTTAAAGTCAATATGAAATTCAAAATTTATCAGTGTTTTATCTTTATCAAAGTTGACATTTTGTGTATGGCATGAAAGTACAATTTCTAGGGTAACCTATGACCGATTTTTATCAGATTAATCGACAGTATAAATTTTTGTAGTAAACATTACAGTGTAGTGTTATGTATTCATGATTTTCCATATCAGTACAGAACGTGAAACTATCAGTTCAATAGATTTTCTGGTTCTAAAATTCTACTATATTATGCAGTGTTACAACTTCTTGTTTTGCATAAACATATACCAACTTGTACAGGGAAGAAACTCAGTTAATGCCTAATTAGGCGGGCGACCGTATTATTGTCACATTGGTAGCATCTTCTGGATTGCTTTTGATCCATCCTGACGTGTGATTGCATTTCGAACTTACTTGACTTATTGTTATTATAGGGTGGATGTAAGTCTGATTTGCCACCATTCAGGTACACGCGGTCTGTATCTATGCGAAAATCATTTCTCATAAGGTGAATCCCGCTCACTTACCATAGCACAGGCTTTAACGAGTCTGTGTCAGGGATTACGACTTGACAGAAAATCCTAGGAAGTTCTGGTCCTACATTAAATCAGTAAGTGGATCGAAACAGCATATCCAGAGACTCTGGCATGATAATGACATTGAAACAGAGGATGACACGCGTAAAGCTGAAATACTAAACACCTTTTTCCAGAGTTGTTTCGCAGAGAAAGACCGCACTGCAGTTCCTTCTCTAAATCCTCGCACAAACGAAAAAATGGCTGACATTGAAATAAGTGTCCAAGGAATAGGAAAGCAACTGAAATCACTCAACAGGGGAAAGTCTAGTGGACCTGACGGAATACCAATTCGATTCTACACAGAGTACGCGAAAGAACTTGCCCACCTTCTAACAGCCGTGTACCGCAAGTCTCTAGAGGAACGGAATATTCCAAATGATTCTAAAAGAGCACAGGTAGTCCCAGTCTTCAAGAACGGTCGTCGAGCAGATGCGAAAACTATAGGCGAATATCTCTGACATCGATCTGTTGTAGAATTTTAGAACATATTTTTGCTTGCGTATCATGTCATTCCTAGAAACCCAGAATCTACTCTGTAGGAATCAACATGGATTCCGGAAACAGCGATCGTGTGAGATCCAACTCGCTTTATTTGTTCATGAGAGCCAAAAAATATTAGATACAGGCTCCCAGGTAGATGCTATTTTCCTTGACTTCCGGAAGGCGTTTGATACAGTTCCGCACTGTCGCCTGATAAAGTAAGAGCCTACGGAATATCAGACCAGCTGTGTGGCTGCATTGAAGAGTTTTTAGCAAACAAAACACAGCATGTTGTTCTCAATGGAGACGTCTACAGACAAAGTAACCTCTGGCGTGCCACAGGGGAGTGTTATGGGACCATTGCTTTTCACAATATATATAAATGACCTAGTAGATACTGTCGGAAGTTCCATGCGGCTTTTCGCGGATGATGCTGTAGTATACAGAGAAGTTGCAGCGTTAGAAAATTGCAGCGAAATGCAGGAAGGCCTGCACCGGATAGGCACTTGGTGCATGGAGTGGCAACTGACCCTTAATATAGACAAATGTAATGTATTGCGAATACATAGAAAGAGGGATCCTTTATTGTGTGATTATATGATAACGGAACAAACACTGGTAGCAGTTACTTCTGTAAAAAATCTGGGAGTATGCGTACGGAACAATTTAAAGTGGAATGATCATATAAAATTAATACTTGGTAAGGCGGGTGCCAGGTTGAGATTCATTGGGAGTGTCCTTAGAAAATGTAGTCCATCAACAAAGGAGGTGGCTTACAAAACACTCGTTCGACCTGTACTTGAGTATTGCTCATCAGTGTGGGATCCGTACCAGGTCGGCTTGACAGAGGAGATAGAGAAGGTCCAAAGAAGAGCGGCGCGTTTCTTCACAGGGTTATTTGGTAAGCGTGATAGCGTTACGGAGCTGTTTAGCAAACTCAAGTGGCAGAGTCTGCAAGAAAGGCGCTCTGCATCGCTGTGTAGCTTGCTGTCCAGGTTTCGAGAGGGTGCGTTTCTGGATGAGGTATCCAGTATGTTTCTTCCCCCTACTTATACCTCCCGAGGAGGTCACGAGTGTAAAATTAGAGAGATTCGAGCGCGCACATAGGCTTTCCAGCAGTAGTTCTTCCCGCGAACCATACGCGACTGGAACAGGAAAAGGGAGGTATTGACAGTGGCACGTAAAGTGCCCTCCGCCACACACCGTTGGGTGGTTTGCGGAGTATAAATGTAGATGTAGAATCCCAGAAGACCGTCGCTACAAACTTTACCGGCTGAGGGTGCAGTTTTTAATTACCACTTTGGAGGAGAGGTGTCGTGTGGCACTACTTCATGGATTCGCCGTTTTGTTTCCAGATCAAAGTGATGAACCCATGTTTCATTGCCTTTGACGATGTTGGACAAATAATTGTCACGGTCAGCCCCGTAATGCGCAAAGAATTCTATACAGAGGGTCCTTCATTGCTCTTTATGGCCTCGGGTTAGGTGGCGAGGAAACACACGGTTGCACAGCTCTGGGTATCCCTATTGGTGAAGAACTGTGTCGCCACTATCAACAGGGACGTCCAGTTGACCAGCAAGGTGTGATTCCGATCCATCCACCACCTCTAGTGAGTGTGTCCGCACGTTCCACCATTACATCTACATCTACAAGGATACTCTGCAAACCACATTTAAGTGCCTGGCAGAGGGTTCATCTAACCACCTTCACAATTCTCTATTATTCCAATCTCGTATAGCGCGCAGAAAGAATGAACACTTACATCTTCCCGTACAAGCTCTGATTTCCCTCATTTTATCGTGGTGATCGTTCCGTCCTATGTAGGTCGGTGTCAACAAAGTATTTTCGCATTCGGAGGAGAAAGTTGGTGATTGGAATTTCGCGAGAAGATTCCGTTGGAACGAAAAACGCCTTTCTTCTAATGATTTCCAACCCAAATCCGGTATCATTTCTGTGACATTCTCTCCCACATTTCGCGATAATACAAAACGTGCTACCTTTCTTTGAAGTTTTTCCATCTAGTCCGTCAGTCGCACCTGGTAAGGATCCCACACCGCGCAGCAGTATTCTAAAACAGGACAGACAAGTGTAGTGTAGGCAGTCTGCTTAGTATGTGTTACATTTTCTAAGTGCCATGCCAATAAAACGCACCCTTTGGTTAGCCATCCCCACAACATTTTCTGTGTGTTCTTTCCAATTAAGTTGTTCGTAATTGTAATACCTAGGTATTTAGTTGAATTCACTGCTTTTAGATTACACTGATTTATCGTGTAACCGAAGTTTAACGAGTTCCTTTTAGTACTGATGTGGATGACCTCACACTTTTCGTTATTAAGGGTCAACTGCCACTTTTCGCACCATTCATATATTTTTTCTGAATCGTTTTGCAGTTTGTTTTGATCTTCTCATGACTTTATTAATCGATAAACGACAGCGCCACCTGCAAACAACCGAAGACGGCTGCTCAGATTGTCTCCCAAATCTTTTATATAGATAAGGAACAGCAAAGGGCCTGTAACACTACCTTGGGGAATGCCTGAAATCAGTTCTGTTTTACTCGATGACTTTCCCTCAATTACTACGAACTGTGATCTCTTTGGCAGGAAATTGCAAATCCAGTCACATAGCTGGGACGATATTCCATAGGCACGCAATTTCACTAAGAGCCGCTTGTGTGGTACAGTGTCAAAAGCCTCCGGAATTCCAGGAATACGGAATCGATCTGAAATCCGTTGTCAATAGCACTCAGCACTTCATGTAAATAAAGAGCTAGTTGTGTTTCACAGGAACGACGTTTTCTAAACCCATGTTGACTGTGTGTCAATAGAACGTTTCCCTCGAGGTAATTCATAATGTTCGAACACAATATATGTTCTAAAATCCAGCCGCACATCGACGTTATCGATATGGGCCTGTAATTTAGTGGATTACTCCTACTACCTTTCTTGAATATCGGTGTGACCTGTACAGCTTTCCAGTCTTTGGGTACGGATCTTTCGTAGAGCGAACGATTGTATATGACGTAAGTATGGAGCTAATGCATCAGCATACTCCGAAAGGAACCTAATTGGTATACAGTCTGGACCAGAAGACTTGCTTTTATTAAGTGATTTGAGTTGCTTCACTACTCCGAGGATATTTACTTCTACGTTACTCATGTTGGCAGCTGTTCTCGATTTGAATTCTGGAATATTTACTTCGTCTTCTTTTTTGAAGGCATTTCGGAAGGCTGTGTTTAGTAACTCTGCTTTGGCAGCACTGTCTTCGATAGTATCTCCATTGTTATCGTGCAGAGAAGCCATTGATTGTTTCTTGCCGCTAACATACTTCACATACGACCAGAATCTCTCTGAATTTTCTTCCAGGTTTCGAGACAAAGTTTCGTTGTGGAAACTGTTATAGGCGTCTCGCATTGAACTCCGCGCTAAGTTTCGAGCTTCTGTAAAGGATCTTCAATCTTGGGGATTTCGCGTCTGTTTAAATTTGGCATGTTTGTTTCGTTGTTTCTACAACAGTGTTCTGACCCGATTTGTGTATAGAAGTCACAGCTTTGTGTGGCCGGCCGATATGCGGGCCATCGGACAAGTTCACGTGACTTTGTTGCGTTGATGACAGATGTCTTTCCCAACCAACTCACCGTGGCTTTGTTTTCGGTTCTAGGTCGCCGTAGGCATTCTGCAAGCGCCTATGAATATTTGAGGTGCTCTGTTTTTCCACCAAAGGAAGCTGCGTGACAACTCTGCTCGGAATGCGCTTCCATATCAGCCGCCGCTTTGAAGGCTACAAGGGGCCGGAGCTGGAATCTCCCACAATGTCCCGCAGAAAATTCTGCATATTTTCTACGAAAAGTGGCTGAGAAAAATTGTTGCGTTGCTTATTGAATGACCCTTTGCATTATTGCTGCAGCACACACAGTATTTACATATGCCGGCACATTCTTTCTATTGTGCTGAATTTGACTTTCTTCTTTATTCAGATTTCTCGGGCATTGTGTAATCGTTTAAGTTTCAAGGGTTATTTTTGTCTACAGCATTAAGAGACATCTCTTACACTACTGGCCATTAAAATTGCTACACCACGAAGATGACGTGCTACAGACGCGAAGTTTAACCGACAGGAAGGAGATGCTGTGTTACGCAAATGATTAGCTTTTCAGAGCATTCACACAAGGTTGGTGCCGGCGGCGACACCTACGACGTGCTGACCTGAGGAAAGTTTCCAACCGATTTCTCATACACAAACATCAGTTGACCGGCGTTGCCTGGTGAAACGTTGTTGTGATGCCTCGTGTAAGGAGGAGAAATGCGTAGCATCACGTTTCCGACTTTGATAAAGGTCGGATTGTAGCCTATTACGATTAAGGTTTGTCGTATCGCGACATTGCTGCTCGCGTTGGTCGAGATACAGTGACTGTTAGCAGAATAGGGAACCGGTGGGTTCAGGAGGGTAATACGGAACGCCGTGCTGGATCCCAACGGCCTCGCATCACTAGCAGTCGAGATGACAGGCATCTTATCCGCATGGCTGTAACGGATCGTGCAGTCACGTCTTGATCCCTGAGTGAACAGATGAGAACGTTAGCAAGGCAACAACCATCTGCACGAACAGTTCGACGACGTTTGCAGCAGAATGGACTATCAGCTCGGAGACCGTGGCTGCGGTTACCCTTGACGCTGCATCACAGATAGGAGCGCCTGCGATGGTGTACTCTACGACGAACCTGGGTGGACGAATGGCGAAACGTCTTTTCGGATGAATCCAGGTTCTGTTTACAGCATCATGATGGTCACATCCATGTTTGGCAACATCGCGGTGAACGCACATTTGGAAGCGTGTATTCGTCATCGCCATACTAGCTGATCACTCGGCGTGATGGTATGGGGTGCCATTGGTTACACGTGTCGGTCACCTCTTGTTCGCATTGACGACACTTTGAACAGTGGACGTTACATTTCAGATGTGTTACGACCCGTGGCTCTACCCTTCATTCCACCCCTGCAAAAACCTACATTTCAGCAGGATATTGCACGACCGCATGTTGTAGGTCCTGTACGGGCCTTTGTGGACACAGAAAATGTTCGACTGTAGCCCTGGCCAGCACATTCTCCAGATCTGTCACCAATTGAAGACGTCTGGTCAATGGTCATCGAGCAACTGGCTCGTCACAATACGCCAGTCACTACTCTTTATGAACTGTGGTATCGTGTTGAAGCTGCATGGGCAGCTGTACCTGTACACGCCATCCAAGCTGTATTTGACTCAATGCCCAGGCGTATCAAGGCCGTTATTACGGCCAGAGGTGGTTGTTCTGGGTAGTGATTTCTCAGGCTATGCACCTAAATTGGGTGAAAATGTAATCACATGTCAGTTCTAGTATAATACACTCCTGGAAATGGAAAAAAGAACACATTGACACCGGTGTGTCAGACCCACCATACTTGCTCCGGACACTGCGAGAGGGCTGTACAAGCAATGATCACACGCACGGCACAGCGGACACACCAGGAACCGCGGTGTTGGCCGTCGAATGGCGCTAGCTGCGCAGCATTTGTGCATCGCCGCCGTCAGTGTCAGCCAGTTTGCCGTGGCATACGGAGCTCCATCGCAGTCTTTAACACTGGTAGCATGCCGCGACAGCGTGGACGTGAACCGTATGTGCAGTTGACGGACTTTGAGCGAGGGCGTATAGTGGGCATGCGGGAGGCCGGGTGGACGTACCGCCGAATTGCTCAACACGTGGGGCGTGAGGTCTCCACAGTACATCGATGTTGTCGCCAGTGGTCGGCGGAAGGTGCATGTGCCCGTCGACCTGGGACCGGACCGTAGCGACGCACGGATGCACGCCAAGACCGTAGGATCCTACGCAGTGCCGTAGGGGACCGCACCGCCACTTCCCAGCAAATTAGGGACACTGTTGCTCCTGGGGTACCGGCGAGGACCATTCGCAACCGTCTCCATGAAGCTGGGCTACGGTCCCGCACACCGTTAGGCCGTCTTCCGCTCACGCCCCAACATCGTGCAGCCCGCCTCCAGTGGTGTCGCGACAGGCGTGAATGGAGGGACGAATGGAGACGTGTCGTCTTCAGCGATGAGAGTCGCTTCTGCCTTGGTGCCAATGATGGTCGTATGCGTGTTTGGCGCCGTGCAGGTGAGCGCCACAATCAGGACTGCATACGACCGAGGCACACAGGGCCAACACCCGGCATCATGGTGTGGGGAGCGATCTCCTACACTGGCCGTACACCACTGGTGATCGTCGAGGGGACACTGAATAGTGCACGGTACATCCAAACCGTCATCGAACCCATCGTTCTACCATTCCTAGACCGGCAAGGGAACTTGCTGTTCCAACAGGACAATGCACGTCCGCATGTATCCCGTGCCACCCAACGTGTTCTAGAAGGTGTAAGGCAACTACCCTGGCCAGCAAGATCTCCGGATCTGTCCCCCATTGAGCATGTTTGGGACTGGATGAAGCGTCGTCTCACGCGGTCTGCACGTCCAGCACGAATGCTGGTCCAACTGAGGCGCCAGGTGGAAATGGCATGGCAAGCCGTTCCACAGGACTACATCCAGCATCTCTACGATCGTCTCCATGGGAGAATGGCAGCCTGCATTGCTGCGAAAGGTGGATATACACTGTACTAGTGCCGACATTGTGCATGCTCTGTTGCCTGTGTCTATGTGCCTGTGGTTCTGTCAGTGTGATCATGTGATGTATCTGACCCCTGGAATGTGTCAATAAAGTTTCCCCTTCCTGGGACAATGAATTCACGGTGTTCTTATTTCAATTTCCAGGAGTGTATATTTGTCCAATGAATACCCGTTTATCATCCGCATTTCTTCTTGGTGTAGCAATGTTAATGGCCAGTAGTGTATTTTGAGGCCACCTAGCCACAACTTACAGAGGTGCAGCTCCTCCAGCGTGTCAGGGCAGTGCCGCAAGAACGCCAGCTTCTCCAGGCCGGGGCTCATGATTGCCAGCGTCCGCAACTGGCCGAGCCCCTGCAACGCGTCGAGGCAGTGCGCCGAGAGTGAGTCCGCGTCGTACCACAGCTCTGTCAGATTCCGGCACAGCGGCAGGGCAGAGCCGATCACGTACTCTGCTTTACAGACAGGCGGATTGCCGGCTTTGGGCGTTCGTGTCCTGATAATCCGCAGCTTCCGGAGTGTCGAGAAATCGACTGTCGATCGAGAGGACAGGATGACCCCCGCGATGTCGAGTCTGGTCGACAGAGACTCGCACGTCAGCCTGGGACAGTCCCGCACGGCTGCCTTGGCGGCCACTGACACATTCAGGTCGGGGTAGAAAATATCCAACGCGAATTCGCGGGCCGCCTCGACGAACACGTTCCGCAGTGGGGGCAGAGCGCTTAGGATGGCGCGCGATTCGGCTGATTCGCTCGGTCGTCCTGTGCTGACGTACTTCTTGCCCCTCCACAGGTTGGTGAACCCCGTCACGATTGCTTGCCAACGCACGCACACGGCGCCACACCGGCCCAGGTCTGGCACGGGCAGGAAGGAGAAGATGGTCAACAGAACTTCGTCCGGCAGGTTTGCTGCCATTTCTGCGAACAGAAATAAATTTACTAGTTTCACAAGCTGCGACATGGTCGCGGATTGGAACACTGATTCAGGAAGTCTAGAATAAATTTCTTTTATTGCCACAAATTTCGTCTTTAGACTACCGGTATCGATCGGCAATGACCATATCGAGATTTGCAGTAAAACATTGAGAATGAAGTAAGACTACTTGACAGATTACGTCTTCAAACAATAAAATACGCCACAACGCAAATTTACTTTCGTGGATTGGAAACACGCATTACGACGAGGCACAACTGTTTTATCACCTGTCTAAAATGCATCGTTACAAAATATACGCAAAAATCAACTTACTATCGTTGGGTTGGGTTGTTTTGGGGAAGACCAGACAGCGAGGTCATCGGTCTCATCGGACTAGGGAAGGACGGGGAAGGAAGTCGGCCGTGCCCTTTGAAAGGAACCATCCCGGCATTTGCCTGGAGCGATTTAGGGAAATCACGGAAAACCTAAATCAGGATGGCCGGACACGGGATTGAACCGTCGTCCTCCCGAATGCGAGTCCAGTGTCTAACCACTGCGCCACCTCGCTCGGCACTTACTATCGTCGCACATATTTTAAATATAGTTTAAACTAGGCCACAGTGCCAGCACACTGCCAATAGCGCTGATATTCATAACAGTGGTTCGTTGGGAGTAGTGACAAAACTATAAAATTTTACAATAAGCAATAAATGGATAGTACGATTGGTAAAGTCTGTAACGGGCTTGTCAAATACACACGTTATTACAGTGATAACATGTTAAATTTAAATGTGTTTAAACGAGACAATTAAGCAATAAAATGATTCTGAGACACTCTTATGGCCATTTTAGAGAATTATAATTACTTGCTCAATAACACGCTTATGGAGCAAATCAATATATATTACACAAGTGTGCAATGTGCATGCCGCTAAAACGAGTTCCAGTATGATCATGGGACTTACGTTGTGAGGTACCACTCTATCCCTCCTCCATGAAGTGGGTTCCCATTTTTACTTGAAGGGCGTGCTTTTGAAAATATAAGGGCTAGAAAGTTTCGCCTTCCAGAGTGTTCCAGACCATTCCACAATTATCTGGGATGTTCTGAAATGTTCGGGAATAGTCTCGAACATTCGGGGAGATTCCAGAATGTTCGCGAACATCCTGGAATATCCCATATCACTGTGGAATATTTCAGAGCTCTGTCGAATGTTCTGGAACATTGTAGACCATTCGAAGACACTTTGCTATGTTCTGGAATTCGCCACCGGCGGGGGTACCCATCGACAGGGGTATGTAAAGCAAGACCCACCATAGTTTCGAAAGTCAGTTTATCATCAGTGACGGAGGGAGGAACCGAAAAAGTGGTGCAGTGAGTGAATGAAAAACAGTGAAGTGTTAGTAGTCAAAGTTATACAGTGACTGAATATAAATCGAAAACAAGATGTGTAAAGTATACTTTTTAACAAAAAGTTGATTTTATTTATATTTTAGACAATGCTCAAACGTAAAAGAGGAGATCTTGCCAGTTCTTTAGCAGATCAGCGAAAACAAGAAGATTGGCGAAAAACGAAACAGACGAAGATCGTGAAGCATGTTTAAGTTCCCAACGAACGAGAATGAGCATCGTGAGAAGCAGAGAAACCGAAAAACAAAATGAATGGACTGAAGACTCATACTTATACTGCAAACTCAAGCCAGCTATGTAAATATCACCCTACGAGAAGCGCGGACGAGGACAACTAAATAGCAACAAACGAAGCATTCCACTAATAATAATAATAATGAGCGTATGGTATTGGTGGCCGGGAGACCCCTCGCGGGCGGTTCGGCTAAGACCCGACGAAAGAATATAACTACCACAAACACGCCGTAAACGGAAAAATGGATATCTGCAACGCAAAAAAAAAATAAAGAAAAAATAAATAAATTCAGTAGAGAAACTCCACGATTCTACCGCATGAATGGATTCGATTACCACCATTGGAAGTACCTCCGCAGGAATTTTTACATTACAACCGGGGAAACTCCAGAATAAAAACACTTCCTTCAAAATATAAAAGCGTACAACGTCTGCTTCCAGATGACTTATTTCGTTGCCACTGCGATCAACACTAAAAGAGATAAATCTATTTTTTTTTCATCCAAACAAATCTATTAAAACATGCGATCATTACTGCCACTAACCATAAATTTCTGCACGTATATTTAATCGGAAATGAAGAGAAATTTATCAGTTATGCACAAAATTCAATAGATTGAGACGAGAAGCAGTCCGAGATGTACAGAGGTTCTTAGCAGCACTACACCGAATGGTTTCTGGTGGCTATAAAGTTATAGTTCGATCCGACGTAACACCACGTGGAGAACACGAAAGTCTATTTAATGCACTTCAGACTAAGTCACCATCGTAGTGAAAACACATGTCGTGACAACTGCACAACGTAGAAAAGGACTACAACCCATTTTAGGGACACACCGTTCATATGATGCCCACCAATATCCATTAAAATTTCTGTACGGAGAGGATGGATATCATTTTAATGTG
The DNA here is from genome assembly GCF_023864345.2 of Schistocerca serialis cubense. Taxonomy (NCBI): domain Eukaryota; kingdom Metazoa; phylum Arthropoda; class Insecta; order Orthoptera; family Acrididae; genus Schistocerca; species Schistocerca serialis. Next base: position 234,787,483 of record NC_064647.1, on the reverse strand, counting down.
AAACACATGCAACTTTAAACAGCAGTAGAAAACAAAGAAGTCACTTCCAAGGAGTTCTATGCTTACAGCTTAATGATCAGAGACAATGAAACAATCACATTCTCAACACACCCCGTTTATTCCAACAATTCCTGGTAGATGTGTGAAAAACAGAAGCACAACTGATGCTTTACGCAAGACTTAATCAGAAGAAACTACGCACGGAAGAATACATCCAGTTTCGAAATGCAATCATGAATGACAAACTTTGCCGAAATTGGAACAACGGTAATCTTACCCTTATCATACATAGGAAGTCCAAGACATATGCACGAATACACTCAAGATGCCACGACCCACATAAGAAAATATGGACGGCCTGACCTCTTCGTAACATTCACATGCAACTCGTTGTGACCAGAACGCAAAGAACTAAGATACGGACAAGCTCACATGCATCGACACGACGTAATAGTCCGAGTTTTACGACAAAACAGATGAGATTTTTTGAAGTCATTACAAAATATCACATGTTTGGAAACGTTAGATGTTGAATGTACACCACAATCTCATATGGCTACGCGACAGAATTCATCCCACCGATATCGACAAAATCATCCAAGCTGTATTTCCCAGTCTACAAGATGATCCGAAACTGTAACACACAGCACCGAAATACATGAGTCACGAACTATGCGGAGCATTAACCAGTTCGCTATATACGAGTGAAGGAGACTGTACACAGAAAAAAATCAAAACTTTACTTGGACGATACAAAATCCGTGGTTGATGGCTATCCCAAATACGAAAGACGACCACCTACCCAGAAACGGTGGTTTCACAGCAAAAATAGAATACGATGCAGCGACGAACTGGAAATAGATAATCAATGTGTAGTACCATGTACTGGTAACACATTACTTTCCAAAACGTTACAATCGCACACATACTTAGAATACTGCAACTCAGTGGAATCCATCAAAAAATGTCTGAACAAAGGAAGTATGTGAACAAAGGCAGTGACACGACAGTATTTCAAATAGTCAAAAACAGCGAGCAACAAAAAAAAAAAAAAAAAAACGAAAAAAACGAAGAGATCCTCATGTACCAAATGGGAAGATACATAAACAGTAACAAAACACCATGGCGGATTTTCGGTTTTCCCATAGACGAACGCGAACCAACTGTGCAACATCTAAAAGTACATTTGGAGTATGGAATGAGTTTAGATCACGAAAGGTTTCGCCAGAAAGAGTGCAAGTGAACCACCTCAGATCACAATATTAACGGCTTTTTTACAAACTGTGGGACCTATGACCGTAGCAGTCTGGTCCTGTTAATTTCACAAACCAACCAACCTTTACAAACTGTGCCAAAGCGATCCACTGGCGAAAACATTGTCGACGTCCCTATCTATTATGCGTGGAACACAACAAAAAAATCTTCCAATGACGAAATCAAGGGATTCCAGTACAAGATCATCCAGAATCATAAAAATTGGCGCGCCGGAACGAGTATACGACGTAGATCTGAACAACGTCGAATGTTTTTATCTCCAGGTGTTGCTACACGAAATACTGGGAACAAAAAGTTACACCCTGGTGGAAGCCACCCTGACATGGAGCCAGTGGGCCACGTGACTTCAGGACTCTACCCAACCTCCGACATACCATACATTCCAGCAGCTTACAGAGATCGTTGGTGAGGCTGATGGGCCGATAGCTACCCACTTCAAGAGGCTTTTTACCGGGTTTGAGCACCGGAATGATAGTGCTCTCCGCCATTGCGATGGAAAGACGCCATCGAACCAGATCCAGTTGAAGATGAGATATCACTTGTAGTTAGATGAGAGATGTTTAATCATCTGGCTGTGTCAGGGCAATGTGCAAGGGCACTGAGAAACTGTCACTCTGTAAATGGGGAGTTATAGGATTCAATGTGGCGTATAGTGAATGAGAGGATGTTCCCTTCCAGCCGCCGTTTGAGAGTGCGAAAGGCTGGGGGATAATTCTCCAATGCAGAGTCTCCAGCAAAGTGCTCAGCAATCGCGTTTGTGTTGGTACATAACTCGCCATTTATTATAACACCAGGAACACCTGTTGGGGCCTGGTACCCGAAAAGACGTTTGATCTTTGCTCAGACTTGGGAAGGTGACATATGGCACCCAAAGGTAGAGACGTATCTCCCTCAACACTCTTGCTGCTGTCGTTTGATAAGTTGGCAAACGGGCACAAAGCAGTTTAAAGGCTATGAGGTGCTCCAGGGAAGGATGCCACTTATGCCACTGTAGAGCTCGTCAACACTCCTCAACTGCTTCAGCGACTTCCGGCGACCACCAAGGGACTGTCTTACACGTTGGGCACCCTAAAGAGAGGGATCGCATTTTCTGCCGCAGAAACAATTGTAGTCAGCTGCTCAACCATCACATTGATGTTACCGAGTGGGGCAGATTCAACGGTGACAGCAGAGGTTAAAGTTTCCCAGTCCGCCTTGTTTATAGCCCATCTGGACAGTTGTCCATGGACCTCATGCTGGGGCAGTGACAGGAAGATGGGGAAGTGGTCACTACTACATAGGTCATCATGACTATAGTGGAAAGATGGGAGAAGTCCTGTGCTGAAAATTGATAAATCAATGTCCGAGTAACTACCATGAGCCACACTGAAACGTGTGGCAGCCCCACTATTTAAGAGGCAGAGGTCGAACTGAGACAGTAAAGCGTCGACATCTCTGGCTCGGCCAGTAAGCACAGTGCCACCCCACAAGGGGTTATGGGCATTAAAATATCCAAGAAGTAGGAAAGGTTAAGGGAGTTGATCAATCAGTGCAGCTAATGCATTCAGGCACCATCTGGAGGAAGATTGCAGACAGTTATTTCCTGCGTTGTCATTCTGACAGCCACAGCTTCAAGAGAGGTTCGAAGGGGCACAGTTTCGCTACAGAATGAGTTTATGACAGGAACCAAAACTCCACCTGACACTCGATTATAGTCGCTACGGTTCCTGTAATATCCCTTATAGCCATGGAAGGCAGGAGTCCGTATTGCCGGGAACCAGGTTTCCTGGAGGGCAATGCAGAAAGCAGGTGTAAAACAGTTGCCATAGCTCAGCCAGGCACTGGGAAAAACTGCCGCAATTCCACTGGAGGATGACATCATGAGACTGGGAACACATGGAACATTCAGTGAGGCAGTTTACGCCTCAGAGTCACCAACTGCCACTGACATTGCCTGTGCAGTCTGTATCCATTGTGTCTGAGGGTCTGGCAAGATCGAGGTCCTCAGTGGATGCCAAAATCTTCACCCCATTCTCAGACACAGAGATTGTCAGTAGTGGTGGTGTGGGTGCCAAAGCAATTTCGTTGGTCTTAGGGGTCTTGTTTTTGGATTTCTCTCGCTGTTCCTTGGGTTTCCCTGGCTGGGAGGACTTCACTGGCTCAGTCTCTGGGACAGAGGATGAGTGTGAAGCCCTATGACCAGCTGCTTTTGGGCGTTTCAGCCACTCTTTCCCACTAGCAGAAACCTGGGAAGGTAGTGACCCAAGGGAACCCTTCCAAAAGCCAGAGAAGCCAAAGAAGACTTACACTTCTCCAGCTTAGAAGTGGGGGACAGACATCCCTGATGGTTGGGAGGGGGGGGGGGGTGTTGCTCCCAAAGTAGGTGGTGCAGGAGCAACAGGGAGGGAAATTCCCCCGTCATCAAGAGGGCAGGTGTATAGCCTTCCAGCTCTGAGAGGTAACTGGGGTTGGCAGAGCTGATGGTGCCAGAACTGTTCTAGCGGTGGTGTAAGATGTCATATGCATAGGATGCAGGCGTTCAAATTTTCTCTTAGCCTCAGTGTGGGTCATTGTACTCCATGATTTTCCTTTCTTTCTGGAGAATCCTGCTGTCTGGCAAGCAAGACGAATGGTGCTCTCTGCAGTTGACACAGATGGGAGGCTGGGCACATGGAGTTTTGGGATGTGATGGGCGTCTGCAATCTTGACATGTGATGCTGGAAGTACAGTGGGAAGATATATGGGCATACTTCCAGCACTTAAAGCACTGCTTGGGGGGAAGGGGAGATATAGGGCTTTACATCACAGTGGTAGACTATTAGCTTGACCTTCTCGGACAATGTATCACCCTCAAAGGCGAAGATGGATGCACCGGTGGTGACCTGATTATCCTTCAAACCCTGGTGGATGCGTCAGACGAAATGTACACCTCATCGCTCTAAATTGGCGTGCAGCTCATCGTCGGACTGCAAAAGAAGGTCTCTGTGAAAAATGATACCCTGGACCATATTTAAGGTCTTATTGGCCTGATGGTTACAGCAACATCCCCCAGCTTGTCACAAGTGAGTATCACCTTTGATTGGGCAGAGGCTGCTGTTTTGATCAAGACTGATCCAGATCTCCTTTTGCATAAGCCCTCCACCTCCCCAAACGTGTCCTCTAAATGCTCAACAAAAATTGAAGCTTCATCATCTTGAAAGATTTCCCATCAGCGCACTAACATACAAGGTACTGGGGTGAATAAGATCCGCTGCCATCCTTAGCCTGACGTTCCTCCCATGGTGTGACCAGGGAGGGGAATTATTTGGGGTCGTACTTCTGTGGTTTGAATTGAGCTCATGAACACAGAGACTGCTTGTGTTTCACCACCAGCAAGGGATGATGGACTATGCTTCATCACGTGTCATCCGCCCTGATGACCAGGGGCGCAACCCAGCCGCAGCAAGGGCCACCAAGCAGGATGGCAATTGCTGGGAGTCCGAGATGCCACAGCGGGATGGGCATCTAACGGCATAGGCATCAGCAGAGCGATGTCTGTATGGTCAGGGGGCTACAACCAACAGGATACGTGGCGGCCCCACCACAATGGACTGGCTACCGTGCTAGATATCAGGTGCAAAGAAGTCCACGGTCATCGTCGATGCAGAAAGCGACACTGCATAGTGCATGGTGGAAAACGCATCCAGGAAGGTGTCCTCGCCCAAGAGATGGAGAATGGGCAGGACTGCAATGCGACGACGAGAAAGTGGGCTAAAGATCTCAATGCATGATGGACACAATGCACCATGTAAGGCGCCCTTCCCCAATTGGCTTGCTCTTTGGGTAAATTTGGAGGCCAAACCCTACAGGAGACCATCACTTAAAGGCCAAAGCGTGTGAAACTCCTTTTAGTCGCCTCCTACGACAGGCAGGAAGACCTTGGGCCTATTCTTACCCCCAGAATTGCAGGGGAAAGTACCTACGACACGCCGCTCCAAGAGATGTATAATAAAATGTTACAATCACTTAAGACTATAACACGTTAATGAAGTTTATTACAAAAACAGAGAAATAGTCAATCTCGGGAGTAAAACGAAAAACTTAAGAAAATGGAACAAATCTGTGATGCAATCTATACTATGTGACAGCAGGGCAACAGACGTTCAACCATTGATGTAAAACATTGTCAAATAAAGCAAAGTAGACATTGGGTACAAAATCGTATTGCTAATTGAGCACTTTTGCTGGCTTTATAAATTTCACGCTCTTCCAATAAATAGAGAGCACGACCTTTTTGCGCTCTATGGAAAATACGGATACTTTTCTCACTTATCCCTATAGCATGGCGTTTTTTTATTGTTTAAAAATTAATTTGTCCAGTAGTTGTGTTTCACTCCTTATCTTTTGTTGTGGAGCTGAAGACGGACATTGCTGACCGAAACTAGTAGTCTAAGGGCCAAAGACTTCGTGACCTTTGTGGAAATGAAAGAAGTTTGTTCTATATTTGCTAGTCACTTGTCAGAATAAGTATGACTGCGAGTTTTAAAGACGTCTGTTTCATTTGCAGTATGTCTGCGTATGTGCTACAGAACGATGTTGGGAATTATGTGAATTGATAACGAATGAGGAAGCTCTGTACAGGATCTGTGAAGAAAGGAACATAGTTAACACTGACAAGAAGAAGGGACTGGATGACAGGACATGGGTTAAGACTCGAGAGCTGTGGTGGGTCAAAACTGTAGGTGAAGATCGCAACTGAAAAACACCAAGCAAATAAATGAATATGTACGACTTATGTTCAGCTCTGCAATGAACACACTACATGATCATGGCAATAAATGGTGTTCCAAGCCAGCAGGAGGCATGAAAGTGTATTCCACCTTATCTGTCATCTTAGAACCATCAGTGTAGAAGATGGTGGCACCCTGGACTCTGCGGGGATGGAGAATACAAGACGCCGGAATATCATAGCGGTGACAGATCTTATGGCCCTCCAATAGGTCGGTAATCTGGATGCCTGGGCAAACTACAAACGTGTGCAGCATAAGCGGCCAGTAGCCGTTGGCGCCGGATCAGCAATGGAGGGACTCCAGCCCCCAAAAGTAGGCTGCACCACTTTCAAGTCAGATCCCGCAGTGCAGTATGGGGACAAGCAACCGCGATGCGGAAGGTGATGCCGAAACGTAAGCCAGGCTCCCATAATCGTGACGGGACTGAATCGACGCCTGATACAGTCATAGAAGGGTAGACTAATCGGCACCCCGCTGGTGTGACTCAAGCAACGAAGAGCGTTAAGATGCCGCCAGCACATTTGCGTAAGCTGCCGAATATGAGAGTGCCAAGACAACCAGGCAGCGAAAAGCAAGCTCAGAAAACAATGTCTCCACCACGGCAAGAGGTTCACAGTCGAGATAAAGCCGTGGCTCAGGGTGAACAGAGCGACACTGGAAGAAATGAATGATGCAGGTCTTGGCAGCCAAGAACTGGAAGCCATGCATGATGACCCAAGACTGCACCCTGCGGATAGCGCTCTGTAATCGCTGTTCAACTGCAATGCCAATGGAGCTATAGTACAGGCGAAAATAATCAGCATACAAAGAAGCCGATATGGGCGTTCCCACAGCTGCAGCTAGCCCATTGACAGCAACTAAAAAGAGGCAGACACTCAAGACAGAGCCTTGCAGGACCCCATTCTCCTGGACTCAGGAGGAACTATGGGTGGAACCAACTTGCATGCGGAAGGAATGAAGCAACAGAAAAATCTGAATAAAAAACGGGAGCGGACCCCGAAGACCCCACTCATGAAGCGTCGTGAGGATGTGATGTCGCCATGTCGTATCATATGCCTTTTGCATGTCCAGAAAGACGGCAACCAGATGCTGATAGCAGCCAAATGCTATACGGATGGCAGACTCCAGGCAGAACAGATTATCGGCGGCAGAGCAGCCCTTACAGATGTGTAAGGTAATATCTCGTATAGACACCTTTTATTAACCTGACGCGTTCCACATTACGAAGTGTCGTATTAATGATCTATGGAACAAGTACTAATCTAATATACAATAGCCTTTCTTGGAAAAGGAACGCAAATTACCCAGACAGTATTCGGTGTTTGAGAAAAATCAGCGATTTCCAACAAACTTTGCACATAATTTCAATTTTTTTCTGTACTTATATGCATATGGCAAATATTTTAGGCATTATCTCATTTATAAAGTAATCACAAGTTTGATGCGCTTTTAATTCATGGGAGTTCGATTGTTTAAAGAATCGTTTGACTGCTATTAAAGAAAACTGAATACATAGTTGCTTATCCAGACCTTGTACTATATCATTACAATGTTCTTAATGAGTGGATATTCGTACTTAGTACTTAGCCCGTCCTGGAGAAAATCAAGTAGTTTCATCCCAATATTCACGCTCCTTCTGATAAGGTATCTTCTTACCACTTTAAGGGAATAAAAAGATTCAGGTAACGATGACCAAAAACAATTTTTACGCATGGTTTCGAGTTGGTTGGTTGTTTTTGGGGAAGGAGACCAGACAGCGTGGTCATCGGTCTCATCGGATTAGGGAAGGATGGGGAAGGAAGTCGGCCGTGCCCTTTCAGAGGAACCATCCCGGCATTTGCCTGGACTGATTTAGGGAAATCACGGAAAACCTAAATCAGGATGGCCGGACGCGGGATTGAACCGTCGTCCTCCCGAATGCGAGTCCAGTGTCTAACCACTGCGCCACCTCGCTCGGTGTGGTTTCGAGTAATCTTAGCTAGAAAATCATGTACTTCCCAAATTTGTATAAAAAACAACGTCCCCACACAATGTAAAAAAGTATTTCAACTAACAAATCATTACATTAAGTGACGAAGTTACTTTTGCAAAACGTAGGCCGAAATTTGGTTTGACCTCGGATTTAACTCAAAGAACATTTCGAGTGGCATTTCGTCGTCACAGTCCGGCCGAGGCTGAGCTAATGGCCTCAAAGTAAGTACAAAATCAACTGCAGTTTATCCGCAATGCGCCAGCTGTGCGCAGACTCCATAAATAAGTACCCGGTCGAAACATTTCAGACAAACTTACAAGAAACTGAACGGAATACACATTTTATTTACTGAAACGGAAAGACGTCGCTTCATAAATGTGGATCTTCGGGTACTCACAGGAAGAACTCAAAACTGCCGAAAACTTGGGAATGTGTACGAAGCACCTAACAATCTTGAACAAAGTCTTACGAGTTTAAAGAAGCGTAGACATTTCAGAATACGCATTAAACAGCAACGCTCAACTTTCAAGTGAGGGAAAAGACGTCACTGTACCAGCTGATGCTAATTTCGCGTGGGGCATTGTAAATCTGTATAGTAACAGCCATTAAAGCACAGGATGTTATAAAGCAAAATCTAAATTAACAGCTCAGCTCAGTCTTTGAGAAACACATGAAATTTTTGTAATTGCTTGAATTTACGTCTCAGTTTTAAATGCCATGGTAAATTTTATAAAGAGGATGTTCTAGGGATCTAAAATTGTACTTCACGGTTATTCAATAAAATTATCATAGAGGTCGGAAAAAATGTTCTTCGCTAGTTATTCGCATACCATAGGCAGAATACAATACCATAAAAGATATGGATGATTCCACCACACTACTTGAAGAGGAGCAAGGCTTCGAGCACCTCGCATCTAAATTCAATGAACACACTAAAATAAACCTCACAGTTCAACTTTAACGGTATCAAGCTGTCAAACATTCCAAAAATAATAGATGGGAGCATGATACTTTAACTCTTCTCCAACTGCTCTTGAATTCATTGTGATAATACGTGTAGGGTGGTCCGACGTCTAGGTTGGTTACAAGGATAATTTGTTTGAGGGTCGTCAAAGCTAATGAGTGTGAAAGCCGAAAAAAGAGTAAACCGGCATTTTTACTATATCTTCTGCACTACCTTTTCTGCCATTATGAAGTACAATGCTAAAAGTTATTACACTACCACTATGTCGTATCTGTCAGCGTAGTCCAAAGCAGGTGAACAAGAATAACATGAGTTCTAGATGTAACTGTCGAAGTTACATCTTAAAGGCCTGTGTTAGTCTTGTTTTCTACTTTGGCTGCCTTAACATATGACATATTAATGTTCTAACAACATTTAGCCTTGTACTTGATAATGGCATAAACGATAGTACAGAAAATATAGTAAGGCACAGTCAAATGGTGATTGACTCTTTAAAAGAATGTTGCGTGACTTTGCCTCAACACCATTGAAAACCTAATTTCTTTGCGTTTGCAGCATATGTAAAAGCACTTTTCATCAGTAAACGTACCTGATAGTTGCCAAGTCTCCGACGAGTCTTAATGAATACTGTGTACATATACAGTAAATAAATTGCGAGGAACGCAAGGGGGTACACGCCGTAATTTTTGCAATATAATGGATGTGTTCAAAATACACAGATAATCTACGTGTTCAGATAGCATAAGCGAGTTTTCCTTCCATCTCGTACGGCATGAAAGTGCTCAACCAACCAGTATGACAGACTTTTAAAGTTGCCTTTCACTGAACTCAAGACAGCGTGAACAAATTAATCCTCAATCTAGTGCCAAGGGCAAATGGCTTTAAAATCAGCTGCTAAACCGAAATGCATAAAAAGGAGAATACAATGACTTTCAGAAAAAAACGACACACACTAAGATCTTTAAGCATAATGCTTGCATGTAGAGGAATATATAACGTAAAATAGCAAGAGGCATAGCTAAGGCATTTCGTACGCAACAGTGCATTAAAAGTAAACGATGTAAAAGGGACGACTACTAAGGAAATTCAGTAGCTCACAACTACCACTACATAAAATTAAATATGCTGAGCATACGGTAAGTCGGACAAAGCACAAACAGCGTGCAGTTTACATCCTCCATGCAAGGAAATGGTAAGCACAAATAAGGAAACTACGTTCTGTACACACACAAACCACACAGAGCGTCAGGCACGAAATACAGGAACAGGACGTGCTAGTAATGCGTAACTGGCCATAGAGCCGTATCCCCACTGTAATGCAAGAACTTTAAATTTTCGCGCGTCATGAATCAGCCGGACAGACTGAGTAATGAACAAAACTGTTTGCATACACACAACTTGTTATACAGACTACTTATAGTCACATACCTCTACGCTCCTGCGATGTTTACTCGCAAATAGTGCCCGCAGCGTTTTGTCGAGCCGTGGAAAACAACGCCTCTCGACTACGCCCTCTTCTGGAATACTGGCGAAAAAAGCACACCAAGGACTATATTACACTGTACACTTTGTCAAATATAGTCTACAGAAGACTTTTATAAAAACATTGACTGTGTATTGGTATACATTTATAGCTTTTAAAAAGCGTGGTACTAGATTTTGCACCAGTTTTGTCGAAGACATTTGACGGTGTACTACGGGCCTACTATGTAGGAATGAAGGACACCTGACCGAGATGTGAACTGCGAGATTCTCTTCCATTCTAGTTTCGGTTTTGTACACTCACCACAATTTTATTTTATCTTTTTCATTGCTTTTGATTCTTGTATTTTGTTCTTGGCGTCCAAATTTTTTATTGGAGCTGTCTAGCTTTTTATCGTGTGTTTTAAAGATAAGATTATATTCAGCCCTGGATGCGAATATTTTCTCTGGTGATCGCGATGAATTGAAAAGGGGAGAGAGGAAATCCCACTTCAAAGATAGTTCACGCGTCGTTTTATTTAGTTTTTGTGTAGAGCTCTAACCTGTTTTATTCGTATATGGACCACTTAATTTATCCTTTAGGTTTTTCTATCTGGGTATTGGTTTTTAAACTTTTTATGTTACCGTAATATCTGCATAAGTATAAGTTACTTCTATTTGAATTCCATCGAGTTTCCGTGTTCTCTTTTTAATTAATTTCAGTCTAGCTTTACAATATTGGTTTACATCTGCCATTGTTTGACATGGTGCGTATTTATGAAAGCTTGACACGATATCAAGTGGAGGTACACTGAAGAGCCAGGTACACCTGCCTAATATCGTGTAGAGCCCCCGCGATCACGCGCAACTGCCGCAACACAACGTGGCATCGACTCGACTGAAGTGTGAGGTAGTGCTGGAAGGAATGGGCACCATGAAGTTTGCAGGGCTGTCCATTAACCCGTAAGAGTAAAAAGGAGTGGAGGTCTCTTCTGACCAGCACATTACAAGGCATCCCAGATATGCTCCATAATGTTGATGTCTAAGGAGTTTGGTGGCCTGCGCAAGTGTTTAAACTCAGAATAGTGTTCCTGGAGCCACTCTGCAGCAATTCTGGACGTGTGGATTGCCGCGCTGTCCTGCTGCAATTGCCAAAGTCCGTCGGAACGCACAATTGACATGAATGGATGCAGGTTATCAGACTGGATGTTTACGTATGTGTCACCTTTTAGAGTCTCATCTAGACGCATCAGGGGTCCCACTTCACTCCAGCTGCACACGGCCCACATCATTACAGAGCCTCCAGCAGTTTGAATAGTACCCTGTCGGCATGCAGGGTACGTGGATCCATGAGGTTTTCTCCCTACCCGTTCACGTCCATCCACTCGATACAGTTTGAAACGAGACTCGTCCGTCCAGATAATGCGTTTCCAGTCATCAACAGTCCAATGTCGGTGTTGAAGGGCCCAGGCGAGGCGTAAAGCTTTGTGTCGTGCAGTCATGAAGGTTACACGAGTGGATCTTCGGCTCTGAAAGCCCATACCGGTGATGTTTCGTTGAATGGTTCCCACACTGGCAGTTGTTGATGGCCCAGCATTGAAATCTGCAGCAATCTGCGGAATGGTTCCACTTCTATCACGTTGAACGATTCTCTTCAGTAGTCGTTGGTCCGGTTCTTGCAGGATCTTTTTCCGACCGCAACGATGTCGGCGGAGGTTTGATGTTTTGCAAGATTCCTGATATTCACGGTACACTCGTGAAATGTTCTCGTGCGCCGACTACAACACCACATTCAAACTCACTTAAATCTTGATAACCTGTCACTATTGCAGCAGTAACCGACAAAACTACTGCGCCAGAGTTTTGTTGTGTTATATGGGCGTTGCCGACCGCCGCGCCGAATCACCCAGTATTTGAATACGCATGCCTACACCTATTTGTTTGGCGCTTCAATGTATCACTTTTGATGGTTCTCTATTGCCTGTTAGACATATGCACTGCAAAATTAGAGGTGTATTTTTTTTTCAAAGCATTAATGCAAAAATGAACAAGCGTTGAAGAATGATACGACTGGAAGACACAGTAGAAACTAGTATAAAGTGTTTTCTCTTTCATGTATGAAATGTACATCCATGTACGACGTGCAACTGATTGTAAAGTTGATTGTAAAATAAATATGTATACTATGCTGCCAGAAAACAAAACTGTTGGAATAGTATGTATTGTCCTATGTTGGAAAGAGAAATGGAAGTTTATTTCAGATATCAGAATGTAACAACGATATAAACGTGAAATGTAAATGTGTTCTCTTACAGTAAATGATTGATTTATGTGTATTATTGCTGTGGAGAACTGTAGAACATTTATGTACGTTTTACGAGGATTACTGACAAGGAAATGTGAATGGTTCCTGTTAACTGAATAAAACATGTGAAAAACGTATATAAAAATCTGTATTCGCTGGGGACAACGCATATAGATTTTCTCCAAAGGGGGGAAGGGGGGTTGGGAGGTGATGTGTTGCATATGTAAAAATGTAACACCTGAAAGGCAACAGAACAGAAGCCAGAACGAATCAGTTTCCTAAAAAGTACCCAGAGTACAAAGTAGATGCCACAGGAAAAACGTCTGTTTGGACGTTGGCCGGAATGTTATGTAGACTGACGAGGTATCGCGTGAGCTGACCGGAGGGCTGCGAGGCGCTACACTGCATTGGTGGTGACCTTATACAGGGTGGTCCGTTGATAGTGACCGCGCCAAATATCTCACGAAATAAGCATAAAACGAAAGAACTACAAACTCGTCTATCTTGAAGAGGGAAACCTGATGGCGATACGGTTGGCCCGCTAGATGGCGCTCCCATAGGTCGAACCGATATCAACTGTATTTTTATTACATATTCGTGTAGTACGCAAAGAAATATGAATGTTTTAGTTGGACCACTTTTGTCGCTTTGTGATGGATGGCGCTGTAATAGTCACAAACGTATAAGTACGTGGTATCACGTAACATTCCGCCTGTGCGGACGGTATTTGCTTCGTAATACTTTACCCGTGTTACAATGGACCGTTTACCAACTGCGGAAAAGGTCGATATCGTGTTGATGTATGGCTATTGTGGTCAAAATGCCCAACGGGCGTGTGCTATGTATGCTGCTCGGTATCCTGGACGACGTCATCCAAGTGTCCGGACCGTTCGTCGGATAGTTACGTTATTTAAGGAAACAGGAAGTGTTCAGCCACATGTGAAACGTCAACCACGACCTGCAACAAATGAGCCGGCCGGAGTGGCCGTGCGGTTCTAGGCGCTACAGTCTGGAACCGCGTGACCGCTACGGTCGCAGGTTTGAATCCCGCCTCGGGCATGGATGTGTGTGGTGTCCCTAGGTTAGTTAGGTTTAAGTAGTTCTAAGTTCTAGGGGACTGATGACCACAGCAGTTAAGTCCCATAGTGCTCAGAGCCATTTGAACCATTTTTTGCAACAAATGATGATGCCCAAGTAGTTGTTTTAGCTGCTGTCGCGGCTAATCCGCACATCAGTAGCAGACAAACTGCGCGAGAATCCGGAATCTCAAAAACGTCGGTGTTGAGAATGCTACATCAACATCGATTGGACCCGTACCATATTTCTATGCACCAGGAATTGCATGGCGACGACTTTGAACGTCGCGTACAGTTCTGCCACTGGGCACAAGAGAAATTACGGGACGATGACAGATCTTTTTGCACGCGTTCTATTTAGCGCCGAAGCGTCATTCACCAACAGCGGTACCGTAAACCGGTATAATATGCACTATTGGGTAACGTAAAATCCACGATGGCTGCGACAAGTGGAACATCAGCGACCTTGACGGTTTAATGTATGGTGCGGCATTATGGGAGGAAGGATAATTGGCCTCCATTTTATCGATGGCAATCTAAATGGTGCAATGTATGCTGATTTCCTACGTAATGTTCTACCCATGTTACTACAAGATGTTTCACTGCATGACAGAATCGCGATGTAGTTCCAACACGATGGGTGTCCGGCGCGTAGCTCGCGTGCGGTTGCAGCGGTATTGAATAGCATATTTCATGACAGCTGGATTGGTCGTCGAAGTACCATGCCATGGCCCGCACGTTCACCGGATCAGACGTCCCCGGATTTCTTTCTGTGGGGAATGTTGAAGGATATTTGCCATCGTGATTCACCGACAACGCCTGACAACATGCGTCAGCACAACGCCAATGCATGTGCGAACATTACAGAAGGCGAATTACTCGCTGTTGAGAGGAATGGTCCGCAGCTCGTGGTCGTGCGGTAGCGCTCTCGCTTCCCATGCCCGGGTTCCCAGGTTCGATTCCCGGCGGGGTCAGGGATTTTCTCTGCCTCGTGATGACTGGGTGTTGTGTGCTGTCCTTAGGTTAGTTAGCTTCAAGTAGTTCTAAGTTCTAGGGGACTGATGACCATAGATGTTAAGTCCCATAGTGCTCAGAGCCATTTGAACCATTTCTTTTTAGAGGAATGTCGTTACACGTATTGCCAAATGCACTGAGACTGACGGACATCATTTTGAGCACTTATTGCATTAATGTGGTATTTACCGGTAATCACGCTGTAACAGCATGCGTTCTCAGAAATGATAAGTTCACAAAGGTACATGTATCACATTGGAACAACCGAAATAAAATGTTCAAACGTACCTACGGTCTGTATTTTAATTTAAAGAACCTACCTGTTACCAACTGTTCGTCTAAAATTGTGAACCATATGTTTGTGACTATTACAGCGCCATCTATCACAAAGCGAAAAAAGTGGTCCAACTAAAACAATCATATTTCTTTACGTACTACACGAATATGTAATAAAAAATGCAGTTGATATCCGTTTAACCTATGGCAGCGCCATCTAGCGGGTCAACCATAACGCCTTCTGGTTTTCTCCTTCAAGCTAGACAAGTTTCGTTCTTGGTTGTGTTTTCGTTTGACGCTTATTTCGTGAGACATTTGGGCCGGCCACGATCAGTGGACCACCCTGTATAGTGACACACGTGGGCTCAGAGGATGGTGACAGGAACCACCATTGTGAAAGGGACGGCATGGCCTACTGCAATGTACAATGGCAGAGGTGGCAGTGTCCGAAAGGGAGTTCAGTTCAGACAGCCACGCAGGAGGGACATCTGTGCAGGTCAGGCAGGCCGGAGACCTGTGGGGCTCGCTTCGGCTCTGTCCACTTTCACACTTACAAGGGGAGGCCGCCAATTGTGAAATTCAGATTCGATTCATACTGCGCATAATAAAAGCTCATGGCCAGAGGTGTAATGTGGCAAAGCACCAAGATGCACTTGTCAACCGTTGTCGAGAAAATCGACAGTTAAAAGAAACCGTTGCGGTGAAATACTCTCTACGATTAATGATTTTCTACAGCGTCATAGCGCAGCGGTAAGTGCTGGGGTTCGTAATCCGAAGGTCGCCGGATCGAATCTCGCGCCATTCGATATTTTTTTATTATTAGTTTTATGCAATTCAAATATATATATATATATATATATATATATATATATATATATATATATGTGTGTGTGTGTGTGTGTGTGTGTGTGTGTGTGTGTGTATATGTATATATATACTATTAATGAATTGCTTATGCATGTTGGTGAAGGCGGATCGCTCTCCAATTGTACCGCCTCCGTTTTTCCGTTTGTTTAACAGGGTGTACCAAAGCTGTCCCGTCCGCACTGATTTTCGACGATGTTATAAGTTGCGCTAGGGACCGCATCTACCTTCTTTCGAAGTTAGCAGGCAACTACGCTGTTATGGGGCGGCTCGTTTCGCCCCATTCAACATCTGTCCTTCAAGTGTAACGAGCGAGTAACGGAGTTTATATTTCATACCTGCCACAGCAAGTTTGTGTTCGTGGTGGTCTCTATTCTAATTCGAACGTTTGACTTACGCTATACATATTCGTTTCTACGTCTTCCGTTAAGTATACGTGGTTAACATTATGAAGACAATTAATAACATTTGTGAAATACAACTTTGTTTGCGGAAAACATAATGATGTTCGAAGTCGCCAGTTTTTCCACGACAAACGACTTTCAACAACTTATTATATGCATAATTGTTGCAACTGATTGCCGGGAATTATATATATATATATATATATATATATATATATGAATTACAAAAAACAAATACTAAAAAAAAAGTTGCATGGAGCGAGATTTGAGCCGGCGACCTTCGGATTACGAACCCGAGCGCTTACCGCTGCACCACCACGCTCTAGAAAATTACTAATCGTAGAGAGTATTTCACCGCAACGGTTTCTTTTAACTGTCGATTTTCTCGACAACGGCTGAGAAGTGCATCTTGGTGCTTTGCCACATTACACCTCTGGCCATGAGCTTTAGTTATGCGCAGTATGAATCGAATCCGAATTTCACAATTGGCGGCCTCCCCTTGTTAGCCACGGACCTCCCTCCAGGGGACTTTGGACAGTCAGGAACAGCATTAAATGTATTCGCCATTGCAAATAACAGCAACCGTCGGCTGTAGAAAGGAATGACGACAGTTGACATTTGTGCCGCACAGGGACTCGAACGGGGAATTTCCCTTACCATCTGGCTATCCGTGCAAGACTCACGGCCACAGCCAAACTTGTACAGGGTGTTACAAAAAGGTACGGCCAAACTTTCAGGAAACATTCCTCACACACAAATAAAGAAAAGATGTTATCTGGACATGTGCCCGGAAACGCTTAATTTCCATGTTAGAGCTCATTTTAGTTTCGTCAGTATGTTCTTCCACCTACGCTCAATGGAGCACGTTATCATGATTTCACACGGGCTACTCTACCTGTGCTGCTAGAACATGTGCCTTTACAAGTACGACACAACATGTGGTTCATGCACGATGGAGCTCCTGCACATTTCAGTCGAAGTGTTCGTACGCTTCTCAACAACGGATTCGGTGACTGATGGATTGGTAGAGGCGGACCAATTCCATGGCCTCCACGCTCTCCTGACCTCAACCCTCTCGATTTTCATTTATGGGGGCATTTGAAAGCTCTCGTCTACGCAACCCCGGTGCCAAATCTAGAGACTCTTCGTGCTCGTATTGTGGACGGCTGTGATACAATACGCCATTCTCCAGGGCTGCATCAGCGCATCAGGGATTCCATGCGACGGAGGGTGGATGCATGTATCCTCGCTAACGGAGGACATTTGGAACATTTCCTGTAACAAAGTGTTTGAAGTCACGGTGGTACGTTCTGTTGCTGTGTGCTTCCATTCCATGATTAATGTGATTTGAAGAGAAGTAATAAAATGAGCTCTGACATGGAAAGCAAGCGTTTCCGGGGTCATGTCCACATAACATATTTTCATTCTTTGTGTTTGAGGAATGTTTCCTGACCTTTTTGCAACACCCTGCATATGTCGTCAACCGTGCGTCTACGACCTGTGCTCGTACATACCTTATGTACACTCCTGGAAATTGAAATAAGAACACCGTGAATTCATTGTCCCAGGAAGGGGAAACTTTATTGACACATTCCTGGGGTCAGATACATCACATTATCACACTGACAGAACCACAGGCACATAGACACAGGCAACAGAGCATGCACAATGTCGGCACTAGTACAGTGTATATCCACCTTTCGCAGCAATGCAGGCTGCTATTCTCCCTTGGAGACGATCGTAGAGATGCTGGATGTAGTCCTGTGGAACGGCTTGCCATGCCATTTCCACCTGGCGCCTCAGTTGGACCAGCGTTCGTGCTGGACGTGCAGACCGCGTGAGACGACGCTTCATCCAGTCTCAAACATGCTCAATGGGGGACAGATCCGGAGATCTTGCTGGCCAGGGTAGTTGACTTACACCTTCTAGAGCACGTTGGGTGGCACGGGATACATACGGACGTGCATTGTCCTGTTGGAACAGCAAGTTCCCTTGCCGGTCTAGGAATGATAGAACGATGGGTTCGATGACGGTTTGGATGTACCGTGCACTATTCAGTGTCCCCTCGACGATCACCAGTGGTGTACGGCCAGTGTAGGAGATCGCTCCCCATACCATGATGCCGGGTGTTGGCCCTGTGTGCCTCGGTCTATGGAGTCCTGATTGTGGCGCTTACCTGCACGGCGCCAAACACGCATACGACCATCATTGGCACCAAGGTAGAAGCGACTCTCATCGCTGAAGACGTCACGTCTCCATTCGTCCCTCCATTCACGCCTGTCGCGACACCACTGGAGGCGGGCTGCACGATGTTGGGGCGTGAGCGGAAGACGGCCTAACGGTGTGCGGGACCGTAGCCCAGCTTCATGGAGACGGTTGCGAATGGTCCTCGCCGATACCCCAGGAGCAACAGTGTCCCTAATTTGCTGGGAAGTGGCGGTGCGGTCCCCTACGGCACTGCGTAGGATCCTACGGTCTTGGCGTGCATCCGTGCGTCGCTGCGGTCCGGTCCCAGGTCGACGGGCACGTGCACCTTCCGCCGACCACTGGCGACAACATCGATGTACTGTGGAGACCTCACGCCCCACGTGTTGAGCAATTCGGCGGTACGTCCACCCGGCCTCTCGCATGCCCACTATACGCCCTCGCTCAAAGTCCGTCAACTGCACATACGGTTCACGTCCACGCTGTCGCGGCATGCTACCAGTGTTAAAGACTGCGATGGAGCTCCGTATGCCACGGCAAACAGGCTGACACTGACGGCGGCGGTGCACAAATGCTGCGCAGCTAGCGCCATTCGACGGCCAACACCGCGGTTCCTGGTGTGTCCGCTGTGCCGTGCGTGTGATCATTGCTTGTACAGCCATCTCGCAGTGTCCGGAGCAAGTATGGTGGGTCTGACACACCGGTGTCAATGTGTTCTTTTTTCCATTTCCAGGAGTGTATATTCCCCTACAGGTCAGACGCTGTTCTAGAAAGTCGCTTGCCCAGTCTCGGCAGAGAAATACGATATTGCAATGCTTGTGTTATTCTGATTGCAGTCCAAAGTTCCTATGCACATGTACGTGAATAGGCCTATACATAATGGATGTACGAGTAGAGACCGTTGATGCATGGTTGACGACTTATCGATGTTTGGGTCTTGCTGTCAGTCGTGCACGGATAGCCAAATGAAACTTCCTGGCAGATTAAAACTGTCTGCTGGACCGAGACTCGAACTCGGGACCTTTGCCTTTCGCGGGCAAGTGCTCTACTCTGCTACCCATGCACGACTCACGCACCGTCCTCACAGCTTTACTTCCGCCAGTACCTCGTCCCCTACCTTCCAAACTTCACAGTAGCTCTCCTGCGATGAGGCACGGCATGCCACAGCCTGGGGGATGTTTCCAGAATGAGATTTTCACTCTGCAGCGGAGTGTGCGCTGATATGAAACTTACAGACAGATTAAAACTGTGTGCCGGACCGGGACTCGAACTCGGGACCTTTGCCTTTCGTGGACAACTGCTCTAGCGTCTGAGCTACCCAAGCACGACTCACGCCCCGTCCTCACAGATGCACTTCCGCCAGTACTCTTTCCATATCAGCGCACACTCCGCTGCAGAGTGAAAATCTCATTCCGACAGCCAAATGAAGGAGGTCAGAATCAGTGGAAATTCGCATGACAGACAATCTATCAACCGTCACAATGGCTACCAGCTAGATAATGCGTGGAACCCCGTCATCTCTAAGATCTGCTCCAGACGATGACGTCAGAGTACTCCGGCGGCCGCGGCAATTGACAACGCCGAAGACAGCTGAGTTTTGCAGTTCCACCAGCGAGGGCACTGCAGGCGGGCGGTGTGGTTCGTCTCTTCATATGATTTTGACGCATGCGCGGAATACTCGCTGCACGCTATATATTACGGAACGGAGGGCGTCTTCGTCAGTCACATTCGTAATTTGCTCGCGGCTAAGAAACGCCGGGACTGGCGACAGA
The DNA here is from genome assembly GCF_023864345.2 of Schistocerca serialis cubense. NCBI lineage: Eukaryota > Metazoa > Arthropoda > Insecta > Orthoptera > Acrididae > Schistocerca > Schistocerca serialis. The sequence continues at coordinate 234,767,147 of NC_064647.1, read as the reverse complement.
CATGCACCCGTTTAAATGCTACCCTCCCTATAAACTCGTCCAAGTTCTGGTCCGCCTTCCGTCGCCTTACCGGAACTAAGCCCTCCCCCTACTATCCTCTTCTCCATGATGATCACCCCTTCCCTGACGCCCTTAGTAAGGCCAATCACTTTGCCTCCTACCTGTCCGCTGTGTTTTCAATCCCCGATGACCCCCAGTTCGATTACTCCCTCTTCCCGGATATCCGCGATCGAACTGACACTTCTGTCCCTCCCCTCGCTCCTGGTTTCCAGTACTTGGACAACATTGCACCCACAGACCTCAATACTCCTCTCACTACACAGGATCTTATTGCTACACTCCGCACAAAACGCAACACCGCTCCTGGTCACGATCGTGTCACCTACCGTCACCTTCGTGAAGCTCCTGTCTCTTTTCTCTCCACCCTGGCCAGGCTCTACAATGTAGTCCTGTCCACCGGTTACTACCCCGACCTGTGGAAAACCTCCCGTATCCTCATGTTCCTTAAACCCGGCAAACCGCCGTCCGCCGTCTCCTCCTACCGTCCCATCAGCCTTACCTGGGTCTTCAGCAAGGTCCTGGAATCTATCCTCACCCAACGCATCCACCAGCATCTCCGCCAGCACCGCCTCCTTCCCGTTACCCAGTGTGGCTTTCGGCCGTCCTTCTCTTCCGACGATCTTCTCCTTCACCTCACTCATCTCCTTTCCGAACAGCTCAATTCCCGTCGCTCCGCAATCTTCCTCTCTCTTGACCTCGAACGCGCTTATGACCGCGTATGGCATTCCGGTCTCCTCTTCAAGCTCCAAACCTTCGCCCTTCCCATTAACTACGTCCGTCTGATCGGTTCCTTTCTCTCCCGCCGTCCTTCCTATGTCACCATCCATAACACCGATTCCTACACCTTTTTCCCCTCCGCCGGTGTGCCCCAAGGCTCCGTCCTCTCCCCCCTTCTGTACCTGTTGTACACGGCGGACATGCCGCCGCCGTCACCCCCGTCCTACTTCTCCAGTTTGCCGATGACACCGCCTTCCTTGCCCTTGCCCCCACCCTGCAACGCTCCCAACGCCTTCTCCAATCCCATCTTGACCGGTTCACCGCTTGGTGCAACCAGTGGTTGCTCAAGGTCAATCCCTCCAAAACCCAGGCGATCATTGTAGGCAAAACCACCCCTTCCTTCCGCCTCCTTGATTTCTATCTCACCGTCTATGGCCGTCCCATCGCCCTCACTCCCACCCTTAAGTACCTTGGCTTCACCCTCGACCGTCGCCTCTCCTGGACTCCCCATCTCCAGACAATCCAAGCCACGTTCCTGACTCCGTCTCCTCAAGCTCCTTTCCGGCCGTACGTGGGGTCTGGACCCCTCCACCATCCTCCACACCTATAAATCCCTCATCCGCCCTATCCTTTGTTATGCCCATCCAGCATGGATCTCCGCTCCCCCTACCTTTTATAAATCCCTCCAAATCCTTGAACGCCATGCTCTCCGCCTCACCTATCGCATCCGTCTCCCCTCCCCCATGCGGATCCTGTATGATCTCATCCCCTTCCCCCACCTCCTCCTTTTCCTTGAAAGGATATGGATCCTGTACACCTCCCGTAAACTTGATCCTCCTCACCCGCTTGTATCCTCGATCCTCTCGCATCCCCGCCCGCTGCCGCGCCCGTTTTCCCACGTCCCGCCCGGTATCCATCTCTCCACCCTCCTTACCCTCTCCAAAGGTGGCTTCTGCCAGCTCCCCCTCCCTGATGATGCCCTCCTCCCCTCCATCTACCCCTCCTACCAACTTTGATCCTCCCGCCCTCCTCTTGTGCTTGCTCCTCTGGGCACCCTCCCTCCCTTCTCTCCCTTTTTCCCTCCCTCCCCCTTTTCTCCCCCCTCCTCCCCCGGGCCTCCCCTCCACTGTCCCTCTCCTCCTGCCCCCGTCTCCTCCACCATTGGCATCCTTTTTCTCCCCTCTCCCCCACCTCACCCCTGTTTCCCCCCTTGGCAGGTCCCCGGACTCGCACACGCTACGTGGACATTCGCGCGCCGGAGATCACCGCCATCAGTGTTTCGTGTGTGCCGTCGTGTTTAGTGTTCAGTGTTCACCGTCACAATCCCTCGTTCACCAGTGCCATTGTCATCTTCAGTGTTTGTGCATCGTCTCATCAGTTAGCAGTGTGGATTATCGACGAGTGTGAACGGCTCCATGTTTGTATCGATGTGTCTCCTGTTTTATTGCCCACCGTTCTGTAACTTCTGTGTCTTCTCCTGTTTTTGCTGCTTGTTTATTCTATGGCTGAAGAGCAGCGTAGTGTGCTGCTGACAGCCTGCCTATTGTACAGGCTTTAAAATAACAATAAAGTGAAAAAAAAGTCTTCGTCAGTCTTCGATGGCTCACATGAGGATGGCTGGCAGTTGTCCAGTCGAAATATCGTGAATGGAAGCTAACGACGACCGGCTGTAAGCCCGAAATCGTTTTGATTATTCAGTTCGCCGGGAAAATTTTATACCCATTTTCATTCCTCGTTACATAGCTGCATATTGCAGATTTTGTATTTTTACTGCCATTTGGGACTTTTTTTTCTTTCTTCACTTTAAAGATTGTCGTTGTCAATAATTTTATTTGGCGATGGCACTCTTCGCAATCTCCTTCACGGCCACATCTCAAACGTCTCAAGTCGTTCACAGGTCGTTTGGGTCAAACGCTAGGTCTCAGGTCCATAGAAAGGGGTAAGGAATACGTAGCAACCTGGAAATTGTAATTTTATTTCTACTTAGAAGTGATGGATCTTGAACACAGTAGACACTTTACAAAAACTGCGTTCTGACGTTCTCAATACTGACTGTAATTTCTTGCGAGTTATTACACTGATTTGTAATGTTATGTTTACTTGTTCAAAAAATTTACCGTTAACGTTTAGACACCAGTTTGGTACGTCTTTCTTGCAGATGGAGATTAACTTAGCTTTACCTATTTTGATATCCAGGCCATAATGCTCACTACTTTCGCTGATTCGGGACACAACGCGTTAAAGACTATGTAAGCCGTCAGCAAATACACTGAAAAGCCAAAGAAACTGGTGCACCTGCCTAATATCGTGCAGGGCCCCCGCGACCACGCAGAAGTGCCGCAACACGACGTGGCAAGTACTCGACTAATGTTTGAAGTAATGCTGGGGGGAATCGGCTACATGAATCCTGCAAGGCTGTCCATAAATCCGTAAGTATACAAGGGGATGGAGACCTCTTCCGAACAGCACGTTGCGAGGCGTCCCACATATGTTCAACAATGTTCATGTCTGGGTACTTTGGTGGCCAGCGGAAGTGTTTAAACCCACAAGAGTGTTCGTGGAGCCACTCTGTAGCAATTCTGGACGTGTGGGCTGCTGCACTGTCCTGTTGAAATTGTACAAGTCCGTCGAAATGCACAACGGACGTGAATGGATTCAGGGGATCAGACAGGATGCTTACGTACGTGTCATCTGTCAGAGCCGTATCTGGACGTATCACGGGTCCATATCGCCTCAATTGGATACGCCCCACACCATTACATAGCCTGCACCAGCTTCAACAGTACCCTGCTAACGTGCAGGATCAATGGATTCATAAGGTCGTCTCCGTACCCGTACCCGTTCAACCGTTCGATACAATTTGAAACGAGACTCGTCCGAGCAGGCAACATGTTTCCAGTCATCAACAGTCCAATATCGATGTTGACGGGCTCAGGCGAGGCGTAGAGATTTCTGTACCGCAGTCATCTTATAACAGTATGTAATTGTCATAAAATAAATTAGAAATGATTTTTTCTTTAATTTTAGGATCACGGTACTCTTCAGTTGTTGTTGCAAAGGTTTTATATGAGATCGATGTTTTAACATACTTACATTAGGAAGATTATAATTAGTTTACAGAAATTCGTTAGTTCAACTATATAGGTCATTGTTCTCAGTTATATTTAATGATCGTATACCATTGTTGCAAACATGGTTGTATGTAATTTCTTTAAAATAACTTATAACTGTCATATTATTGTGGGAGCACGCCGTTTTTGAGTTGTTGTTACAAAGATCTCATATACAAAGTCAATCGCAACACTCTAATGAAACAGTACTGAAAACAATGAAAATCAAATAAAATCTTTCATGACCTGCGTTCTAGTTGTGTAAACTTTCGCATTACAGTCGTACTTATTGAATAGTATAGCGATAATTGCGCAGTCTATGGTTCTGTACAGATTCACTGTAAAAGCACGACAATAAACGACAACAGCCCAACGGCATTTGCTGCACACTTAAAACACACCAGCCCAAAACAATCCGTTAAGAAAATTGGCCGGATCACAGTGGGGCAGTCAACCTGAAACCATCCGAACCTCTTCATCTGGATTAGCCTATTCGGCAGGGGAGTACGCTTCTCCTGTCTGGTAGACGTAGTTCTTAACGAGGTTCATTAATTAAAACTTCCGGGTTGAATTGCCGTGGTCCATGTATAAAACTGCTTCACCTTCCTGACGTTTCGTTGCCTAATGCGGGCAACATCTTCTGAGGTGTTTAAATCTACTCCTGTCGGATCGATTTACCGCCTCCCATTCGAAGAGAAATTGAGGCGAATAATGAACAAAAGAAAGTGGAACAAGAGCAAACCCATATTCTGTACGGGCATAAAGCGCATTCGCAGCGATTGAAATTAGGGAAGAGTTTCTTTAGAACATCAAAGGCACTCCCTAGCAACACTCAAAATGACACTGTGCAGTTCTGGAGATATAAGACTTTCCTTCCCTCCGGTTGGAAAAGACTTTGTGAAACTCTGCCTCCAGGACATGACGAGGAATGAATGACATGGAAATCTTTGAACAGGCTGGGATCAGGAGTGGGTATATCAAGGTTTAATTTGGACTAATGGGTCTACAGTACAGAAAACAGTATTAAGTGTGAATGTCCAGCACATGTTTCAGTGTCGACTGACTCCAGTCTCGTTTATTGCAGAAGAGTTCTACCAAGTGACCGAAAATGTACTGGAAGTGGCCAAATTCTGGTCAGAGACTGTATTATATGTTAACTGTGCACCTATGTATGTTTCTGACACGAGAATAATAATAATAATAATAATATGTTGTTGTGGTCTTCAGTCCTGGGACTGATTTGATGCAGCTCTCCATGCTACTCTATCCTGTGCAATCTGATTCATCTCTCAGTACGTACTGCACCCTACATCCTTCTGAGTCTGCTTAGCGTATTCATCTCTTGGTCTCCCTCTACGATTTTTACCCTCCACGCTGCCCTCCAATACTAAATTGGTGATCCCTTGATGCCTCAGAACATGTCCTACCTACCGATCCCTTCTTCTAGTCAAGTTGTGCCACAAACTCCTCCTCATTAGTTATGTGATCTACACATCTAATCTTCAGCATTCTCCTGTAGCACCACGTTTCTAAAGATTCTATTCTCTTCTTGTCCGAACAATTTATCGTCCATGTTTCGCATCCATACATGGCTGCACTCTATACAAATACTCTCATAAACGACTTCCTGAGACTTAAATCTATACTCGATGTTAACAAATTTCTGCCGTCCGCGGCGGCCGAGCGGTTCTAGGCGCTCAGACCGTACCGCGCGACTGCTACGGTCGCAGGTTCGAATCCTGCCTCGGACATGGATGTGTGTGATGTCCTTAGGTTAGTTAGGTTTAAGTAGTTCTAAGTTCTAGGGGACTGATGACCACAGATGTTAAGTCCCATAGTGCTCACAAGGGAACCTCCCCATCACACCCCCATCAAATTTAGTTATAAGTTGCCACAGTGGATAGACCTTGAAAAACTGAACACAAATCAATCGAGAAAACAGGAAGAAGTTGTGCGAAACTATTAAAAAAAATAAGCAAAATGTACAAACTGAGTAGTCCAAGTGCAAGATAGGCAACATCAAGGATAGCCAGAACTGCGGAGCGCCGTGGTCCCGTGGTTAGCGTGAGCAGCTGTGGGGCGAGAGGTCTCTGGTTCAAGTCTTCCTTCGAGCAAAAAGTTTAATTTTTTATTTTCAATTATCAAAGTTCAGGCACTCACACATAATCAACTTCGCTCTCCAAAATTCCAGGACATGTTCAGATTTGCTTGGACATATGCAGGATTTGACGGTCTACACACGGAAAAATTTGAAAGCATTAAAAACATATGTTTTGACAGAGCACAGGGAAAAGTGTGCGACTGTGAGACTTGTGGATTCATGTGTTGCAGTTTATGTGACAAACACTTACGTTTTCATCACTTTTTTGGGAGTAATTATCACATCCACAAGAAAACCTAAATCGGGCAAGGTAGAAAAATCTTTTTACCCATTCGCCAAGTGTACAAGTTAGGTGGGTCGACAACATATTCCTGTCATGTGACGCACATGCCGTCACCAGTGTCGTATAAAATATATCAGACGCGTTTTCCTGTGGAGGAATCAGTTGACCTATGACCTTGCGGTCAAATGTTTTTGGTTCCCATTGGAGAGGCACGTCCTTTCGTCTACTAATCGCACGGTTTTGCGGTGCGGTCGCAAAACACAGACACTAAACTTATTACAGTGAACAGACGTCAATGAACGAATGGACAGATCATAACTTTGCCAAAATAAAGAAAAATATTTTTGCTCGAGGGGACATTTGAACCAAGGAACTCTTGTTCCGCAGCTGCTCACGCTAACCACGGGACCACGGCTCTCCCGAGCTTACATTATCCTTGATGTGGCATATGTTCGTGTGGACTACTCAGTTTGAATATTTTGCTTATTTTTTTATAGTTCCACACAACTTCTTCCTGTTTTCTCGATTGATCTGTGTTCAGTTTTTCAAGGCCTATCCACTGTGCCGACTAATAACTAAATCTGAGGGGGGTGCGATGGGGAGGCTCCCTTGTCAGAGCCATTTGAACCTTTTTTTTTTTTTTTTTTTTTTTTGCACAAATTTCTCTTCTTCAGAAACGCTTTCCTTGCCATTCCCAGTCTACACTTTATATCCTCTCTACTTCGACCACCATCAGTTATTTTGCTCCCCAAATAGCAAAACTCCTTTACTAATTCCCTCAGCACCACCAGACTTAATTCGACTACATTCCATTATCCTCGTTTTGCTTCTGTTGATGTCCAGCTTATATCCTCCTTTCAAGACACTGTCCATTCCCTTCAACTGCTCTTCCAAGTCCTTTGCTGTCTCTGACAGAATTACAATGTCATCGGCGATCCTTAAAGTTTTTATTTCTTCTCCATGGATTTTAATACCTACTCCGAATTTTTCTTTTGTTTCCTTTATTGCTTGCTCAATATACAGATTGAATAACATCGGGGAGGGGCCTCAACCCTGTCTCATAATAATAATAATAATAACCCCCGTGGAGGCCCGGGAAAAGAATAGGCCTCCGGTATGTTCTGCCAGTCGTAAAAGGCGACGAAAAGAACAAACCACTAATAGGGCTAACCCCCCTTTTAGTGTGATTACTTGGTTCAGGACAGAACTAAAGAAGCCTCGGACAAGGGCTGTCATGGTCGGGGACGACGCTTGAACCCTATGCCCGCCCACAATGGTAATGACACTGCTAGCCAACTGGAAAATGATTTAAATCCAAATAGAGGTGTTTTGCAGGATATGCTTCCTGCAACCACCCTAGAAGGAAAACAAAGACAGAGGATGAGATGGTCAGATGAAGTCAATCGACACCTCATGTTCTGTTATTACCAAGCAACAAACCTAGGAACCAACACAACTGGATACAGATCACAAGTATACACAACATTTATTACCAGATACCCAGAATTAAAATTTTTAACAGAACAACGTCTAGCTGATCAGATTCGTGTAATAATAAAAAATAACAGGATACCCCAGTCAGAATTAGAAAACATCAAACAACAAGTACAACAAATACTGGAACAAAATAATGTGCAATTAGAAGAAGAAGAAAATACAGTAATTGACTCAAACATCCCAGAGCAAACAAACAAAGAACAACACGCATCAATTAAACAATCAGAGGAAAACGAAATCTTAAGACAGTCACCAACACAAGCACGAATAGACCATGAAGTGACACACATGTTAGATATAGAAGAAAAATTTCAGTTGACATATATAGAATACAAAGACACAAATACAGACATTAGACCATTCTTACATAGACCACCAAATAGCCCACAAGTCGAAACAACAATAAAAACTATCAACACAATCATACACAACAAAATAAATGAATACACAACTATGGAAGAGTTACAATTACTGGTTTATGTAGGAGCACTCACTACACTAAATATACACACTAGGCAGAGATCAGAACCAACCAACCCACAGAAGAAACCCACAAAACCAGCATGGCAACACAGGCTACAGATCAGAATAGAAAAACTGAGAAAAGACATCGGACAGCTAACACAATTTATAAGAAATGAAATATCAGACAAAAAACGAAAAAGGTTAGGTAAAATCTCACAACAAGAAGCAATAGAGCAGTTAGACGAAAAGAAGCAGCAATTACAAGCTTTGGCCAAACGACTTAGAAGATACAAAAAAAGTGAAAATAGAAGGAAACAAAACCAAACATTCAACACCAACCAAAAGAAATTTTACCAAACAATAGATAACACACACATAAAAATAGACAATCCACCAAACATAACAGACATGGAACACTTCTGGAGCAGCATATGGTCAAACCCGGTACAACATAACAGGCATGCACGGTGGATACAAGCAGAAACAGACACATACAAGATGATACCACAAATGCCTGAAGTGATAATTTTGCAACATGAAGTCACCCAAGCAATTAATTCTACTCACAATTGGAAAGCCCCTGGAAAAGATAAAATAGCAAATTTCTGGCTAAAGAAGTTCACCTCAACACATTCACATCTAACTAAATTATTTAACAGTTACATTGCAGACCCATACACATTCCCTGATACACTTACACATGGAATAACATATCTGAAACCTAAAGATCAAGCAGACACAGCAAACCCAGCAAAATATCGCCCCATAACATGCCTACCAACAATATACAAAATATTAACTTCAGTCATTACACAGAAATTAATGACACATACAACACAGAACAAAATTATCGATGAAGAACAAAAAGGCTGTTGCAAAGGAGCACGAGGATGTAAAGAGCAACTGATAATAGATACAGAGGTGACATGTTGTTGTTGTTGTTGTTGTGGTCTTCAGTCCTGAGACTGGTTTGATGCAGCTCTCCATGCTACTCTATCCTGTGCAAGCTTTTTCATCTCCCAGTACATACTGCAACCTACATCCTTCTGAATCTGCTTAGTGTATTCATCTCTTGGTCTCCCCCTACGATTTTTACCCTCCACGCTGCCCTCCAATACTAAATTGGTGATCCCTTGATGCCTCAGAACATGTCCTACCAACCGATCCCTTCTTCTGGTCAAGTTGTGCCACAAACTTCTCTTCTCCCCAATCCTATTCAATACTTCCTCATCAGTTATGTGATCTACCCATCTAATCTTCAGCATTCTTCTGTAGCACCACATTTCGAAAGCTTCTATTCTCTTCTTGTCCAAACTATTTATCGTCCATGTTTCACTTCCATACATGGCTACATTCCATACGAATACTTTCAGAAATGACTTCCTGACACTTAAATCAATACTGGATGTTAACAAATTTCTCTTCTTCAGAAACGCTTTCCTTGCCATTGCCAGCCTACATTTTATATCCCCTCTACTTCTACCATCATCAGTTATTTTGCTCCCCAAATAGCAAAACTCCTTTACTACTTTAAGTGCCTCATTTCCTAATCTAATTCCCTCAGCATCACCCGACTTAATTAGACTACATTCCATTATCCTTGTTTTGCTTTTGTTGATGTTCATCTTATATCCTCCTTTCAAGACACTGTCCATTCCATTCAACTGCTCTTCCAAGTCCTTTGCTGTCTCTGACAGAATTACAATGTCATCGGCGAACCTCAAAGTTTTTATTTCTTCTCCATGAATTTTAATACCTACTCCGAATTTTTCTTTTGTTTCCTTTACTGCTTGCTCAATATACAGATTGAACAACATCGAGGACAGGCTACAACCCTGTCTTACTCCCTTCCCGACCACTGCTTCCCTTTCATGTCCCTCGACTCTTATAACTGCCATCTGGTTTCTGTACAAATTGTAAATAGCCTTTCGCTCCCTGTATTTTACCCCTGCCACCTTTAGAATTTGAAAGAGAGTATTCCAGTCAACATTGTCAAAAGCTTTCTCTAAGTCTACAAATGCTAGAAACGTAGGTTTGCCTTTCCTTAATCTTTCTTCTAAGATAAGTCGTAAGGTCAGTATTGCCTCACGTGTTCCAGTGTTTCTACGGAATCCAAACTGATCTTCCCCGAGACATATCAAGCTAAAACTAAACAAAGGTCACTACACTACGCATACATTGATTACCAAAAAGCTTTTGATACTGTACCCCACTCATGGCTACTACAAATATTGGAAATATACAAAGTAGATCCTAAATTGATACAGTTCCTAAACATAGTAATGAAAAATTGGAAAACCACACTTAATATCCAAACAAAGTCAAATAATATCACATCACAGCCAATACAGATTAAGCGTGGAATATACCAAGGAGACTCATTAAGTCCTATGTGGTTCTGCCTTGCCCTGAACCCACTATCCAACATGCTAAATAATACAAATTATGGATACAACATTACTGGAACATACCCACACAAAATCACACATTTGCTATACATGGATGATCTAAAACTACTGGCAGCAACAAATCAACAACTCAACCAATTACTAAAGATAACAGAAGTATTCAGCAATGATATAAATATGGCTTTTGGAACAGACAAATGTAAGAAAAATAGCATAGTCAAGGGAAAACACACTAAACAAGAAGATTACATACTAGATAACCACAGCGACTGCATAGAAGCGATGGAAAAAACAGATGCCTATAAATATCTAGGATACAGACAAAAAATAGGAATAGATAATACAAATATTAAAGAAGAACTAAAAGAAAAATATAGACAAAGACTAACAAAAATACTGAAAACAGAATTGACAGCAAGAAACAAGACAAAAGCTATAAATACCTATGCCATACCAATATTGACCTACTCATTTGGAGTAGTGAAATGGAGTAACACAGACCTAGAAGCACTCAATACACTTACACGATCACAATGCCACAAATATAGAATACATCACATACATTCAGCAACAGAAAGATTCACATTAAGCAGAAAGGAAGGAGGAAGGGGATTTATCGACATAAAAAACCTACATTATGGACAGGTAGACAATTTAAGAAAATTCTTTCTAGAACGAGCAGAAACTAGCAAAATACACAAAGCAATCACCCACATAAATACATCGGCTACACCACTACAATTTCATAACCACCTCTACAACCCTTTAGATCACATAACATCAACAGATACAAAGAAAGTAAAATTGGAAAAAGAAAACACTACATGGCAAGCACCCGTATCATCTAACACAGCCACACATCGATCAAGACGCATCCAACACATGGCTAAGAAAAGGCAATATATACAGTGAGATGGAAGGATTCATGATTGCAATACAGGATCAAACAATAAACACCAGATATTACAGCAAGCATATTATTAAAGATCCCAATACCACAACAGATAAATGCAGACTTAGCAAACAACAAATAGAAACAGTAGATCACATCACAAGCGGATGTACAATACTAGCAAATACAGAATACCCCAGAAGACATGACAATGTAGCAAAAATAATACATCAACAACTTGCGATACAACATAAACTAATAAAACAACACGTTCCCACATACAAGTATGCACCACAAAATGTACTGGAGAATGATGAATACAAATTATACTGGAACAGAAACATTATAACAGATAAAACAACACCACATAACAAACCTGACATCATACTCACCAATAAAAAGAAGAAATTAACACAACTAATCGAAATATCCATACCCAATACAGCAAATATACAGAAGAAAACAGGAGAAAAAATTGAAAAATACATCCAACTGGCTGAGGAAGTCAAAGCCATGTGGCATCAGGATAAAGTTGACATTATACCAATTATACTTTCAACTACAGGAGTCATACCACGCAACATCCACCAGTACATCAATGCAATACAGCTACGTCCAAACTTATATATACAACTTCAGGAATCCGTAATTATTGATACATGTTCAATTACCCGAAAGTTCTTAAACGCAATGTAACATATACCGTACAATTAAAAGAAAGTGACGCTTGATCAAGGTCCGCGTCACTTTCATTCCGAACCAGACCTAAGGTCTGAGAAAGGAAAGATAATAATAATAATAATAATAATAATAATAAATGTAAGAGAAATAGCATAGTCAAGGGAAAACATACTAAACAAGAAGATTACATATTGGATAACCACAGCGACTGCATAGAAGCGATGGAAAAAACGGATGCCTATAAATATCTAGGATACAGACAAAAAATAGGAATAGATAATACAAATATCAAAGAAGAACTAAAAGAAAAATATAGACAAAGACTAACAAAAATACTGAAAACAGAATTGACAGCAAGAAACAAGACAAAAGCTATAAATACCTATGCCATACCAATATTGACCTACTCATTTGGAGTAGTGAAATGGAGTAACACAGACCTAGAAGCACTCAATACACTTACACGATCACAATGCCACAAATATAGAATACATCACATACATTCAGCAACAGAAAGATTCACATTAAGCAGAAAGGAAGGAGGAAGGGGATTTATCGACATAAAAAACCTACATTATGGACAGGTAGACTATTTAAGAAAATTCTTTCTAGAACGAGCAGAAACTAGCAAAATACACAAGGCAATCGCTCATATAAATACATCGGCTACACCACTGCAATTTCATAACCACTTCTACAACCCTTTAGATCACATAACATCAACAGACATGAAGAAAGCAAATTGGAAAAAGAAAACACTACATGGTAAGCACCCGTATCATCTAACACAGCCACACATCGATCAAGACGCATCCAACACATGGCTCAGAAAAGGCAATATATACAGTGAGACAGAAGGATTCATGATTGCAATACAGGATCAAACAATAAACACCAGGTATTACAGCAAGCATATTATTAAAGATCCCAATTACCACAACGGATAAATGCAGACTTTGTAAACAACAAATAGAAACAGTAGATCACATCAAAAGCGGATGTACAATATTAGCAAATACAGAATACCCCAGAAGACATGACAATATCGCAAAAATAATACATCAACAGCTTGCCTTACAACATAAACTTTTAAAACAACACGTTCCTACAGACAAGTATACACCACAAAATGTACTGGAGAATGATGAATACAAATTATACTGGAACAGAACCATTATAACAGATAAAACAACGCCACATAACAAACCTGACATCATACTCACCAATAAAAAGAAGAAATTAACACAACTAATCGAAATATCCATACCCAATACAACAAATACACAAAAGAAAACAGGAGAAAAAATTGAAAAATACATCCAACTGGCTGAGGAAGTCAAAGACATGTGGCATCAGGATAAAGTTCACATTATACCAATTATACTAGCAACTACAGGAGTCATACCACACAATATCCACCAGTACATCAATGCAATACAGCTACATCCAAACATATATATACAGCTACAGAAATCCGTAATTATTGATACATTTTCAATTACCCGAAAGTTCCTAAATGCAATATAACACATACCGTACAGTTAAAAGGAAGTGACGCTTGATCAAGGTCCGCGTCACTCCATTTTTAACCGGACTTAACGTCTGAGAAAGTGAAGTGAAGATAATAATAATAATAATAATAATAATAACAATAATAATTAATAAATCACTAAAAATATTACGTAAGTTACAAAAACCTAACATCACGGATGTTATGGAAGAAACTCAAATTTGTGATGTATCAGACAGAGTTTTAAATCAACCAAAAGGCCTGTGAAATCGAAAATTCCTAGACAACCTTTTACCAGTTCTACGACGAAGCATTACAGAACCGTAGAATGTATAATTGTCGCTATACCCATTAATAAACATGACTGTAGTTCGAAAGGTTTATCTCGATTTTCATGGGTTTCAGTATTGTTTCCTTACAAAAGAGTGGTCGACATTATATATAAGTGCTTTGCAACACATGCTCGAAAGTAACGTGCTCGTAAAATAACGAAAAACTATTTCTGATTTATTTCATGACAGTTACATACATTCGTAAAAACAAAGATGTACATGGTATAATAAATTAACGAGCCGAAACATTATGACCGACTCCTTAATAGCTTCCTTGTCCGTCTTTGCGACGAAATAGGCTGCTTCACTGATTCTGCGTCTCAGCGATCGGATAGGCTGTTGGTAGGCTTGTGGAGGTACGTGGCATTAGATATCTACGCACAGGTCATGTGATTCGCGTAAATAACGAGCCGCTGATCTGCGTACGCCGTGACAGCGCCGAAGTCCAACCAGATGGATTTAGATCAGGAGAATTTGGTCGCCGAGACGTCAACGCGATTGACTATAGTGCTCTTCAGACCACTGTGGCAAGCCTCTGGCACCGAGACACGGACAATTCTACTGCTGAAAGATGACGTCACCGTCGAGGGAGACATCAAGCATGAAGGGATGCAGGTGGTTCGCAGCTGTCAGCGTGTCTCCGGTTACTACCACAGGCCCCATGCAAGCACAGGACAATGTCTCCCAGAGCATAATATTGCTCCGACCAGCCTGTGTCCGTGATGCGTTCCACGTTTCGAGCCGCTGTTCACCGCGATGATGGCGCTTATGGAGACGACCAGCCACCTAGTGTAGCGACAATGTCATTCACCCGAAGAGCCGACACGTTCCCACTGATCGAATACTTCTGGATAAGCTTAAGGGGCTCCGGAACGCCCTATACTTGCAATGTTAAAATAACGCTTATAAATTACATCTTTCCTCACAAAGTATTTGAGGTAGGAAGTTGAACTTTTTACAGATTATTTATTGGAATATGGGCTACAACTTAACACAGGGATTTTACAAAATTTTAGTTCAGTTATTAAAGATGATTTTTTTTCAATTGTAATGAAAATTCACAACATTTTTTTGCAATTTTTTATTTATATATTCAAAAATATACACTTTTTGGAAAAAGGCTGTGTTAAATTATGCAGAAGGTACTGCGTAACATTTACTGAAAGTTTGAAACAAATATGTTTGGAAGATCCTTAGAAAACATGTAATTACTATGAGAAAATAAAAGTTTTGGGAATCGAGCGACAAAGATTGGATTAACTTTTTAGTGCATTCCAGGTCCATAGGATGGATTATCTTCATCCTCTGCAAACTCCTCCTCCAGCTTCCTCTTGTTCCTCCTTCTGTTTACTCTTGCTTGTATTTCTAGACTCTTTACAGCCCTGTCTGCAGCCCGAAGGCGTTCCTTGTCTAAAGCAAGCATCGCTCGTACCATGTTAGAACCTATCTTCATTCCCATATTTCTAAATACCTTTGGCTTTCCAACATTTCTCCTTTTCTTAAAAGCCTTCAGAGGATTTCTAATAACTTTACTTTTACTCATTATTATACTTCAACAAAACAGAGACTCAAGAAACAGAATTAATTACGAATATTTTCGAGATAACGACAGAGTAAATAAACATGAAACAATCGACAATCACACCAGCGATATATATTGAACCATTACAGGTTAGCCACAACACATACTTTATCTCAAATCACTAAAATGTACCTGATGAACATGGACGTTAATAATAACACCATTTGACAGCAGTTTAACAGCGCCACAGTGGGTCACGCCCATGTAGAACACATTTCAAAAAAAATTTAAAAATAGTTGTAGTCTTCGGAATTGAATAAATTATATATCTATTAAAAGGTAATAGTCTGCAGATTCAGAAAACGCAAAAAAGTAAAAATTGAACTTTTCATGATTTTGAGCCTTTCCGGAGCCCCTTAAGTGCTGTGGTATGAATGAGACAGCGCGCAAATGGTTTAACTGACACCTAACTGGAAGAGTGCAGAAAGTTGAAATAAGCAGTTCACATAATATGCAAAAAACTGGTGATTTCTCAAACTGGGGAACAATCAATAATGGGGTGCCGCAAGGTTCGGTCTTGGGTCCTCTACATATTAATGACTTGCCGTTCTATATTCATGGAGATGCGAAGCTGGTACATTTTGCCGATGATGCAAGTATAGCTATAACACCCTGCAGACAAAAAGAAACTGATGAAATTATAAACGATGTTTTTCAGAAAATCATTAAGTGGTTCTCTGCAAATGGGCTCTCATTAAACTTCGACAAAACACCGTACATACAGTTCCACACAGTAAGTGAAATGACACCATTTATAAATAACTTCGTTCAGAAATCGGTAGCTAAGGTAGAATATTCAAACTTTCTAGGTGTATACATTGATGAGGGGTTTAACTGGAAAAAACACACTGAAGATCTGCTGAAACGTTTGAGTACAGCTACTTATGCTATTCGGGTCATTGCAAATTTAGGCGATATACATCTCAGTAAATTAGCTTACTACGCCTGTTTTCATTCTCTGCTTTCGTATGACATCATATTCTGGGGTAACTCATCATTGAGTAAAAGAGTGTTCATTGCACAAATGCGTGTAATCAGAATAATCGCTGGAGCTCATCCAAGATCATCCTATTTAAACAGCTAGGGATCTTCATTGTAGCCTAACAATATATATAGACATATATTCACTTATGAAATTTGTTATTAACACTAAGAGAAAGGATGATCTTCACTACTCAACGTTAAATCTAACTTTGGCTCAGAAGGGGATAAATTATGCTGCCACAAAAGTCTTTGGTCATTTACCTAATAGCACCAAAAGTCTGACAGATAGCCATATACTTACTAACTTACTTACTTACTTACTCACTGGTCATACCGGACTCGAGAGTCCATTACCGCAGCAACGTATTTTCGCCACCTGTCCCTGTCTTGGGCTATTTCCTTCCATTCCCCTTCAGTAGCTAGGTTCCTCAAATCAGCCTTCACATTGTCCTGCCATCTACGCCTCTGTCTCCCCACAGGACGTTTTCCCTCTAGGTGCCCTACCAGTACTCTGCGCGCTGCCCTGCCCTCATCCATTCGAGCTACGTGACCCGCCCATCACAGCCTACGTGATTTAATAATACTGATTATGTCAGGGCTTGAATAGAGTTCGTGAAGCTCTTCGTTATGCAGTTTTCGCCACTCTCCGCTAATGTCATCCCTTTTGGCTCCGAAAATTTTCCTCAAAATTTTGTTTTCAAATACTCGAAACGGCTTTCCATTTTGCACAGTGAGAGACCAAGTCTCACACCCATACAGCATAACTGGTAGAATAATAGTTTTGTATCTTCTAATCTTTAAATTCCTAGACAATATCCGTGATGAAAGTAATCTATTCAGTGAGAAGTAGCACGCACTTCCCGCCCGTAATCTCTTCTTCAGTTCGCATTTAATCTCATTTCTCGAAGTGATGTCCACGCCTAGATACTTAAATGTGTTCACTTTTTCAAACTGCATAACTCCAACTCTTAACATTTTCTGATCTACTGCTGTTGGCATTCTAGTAGTAACCAGGTATTTAGTTTCGTCTTCACTTATTCTTAGACCTACCCCTTCACTAGCCTTGATTAACGCATTCGCATTTGCTGTTACAGACTCTTTCCTATCGTAGATAGCCATATAGTATTTAAAAGAAAATTAAAAGAATTTCTGAATGGCAACTCCTTCTATTCATTAGATGAATTTTTGGATATAGTAAGTGGGTAATTCCCCCCCCCCCCCCCCACACACCAATATATATATATATACAGGGTGTGTCACCTAACATTACCGCTGGATATATTTCGTAAACCACATCAAATACTGATGAATCGATTCCACAGACCGAACGTGAGAAGAGGGACTAGTGTAATTGGTTAATACAAACCATAAAAAAATGCACGGAAGTATGTTTTTTAACACAAACCTACGTTTTTTTAAAATGGAACCCCGTTAGTTTTGTTCGCACATCTGAACATATAAACAAATACGTAATCAGTGACGTTTGTTGCATTGTAAAATGTTAATTACATCCGGAGATATTGTAACCTAAAGTTGACGCTTGAGTACCACTCCTCCGCTGTTCGATCGTGTATATCGGAGAGCACCGAACTACGTAGGGATCCAAAGGGAACGGTGATGGACCTTAGGTACAGAAGAGACTGGAACAGAACATTACGTCCACATGCTAACACCTTTTATTGGTCTTTTTCACTGACGCACATGTACATTACCATGAGGGGTGAGGTACACGCACACACGTGGTTTCCGTTTTCAATTACGGAGTGGAATAGAGTGTGTCACGACATGTCAGGCCAATAGATGTTCAATGTGGTGGCCATCATTTGCTGCACACAATTGCAATCTCCTTTAACGTACCCCACAGAAAGACGTCCAGAGGTGTAAGATCAGGAGAACGGGCTGGGCAATTTATGCGTCCTCCACGTCCTATGAAACGCCCGTCGAACATCCTGTCAAGGGTCAGCCTAGTGTTAATTGCGGAATGTGCAGGTGCACCATCATGCTGATACCACATACGTCGACGCGTTTCCAGTGGGACATTTTCGAGCAACGTTGGCAGATCATTCTGTTAAGCGATGTATGTTGCAGTTGTTTGTGGCCCTGCAATGAAGTGAGGACCAATGAGGTGGTCGCCAATGATTCCGCACCATACATTTACAGTCCACGGTCGCTGTCGCTCTACCTGTCTGAGCCAGCGAGGATTGTCCACGGACCAGTAATGCATGTTCCGTAGATTCACTGCCCCGTGGTTTGTGAAACCCGCTTCATCGGTAAACAGGTAGAACTGCACCGCATTCTCTGTTAATGCCCATTGACAGCATTGCACTCGATGATTAAAGTCATCACCATGTAATTGCTGATGTAGCGACACATGAAACGGGTGAAAGCGGTGATGATGCAGTATGCGCATGACACTACTTTGACTCAGTCCACCGGCTCTCGCAATGTCCCGTGTACTCATGTGTGGGTTCATGACAACAGCACCCGCTTCTCCTGTGACGGGCCTGTTACGGACCCGTTTGCGTGCTACGACCATACCTGTTGCATACAGTTGGCGGTAGATGTTTTGCAATGTGCGGCACGTTGGATGCTCTCTGTCCGGGTACCGTTCTGCATACACCCTGCAGGCTTCACCTGCATTTCGTCGACACTCGCCATAGATGAGTATCATCTCCTCCTTTTCAGAGTTCGAATACACTGTGGTCACAGTTCCTACAACACTACACTATCACAGACGTCTGGCAACACGGTGTACAACAGTTGGTCTGCGTGCGGAGACGAATGCAGAATAACAATAGCAGCAAGCGCTACATGCGGACACTGCGACAGCTAGACCAAACCACAACAGTGCACTACAGCCACACTCGTAAACACGGTCGTCATCGTAAACATGTCCCTGCACATGCTGCTCGCCGACCGTGGCCCGTGTTGGTTACAACACGCAACAGAACGTCGTAGGTTTCAAGCGTCAACTTTAGGTTACAATATCTCCGGATGTAATTAACATTTTACAATGCAACAAACGGCACTGATTACGTATTTGTCTATATGTTCAGATGTGCTAACAAAACTAACGTGGTTCCATTTTAAAAAACGTAGGTTTGTGTTAAAAAACATACTTCCGTGCATTTTTGTATGGTTTGTGTTAAACAGTTACACTAGCCCCTCTCCTCACGTTCGGTCTGTGGAATCGGTTCGTCAGTATTTGATGTGGTTTACGAAATATATCCAGCGGTAACGTTAGGTGACTCACCCTGTATATACTGGTGGGGGGGGGGGTGTGGTGGGGACAATATATATATATATATATATATATATATATATATAGTGTCATGTAATGTTTTGTGTAATGTAATATCTTGTGTAGACACCTGTTATTAACCTGACACTTTCCAAATCATTACAAAATGTCGTATACATGAACTATGGAAGAAGTACTAATCTAATCTAATCTAAAAATCCAATCCCGATGGTCACGGGCCCACTGCAGTCTGATGATGTCGTTGGGTCAACATGTGAACACGTAAGAGTGGTCTGCTGCGGAGCTCCATGTTCGACAATCTACGACGAACGGTGTGCTCCGAAACACTTGTGCGTGCACCAGCAATCTGCTCTATTGTCAGAGATGCCACACATCACTATCTACCCTACTTCGAAGAGCAGACAATCCTCCGAACCCCACTTTCTGTGGAGGTTCGTGGACGCCCAGCCACTCAGCACCTACTGGTAGATCCACTGTCCTGCTACCCCTTTCCGTAGTCCGCAGCTCGTTGTCGTGCGGTAGCGTTCTCGCTTCCCACGCCCGGGTTCCCGGGTTCGATTCCCGGCGGGGTCAGGGATTTTCTCTGCCTCGTGATGACTGGGTGTTGTGTGATGTCCTTAGGTTAGTTAGGTTTAAGTAGTTCTAAGTTCTAGGGGACTGATGACCATAGATGTTAAGTCCCATAGTGCTCAGAGCCATTTGAACCCTTTCCGTAGACGCTATCGGCGGTGTAACGTGGACATTCGACCAGCTCCGCCGTTTTCGACACACTTGTTCACAGGCTCTACGTAACAATAATCTGCCATTTGTAAAAGTCGCTTATCTCAATGGATTTCCCCATTTGCAGCCCGTATCTTCGCTAGGGCGAGCCCCCGTCCGTGTCTGCTCCGCTTACGCGCTAAAGCCGCTACGTCACCAGGGGCATTCAACGTCGCCGTCAACAGAGGTCGTAGTGTTTACGCTGATAGTTGTATACTGGCTCTGACGATAACGTCAGGCCTATTTGTAGCTACAAGGTCCAAAACACTTCCGTGGCTTGTGCGTTGTTTAACTAGCTGCTCAAGGCAGTTTCCGCGAAACTTGTTCTAAAGTACCTCAGAGAAATATCTTTCCATACCACGTGAAGTGAATTCAGTCTGTACTCGATGAGTCAAACTCGCCTCCAACTAATACTGCACGATCTAGGTATTTCCACACTCCCGAGCGTAGACCTTCACTGAATGATTCAAAAAACTGTTGTGGCGGAATCAAGCGGCCGGTAAAAACATTATATAATTTACTTGATATATAATTATATAATTAACTTGAACATTGTAATTCTGTCAGAGACAGCAAAGGACTTGGAAGAGCAGTTTAACGGAATGGACAGTGTCTTGAAAGGAGGATATAAGATGAACATCAACAAAAGCAAAACGAGGATGATGGAATGTAGTTGAATTAAGTCGGGTGATGCTGAGGGGATTAGATTAGGAAATGAGACACTTAAAGTAGTAAAGGAGTTTTGCTATTTGGGCAGCAAAATAACTGATGATGGTCGAAGTAGAGAGGATATAAAATGTAGACTGGCAATGGCAAGGAAAGCGTTTCTGAAGAAGAGAAATTTGTTAACATCCAGTATTGATTTAAGTGTCAGGAAGTCGTTTCTGAAAGTATTTGTATGGAGCGTAGCCATGTATGGAAGTGAAACATGGACGATAAATAGTTTGGACAAGAAGAGAATAGAAGCTTTCGAAATGTGGTGCTACAGAAGAATGCTCAAGATTAGATGGGTAGATCACATAACTACTGAGGAGGTATTGAATGGAACTGGGGAGAAGAGGAGTTTGTGGCACAACTTGACTAGAAGAAGGGATCGGTTGGTAGAACATGTTCTGAGGCATCAAGGGATCACAAATTTAGTACTGGAGGGCAGCGTGGAGGGTAAAAATCGTAGAGGGGGACCAAGAGATGAATACACTATGCAGATTCTGAAGGATGTAGGTTGCAGTAAGTACTGGGAGATGAAGAAGCTTGCACAGGATAGAGTAGCATGGAGAGCTGCATCAAACCAGTCTCAGGACTGAAGACCACAACAACAACAACAATTAACTTGAGTTTTCCTTTGCCTGCTATTCGCATCCAGATAACTTTACAGTCAGGCTCAATTTCGACGTGGACAGACAAAATATTTTTGTTGAGTCCGTCTTTTCGATATACGCTCCATGCCTCGCTAAATATTTTTGAGCTATCTGCTTCGAGTTTTAGCCATCTATTGGTCCCGAGAATAATTTGAGAGTGACAGCTTTTCCCGGAACGCAGAAAGTTCAGGAACTTTACGATGAATATTTTGACAAATTATTGTTTAAATTCCGACAGTCGAAGTGTCTCTACTTTGACCTGCGTATCGACTGGCGCGCGTTCGTCAGAGGACCTCAAACTACCACCTGAATCTGCATCTAAATGACTACTCTGCAGTTCACACTTAAGTGCCCGTCAGAGAGTTGATCGAACTATTTTCGCACTATTTCTCTACCGCTCTCTGTGTCTAAGCGCGTTGAAAATACGAACACTTAAAACGTTCCGGGTGAGCTCTGATTTCTCTTATTTTACTACGATGATTATTGGTCCCTATGCAGGTAGGTGTCAAAAAAATATTTTCGCATTTTGAGGAGAACGTAAGAGGATCAACTTTCATGAAAAGATCTCGCCGCAACGAAAAACGCCTTTTTTTAATGATAGCCACTCCAACTCACGTATCATACCCGTGACACTCTCCCCCCCCCCCCCCCCCACACACACCTGGGATAATACAAAACGAGCTGCCCTTCCTCGAACTTTTTCGATATCTTCCGTCAATCCTACCTGGTAAGGATCCCTTACAGCACAGCAATACTCTAGCAGAGGACGAAAAAGCGTAGTGCACGAGGTCTGTTTAGAAGACCTGTTGCAGCTTCTAAGTGTTCCGTCATTCAAGCGTAGTCTTTGATTTGCCTTCCCCAGAACATAATCCTACGATCGTTCCAGTTTCAATTGTTCGGAATTGCAGTTCCTAGGTATTTAGTCGAATTGACAGGATTTAAATTTGTGTGATCTTTCGTGTAACCAAAATTTTACGTATTCTAGTTTTAGTACTCACGTGGATGACTTCGCACGTTTCCTTATTGACAACTGCTACTTTTCGCACCACACGGATATGTGTCTAAATCATTCTGCAATGGTTTTTCATCTTCTGATGACTGTAGTAGACGGTTAATGATAGCATTATCTGCAAACGATTCAAGTGGACTGCTCAGATTGTCTCCTAAATTTTTTATGTAGATTAGGAACAGCAGACGGCCTTTAACACTTCCTTAGGGAATCCCGGATATTACTTCTGTTTTACTCGAAGGTTTTCCGCCGATTACTACGTACTGTGTCCTTTATGACACAAGTCACGAAGCCGGTAGCACACCTGAGATGAGAGTCCGTAGGCACGTAATTTCATTAGAACTGTTGTGAGAAACTGTGTCCAAAGTCTTCTGGAAATCTTGAATTAATTTGAGATACCCTGTCGGTAGCGCTCACTTCTTCACTTAATTAAAGAGCTAGTTGTATTTCACAAGAACGATATTTTCTGAATCCTTGCTGTTTGTCAATGCGCAATTATCTCCGAGGTAATTCATAATGTTCCAACACAGTGTATGCTCCAAAATCCTACTCCAAAACGACGTTAGTGATATAGGTCCGTAATTCTTCTTCCTTGAGTATTAGTGTGACCTGTGCAACTTTCCAGTGGTTTGGAAGGGATATATGGTTGTTATGTGAGGAGCTATTGCACCAGTGACAGAAACCTTATCGGCACGCTATGTGGACCGCAAGACTTCCCTTTATTAAGCTCTGTAGCTGCTTCGCTACAATGAAGATATCTACTGCAAAGTTATTGATGTTGCCACTTGTTCTCGGTTCGAATTCTGAAATATTTACTTCGACTTTTTTCATGAAGTAATTTCGGGAAACTGTGTTTAATGACTCCGCTTTAGTGGTGTTGTCAATTCTAATATCATCATCGGTACTGTGCAGTGAAGGTATTGACTGCATCTTGCCGCCGGTGTACTTTACATACGACCCGAATATCTGTGGATTTTCTATCCGATTTCGAGACAGAGCTTTGTTGTGGAAGCCATTAAAAACATTTCACATTGAACTTCACACTAAATTTCGAGCTTCAGTAAATCACCGCAAATCTTGGAGATTTTGTGTTCTTTTAAATTTGACATGCTTTTTTCCTTTGCTTCTGCAACAGTGTTTTGACATGTATTGTGTACCACTGCCATCTTTTATTAATTTATTCGGTATGAATGTCTCAGTTGCCTCAGATATTACTTCTTTGAATGTAAGCAACATCTTCCTACACTTACATAGCCAGTTGGGAGGATGTCAAGCAGTTTTTTATCTGCTTTTTTAAAATAAATATATTTTGCATTTGCTTTTGGTGGATTCCGATGTTGCGTTGATCAGGCTCGCTGCAATGACCTTGTGGTCATCAATCCCTGTATCTGCCATAATGGTTCCTATTTGTTGAGGGTTATTTGTTACTAAGAGGACAAGTATGTTTCTGCTATTATTTACGCGTTGAGCGAGTTTTCGGAGAAAGCATTTAATACAATTCCTGACGATGCTTTCTACCTACCACTGGCTTAAATATTTATTTTCCTCAACGTATCGACAGTAGGTTGATGTAGCCACCAACTACAAATGTTGATGGCTCAGTATTGAAATCTGCAGCAATTTGCATTTCTGTCGCCTTTAATAATTCTCTTCAGTGGTCGTTGGTCCCGTTTTAGCAGGATCTTTTTCCGGCCGTAGCGATGTCGGAGATTCGTAGTTTTACCGGATTCCTGATATTCACGGTACAGTCGTGAAATAGTCGTACGGGAAAATCTCCACTTCATCGTTACCTCGGAGATGCTGTGTCCCATCGCTCGTGTGCCGACTGTAACACCACGTTCAAACTCACTTACATCTTGGTAACCTGCCATTGTAGCAGCAGTAGCCGATCTAACAACTGAGCCAGACAACTGTTGTGTTATATAGGCGTTGCCGACCACAGCGCCGTGTTCTGCCTGATTACCTATCTCTGTGTTTGAATACGCGTAACTATACCAGTTTCTTTGGCGCTTCAGTGTATACAGCGGCTCTGGTGGACTATCACTACAGTTCACTCTATCTGATTCTTCATTACTGCTCATCGATCCGGGACCTTTACCAGAATGGATTAATAGAAATGGAAAAGACCCAACGAAGAGCGGCACGCTTCGTCACGGTATCGCTTAGGCGGTGCGAGAGCATTATAGAGATGCTTAATCAACTCCAGTGACACACTCTATAAGACACGCGCTGTGCTTCACGGTGAGGTGTGCTATTGAAACTCTGATACTGTACTATTCAATAAGAGTCGGGGAACATATTTCTCTCCCCAATATGTCTCGTGATGCAGTCACGACGGGATAATCAGGGAAATTATGTCCCACACGCACTTTTAGCGACAACAGCTCTTCTCAGGCACCATTCGCGTTGCCGAATAGATTATTGCAGGCGGTCATGTAATGGAAGTACTAGATTAGTCTCCAGACTTACGGAGGATAGATGTAGATGCAGAAACGCATTTTCTTTAGTAGTTGTCTCACTGCTTTTATATCTGGAGCTTAACGAATGAACTCGTATAGAGCGAAATGTAGTAATCTGTTTGCTAGGTGGATATACGTAATGAATTGTATGGAATGAAACGTAGGGAAGGAAAGTTGATCGAAATAGGAGTGTGTCTGAAAGAAGTAATGAAGCTTGGTGGAGTTGTACGTGCGTGGAATGGCCGCCCTCCTCCGCGGCCCCACTACGGTTAGCACTAATTTTATCCAAGGTAAAAGCAAGCTTTGGAGCTTGCCCAGCGTGTTTCTTGCTACCTGATAAACGGTAATATATTAGACAGTAAATTATTCAAACTAAGGGTGTTAGAGGTAGGCACACGGTGTGCCTATCAAGTAATTGTAACTAAATAACCTATAGTTAGACAGATAAAACTCCAGATATCGCAGCTACTTAAAAGGGAGTAAGCCACGATTGCAAATCTTTTCCCGCACCAGAAGTTGCCAGCTGAACGTTTCAGGTAAAATAAACCACTCGTTCTGCTTTTGTTGCCGTTGTACAAGCGACGTTCAATAAGTGATGCAACACATTTTTTTCTGGAAGCGGGTCGGTCTCATTCGGGGTTCCAATGCACCATATTACTCCCCACCCTTTTGGCTGTAAAACTATACTTTTCAGCATAATCTCCGTTCAGTGCGACGGCCTCACGCCATCTTACTGGCAAGGCCCGTATGCCCGCATAGCACTACTGCACTGGTCGACGTCGGAGCCAAACACCTCGCTGCATCCGAAACCTCCATGTCATCCGCTTACTGCTTTACGCGGCCGAGCAGGTGGGCGTCGGAAGGTGCGATGATGGGGAACAGTCCAATGAAGTGCGCAGACTTGAGGGAGCCATCGCGTCGTCTTGGGGCGAAACGCTGAAGTCGTTTCTTCAGTATCCTGAGGGTAGCGCAATACACTTTCGAGTTGGTCGCTGCACCATGAGGGAAAACATCCAACACAATAACTACTTCAGAGTCTGACATGACCGTCACCACTATTTCACCGGTTGAGGGCGAGGTCTAAACTTTTTCTTCAGAAAAGGGGTGTGGTGGAGCCACTCCACGGATAACCGTTTTGTTTCCGATTGGACGCCATGAACCCATGTTCCGTCGACTGTGTCAATGTTCGAAAATAAATTGTCGCGATCAGCTTCGTCACGCGCAAGCGATTCCGAACAAATGGTCTTTTGTTGCTATTACCGGTCTTCTGTCAGGAGGCGAGGGAACTGGAGCTCACACACGTTTGAGTATCACAACTTGTAGACGAGTGCGCCAACGGAGGGGTCCAATTGAGCAGTGAAGTGTCTGATTGTGAGCCGACGATGAAGTCGAATGAGAGTGTCCGCACGTTCCAATACTGCAGCAGTCACAGCCGTGTGCGGCAGAACGGCACGCGGGAGTTCAAAATGGTTCAAATGGCCCTAAGCACTATGGAAGCCGGTCGGTGTGGCTGAGCGGTTCTAGGCGCTTCAGTCTGGAACCGCGCGACCGCTACGGTCGCAGGTTCTAATCCTGCCTCGGGCATGGATGTGTGTGATGTCCTTAGTTAGGTTTAAGTAGTTCTAAGTTCTAGGTTACTGATGACTTCAAATGTTAAGTCCCATAGTGCTCAGAGCCATTTGAACCATTTGCACTATGGGACTGCAGTCATCGGTCCCCTAGACTTACAACTACACCACTGGCCATTAAAATTGCTACAGCACGAAGATGACGTGCTACAGACACGAAATTTAACCGACAGGAAGAACATGCTGTGATATGCAAATGATTAGCTTTTCAGAGCATTCACACAAGGTTGGCGCCGACGGCGACACCTACAACTTGCTGACATGAGGAAAGTTTCCAACCGATCTCTCATCCACAAACAGCAGTTGACCGGCGTTGCCTGGTGAAACGTTGTTGTGATGCCTCGTGTAAGGAGGGGAAATGCGTACCACCACGTTTCCGACTTTGATAAAGGTCGGGTTGTAGCCGATCGCGATTGCGGTTTATCGTATCGCGACATTGCTGCTCGCGTTGGTCGAGATCCAATGACTGTTAGCAAAATATGGTATCGGTGGGTTCAGGAGGGTAATACGGAATGCCGTGCTGGATCCCAACGGCCTCGTATCACTACCAGTCGAGATGACAGGCATCTTATCCGCATAGCTGTAACGGATCGTGCAGCCTCGTCTCCATTGCCTCAGTCAACAGATGGAGACGTTTGCACGACAACAACCATTTGCAGGAACAGTTCGACGACGTTTGCAGCAGCATGGACTATCAGCTCAGAGACCACGGCTGCAGTTACCCTTGACGCTGCATCACAGACAGGAGCGCCTGTGATGGTGTACTCAACGACGAACCTGGGTGCACGAATGGCGAAACGTCATTTCTCGGATAAATCCAGGTTCTGTTTACAGCATCATGATGGTCGCATCAGCGTTTTGCCACATCGCGGTTAACGCACGTTGGAAGCGTGTATTCGTCATACTGGCGTATCACGAGGCGTGATGGTATAGGGTGCCATTGGTTACGCGTCTCGGTCACCTCTTGTTCGAATTGACGGCACTTTGAACAGTGGACGTTACATTTCGGATGTGTTACGACCCGTGGCTCTACCCTTCATTCGATCCCTGCGAAACCCTACATTTCAGCAGGATAAAGCACGGCCGCATGTTGTAGGTCCTGTACGGGCCTTTGTGGATACAGAAAATGTTCGACTGTTGCCCTGGCCAGCACATTCTCCTGATCTCTCACCAGTTGAAAACGTCTGGTCAATGGTGGCCGAGCAACTGGCTCGTCACAATACGCCAGTCACTACTCTTGTTGAACTGTGGTATCGTGTTGATGCTGCATGGGCAGCTGTTCCTGTACACGCCATCCAAGCTCTATTTGACTCAATGCTCAGGCGTATCAAGGCCGTTATTACGGCCAGAGGTGGTTGTTCTGGTGCTGATTCCTCAGGATCTATGCACCCAAATTGCGTGAAAATGTAATCACATGTCAGTTGTAGTATAATATATTTGTCCAATGAATACCCGTTTATCATCTGCATTTCTTCTTGGTGTAGCTATTTTAATGGTCGGTAGTGTACTTAAACCTAACTTAACCATCACACACATCCATGTCCGAGGCAGGATTCGAACTTGCGACCGTAGCAGCAGCGCGCGCGGGAGATTGGACAGGTTTATGCGCCCTGGTTGCGACGATGACAGACGCCTCGCCCAACGATTCACCGTGCTTTTGTTCACTGCCCCGTCTCTGTAGATGTTCTGCAAGCACCTATGAGTATTTTCGATGCTCTGATTTTGCAGCAAAAGAAACTGAATGGCAGTTCTCTGCTTGGAACGAACCTACGTTACAGACGCCATTTCGGTATAGCGCCGCCACCTGTCGTAATTTCATGAAACAATAGGGGTTGAAGCGGGAATATTCAGTGGTGTTCCTGAACCCAATTTCAACTGAAATTTGCTGAGAAAAAGACGTGTTGCAGTTCTTATTAAACGCGACCCATATTTGTTTCCATTGTCCGCATCAACGTTACGCTGTGTTAGTGTTGCGGTCTTTAGTCTGAAGACTGGTTGGTTGCAGCTCTCTGCGATACTCTATTGTGTGCAGATTCTCCATATTTGCAATCCATTTGAACCTGCTTACAGTATTCAAGTATTGGTCACCCTCTACAACCCCTCCCCCCCCCCCCCTCTCTCTTCTCTCCATTACCAAATTAACCATTGTCTAAGGGCTTCAGACTTGGACGCCGCGCTCTCGCGAGTACACGAGTACGAACTGGCGCCATCTTGGAGTACTGAAGACTACGGTGTCACTATACGCCCACGCACAGCGCCTTCACACACATATAGCAGCCATCGCATCGCTGGCCACCCGCAAACAACAGAGTTGTTTTTGAATTCGCTTAGTTACGGCGAGAAACGTATGCCTTTTTCGGCTCTCCGTGGGGTCTCGATAAGTCCTTATTTACGGTAGAACGACAGACACTATGAACTCTATCGACCAATACCAAGCCCAATAACTGCATGCATAAAGGCCATATGTGTACTGCAGCGCTGTTGGCTTGCTCGCTTTGTGAAGTTCTTTCTCTTGAATAAATCATCCAATTTCTCACAATCTGTAATCATTTGTTTGCCTGCACAGGTACATCACATCTATTGATTTCCGAACCATTCGGATAATTACTGCGTGGAGAGTCGTTTTTTTTCTTTTGTCTCAGAGTGCATTATAATCTGTTTTTAATGAATAAAGTGATTAGGGTTAATTACTCTCTGTCCGTGTATTTATGTACCTCAAGGACCAAATGGTTCAAATGGCTCTGAGCACTATGGGACTCAACTGCTGAGGTCATTAGTCCCCTAGAACTTAGAACTAGTTAAACCTAACTAACCTAAGGACATCACAAACATCCATGCCCGAGGCAGGATTCGAACCTGCGACCGTAGCGGTCTTGCGGTTCCAGACTGCAGCGCCTTTAACCGCACGGCCACTTCGGCCGGCCCTCAAGGACCCAATGGATATATAATCCTAACAAATACACTATGTGATCAAAAGTATTAGGAAACCCCACAAACATACATTTTTCATATTAGGTGCATTGTGCTGCCACCTACTGCCAGGTACTCCATATCAGCGACCTCAGTAGTCATTAGACATCGTGAGAGAGCAGAATATGGCGATCCGCGGAGCTCACGGACTTCGAACGTGGTCAGGTGACTGGGTGTCACTTGTGTCAGACGTCTGTACGCGAGATTTCCACACTACTAAGCGTCCCTAGGTCCACTGTTTCCGATGTGATAGTGAAATGGAAACGTGAAGGGACACGTGCATGCACAAAGGCGTACAGGTCGACCTCGTCTGTTGACTGAAAGATCCCGCTGAGGGACGTAATGTGTAATAGGCAGACATCTATCCAGACCATCACACAGGAATTCCAAACTGCATCAGGATCCACTGCAAGTACTATAACAGTGAGGCGGTAGGTGAGATATCTTGGATTTCATGGTCGAGCGGCTGCTCATAAGCCGCAAATCACTCCAGTAAATGTCAAACGACGCCTCGCTTGGTGTAAGGAGCGTAACCATTAGGCAACTGAACAGTGGAAAGACGTTGTGTGAAGTGACGAATCACGATACACGATGTGGCGGTCCGATGGCAGGGTGTGGGTACGGCGAATGCCCGATGAACGTCATCTGCCAGCGTGTGTAGTGCCAACACTAAAATTCGGAGGTGGTGGTGTTACGGTGTGGTCGTGTTTTTCATGGAGGGGGCTTGCACCCCTTATTGCTTTGCGTGGCACTATCACACCACAGGCCTACATTGATGTTTTAAGCACCTTCTTCCTTCCCACTGTTCAAGAGCTATTCGGGGATGGCGATTGCATGTTTCAACACAATCGAGCACCTGTTCATAATGCACGGCCTGTGGCGGAGTGGTTACACGACAATAACATCCCTGTAATGGACTGGCCTGCACTGAGTCCTGGCCGGTATCCTATAGAACACCTTTGGGATGTTTCGGAACGCCGACTTGGTGCCAGGCCTGACCGAGTGACACCGATTTCTCTCCTCTGTGCATCACCCCATGACTAATGGGCTGTCATTCCCCAAGAAACCTTCCAGCACCTGATTGGACGTATGCCTGCGAGAGTGGAAGCTTTCATCAAGGTTAAGGGTGGGCCAGCACCATACTGAATTCCAGCATTACCGATGGAGGGCGCCACGAACTTGTAAGTAATTTTCAGCCAGGTGTCCGGACACTTTTGATCACATACGAGTAGTGTAGTTACTGGGAGCTTCAATGATCGGCGCGTTATAGAGCCCGTTAGGGGAATAGTGTCCAGGGCCTTCCCATGTGCAAGCGTGTGTCTGCTAGGGGTATGGGTTCATCTGAGATGTGAAGGAGATCCTTTCTGCTGTTTTCGAGGATGCAGGATGCTGTATGGTGCGAAAAGTAGCTGTTATCTCTCAATAAGGAAAAGTATGAGGCCACCCACATGAACACAAAAAGAAATCCGTTAAATTTTGGTTGGTCGGCAAGTCATAGATTTAAAGGCTGTCAATTCGACTAAGTACCTAGAAATTGCAGTTTCGAACAATTTAAGCTGCAATGATCGCATGAGTATGTTGTGGTGAAGGCAAACCAAAGACTACGTTTTAATGGCAGAACACTTAGAAGCTGCAACAGGTCTACTAAACAGACTGCTTGCACTGCGCTTGTTCGTTCCCTGCTAGAGTATTGCTGTGCTGCAAGGGATCCGATTGACGGAGGACATCGAAAAAGTTCAAAGAATTTCAGCTCGTTTTGTATTATCGCCAACTGGGGGAGAGAGTGTCACGGGGTATGATACGCTAGTTGAGGTGTAACTCATAAAAAAGTCGTTTTTTGTTGCGGCGAGACCTTTTCACGAAAGTTGAGCGTCCTTCGGCCTTCTCAAAATGCGAAAATATTTTTTTTTTTGGTGTGTGTGTGATGCAGATGTAGGCGGCTGTTTGAGGTTTTCTGACGAACGCGCGCCAGTCGATACATAGGGAGCGAAATGAGACCGCGTACAAAGTAGAGACACTTCGACTGTCGAAAATTTAACAATAAATTGTCGAAATACTCATAATAAAGTTGTTGAACTTCCTGCTTTCCAGGAAAGTTGTCGCACTCGAATTATTCTCGGGACCGAGAGATGGCTGAAGCTCGAAGTAAATGGCTCCGAAATATTTGTGATTGTGTGTGTGTGTGTGTGTGTGAATTCCTAAGGGACCAAACTGCTGAGGTCATCGATCCCAAGTCTTACACACTACTTAAACTAACTTATGCTAAGAACAACACGCACACCCATGCCCGAGGGAAGACTCGAAGCCGGCTGGAGAGGCCGTGCGGTTCTAGGCTCTACAGTCCGGAATCGCGCAGCCGCTACGCTCGCAGGTTGGAATCCTGCCTTGGGCATGGATGTGTGTGATGTCCTTAGGTTAGTTAGGTTTAAGTAGTTCTCAGTTCTAGGCGACTGATGACCTCAGAAGTTAAGTCGCATAGTGCTCAGAGCCATTTTTTTTTTTTGAAGACTCGAACCTCCGGCGGGAGGGGCCACGCAGTCCGTGACATGGCGCTTCAAACCACACGGCCACTCCGCGCGGCCCGAAATATTTAGCGAGGCATGGAACGTGTATCGAAAAAAACCGACAGACGACATAGGAACAGAAGTGTTCATTGCTATTAACAAAAACATTTTGTCTGTCGAGTTGGAAATGGAGCCTGGCTTTGAAGTTACCTGGATACGAATAGCAGGCATAGGTAAACTCAAGTTAATTATCTAATATTTTTAGCGGCCACCTAATTCCGCTGTAAAACTTTGTAGAGTCATTCAAGGAAAGTCTATGCTCAGGAGCGCGGAAATACCCAGATCGGGCAGTTTTAGTTGGAGGCGAGTTTAAGCCGTAGAGTATAGACTGGATTCACTGTGCTTGGTAGGGACACGGTTTTGTCAGGTACTTTAGAACAAGTTTAGCGAAAACTGTCTCGAGCATCTAGATAGACAACGCACGCGCAGCGGAAATGGTTCAGACCTTACAGCTACAAACAGGCCTGAGTTTATCGACAGTGTCAGTATACAGTTAACAGTGAAAACATTATGACGACTCTTCACAGCGACTTTGGATGCCTCCTAGTGACGTTGCAGGAACGTCAAGCGATAGCAAAACTATGTAAGCGGAGCGAACAAGGACGGGGGATCATTAGCGGAGATATGGGCTGCAAATGGGGAAACCCCGTTGGGATAAGAGACTTTGGCAAAGGGCAGATTATTATTACGCGGAGCCTGTGAACGAATGTCTCGGAAACGGCGAAATTAGTCGAATGTTCACGAGCTACTGTGTGGGAATCTGCGGTAAGAGGAAGAAGGACAGTGAAACTAACACTAGGCTTTAAATGGTTGGGCGTCCACGACTGTGGCATCTCTGCCGAAACAGCACAATGCTGGAGTACGCACAAGTGTTTCGGAGCACTCCGTTCATCGAACATCGTTGCACCCGAGTTCCGCAGCAGACCGCCCCTCTGTGTTCACATACTGATTCTTCTATATCGTTAATTACGACTGCAGTACTTAAGCAAGTACTTTGTGTTACTGGCAGCTTGGGGTTATAAGGTTCGGTAAACATTGCAATGGACTATCAGAGACCAGTCTTAAAAAATAATTTCAGTAAAGTGGAAATGACACGCAATCTCCCAAAGAAGTAGTATCCATCATAAAATCCTTAAAATCTAAGTATTCTAGTGGTTATGATACCACATCAACGAAGTTAATCAAAGAGAGCTCATGCGAGTTCTATCTTATTTGTGTAATCAATCTCGTGTCTGTGTAACATTTCCAGACTGATTAAAATATGCTGAAGTTAAGCCTCTTTCCAAGAAAGGGGTAAAGATATACCATGAAACTATCTACGAATTTCACTTTTGCCGACTTTTTCAAATATATTTGAGAATTTTGTGTTCAAGCGTCTCCTTAAGCATCTGACTGCAAATAATACATTGTTCAAGTCACACTTAGGGTTTCTTAAGGGTTCTGACAGAGAGAAAGCTATTTACACATACAATAAGAATGCTGTGACCTGTCAAAAGCCTTTGCCTGTGTGAAGCGTAACATTCTCTTAAGTAAATTAGAATATTATGATGTCACTGGCAGTGATGCGAGTCTTATCTAACAACAGGAAGCAGAAAGTGTCGTTGCAGAATACTTGTGCTGTAAGCAATCAGTCTTCATATGGCTGGGAATTAATTACATGTCGTGTTCCTCTAGGTTCCATCTTGGGTCCGTTGATTTTTCTTGTGTACAGTAATGACCTCTCGTCTGTTACATTGCAAGGAGTTAAATTTGTTTTGTTTATAGAGGATACGAACATCAGAATTGGTGGCAAGTCAAGTACAGTTTTAGAAATGCCTGCTAATCAAATTTTCAACTGACATTAATAAAGGGTTGAAGCTAATTCACTGAATTAAACTTTGAAAAGACCCACTTCCAGCATGTGTACAACATACGAAGATATGCAGATCGAAGAGGCGGACAGTGTTAAATTTCGGGGATTACAAGTCGATAGTAAATTCAGTTGGGGAGCGCATACCACAGAATTGCTTAAGCGCCTAAACAAGTCTGTATTTGAAGTGAGAATGATCTCAGATGTAGGAGATGTAAATATAAAAAAACCTTGTATACTTTGTTTCCTTTCATTCTATTATGTCGTACGGGATCATAGTCTGAGGTAACTCATCAAACTGAGCGAATGTTCTTAGTGTGTAAAAGCGTAAGAATCATTTGTGTTGTAAATTCAAGAACATCAAGTATAAACATGTTGAAGGAACTTTGTATTCTAACCACTGCTTCTCAGCATATTTATTCCTCAATGAAATTTGTTGCAAGCAATATACAACGCATCTCCGTCTCCGACCAATAGCTGAATACATAGTATAAATACCAGGAATAAGAACAATTGACATAGACCTAAAATCACTTACCTTGGTCCAGTAAGGGGTCCAGTATTCAAGGAAGACACATTTTCAATAAATTGCCAGCAACCGTTAAAAACTTGGTTTCAGATAAAACACGGATTAAACAGAGTTTGAAAGACTTTTTGACAGCCAATTCCTTCTAATCTTGATATGAATATCCTAACAGCGACTCTTAGACCTGGTTAAGTGTTTTGACAGCACTTCGTCACAGCTGTCCAGATTAGGAATTTTGTGTATGCTTAATTCATTAAAAGTACATAACTATGTTTCATCCTGACAGTGTATTAACTCTGTAAATATTACCAGTTTCAGTATAATGTATTCACCTATTTTGACGATCTCCCGACAAATGATCAGGACAGTGAGTAATATATTCAAACGTTTTATGTATTTTTATGTTATGCTTTCTGACATGTTCCACAACCACGAGAGTCATCTCATTGTTGGGTCTATGGAATGGAAATTGAAACTAATGTAATGTATATAACGGGACCATCGCGATTCGACCGTCGATCAGTGGAAACGTGTCGGTCCTTCGGGTGAATGACATTTTCGCTACACTAGGTCGATGGTCGTCTCCACAAATGCCGTCATCGCAGCGAAGGGAGGCTCGAAACGTGCAGCGCGCCCCGGACACAGGCTGGTGGAAGCAGTGTTATGCTGTGTGGAGACATCCTCCTGTGCTTGCGTGGAACCTGTGGTAGTAACCGAAGTCACGCCGACAGCTGCGAACCGCCTGCATCCCTTCACGCTTAATGTCTTCCTCGACGTCATCTTTCAGCAGTATAACTGTCTCGGAGCCAGAATCGTGTTACAGTGACTTGACGAGCGTTATAGTGAACTCACGTTGATGTCTCGAAGACCAAATTCGCCTGAAATGAACCCGTCTGCGTCACTATCGGGCGCCATCACCACGTATGTACGAGGTGCATTCAAGTTCTAAGGCCTCCGATTTTTTTTCTAATTAACTACTCACCCGAAATCGATGAAACTGGCGTTACTTCTCGACGTTATCGCCCTGCAGACGTACACATTTTTCACAACACTGACGCCATGATTCCATGGCACCGGCGAAGGCTTCTTTAGGAGTCTGTTTTGACCACTGGAAAATCGCTGAGGCAATAGCAGCACGGCTGGTGAGTGTGCGGCCACGGAGAGTGTCTTTCATTGTTGGAAAAAGCCAAAAGTCACTAGGAGCCAGGTCAGGTGAGTAGGGAGCATGAGGAATCATTTCAAAGTTGTTATCACGAAGAAACTGTTGCGTAACGTTAGCTCGATGTGCGGGTGCGTTGTCTCGGTGAAAGAGCACGCGCGCAGCCCTTCCCGGACGTTTTTGTTGCAGTGCAGGAAGGAATTTGTTCTTCAAAACATTTTCGTAGGATGCACCTGTTACCGTAGTGCCCTTTGGAACGCAATGGGTAAGGATTACGCCCTCGCTGTCCCAGAACATGGTCACCATCATTTTTTCAGCACTGGCGGCTACCCGAAATTTTTTTGGTGGCGGCGAATCTGTGTGCTTCCATTGAGCTGACTGGCGCTTTGTTTCTGGATTGAAAAATGGCATCCATTGTCACAACCGACGAAAAGAAAGTCCCATTCATGCTGTCGTTGCGCGTCAACATTGCTTGGCAACATGCCACACGGGCAGCCATGTGGTCGTTCGTCAGCATTCGTGGCACCCACCAGGATGACACTTTTCGCATTTTCAGGTAGTCATGCAGGATTGTGTGCACAGAACCCACAGAAATGCCAACTCTGGAGGCGATCTGTTCAACAGTCATTCGGCGATCCCCCAAAACAATTCTCTCCACTTTCTCGATCATGCCGTCAGACCGGCTTGTGCGAGCCCGAGGTTGTTTCGATTTGTCGTCACACGATGTTCTGCCTTCATTAAACTGTCGCACCCACGAACGCACTTTCGACACATCCATAACTCCATCACCACATGTCTCCTTCAACTGTCGATGAATTTCAATTGGTTTCATAGCACGCAAATTCAGAAAACGAATGATTGCACGCTGTTCAAGTAAGGAAAACGTCGCCATTTCAAGTATTTAAAACAGTTCTCATTCTCGCCGCTGGCGGTAAAATTCCACCTGCCGTACAGTGCTGCAATCTCTGGGACGTATTGACAATGAACGCGACCTCCTTTTAAAACAATGCGCATGTTTCTATCTCTTTCCAGTCCGGAGAAAAAAAAATCGGAGGCCTTAGAACTTGAATGCACCTCGTAAATCAGCGGCCCGTTATTTACGTGAATTACATGACCTGTGCCTAGACAAATAAAGCCACCTTTCTCCTCAAACCTAACAACCAACTGCCGCATCCCTGGTACGCAGAAACAGTGACGTACTTCCTTCCAAAGACGGGCAAACATGCTATTAAGCAGATGGTCGTATGTTTTACTCATCAGTGTAGACACAGGGATTAGTGATGTCATCGTAGCGACGATGGTTACCAAAGTTAATAAAACTGTCGAGAACTCTAGGAGAATATATTCTGTAGGAAAAGCAGTTCTTAGCACCCCACTTAGACAATGAATGGACATCATTTAGCTCCAGAATGACTGACGTAGAGCAGTTACGGGCAAAGTTTAAACAGATTGTAGAGGACTCTCAGTAGCTTTGTAATCAAATTCCTAAAAAGGTAAGGAGAGAGAGATTGTTGCACTTTCGGTGAAAATGAAAACGCTCAAATGATGACAAGTAAAAATTAGTGAAAATTCGTGTGTCATCGTATACATAAATCTCCAGGTCCACATGGAATTCCAGTTCAAATTTACAGACTGCAGCATTGGCCCCTTACCTAGCTTATACACACTGAAGAGCCGAAGAAACTGGTACACCTCCGTAATGAGCCCCCCGCGAGCACGTAGAAGTGCCGCAACACGACGTGGCATGGACTCGACTAATGCCTGGAGTGGTGCTGGAGGCAACTGATACCATGAATACGGCAGGGCTGTCATTAAACCTCTAAGTTCGAGGGGGTGGAGATCTCTTCTGAAGAGCACGTTGCAAGGCATCCCAGATGTGCTCAGTAACGCTGAGTTCCGGGAAGTTTGGTGGCCAGCGGAAGTGTTTAAACTCAGAAGAACCACTCTGTATCAAATCTGGGCGTGCAGTGTGTCCCCATTGTGCTGCTGGAATTGCCCAAGTCCGTCGCAATGCACAGTGGATAGCCGCGTGGGATTAGCCGCGCGGTCTGAGGCGCTGCAGTCATGGACTGTGCGGCTGATCCCGGCGGAGGTTCGAGTCCTCCCTCGGGCATGGGTGTGTGTGTTTGTCCTTAGGATAATTTAGGTTAAGTAGTGTGTAAGCTTAGGGACTGATGACCTTAGCAGTTAAGTCCCATAAGATTTCACACACATTTGAACATTTTTTTGCACAATGGATGTGAGTGGATGCCGGTGATCAGACAGGATGCTTACGTACATGTCACCTGTCTCAGTCGTATCTAGACGTTTCAGGTGCCACATATCACACGCCCCACACCATAACAGGGAGCTGGAACACCATATCCGACAATGTTAAATTTAGTGACTCGGCTTCCCTGTATTTCAGGAACCACTTTAGCCATTGACATGAAACTTTTACATGACCTTAAACTGTATATTCTGAGTCTACTGAACTACAATAATTGCATTTCAGCCACTGCTTTCGGATAAACAATTTTGTAACTGTACGGTTAAAATTTAGTGCACTTTTTCTGTACGTCATCCCAAATAATTTCAATTATACAAACATCAAAAAGAGTTTTGTATCGCCCCGATTCCGAGAGTTCCGGAACCTGTACAGAAAATTGGAATAGAGATCAACATAAACATCATTTCCGCCCTTTTTATTCCTCATGAATACCACACATTGCATGTTGTACCACCATACAGCGAGACCTCCAGAGGTGGTGGTCCAGACTGCTGTACACACCGGTACCTGTAATACCCAGTAGCACGTCCTCTGGCATTGATACATGCCTGTATTCGTCGTGGCATGTTATCCACAAATTCATCAGGGCACTGTTGGTACAGATTGTCCCCTCCTCAACAGCGATTCGGTGTAGATACTTCAGTGGTTGGTGGGTCACAGCCCTTTTAAGTCTATCCTAGACATGTTTGATAGGGTTCATGTCTGGAGAACATGCTGGCCACTCTAGTCGAGCGATGTCGTTATCCTGAAGGAAGTCATTCACGGTATGTGCACGATGGTGCGCGAATTATCGTCCATGAAGACGAATGCCTTAACAACATCCTGCCGATATGGTTGCACTATCGGTCGAAGGATGGCATTCACGTACTGTACAGCCGTTACGGCGCCTTCCATGACCACCAGCAGCGTACGTCGTCCCCATATATTTCCACCCCAAAACAGCAGGAAACCTCCACCTTGCTGCACTGGCTGGACAGTGTGTCTAAGGCGTTCAGCCTGACCCGGTTGCCTCCGAATTACGTCTCCCACGATTGTCTGGTTGAAGGCATATGCGACACTCATAGATGAAGAGAACGTAATACCAATCCTGAGCGGTCCATTCGGCATATTGTTGGGCCCATCTGTATCGCGCTGCATGGTATCGTGGTTGCAAAGAAGGACCTCGCCATGGACGTCGGGATCGAAGTTGCGCATCATGGAGCCTATTGCGCACAGTTTGAGTCGTAACACGACGTCCTGTGGCTGCACAAAAAGCATTATTCAACATGGTGGTGGTGCTGCTGTCAGGGTTCCTCCGAGCCATAATCCGTAGGTAGCGGTCATCCACTACAGCAGTAGCTCTTGGGGGCCTGAGCGAGGCTTGTCATCGACAGTTCCTGTCCCTCTGTATCTCCTCCATGTCCGAACAACATCGCTTTGGTTCACTCCGAGACGCCTGGACACTTCCCTTGTTGACAGCCCGTCCTGGCACAAAGTAACAACGCGGACGCGATCGAACCGCAGTATGGTCGAGCTACGGACGACACGAGCCGTGTACCTCCTTCCTGGTGGAATGACTGGAACTGATCGGCTGTCAGACCTTCTCCGTGTAACAGGCGCTGCTCATGCATGATTGTTTTCGTCTTTGGGTGGGTTTAGTGACATCTCAGAACACTGGAAATGACGGTGTGATACAATATTCACAGTCAAAGTCTGTCTTCAGGAGTTCTGTGAACTGGGATGATGCAATTTTTTTTTTTTTTTTGGTGTGTGTACATAACGCTCTGTTCTTCTTTTGATTCAATAGACTCAGAATATGTATGTTATTTCTCCTTGAAAATTTGGCTACCGAAATGGTTTCTGAGATTTAGGAAAAAATGCAACAGAAAATGTAAATTTTCAGGAACGGCTTCTAAAGTAACTCACTCAAAGTAACGCACTCCATATATTCTTGATTTTTTTTATTTTTTGTCACTCAGAAGCACTCTACACCATACTGTATATCATCCTCTTCATCTTTTTCCAAGTTTTTTCTTCTTTTCTTCTTTCTGGACTCCTCAGTGGCCAACTGTGCTGCATACTCTGCTTCATCAGTGCGAACCTTGTCCATCCGTTCAAGTACTCGGATGCAGTTTGCTCCAGGATTAATTACAAAATGCTGTAGCGCTTTCATCCTATCAATGTTGGCGTCATTAAAAGCAATAACATAATCACTGAGCCCCCACTTTAGTGTTTTCATTCCAACAAAAACATTTTTTGTAAGCGAGTCCATATGAGATTATTGAAAGACTCATTGGGATTTTGAGTCTGACCATGCAGACATTTCTTCAGTAATTCAGGTTTGCCAGGTCTCTGTAAATAGGTTTTATGATATCCATGCCTGCTGCCGGGATGGAATGTTTATGGCTGTATGAACTGTTTGAGTGCTGGACATTGCGGTAATTCGAATCAGGTCCAAGAGGGCAAAGGTGGTGTACTGGTTTTTCATCAGCTGACAGTCTGTGGAAGAATGTAGCTCATACTGCCTACTTCATTTTGAACATTTCCTCAGTATTATTTCTAATGGCCATCCCATATTACTGCTACAGTTCATCAGTCATTTTGTCTTCAGCCTGGCTCTTAAGGTTTTACCATCAGAAAGTTTGTTGTCTCTCAAACTTTGTTTCAACTTTCTCAATCTGGTGCCCATCCTCTTCTGAACTGCTCTTTATAACACAGAAGTCCACAGCCCTCTATATAAAAAATTACCGATTTTATTAGACCTTGAAGTAATGCACGTAAAAATTTTAAAATTTTCAACCGGTGTAGATTTATTTTAAAAAATAAAATAAAATACTTACCATATGAGTTTATATATATTATTCGAAAAATTGCAAATTTTATGAGATAAAATCCGAAGATGTGAAAAAAATTTCCGTTCTAACTCCATTAAAGATCCTCCACCAACTTGAAGAGTCCCCTCTTGACATGCAGGATCCATGGATTCTCGAGGTTGTCTCCATACACGTCCATCCACTCCATACGTTTCAAACGAGAATCGTCCGACCAGGCAACAAGTTTCCAGTCATCAACAGTCCAGTGTCGGTGTTGACGGTCCCAGGTGCGGCCTAAAGCTTTGTGTCGTGCAGTTATCAGGGTACACCAGTGGACCTTCGGCTCCGAAAGCCCATATTGATGATGTTTCGTTGAGCGGTTCGCACGCTGACACTTGTTGATGGCCCAGCATTGAAGTCTGCAGCAATTTGCGGAAGGGTTGAACTTCTGTCACGTTGAACGTTTCTCTTCGGTAGTCGTTGGTCCCGTTCTTGCAGGATCTTTTCCGGCCGCAGAGATGTCGAAGATTTGATGTTTTACCTGATTCGTGATATTCACTTTACACTCGCGAAATGGTCGTACTGTAAAATCCCCACTTCATCGCTACCTCGGAGATGCTGTGGTCCATCGGTCGTGTTCCGACTGTAGCACCAGGTTCAAACTCATTTAAATCTTGATAAACTGCCATTTTAGCATCAGTAACCGAACTAACAACTGCGCCAGACACTTGTTGTCTTTTGTAGGCGTTGCCAAACGCAGCGCAGTATTCTGCCTTTTTATTATCTTTGTATTTGAATAAGCACTCGTATACCAGTTCCTTTGGCACTTCAGTGTAAATCGCGAATTTCTCCCCCAGCGTCCGTAGCTCGAGGTGCAGTGGTTATCGTTGCTGCCCCTGGATCACGGGGTCCCGTATTCGATTCCCGGCCGGCTTCGAGATCTTCTCTGCCGGGGACTGGGTGTTTGTGTTGTCCTCCTCATTTCACCATCATCATCATCATTCGCGACAGTGACTACACTGGACTGTGTAAAAAACTGGGCTGTGAAAAACAATTGGGACTTTGTACTGGCGGTGACAACCGTGCAGTTGAGCGCCCCACAAACCAAATATCAGCATCACATCATCATCTCGCCCAGCGTGAAATCCCAAGCGACTGGATATGAGCGCAGTTGACTCCTATTTGCACAATTATAATAACAAGAAGCAACGCTCTGAGGAGACTGTTGTCGACTATAAATCAACTGCGTTCCTTCCATGTGCCGGGAACGTGTCTTCTAAAATAGGCAGATTGCTTAGGAAGAATAATATTGTCATCTTCCATCCACCAGCTAAGATCAGGGCCTTAGTTGGGTCCGTTAAAGACGATTTGCAATTGAGGAAGGCGGGCGTTTATAAAATTCCCTCTGAGTGTGG
This sequence comes from Schistocerca serialis cubense, assembly GCF_023864345.2. Classification (NCBI taxonomy): domain Eukaryota; kingdom Metazoa; phylum Arthropoda; class Insecta; order Orthoptera; family Acrididae; genus Schistocerca; species Schistocerca serialis. Next base: position 234,724,506 of record NC_064647.1, on the reverse strand, counting down.
CTCTGCACGCATAGGTCAGACGACACGAGCGGTCCAGGAACGCCGTGTAGGACACGGAAGGCACACCCGCCTGCGGCAACCTTTCAAATCAGCAGTGGCAGAACGTTGCGTTTCCATGGGACATTCAATGGAATGCAATATGACCAAAATGTTAGAACCGGTTTCCAGCTTCTGGGACTCTGTAATTAAAGAATCCGGTGGAAATACGTCTTGCTGATAATTTGATGAATCGTGACAACAGCTTTCAGCTTGATAAAAATTGGAATCCCATTATTAAAATGATGCGGTCACAGCGGAATCGATATGCTCAGTCGATACTCAGCGATTAGTTTGTTCATACTTCACGACTGGGGGCAGCACACCCGACTTGGCTGCCTCATCACCACCCAACGCATGCGCCGTAAAATGTCCGTACGATTCGCATGCGCGGAAATTCGCTATACACACCGTGACTGCATCAAGTCTCTTCAGTGCTTCGTCTACTCACCTGAGGAAGGCCGGACGCCTCTGGGCCGAAATATCGTGGCAGAATGTTGATGCGATTCGGCTGCAAACCCGAAAATTACTGCAAGGTCCTTAAAATCGGATTCCTGCAGAAATGTAGAACACATCCTGCGTTCGGATACAGTAAATTTCCTGGAGACAGTAAAGCTTCTAATTTAAATTTTTCGTTTGTATAGACATATTGTTCGTGGTTGCTTTAGAATTCTTGAGGGTATTTTCGTTCTGTCGCTACAACAACAAAAATGCTTAAAGGAGGGAAGGCGAATGCTCGACTTCGTTTTATTACGAGAATCTTAGGAAGATGTGGTTCGTCCATAAAGTAGACGGTGTTTAGAACGCTAGTGCGTCCCCATTCTTGAGTACTGTTTAAGTTTTTGGGATCCTTACCAACTCGGATAAAGGAAAACATCGGAACAGACAAAAAAGGCGTGCTCTCAGATTTGTTACCGTCAGGTTCGATCAGCAGGCAAGCATTATCGAGATGCTTCGTGAACTCAAATGGGAATCCCTGGAGGGAAGATGATGATCATGATGACTGGTTTGTGGGGCGCTCAACCGCGCGGTCATCAGCGCCCGTAAGAAGTCCTAATTTTTACACAGCCCAATTTTTTACATAGTCTGATCTAGCCACTGTCACGAATGATGCTGATGATGAAAACACAAACGCTCAGTCCCCGGGCAGAGAAAATCCCCAACCCGGCCAGGAATCGAACCCGGGACCCCGTGATCCAGAAGCAGCATTATTAGCCACTAGACCACGGGCTGCGGACTGGAAGGAAGATGAAATTTGGAAAATCGGTATTTGAAGCCGACTGCAGAACTTTTCTGCTGCCGCCACTGTACGTTTTACAAAAGGACCAAGAAGAAATTATGGCTGGTACAAAGGCTTATTGGCAGATTTGCGAGTGAACAGGAAAGGAAATGCCTAGTGGTGTACATGGTGCCCTCCGCCGTGCACCGTTTCTTCGACTGATGGGATAGTGTTAGGATATCCTGAACACCTGGACTGGAAGATACTTGAACGCATCCGCCAGTTATCAGGTGCGCATGCTTGCAAAGTTTCAGCAACCCGTATTTACATCTACATCTGTGTTTGCAGGGTGTCCCAGGAAGAATGGTCAGTATTCAGGGATGTGACAGCAACGCTTATTCAAAACTAAAAAGTATTATTCAGTAGATTGTCGGGTTTACATCTGTACAACAGTTAGCAAACATCACACCATGTGTTCTGAAAGGCCGGCCGATGAGGCCGACCGGTTTTACTGGTCTGGAACCGCGCGACTGCTACTGTCGCAGGTTCGAATCCTACCTCGGGCGTGGATGTGAGTGATGTCCTTAGGTTAGTTAGGTTTAAGTAGTTTTAGGGGACTGATGACCTTAGATGTTAAGTCCCATAGTGTTCAGAGCAATCTGAACCATTTTGTTCTAAAAATCATCAATTGAAAAAGACGAAATTTTCGTCATACACGTTTTCGTGGGAGATTGGCAGATGCAGAAAGACGTCGTGTGCTGGCAGCAGGCCTACGCTGCAACACTGCAGCAATGTGTTGCTGTTCCTGTGCAGGCTGTTGAACTACACATTCAGAAGAAAAATGGGAACTTGGAATAATCTCTGTTTCACGCAATGTGCTGAAAATTCTGGTAAACACTTTACGATCAGTAGTTTGACATGTCGCGGATAGTATTTTTACTCAGTAGCGGGAACACTACCTCCGCAGAAGCCGTAAACGTACTTCATATCTGCGTGTTCTACATTTAAACGCAGCCAAAACCTCTCAGACAAGCAGACGCTAAACTATGTCAAAGTTAGCGTAAGGAGGGCTACTCGTGAATCGTTCAGTGAATTCGAAAGTAAAATTCTATGTAACGACTTGACAGAAAATCCTAGAAAGTTCTGGTATTACGTTAAATCAGTAAGTGGCTCGAAACAGCATATCGAGACACTCCTGGATGACGATGGCATTGAAACAGAGGATGACACACGTAAAGCTGAAATACTAAACACCTTTTTCCAAAGCTGTTTCATAGAGGAAGACCGCACTACAGTTCCTTTTCTAAATCCTCGCACGAACGAAAAAAATGGCTGACATCGAAATAAGTGTCCAAGGAATAGAAAAGCAACTGGAATCACTCAACAGAGGAAAGTCCACTGGACCTGACGGGATACCAATTCGATTCTACACAGAGTACGCGAAAGAACTTGCCCACCTTCTAACAGCCGTGTACCGCAAGGAACGTGTAACGCCGGAAATGCATATCCTCCTATTTCCATCTATTGTACTGTAAATTTTTTCCTTATTTTGTTACCTGAATATATGACATTTCTGTGCCTTTATATATTGTAATTGTTTTACTATTTGTATATATATATTTATGCATTTATGTCGATGTATAATTGGTTTGTTTCGTAAATATTATTTGTATTTTTACGCTGGGTCTTGCCTAGGGAAAACTGCTATCGAACGATTACATCGATAGGTTGTGTGAAGAATCAAAGTGTGTAGGATCTTTGGTAGTGTGAACTCTGCCGCGTGGAGCGCGGGCAGAGAGGGAGTCTGGCTGGAGTAGCGAGTGGAGCAGGTGTGTTGTGTGTAGCTCCCGCGAGTTGCCGCGCTTTCGGGGTTTGGCAGCATGTAATTGCGCTCGACTTGCGATGATAGTTTCTGACATGGTGTCGCGGACGGGAAGCATTAGCTGGCGGACATCAAGAGCCCGTTTCGTCTGGTGACCGTGTTGAGAAGAAGGCGCGCCAACATCCAGCTTCTGCAACAGCGGCGGCCGACAATGAGTGACTGTCGCCACCTCCTCGATCGACGGCTTCAAACCTTCAATCAACCAACAAGGAAGACTAAAAGCACGTAAAGTTTCAGACCTCAGCTTTTCAAATTGTTCCATTTGCCTCGCAAAATTACAGCAACTTAGCATGAACCTTTGTTGCTCATTGTCCCAATTGCATTACCAAGCAGGGTCCCTTCCTTTTCCGGAATGAACCCGAGTGTCGTTGAAATTCAAACGCCAGCATCATTCAATTTCACTGCCTTAATTTCAAAGTTCAGTTAAAGTATTCATAGCTGGCTACAATATTTAGATTACACAAGCACAAATTAAGAGTGCGAGTTTTGTTACCATATTTTAGCTTACCTGTGACTGCAGCTCAGCTTGGTACGTACAAAATTTTACTATTGTTAATTGTTCAGAATCATTTAATTCAAATTCAAAGTTAAATCTCTTATTTCTAAATTGCGCAGAGTCAAGTTGCTTTGGAAATGATTGTTGAGGTAGTCCAAGACTAACCGTATTTTACTGAATTTCGATGTGCTTAAGAAAGAAAGCTTCTTATTAATTTCAGTCACTAAATTAACTTTCAGTTTTCTGGTTTTATTAATTCTTCCCGCGAACCATACGCGACTGGAACAGAAAAGGGAGGTAATGACAGTGGCACGTAAAGTGCGCTTCGCCACACACCTTTGTTTGGCTTGCAGAGTAAATATTTAGATATAGATGTGGATGTAGTGGAGATGTATGGCATTTTAGCCAACATGTGTACAAACACAGTAAATCAATATATAAAACGTAGGCTTCCGCGGCCGGTGTCACAATTAATAATATTTTTCTGGGTTTGAGACCGCAGTGTCAAAAATATGTAAAACTACCCATGTTTCGGCCACTATTGCAAGTGACCTTTTTCAGCGTGTTTTGATTTTGGTGAAGCTCGCATACTGGCGAAACACTTTCAGGAGGAAGATTAGAGAGGCAACAGAATCTGCCAAGCGACCCGAGAAGATAAACAGAGAAGACGAGTATCGACTTGCGATGTCTTGGCTGCCAGCAATAACAGCGTCACGGGACGACAGCGCACGTGAAGCAATACACACAGGCGCATGAGAAACAGCAGCGGCCACAGGTACATAAGTGTACTGGCACGCCTCAGCAGGAAAACAACGTCACGTCACAGCTGCCGCCTGGTTTTCCATTCGCCGATTTCTACCAATCACGAGCAGTAACGCAAACACCAATCAAAACGTCAGGTTTCCACCAATGAAAACAAATCACTACAATTGGTAACAATTATGTGTTCTCTGTGGTAACGGAAAGGACTGAATCAATGAAAACACCAGTAAAGAACTTCTAACGTCCCTCTCCTTCATCCTTAACAGCCAATCAGAACTAGACGACAGCGACGTCTGCAGGCATATAAGAAACAAAATTGTCTCATTCAGCAAAAAACAAAAACATCCTAAAGAAGGTCACTTGCAATAGTGGTCGAAACGTCGGTAGTTTTACATATTGACAATGCGGTCACAAACCCAGAAAAATTTTATTGACAGTAAACCAATGTTTCTGCCTTAAACACTCTCAGTCTCTCGCACTTTTTCGGTCGCAACTCACCAACAGTGAGTAGGTAGTTTACTGACAGAAAGACGTCGCGAGCAAAGAGGGAGAAAGCAACGATGTACAGCTAGAATAGACCGTCAGAGAGGTTGTGTGGGTGAGACACAGTAGCCCAAAAAGAAACGTATAAGGAGTGTTCAAATGAAAAGGTGCGAAACGTCGTAATAACCAAACCGGTTGAAATTTGCTCACCTGCTTTGGGATAACCTAGTGAGACATCTAGCGATGTGAATGTAGTGTCATCACCTTCCCCCTGAAGAAATTCACAGCTTTGGCCTCAGCAGGTAAGATGAAGCTCACCCTCCTTTTCGACGTCCAATGTCATCGAATTTCTCGAGTACGGAAAAACCATTAACAGTGGCGTGTACTGTGAAACATTCTTCGTCGATCTGCTGTCGCCGACTTCTCTGACGTAAGATGCTGATGTTGTTATCTACTGTACATGCCAGACTTTTCGTTATATCTACACATCAGATGGAGCAGCCACAAACATCTTCACTGTATCAGTGATTAAACTTCGGCTTTTCATAACAATATTTAATGTTGCACAGTCGATCACCCTTCACTTGTTGGTGCGTTACCAAAACAAGGTACATTACTGGCCATTAAAATTGTTACACCAATAAGAAATGCAGGTGATAAATGGGTATTCATTGGACAAATATATTATACTATAACTGACATGTATTTACATTTTCACGCAATTTGGATGCATAGACCCTGAGAAATAAGTACCCAGAACACCTCTGGGCGTAATAACAGCCTTGATACGCCTGGGCATTGCCTCAAACAGAGCTTGGATGGCCTATAAAGGTACAGCTGCCCATGCAGCTTCAACACGATACCACAGTTCATCAAGAGTAGTGACCGGCGTATTGTGAAGAGCCAGTTGCTCGGCTACCATTGACCAGACGTTTTCAGTTGGTGAGAGATCTGGAGAATTTGCTGACCGGGGCAGCAGTCGAACATTTTCAGTATTCAGAAAGGCCCGTACAGGACCTGCAACACGCGGTCGTGTATTATCCTGCTGAAATGTAGGGTTTCAAAGGGATTGAATGAAGGGTAGAGCCACGGGTCGTAACACATCTGAAATGTAACGTCCACCGTTCAAAGTGCCGTCAATGCGAACAAGAGGTGACCGAGACGTGTAACCAATGGCACCCTATACCATCACGCCGGGTGATACGCCAGTATGGCGATGACGAATACACGTTTCCAATGTGCGTTCACCGCGATGTCGCCAAACACGGATGCGACCATCGTGTTGCTGTAAAGAGAACCTGGATTCATCCGAAAAAATGACGTTTTGCCGTTCGTGCACCCAGGTTCGTCGTCGAGTACACCATCGCAGGCGCTCCTGTCTGTGATGCAGCGTCAAGGGTAACCACAGCCATGGTCTCCGAGATGATAGTCCATGCCACCTGCAAACGTTGTCGAACTGTTCGTGCAGATGGTTGTTGTCTTGCAAACGTCCCCATCTGTCGACTCAGGGATCGAGACTTGGCTGCACGATACGTTACAGCCGTGCGGATAAGATACCTGTCATCTCGACTGCTAGTGATACGAGGCCGTTGGGATCCAGCACGGCGTTCCGTATTACCCTCCTGAAGCCACCGATTTCATATTTTGCTAACAGTCATTGGATCTCGAGCAACGCGAACAGCAGTGTCGCGATACGATAAACCGCAATCGCGATAGTCTACAATCCGACCTTTATCAAAGTCGGAAACGTGATGGTACGCATTTCTCCTCCTTACACGAGGCATCACAACAACGTTTCACCAGGCAATGCCGGTTGGAAACTTTCCTCATGTCAGCACGTTGTAGGTGTCGCCATCAGCGCCTACCTTGTGTGAATGCTCTGAAAAGCTAATCATTTGCATATCACAGCGTCTTTTTCCTGTCGGTTAAATTTCTCGTCTGTAACACGTCATCTTCGTGGTGTAGCAATTTTAATGGCCAGTAGTGTAGCTAATAACCACTTTGGATGTTAGTTATTATTTCAGATCCTTATTTTCGCCGTTACTACTTATCGACACTGTTTCTGATTTTGTATTATTTCTGTCCGATTGGATATGAAACGTTAAATAGCTTTTGAGTCACAATTTACGCTTCGTAATATTTAATAATCGAGCCTTCCGTCATCCAGAGATACACTATGCAGCTTGCCTATGATTATCGTCGACTAATACACACGCTATGGAAGTTACTTCAGTTTTTTTTATTAATGTGGCGTCTTCTGTCGTCGTGCAGCGCCGTGGCACGCGCGGGTGTTTGCAAGTACCAGACACGGTTGCTCGTCATAAATTCAAAAGTAAGGACGATTATATGGCTGTTTCGTTAGCATGAAGTAAGTGGAAAATTTTATATTTCAAGGACACCGTTGCGGTGCTGCTATCGCTGCTAGGTGCTGCTATTACTACTAGGTGCTGCTATTACTGCTAGTAATGAAAAAGTTGTCAAGCACTTTCCTCTAATGTGCTGGTTTGTTAGTGTCTGTCGCAACGGAAAAATATCTTTAGCTAGGACTCATTAAAATGTCGGGTTAAAGATAACAGATGAACGATACAGGCACGTTCCTGGGTAAAAGAAAACACTTAACTTTGACAACGAGGACTGATGGTATAATTTCTTGGAACTCTGACAAGAACTGCCTCGTTAGTAAAACTGAGTACCATTTGTTTCTGCTGCGTGTCAGTTGTGACAAGTACGTCACTAGTTGAGCTGATGTGTGTTTCCAACTTGACGCGATGCGGTTAGAATTTTAAAGTGTTCTGAGTAAGTGGTAGTAGGAAAGACAGAGAGTTAAGGGGAACAGCGTTCACCACCTCTAACGATTTTCGTTGATGGAAGTGTGCAAGCACTGCACAGCCGACTTCTCCGGCGTCTTCGTGAGCTCTAAACGCAAGGCCAGCTTCTGTATCCTGTGCGACTTGCCTGCCTCCATCTCGCCGCCCACACAAACCCTACCCGGGTCAAAAGGGAGGCAAGCCGAAGGCCAGAAGCGAATAGCGAACATTATCAAGTCCCTCACAGAGGGCATTTTCTATGGTGCTACAACTGTATCGCTGCTATTTCATTTAATTACGAACGCTGCTCTGCAGCGTATATTTACTTCGATGGCAAAATTACTTGTACAACGCATATATTCCTTATGTAATAAAATCCAGATTGCTGCTGTAGTAGTCTAATATTAATTTAGTGCGAATTATCCAATTCGTCTAGACTGCCATCTTGAGAGCATCTGTGAAAGTAAAATATCCTTTTTTACTTTCCTATAATGTTGATTAATTGTGCTTCCGGATGTACAGATATGGTATTTGCGTCTGTGTAACATCAGTGGTCTCTGTCACTCTGTATTGTATTAGAATGTGGTGTAGGTATAAGACCCATGCTGTAAGCTGTTTTGTTGTTTGGTTCTGTTGTTAATCGTCCTTTCTTATCATCTGATGTTTTATCGCCAGAAGTGACAAGTTGACAGCTGGGCAGCTATTAATGAAAATTTTACACGTACTACCTAATGTTTTAAAAGTGAACGTACTTGAAGAGACAGAAATCTACATACAGACAATACACCGCCTTCATGATATTTTAGATGAACAGATGGATTTAAAACATGAACTTTTTATACAAAATTTTGTTGAATTTCTAACCGAAGATGACAGAGCCGGCCGGAGTGGCCGAGCGGTTCTAGGCGCTACAGTCTGGAACCGCGCGACCGCTACGGTCGCAGGTTCGAATCCTACCTCGGGCATGGACGTGTGTGATGTCCTTAGGTTAGTTAGGTTTAAGTAGTTCTAAGTTCTAGGGGACTGATGACCTCAGAAGTTAAGTTCCATAGTGCCATTTAAACCATTCTTTTGAAGATGGCAGATATACACAAACAACTACCCACACACGTATCAGTTATAAAGATCATACATACAGCCCAAAATGATAACACCAAGTGTCAGAGATGTGGTTCACATCTAAATTTTCATCTTCGATAATTGTCTATTGACAATGTGCGTAACATTTAGAACTATCTCTTTTTCTGAATTATATACCACCGACAAGAAATTTGTCGACGTTTGCAATATATACTTCTTATTTTTAAATTGTGTTTGTTCACTTAGGATGTTATTTAGATTACTTGCCATATGTGTGATGATGCTCACGTAGCTTGCTTTTTCGGCTCTATGGTTCAAATGGCTCTGAGCACTATGGGACTTAACATCTGTGGTCATCAGTCCCCTAGAACTTAGAACTACTTAAACCTAACTAACCTAAGGACATCACACACATCCATGCCCGAGGCAGGATTCGAACCTGCGACCGTAGCAGTCGCGCGGTTCCGGACTGAGCGCCTAGAACCGCTAGACCACCGCGGCCGGCTTTCGGCTCTATATCTCTGACACATACACTCCTGGAAATGGAAAAAAGAACACATTGACACCGGTGTGTCAGACCCACCATACTTGCTCCGGACACTGCGAGAGGGCTGTACAAGCAATGATCACACGCACGGCTCAGCGGACACACCAGGAACCGCGGTATTGGCCGTCGAATGGCGCTAGCTGCGCAGCATTTGTGCACCGCCGCCGTCAGTGTCAGCCAGTTTGCCGTGGCATACGGAGCTCCATCGCAGTCTTTAACACTGGTAGCATGCCGCGACAGCGTGGACGTGAACCGTATGTGCAGTTGACGGACTTTGAGCGAGGGCGTATAGTGGGCATGCGGGAGGCCGGGTGGACGTACCGCCGAATTGCTCAACACGTGGGGCGTGAGGTCTCCACAGTACATCGATGTTGTCGCCAGTGGTCGGGGGAAGGTGCACGTGCCCATCGACCTGGGACCGGACCGCAGCGACGCACGGATGCACGCCAAGACCGTAGGATCCTACGCAGTGCCGTAGGGGACCGCACCGCCACTTCCCAGCAAATTAGGGACACTGTTGCTCCTGGGGTATCGGCGAGGACCATTCGCAACCGTCTCCATGAAGCTGGGCTACGGTCCCGCACACCGTTAGGCCGTCTTCCGCTCACGCCCCAACATCGTGCAGCCCGCCTCCAGTGGTGTCGCGACAGGCGTGAATGGAGGGACGAATGGAGACGTGTCGTCTTCAGCGATGAGACTCGCTTCTGCCTTGGTGCCAATGATGGTCGTATGCGTGTTTGGCGCCGTGCAGGTGAGCGCCACAATCAGGACTGCATACGACCGAGGCACACAGGGCCAACACCCGGCATCATGGTGTGGGGAGCGATCTCCTACACTGGCCGTACACCACTCGTGATTGTCGAGGGGACACTGAATAGTGCACGGTACATCCAAACCGTCATCGAACCCATCGTTCTACCATTCCTAGACCGGCAAGGGAACTTGCTGTTCCAACAGGACAATGCACGTCCGCATGTATCCCGTGCCACCCAACGTGCTCTAGAAGGTGTAAGTCAACTACCCTGGCCAGCAAGATCTCCGGATCTGTCCCCCATTGAGCATGTTTGGGACTGGATGAAGCGTCGTCTCACGCGGTCTGCACGTCCAGCACGAACGCTGGTCCAACTGAGGCGCCAGGTGGAAATGGCATGGCAAGCCGTTCCACAGGACTACATCCAGCATCTCTACGATCGTCTCCATGGGAGAATAGCAGCCTGCATTGCTGCGAAAGGTGGATATACACTGTACTAGTGCCGACATTGTGCATGCTCTGTTGCCTGTGTCTATGTGCCTGTGGTTCTGTCAGTGTGATCATGTGATGTATCTGACCCCAGGAATGTGTCAATAAAGTTTCCCCTTCCTGGGACAATGAATTCACGGTGTTCTTATTTCAATTTCCAGGAGTGTATATCGATATTTTAACATACATGCACAAATATAACAAAACTACGTCATAGTTGGAAAATGTCATTTACGATCTTATAGAGAGAATAAAAAATTATACTGCAACCAAAGAGGAAACATTTAATTATATTTAGGTGTCGCATGGTAATGAATTACGCCAACATTACCTGGACACAAGGCCAAACAACCGTATCGTGACGTCGTAGCCAAGCGGCGATCGTAATATAGCCTAAAGCAGCCAACATCAAATAAATTGTGTGACTTGTAAGTTTAACGATTTTGGAGTCGATACTTGAATTAGGTTAGTTAATAGAGGAAACACATATAGTTGTTTATATAGAATTGAGGCAAAAACAAATAGGAAAGCATAACTGCATAGATTATACAACAATACTAGTAAATGTATAAACAAAGCTGCTGACGTCTTTGAAATAAATGCATTATTTTAGTGCGTATGAAGCGTTAGGAACATGTGCGGCTTTTTTTAATGTAGCTTGTTTAGTAAAAAAGTTCACGCATTTACAAATGACATTTTCACACTGAGGCATCACGTTCTCTTCATCTATGAGTGTCGCATATGCCTTCAACCAGACAATCGTGGGAGACGTGTTTGGAGGCAACCCGGTCAGGCTAAACGCCTTAGACACACTGTCCAGCGAGTGCAGCAAGGTGGAGGTTACCTGATGTTTCCGGGTGGAATTATGTGGGGCCGACGTACGCCACTGGTAGTCATAGAAGGCGCCATGACGGCTGTACGATACGTGAATGCCATCCTCCGAACTATAGTGTAACCACATCGGCAGCATACTGGCGAGGCATTCGTCTTCATGGACGACAATTCGCGCCCCCATCGTGTACATCTTGTGCATGGCTTCCTTTAGGATAACAACATCGCTCAACTAGTGTGGCCAGCGTGTTCTCCAGACATGAACCCTATCGAACATGTCTGGGATAGATTGAAAAGGGCTGTTTATGGACTACGTCACCCACCAGCCACTCTGAGGGCTCAACGCCGAATCGCTTTTGAGGAGTGGTACAATCTGGATCAACAGTGCCTTGGTGAATTTGTGGATAACATGCCACGACGAATACAGGCATGCATCAATGCAAGAGGACGTGCTACTGGGTATTAGAGGTACCGGTGTGTACAGCAGTCTGGACCACCACCTCTGGAGGTCTCGATGTATGGTGGTACAACATGCAATGTGTGGTTTTCATGAGCAATCAAAATCGCGGAAATGATGTTTATGTTGATCTCTATTCCAATTTTCTGTACAGGTTCCGGAACTGTCGAAACCGAAGTGATGCAAAACTTTTTTTGATGTGTGTTTTATTAGTCACATTATACACTAAGTACAGATGGATCGATGCACATAAAAATAATACATTCGTCCTTCACTAATTTCACCCACTTCTGTAAAGATATTGGACTAACTTAATCTTTCAGTTTCTGAAAATCGTTATATGAAGTTCTTTCTAAATACTCATAGCTGGCAGCAGTAATCTTGATGCATTCCTGAAATATTGCTGCTGCCAACGCGTCTTTTTTTCTTCTGGCTCCTCTATGAATGAACGTGCAGCTGAAGATAAGTAGCCTGGATGGATCGGAAAAATTCCTGTCACGCCATCTGAATCGAGCCGTGGTTTTGAAGGTGAATCAGTAACTGCTCCTTTCCGTGTGTGGCTGACACTTCCCAGATAATGTAGCCGGCTCTGAAATGCTTGTGGCACTCCTTAAAAATGACAAGTGAAGTACATTATTCGTGATACGAATATACTGAAGCCAAGTTATCTGGGAAATAATAGCATTTCGTAATCTAAAACATGTGTTACTAATTTACATTCAAAACAAAACTTGCCACTGAATGATTAATAACTGCGAGATTCTGCCCTGGGATCGAGTGAAGCCATTTCTGTCTCATTACATCGTGTTTAGGAAACTTGATCACTTGAACCTTGTTGCCCGCTGTGTAATTCCCATTAACTTTTCGCGCGCAACACTTGATACTCGCAGTGGAGATGAAACTGCATAATCGCATATGTTGCGTTAAGATCACACAAACACAGCTTAGTAACACACGATATCACTTCTGTCTACTTAAATAACAATCTCATAACAATCACATAGCACAAGTAGTTTCTGTCCCAATACGTTGCTGATACAGGGCGACAATTATTGAACTATATGAAATAAAATCGTCACAACTTGTGAACGGTTTGCGTTGGGGCGTCCAAACTGTACTATTGGTCGCGGGGCATGATGAGAATTAGTATGCGCATTATAGTCTGATTTAGCGACGAAGCCCACTTCCATTTTGATAGGATCGTCAATAAGCAAAACTGGGGACTGAGAACTCTCATTTCGCGACCACGAAGTCTCTTCACCCTCAATGGCTGACTGTGTGGTGTGCAGTGTCCAGTCACCGAATAATCGGTGCGATATTCCTCGTTAGCACGGTGACTACCGAACGGTACGGGAATGTTTTTGGATGGTGATTTCATTCCCATTATCCAAAGTTACCCTGATTTCGACAAGATGAGGTTCATGCAAGACGGAGCTCGGTCCCATTGAAGCAGGAGAGTGTTTAATGCTCTGGAGGAGCACTTCGCGGACCGTATTCTGGCTCTGGGGCACCCAGAGACCACTGGCATGGGCTCGAATTGACCGCCATATTCTGCGGATCTGAATACATGCGACTCCTTTTTGTGGGGTTATACTAAAGACAAGGTGTACAGCAATGACCTAAAACCATTGCTGAGCTGAAATCAGCCCTGCAGCAGGTCATCGACAGCATCGATGTTCCGACACTTCAGCGGGTCATACACAGTTTCGTTATGAAGGCAGGCATATCGAACATATCAAAACCTAAATCCGAATGTATGTTGTGACCTTTGTATGTTGAACCATATCTATGCCAGCCGTAGTTTGTAACTAATTTACGTTTTTTTTTTTTTTCATGTAGTTCAATAACTGTCACCTTGTACAACACAAGACATCTGTTGACATACTCCGCTTCCCGCTGACATCACAACTTCGAAGTCTCGCAGCTGTTGGCCCTTTCCATCTACGTGTTTTGGTCGTGGTCGAAACCGGTAGCAGTGTATAAAAATGTTTAAAAAAATAGCTGCTCTGGTGGATTATCACTTCAGTACAATGCATATAGGATACTTAATTAAATTAGGAAATGAGACGCTTAAAGTAGTAAAAGAATTTTGCTATTTCGGGAGGAAAATAACTGATGATGGTCGAAGTAGAGAGGATATAAAATGTAGACTGGCGATGGCAAGGAAAGCGTTTCTGAAGAAGAGAAATTTGTTAACATCGAGTATAGATTTAAGTGTCAGGAAGTCATTTCTGAAAGTATTTGTATGGAGTGTAGCCATGTATGGAAGTGAAACATGGACGATAAATAGTTTGGACAAGAAGAGAATAGAAGCTTTTGAAATGTGGTGCTACAGAAGAATGCTGAAGATTAGATGGGTAGATCACATAACTAATGAGGAAGTATTGAATAGGATTGGGGAGAAGAGAAGTTTGTGGCACAACTTGACCAGAAGAAGGGATCGGTTGGTAGGACATGTGTTGAGGCATCAAGGGCTCAATTTAGTATTGGAGGGCAGCGTGGAGGGTAAAAATCGTAGAGGGAGACCAAGAGATGAATAAACTAAGCATATTCAAAAGGATGTAGGTTGCAGTAGTTACTGGGAGATGAAGAAGCTTGCACAGGATAGAGTAGCATGGAGAGCTGCATCAAACCAGTCTCAGGACTGAAGACCACAACAACAACAACAACATCCGAGACACTAACCAGGATTAATAGACATGGGTAAGATGCGACGAAGAGCAGCGCGTTCAGTCACGGGATCGCCTAGCTGGCGAGAGAGTGTTGTAGGGACGCACAGCAAATTCCAGCGGCAGACACTGTATTAGACGCGGTGTGCATGACGAAGAGTTCTGCTATTGAAATTCTGATTAAGAGTCGGGTAATATATTGCTCTCTCCCACATACCTCCGGTGAAGCGATCACGAGCACATAATCAGAGAAATTAGGTCTCATACGGAGTTTTAGCGACAACAGTACTTCGCGTGTGGAACATTGAAGGAGGGCATATGAAGGGCTTATTTTAATAGTGGTACAAGTCCATTACCTCCACTTATCTGTCTATAATGCTTCTGCAATTAATGAGCCAAACAAACAGAAAGAAAGGTTCACCTCTAGCAAGAAGCCATATGCTTGAATACTTCTGGTATCTCAACTGCAAATTTTTCAGCGCTCATTTAACTTGAGGACTCTGTATCTCAACATGAACAAAAATGGACTTGCACCACTATTGAAATAAGCCCTTCATATGATGGTAGTACTAGTTTACCCTCCGCCAGCCCGAGTCGGCTTGTGGAGATTAAATGCAGCTGCAGAAAAGCATATTCTTTATAGTTGTCTCACTGCCGTCGTGTCTAGAGATTAACGAATGAACTCGTATAGACTGAAATTTAATCACCAGTTTAGTAGGTGGATACGCGTAATGAACTGTACGGAATGAAACGCAGCGAGGAAAATTTCTGCGAAAGAGGAGTGTCTCTGAAAGAAGTACTGAAGCTTGGCGAAGTTCTACGTGCGTGGATAGGTCGCCCTCCTTCGCCGTCTCATGAATCCACCACTGCTACCAACACTAATTATTTCCACCGTGGTGCCTGCCCGACCGTTTTTTTTTTTTTCTAGCTGATAAACGGTAATATGTTAGGCACACGGCGTGTCAACCAAGTAGTTGTAACCGCACAACCTATGCTTGGACATTTTACGAAATACGATAGTCTTACGTTGACGTCAAAAAACTTATCTGCCGTTGAAACTCCAGATATCGCAGCTACTTAAAAGGGGTGAAACCTCGCTTGCCAAAGTCTTCCCGCACCAGACATCGTCAGCGGAACGTTGCAGGTAAATTAAAGCACTCGTTCTGCGTTTGTTACCATGGTAAGAGCGGCGTTCAAAAAGTAGTGCAACACATTTTTTCCTGAAAGCAGGTTGGTTTTATTCGCGATTCCAATGCACCATATTACTCCCCACCCTTTTGGCTGTAAGACTCTACTTTTCAACACTATCTCCGTTCAGTGCGACGGCCTCACCTCACGCCATCTTACTGGCAGGGCCCGTACGCCCTCATAGCACCTCTGTACTGGTCGACGTCGGAGCAAACGCCTCGCTGCATCAGAAACCTGCTCGTCATCGGCGTACTGCATCCTTCATTGGGCCCAGCAGGTGGGAGTCGGAAGGTGCGATGAACAGTCCAATGAAGTGCGCAGACCCGGGTGAGGCCTCGCTTTGTCATGGGAGAGGAGGTTTCCATGTTTGTGGCGAAGAAAGCGCTGAAGTCGTTTCTTCAATATCCTGAGGGTAGCGCAATACACTTCCTAGTTGGTCGTTGCACCATGAGGGAAAACACCAAACAGAATAACCCTTCAGAGTCCCACATAACTGTCACCATCACTTTACCAGCTGAGGGTGTGGTTTGAACTTTTTCTTCAGAGAGGCGACGCTGTGGCGACAGTCCACAGATTGCCGTTTTGTTTCCAGTTCGAAGTGATGAACCCTTTTTTCAGTGCCTGTGTCGATGTTGGACAAAAAATTGTCACAGTCAGCTTGGTAACGCGCAAGCAATTCCGTACAAATGGTCCTTCGTTGCTCTTTACGGTCTTCTACATCTATATCTACATGGATACTCTGCAAATCACGTGAAACGAGACGACTTGGAGCAGGAGAGGCACCACAGGACATTTTAATTTCTACTGTCTGTACTTTTACAAATAAATTCGTAAAACTTTGTCAGCATGACCAGAAAGGATTCGGGATTCAAATGGTTCAAATGGCTCTGAGCACTATGGGACTTAACTGCTGTGGTCATCAGTCCCCTAGAACTTAGAACTACTTAAACCTACTAACCTAAGGACATCACATACATCTATGCCCGAGGCAGGATTCGAACCTGCGACCGTAGCGGTCTTGCGGCTCCAGGCTGTAGCGCCTAGAACCGCACGGCCACTCCGGCCGGCGTTTCGGGATTCATACTCATAGCAGAGGAAGTTCAAAAGAAATAACAAAACAAACTTTTTATACATGTGAAATTTCATCATTTTTTTCACTTGGTATTGGCTGCATTTGTTGCTGTAGGTACACTTTTCTTCATGAGTAAGAGAGATTCTTCGATGAATTTTGCACAGCATACAAACCATACTTACAGGCGTATGAAACTCTAGAATTTCCCAAATATGTTAAAAACTGTGGTAAAAATTGACATAATTAACTATAAAATTCGAGTTTTCTGTAAACATGAAGTTCAAAACGTAACAGCCCATTCATTTTTCGGTAGATTAAATAAATTCTAGTGTTTCATACACCTGTAAGTATGGTTTCTAAGCTGTGCAAAATTCATCGAGGAATCTCTCTCACTTATGAAGAAAAGTGTACCTATAGCAACAAATGCAGCCAATAGTAAGTGAAAAAAATCATGAAATTTCACCTTTAAAAAATATTATTTTTTTGCGTTTCTGAACTTCCACTGCTATGAGTGTGAATCCTGAATCCTTCCTGGTCATGCTGACAGAGTTTTATGAATTTATTTGTAAAAGTATAGACAGTGTCCTGTGGTGACTCTCCTTCTCGAAGTCGGCCCGTTTGACGTCCTACACCGCCTAAAGCGCCTGGCAGAGGGTTCATCGAACCACCTTCACAATCCTCTCTTATTCCAATCTAGTATAGCGCGTGGTAAGAATGAAAACCTTTATCTTTCCCTACGAGCTCTGATTTCCCTTATTTTATCTTGGTGATCGTTCCTCCCTACATAAGTCGGTGTCAACAAAATATTTTCGCATTCGGAGGAGAAAGTTGTTGATTGGAATTTCTCGAGAAGATTCCGTTGCAACGAAAAACGCCTTTTTTTTTTAGTGATGTGCATCCAAAATCCTGTATCATTTCATTGACACTCTCTCCCATATTTCGCGATAATACAAAACGCGCTGCCTTTCTTTGAACTTTTTCGATGTACTCCGTCAGTCCTATCTGGTAAGGATCACACACCGTGCAACAGTATTCTAAAAGTGGACGGACAAGCGTAATGTAGGCAGTCTCCTTATTAGGTCTGTTACAGTTTCTAAGTGCCCTGCCAATAAAACGCATTCTTTGGTTAGCCTTCCCCACAACATTTTCTGTGTATTCCTTCCAATTTAAATTGTTCGTAATTGTAATACCTAGGTATTTAGTTAAACTTACGGCTTTTAGATTAGACTGATTTATCGTGTAACCGAAGTTTAACGCGTTCCTTTTAGCACTCGTGTGGATGACCTCACACTTTTCGTTATTTAAGGTCAACTGCCACTTTTCGCATCATTCCGATATTTCCTCTAAATCGTTTTGCAGTTTGTTTTGATCTTCTGATGACTTTATTAATCGATAAACGACAGCGTCATCTGCAAACAACCGAAGACGGCTGCTCAAATTGTCTCCCAAATCGTTGATATAGATAAGGAATAGCAAAGGGCCTATAACACTACCATGGGGAACGCCAGAAATCACTTCTGTTTTGCTCGATGACTTTCCGTCAATTACTACGAACTGTGACCTCTCTGTTAAAAGGCGAGGAAGTCAGCGGGTCCACACCTTTGAGTACCGCAACTGGTGGACGAGCACTACCAACGGAGGGGTCCAGTTGAGCAGCCAAGTGTTTGATTCTGATCCGTCGATCACCTCGAGTGAGAGTGTCCGCACGTCCCAACACCGCAGGAGTCACAGCTGTGAGCGGCCGGCCGGGACGCGGGAGATCGGACAGGTTTGTGCACCCTTGTCGTGATGACAACAGGCACCCCGCCCAACGACTCACCGTGCTTTCGTTAACTGCCTCGTCACCGTAGCTCTTCTGCAAGCGCATATCAACATCTGCGATGCTCTGATTTTCCGCCAAAGGAAACTCAACGACAGCTCCCTACTTGGAACGAACCTGTGTTACAGACACCATTTAGATATAGCGGCGCCACCTACCGTAATTTCATGAAACGATAGGGGTTGAAGTGGGCGTATTCGATGGAGTCCCACAACAAATTCCGCCTTTTTTTCAACTGAAATTGGCCGAGGAAAAATATGTGTTGCAGTACTTATCAAACGTCACTCGTATTTGTTACTATTGTCCGCATCAAGATTATACTATGTTGATGTTGTGCAGTCTGAAGACCGATTAGCGGCAGCTCTCCACGATACGCTGTCCTGTGCAAATCCTCCACCTCTGCATACCAGTTTCAACCTCAATTCATTTTAACCTGCTTACACTATCGAGTATCGATCCCCCCCCCCCCTACCTCCCAAACTTCTCTCCATTACCAAATAAACCATTTGGACGCAGCAGTCTCTCGTGGGTACACAAACTCGAGCTGGCGCTGTTTTGGAATACTGAAGACTACGGTGACACTAAACGCCCGCCGCAGAGGCGCCTTCACACACACACACACACACACATACTAGCAGTAATCGTGTCGCTGGCCAGCCGCGCAGAACAGCGCTGTTTTTCAGTTCGCGTCGTTACGACGAGGAACATACGTCTTTTTCGGCCCACAGTTGGCAATGGTTGATATGTTGGACATGCTAGTGAGGGATTCCTGTGCCGAATTCGGTCCAATTGGAGCGCTAGATCATCAAAATCCCGAGCTGGTTGGGGGGACCCTACCCATAACGTTCGAAACGTTCTCAAATGAGGAGAGAATCAGCTACCTTGCTGGCCAATGAAAGGTTTCGCAAGCAGGAAGACAAGCATTGGAAACTCTCGCCAAATGCGGGCGGCATTACCTTGCTGAAATGTAAGTCCAGGATGGCTTGCATGAAGGGCAACCAACTGGGCATAGTTAATCGTCGACGTACCGCTGTGCCGCAAGGGCGCTGAGGACGAAACCCAAAGAGGTCCTGCTTTGAAAAGAAGTGTGCACCCCCCAGACAATCATTCCTGGTCGTCAAGCCATACAGCGGGCGACAGTCATGTTGGTATCCAACTGCTTTCCGGGTCGTCTCCACAAACGTCTTCGGTCTGGAACCTCATTGGCTGGACTACATGTGTCTTCAGTGATGAGCCTCGCCTCGAACTGAGCCCCAATGACCAGCAAAGACGTATCTGCAGACACCCCAGGTGGCGTCTGGACACCAGCCTGAGTGCCGCCCGCCATATGGCCAGGTGATCAGAGCGATGGCCCGGGGTGGCACTTCTTCTCACGGCAGGACCCCTTCGGTCGTCATCTGCGGCACCGATACACCACAGCGGTACGCCGACGATATTCTATACCCCATTTTGTTGTCCTTCATGGCGAGCCATCCCGGGCTTACATATCAGCAAGATATGCCCCCCAGCAGATGACAACATTTTAAAAAGATTGCATTTTAAAAGCTTGTGTTCGTGCTTGCCAAACCCTACCTCCGCCAGGAATGCCTCTGGATCTCTTTTCAATTACCATATGTGTACTAAAGTGTTATTGGTTTGCTCACTTTGTGAAGCTCTTTTTCTTGAATGAATTGTCGATTTTTTTAGAAACTGTGATCACTTGTTTGCCTGAACATGTACATCACATCTGCTGATTTCCGGCCCATTCGGATAACTATTTCATGGTGCGTCGTTTTCGTTTTGTTTTGGAATGTGTTAAAAATTGCTCAAATGGCTCTGAGCACTATGGTACTTAACATCTGAGGTCATCAGTCCCCAAGAACTTAAAACTACTTAAACCTAAGTAACCTAAGGACATCACACACATCCATCCCCGAGGCAGGATTCGATCCTGCGACCATAGCGGTCGCGCGGTTCCAGACCGAAGCGCCTAGAACCGTTCGGTCACCCCGGCCGGTGGAATGTGTTATAATGTGTTTTTAAGGAATAGTGGTGAGGGTCAACTAGTCGCTATTCGTATATTTCTGTACCTCAAAGACCCACCGCCTATGTAATCCTGACAGACAGATGGGAGGTCCTCAGCTGACACAAAACTCGTAACCTCGAGATGTGTCCTTCAACCTATCTTTCGGTTTAGGCAAGTTGTACACTAAGCATCTGTTCTCCCTAATTCGATTCAGTACCACCTCGTCAATTTTCAGATCTGTCCACCTACTCGTCAGCATTCTTCTGTTATATTACATTTTACGAGCTTCTATTCCCCCTTATGTTTATTGTTTACTAGCTGACTCGGCGAACTCTGTTCCGCCTTAAAGCCAATAAACAATCAGATTTTGGATGTTAACTTCAATTTTTTATTAGGAAATACAAATAAAAAATTAAGTATTTTAATGATGTCGGATTAAATTCTAGTTCTTCGATACTGTCTGCCCCACATGAGGTCATTTGGAAACAACTATTGTATTTTTTGGTGTTTGCAAGAAAATGACGTGATTCGGGTGTTCCGCCACAAAGCAGTGAAAGCAATGGCTCAGGTGGCGCAGTCAATAATGGCAGTTTCACTTTCCCACTAAGGCAGCACAATCCGCGCGTTTCTCCGGAAAACTTCAATGCGCCACAATACTCGCAAACAACGTCCATCGGCCCAATGCAGACGCAAGCATGCAAGCAGTAATCGGTGCTGCAATCGTATCTAAACGCTGCTCGATTCAAATCATCACGTGATAAATCTCTTCTTGTGCGTCGAAAATTATCTACATGTTGATCTCTGTGGTTCGCTCTACGATTTCGCATTGACAACCGCGCCGCTTCACGGGCTGCCTCACTTTGCTCTTATGATTGAGAAGCACGAAGCCGAGCCATACTAACGCGGCGCTCTTCACGGGCAATTTGTTGTCCTTCTTCAGTCGTTTCATTCGCAATGTTTTGTATCCTTCTTGCATTACGACTTTGTCGAGAAATATTCGATCGTCTTGGTCGCAGCATTGCTAATGATGATTCAAAGAAAATACAAATTATTTCTTTAAATTTTTAATTAATGATGTATACTGATACTTAACCATAGACGTTTAGCTGTCATTTGCGTTTTGTTATTCCATATTAGATGCGTTTTTGTTATACCACGTTTTATAGTGACGTTTAGCTGACATTTGCATTTTGTTATTCCGTGCCAGATGCGTTTCTGTTATACCACGTTTTATAGCGACGGACGGGATAAAAAGTATCCTATGTCCATCTCCTGGTTCTAAGCTACCTCTCCACCAATTTTCAGCCAAATCGGTCCAGCCGTTCTTGAGTTATAAATAGTGTAACTAAAACAACTTTCTTTTATATATATAGATTGTTCATATTTCAGTTCCATCTAATGCTACACTTCAGACAAATACTATCAGAATAAAATTCCTACACACAAATTCATATTCACTGTCAAAATACATCACTTATTCAGTAACTTTCTCTTGCTGTTGGCACTGTTGATTTTATGTGCTCTCTATTTTGGCTACCGTACTGCACTGGTGTGCAAGACTTAAGGGCGAAATTAACCTTCGCATGATGCGTCAATGTCAAGTAGCATAGCTCGATCAAACCTGGACCATACATGTGAAGAAGTGCTTCAGTATAGTATAGAAGGTAACTGAAGGAAATACACAGTGGGACAAACAGAAATGACATTTTTATTCAAAGATAATAACTGCACCGAAGTCGCCACAGTTAAAGACGGTCCTCTTGAGATTACAAAAGGCTTTACTTGGCCAGGGGTAGACCACAAAAATGAAGCAACTACTTCGGTAGCGGAGTACATGGAAGGTTTTTAGGCTATGCAGCAGAATGTTCACAGCACATAGTTTCGCTTGTGAGTTGCAGCCAGTTGCCAATAACAAGAAGCGACTTATGATTTATTTACTGTGTACATTACAGTCTAAAATCTTAAATTTCTTGTACAACTGTGTTTGTAGTAGCCACAGTTTTGCGTTTTATGAACTGTGTAGCGTATATTTCCGCTGTGTGTTTTACGATTGGCGTCTGTTTTCGTGTCAGCAGTTAGTTTCAGGTGCAGAACTCGTGAGTTGGACAGTGGCTCCCATCTAGGCAGCAGCACTTCCTTTGTAAGTCCTGTGTTTTAAATTAAAAGTTCATTCAGTGGTCCTCTGACCTGAGTATAGATAGGGACTGTGATTTCTGTGTTCAGATGCGAGCAGACTTGAGGACCCTTGACTCACAGCTCCAGGTGGTGCTGGCTTCGGTCGCCCAGTTTGACACCGTTCCCAACAGGCATCACTGTGGGTGGCTGGACGTGGAAATGCAGGCTACGTCCAGCACGACCCTCATGTCGCTCAGTTCTATTGTGACCACCGCCGAATACTGCACACATTAATGATGACCACTCACCCTTGGTTGAGTGGACGGGGGGGGGGGGGGGGGGGGTGATATTTCAAGATGAGGCAGGCAGTGAATGACTTTTTGGGGATCGAACTGAAGGACTTCTTCAGTTCGTTTGAAAAACAGGTTTCTGGGGCTGCCTTTGGCTGACAAAGATCCTGGGCCAGCTGCGGTCGCTCAACCTGTTCCAGAGAAAGCGTCTCGGCCCACAGGATACCAGCATTCACTGAGGGTAGCTTTACTGGTGTTTCTAGTGTCAAGTGCATAATAGGGTATATGGCTGCTGAGGAGACGAAGGAATCCGGCATGCACTCTGTTTGCGCATACCGGGATGAGTCAGAACGAGTGCTTTGGGATGCCATGAAGAGCACAGGGAGCGGCCAGCTGCAGGTGGTCGCTCATGTCGTTACTAACGATGTGTGTCGCTTTGGATCATAACAGATTCCTTCTGATTTCGGCTGGCTAGCTGAAGAGTTCCGGTCTTGGCTGAGAGACGAAGCAGAGCTGACCATCTGTAGCGTCGTCAACACAACTGACTCAGGGCCTCTGGCACACAGTCAAGTGGAGGCTCTGGAGAGGCTCAGTCGGTTCAGTGACCGCGAAGGCTGCTGACTCCTCATCTGCGCCGTAGGGCGGTGGTGTTTTGGTTCAAAATGGTTCAAATGGCTCTGAGCACTATGGGACTCAACATCTGAGGTCATCAGTCCTGTAGAACTTAGAACTACTTAAACCTAACTAACCTAACGACAGCACGCACATCCATGCCCGAGGCAGGATTCGAACCTGCGACCGTAGCAGTCGCGCGGTTCCAGACTGAAGAGCCTAGAACCGCTCGGTCACGCCGGCCGGCGATGGTGTCTTGGGTTCCGCTTGATAGCAAGTGACGGCCACTCGAGTAGCGAGGGCTACATGGAGAGTACTGGGCGGTTTTTTAGGTTAAATGGTCTCGGAAAACTACAGGAAGGACGTCAGTCTAGAAGGGTGCAGGGCAAACAGAGGAAAGGAGACCTAAAATCAATCGATACTATCAATTAGACATAAAGTGCGAAACGAGTCGTGATCATATTGTGGCATTTTATTTTACAGATCCGCCATGATCAAACAAACTTTTACACTTCACTATTACCGGTTTCGGCTACTGCCATCTTCAGACCTGTTACAAACAAAAACGGGGTGTAATCACCTAAGGTCAGTTTGCTGGAGCTAAATCTATAAAAGACCTGGTGCTACAGAAGAAAATAAAATAGTCTTTACAACGGTGCATACCAGCCATGCATATCATAAAATTATGCTGACACAGGTATCAACGTCAAATTATACATGTACGTACATAGCAAGTGTTGGTGATGATCTGGATTCGTCTGGAATTTATACAATAACCGAGGCCAGCAGAGAGTACTCTGACTAGGGCACATGAGTGACAAGTATCTCAAATTTAATAGTTAAAATGCAGTATGCGTCGTCATTAATTAAAATTATTTCATATGGCAAATACAGCATCTGAAAATAAAACATGGACCGATATACAACATGTGGAATTAGGTCCGACTTAAAAATCCACATAAAAGGTGCAAATAGTAACAATGGGAAGTTCCTAGCCTGGCAAAGTAAAACACACAATTGTGTAAAAGCCAATATAAAATGTTTAAACATAAAATCACATCCGTAAATGGAGATCTTCCAGCACGAAAAAAAACAATTAAACCATAACCATGAGCGTAAAGACAGTGACTGACTATTAATTAAAATCTCGATAACCGCTAACACATCCGGAGTGGGACCTCGGCGCCTCGTGGCTTCTTCGTGTGAGGTCCTTGTTTTGTGGTGGCGGCACCAGCGGACGAGGGGCCCGCCTCCTCGCCGCTGCTGGCCGGCGCACACGACCGCGTGCCGAACTGCTGGAACCAGCAGGTTTCTGAAAAGAAAAAATAAGTATTCTGGTTAAACTCATTCTGTTCATTCAGCAGTTATTCCGATTGCCGTTTTCTGCGAACATAAGTCTCCATTTCCTCGAGTAGTTTCAGTGATTGCCCCTTTGGCGCCCTACGAAACACTTTCGTATTATT
Source organism: Schistocerca serialis cubense (assembly GCF_023864345.2). Lineage (NCBI taxonomy): Eukaryota > Metazoa > Arthropoda > Insecta > Orthoptera > Acrididae > Schistocerca > Schistocerca serialis. Next base: position 234,699,433 of record NC_064647.1, on the reverse strand, counting down.
GTCTATTTTTCTTGCCCACTGTTTTCTCTACCACAAATGTATACCGAAAGCGCTCTTGTTTTGGTTACACGCATGCTCTCTAAAACGTGTGTTGAAACTTCTTCCTGTCTGGCCGATATAAAACTTGTCACAGTCTTGGTAGTTTAGACACTAGATTCTAAATATTTGTTACTGTTGTTGCCAGCTTTGTGGCGTAACCTACAACTAATTGTACTTTTCGTTTGAAATCCAATTTTCACCTTCGTTTTTCTGCAACCCGTGCAATTCCGTCGAAAAGTGCACCATTGTATGACGTAGCAACAGACTTCTTGTCCTCTGGTTCTATCGTCTCCTTCTTGTCACGTATTTTTGACTTTAGTTTATTACAAAGATTCATTGCATCGCGGTCCTTATACCCCTTTGCCTTGCCTACTTGTCTAACCACATTTAATTCTTCTACTTCGTCGTTAGGGGCGAGTCGCAGTTTTAGCATCCCGTTGATCATGCCCACTTATGCTTCGTAGTGTGACGTCATTTCACATCTATAATCGTGTCAGTATCCGTCGTCTTTCTAAATATGCTTATCTTATGCCTTTCATCCCTTTTTGTTTACCTATCATCCAAAATACTTATACTTCCTTCTTTTACCAGTTCCGTTGAGAAGTTAATTTTTTCGTGTATCCCATCCATTCTTTCTGCTACCTTGCGTTATCTCCTTTCTCACGCAGTGGGCAACAATTTGTCGGGTGTTTTAGCTGAGTCATAAACGAGCTAGAAACTAAGTTTTTGAACAAAATCCTGACGTCTGTGAAAAAATTGTCTATTATAGACCTTATGTACACGACATTATACTACAGTACAAAGATGTCGTACGTATATATATATATATATATATATATATATATACTATGTGACCAAACGTATCCGGACACCTGGCTGAAATTGACTTACAAGTTCGTGGCGCCCTCCATCATCGGTAATGCTGGAATCCAAAATGGTGTTGGCCCACCCTTGACGACAGCTTCCACTCTCGCAGGCACGCGTTCAATCAGGTGCTGAAAGGTTTCTTGGGGAATGGCAGCCCATTCTTCACGGAGTGCTGCACTGAGGAGACATATCGATGTCGGTCGGTGAGGCCTCGCACGAAGTCGGCGTTCCAAAACACTGCAAAGCTGTTCTATAGGATTCAGGTCAGGACTCTATGCAGGCCGGTCCATTCATTACTGGGATGTTATTGTCGTGTAACCACTCATCCACAGGCCGTGCATTATGAACAGGTCCTCGACTGAGTTGAAAGATGCAATCGCCATCCCCGAATTGCTCTTCAACAGTGGGAAGGAAGAAGGTGCTGAAAACATCAATGTAGGCCTGTGCTGAGATAGTGGCAAGCAAAACAACAAGGGGTTCAAATTTCCTCCATGAAAAACACGACCATACCGTAACACCACCGCTTCCGAATTTTACTGTTGGCACTACACGCGCTGACAGATGACATTCACCGGGCGTTCGCCATACCCACACCCTGCTATCGGATCGCCACATTGTTTACCGTGATTCGTCACTCCACACAACGTTTTTCCACTGTTTAAGAGTCGAATGTTTCCGCTCCTTACACCAAACGAGGCGTCGTTTGGCATTTAGCGGCGTGATGTGTGGCTTATGAGCAGCCGCTCGATCATGAGATCCAAGTTTTCTTACCTCCCGCCTAACTGTCATAGTATTTGCAGTGGATCGTGATGCAATTTGGAATTCCTGTCTGATGGTCTGGATAGATGTCTGCCTATTACACATTACGATCCTGTTCAACTGTCGGCGGTCTCTGTCAGTCAAGAGACGAGGTCGAAGTGTACGCTTTTGTGCTGTACGAGTCCCTTCACGTTTACACTTCACTATCACATCGGAAACAGTGGACCTATGGATGTTTAGCAGTGTGGAAATATCGCGTACAGACGTATGACTCAAGTGACACCCAATCACCTGACCGCGTTCGAAGTCTGTGAGTTCCGCGGAGCGCCCCATTCTGCTCTCTCACGATGTCTAATGACTACTGAGGTCACTGATATGAAGTACCTGGCAGTAGGTGGCAGCACAATGCACCTAATATGAAAATTTGTTTGTGGGGCTTCCTGATACTTTTGATCAGCTTCCTGATACTTTTGATCACATAGTGCATTTGTTAGGATTCTATATGCATTGGGTCCTTGAGGCAAATAAATACACGGACAGAGAGTAATTAACCCTAATCACTTAATTCCTTAAAAACAGATTATAATACACTCTGAGACAAAAAAAAGCCTCGCTCCACGAAGTGAAAAACGTATGTTTTTGGACGTGTGCGGATACTTTTGATCACATAGTGTGTACATATACATAATTATATTTTCCGATGAATACTTTGGGAAAAGAGCCGTTGCTCTGAATTCCTACAAGTTTACTGGCGCAGGCGTGGATTGGCCTCTGTATTCACCCAATCCGACTTCTTGTGACTACTTTTGTGGTGGATATTCAATGACTCTATCCACCAGAACCGTCCTACCACGCAGGTCGAAAAAAATGGTTCAAATGGCTCTGAGCACCACGGGACTTAACTGCTGAGGTCATCAGTCCCTTAGAACTACTTAAACCTAACTGACCTAAGGACATCACACATATCCATGCCCGAGGCAGGATTCGAACCTGCGACCGTAGCGGTCACACGGTTCCAGACGGAAGCGCGTAGAACCGCACGGCCACACAGGCCGGCCACGCAGGTCGAACTTGAGGCACAGACCATCTGTGTGGCAGCGGAATCCGTTTCCTCTGCTGTGAGCTGTGAACATTTTGAAGAGATTGTGAGGTGATTGCAAAGGACGATTTCATGCACGCATACTGATATGGGCTTTACAGCATACATCACCATCCTTTAGCAGCTATTGCGTCTACCACTCGTACTTCGAAAATAAATACAGGGTGTATCAAAAAGAATCATCCTATCTGGTTGGTCTATATTTCTGAAACAAATAAACATATTCAATAAACTGGTACTTCGAAACAATTTATAAAGCTTCGACAATAAATACAGGGAGTATCAGAAAGAATCATCTGATTTGGCAATCTGTATTTCTGAAAGTAATAAACATATACAATGAATTTCGTTTTTTGATAAATGGGAAGCTCAAAAAGTTTTTTTTTTCATACCTTTTCATAGGTGTTCAGTATGACACCCCTTGAGATGCACGGCATATGTTAATGCGGTATTCAAACTGTTCCCACACTGCAACGACCTGTATTGTGTTACAACTTCCACAGCTGCTGTTATTTGATGTCTCAGTTCATTGATTGTTGTTGGTAACGGAAGCACATAACCAGAGTCTTTTATAAACCCCTACAAGAAATAATCTACATCTACATCTACATCTATACTCCGCGAGCCACCTTACGGTGTGTGGCGGAGGGTACTTATTGTACCACTATCTGATCCCCCCTTCCCTGTTCCATTCACGAATTGTGCGTGGAAAGAACGACTGCTTGTAAGTCTCCGTATTTGCTCTAATTTCTCGGATCTTTTCGTTGTGATCATTACGCGAGATATATGTGGGCGGTAGTAATATGTTGCCCATCTCTTCCCGGAATGTGCTCTCTCGTAATTTCGATAATAAACCTCTCCGTATTGCGTAACGCCTTTCTTGAAGTGTCCGCCACTGGAGCTTGTCCAGCATCTCCGTAACGCTCTCGCGCTGACTAAATGTCCCCATGACGAATCGCGCTGCTTTTCGCTGGATCATGTCTATCTCTTCTATTAATCCAACCTGGTAAGGGTCCCATACTGATGAGCAATACTCAAGAATCGGACGAACAAGCGTTTTGTAAGCTACTTCTTTCGTCGATGAGTCACATTTTCTTAGAATTCTTCCTATGAATCTCAACCTGGCGCCTGCTTTTCCCACTATTTGTTTTATGTGATCATTCCACTTCAGATCGCTCCGGATAGTAACTCCTAAGTATTTTACGGTCGTTACCGCTTCCAATGATTTACCACCTATGGCATAATCGTACTGGAATGGATTTCTGCCCCTATGTATGCGCATTATATTACATTTATCTACGTTTAGGGAAAGCTGCCAGCTGTCGCACCATGCATTAATCCTCTGCAGGTCCTCCTGGAGTACGTACGAGTCTTCTGATGTTGCTACTTTCTTGTAGACAACCGTGTCATCTGCAAATAGCCTCACGGAGCTACCGATGTTGTCAACTAAGTCATTTATGTATATTGTAAACAATAAAGGTCCTATCACGCTTCCCTGCGGTACTCCCGAAATTACCTCTACATCTGCAGATTTTGAACCGTTAAGAATGACATGTTGTGTTCTTTCTTCTAGGAAATCCTGAATCCAATCACAAACCTGGTCCGATATTCCGTAAGCTCGTATTTTTTTCACTAAACGTAAGTGCGGAACCGTATCAAATGCCTTCCTGAAGTCCAGGAATACGGCATCAATCTGCTCGCCAGTGTCTACGGCACTGTGAATTTCTTGGGCAAATAGGGCGAGCTGAGTTTCACATGATCTCTGTTTGCGGAATCCATGTTGGTTATGATGAAGGAGATCACATACAGTCATGTCCAGTGACCTTGGAGGACAGTAATGTAAGGTTTCAATCATTTTCAATCACATGGTGTCCGCCCCTGGTAGCTGAGTGATACCGGCACGGTAGCTCAGCGTGTTCGGTCAGAGAGCTGGGTGACCTCTGTAATAAAAAACTGAGCCGAAGGATCAACAAACGAACTTTAACGGATGTCATGCGATGTCCGCAACGACCCAAAAGAACGATCAAGAACGAACAAAATTAAGAAAAAAGAAAATGGTCAGCGTGACGGAATGTCATACCTAACGGCCCGTGTTCGATTCTCGGCTGGGTCGGAAATTTTCTCCGCTCAGGGACTGGGTGTTGTGTTGTCATTTTAATCATCATTTCATCCCCATTGACAAGCAAGTCGCCGAAGTGGCGTCAACTCGAAAGACTTGCACCAGGCGAACGGTCAACCCGACTGGAGTCCCTAGCCAAACGGCATTTCCATTTTATCATTTGGTCCATTGCGACCGGTCCATCGTTCGCTGATCCTTTGATTTAAAAATTCCTGCCCTTCCAGATGCCAGTGTGGCGGTGCCCCATCCTGTTGGTAAATGAAGTCGTTCGAATCAGTCTCCGACTGTGGAAAAAAAAAGTTCTCAACCATATCGAGATATGTGCTCCCTGTAACAGTGTTCTCGGCAAAGAAAAATGTATCGTACACCTTTTCCTGTGAATTTGCACAAACCACAGTAAATTTTGGAGAGTCCCTCTCAAATTGTACAACCTCATGTGGTTCTGTACCATATATTCTCACATTATGACGGGTCACCTTTCCATTTAAATGGAATGTTATCTCCTCACTAAACAGCAAGCGTCGAAGAAAACTGTCGTCCTCCATCTTGCCAAGAATGAAATTACAGAACTCCACCTTCACGAACAGCTTGCAGTAACTGAATTTTGTACGGTTTCATGTGTAAACGTCGACGCAACACACGCCAGACGGACAACGGGGACATGTTGAGCTGTAGAACTGCACGGCGAACGGATCTGTGCTGTCTCCTTGTGAAACTGCGGTGGATGCGTTCGAAGTCTGTGTCAGACTCTTGGGGACGATCCGGCGATTTGCCTTTGCACAAACAATATGTTTCTCGGAATTGTTCATGCCATCGTGTAATGCTCTGTGCTGTAGGAGCATCCACATCATTATGATTATTATGTAGCATTCTGCCTAGTGGCAGGTCCATGTCTTCGTACAGAGAATTTCTGATTCCACTGTTCCCTGTCTTCACCTTCTTCCTTCAGTCTGTTGTATCTCCTTCCAGCTTTCATGTCGTCCAGATGTTAAATTCTTCTTCTTCCCCGTCCTGCGTTTCCTCTAAGTTTCTCTTCGATGACATCTTGTATGAGTCCCTCGTGTCTAAGTACATGTCCAATCCAGTTGGCCTTTCTCTGAAGAGTTTTACGCATAATACTTCTCTTCTCTCCTACTCGTCGCAGTGCATTGTCATTTTTTATGCGATCTGTCCACTTTATCATTTCCATTCTCCTCTAGCACCACGTTTCAAAGCTCTCTAAGTATTTTTTCTTCTTCTTTCTCACGGTCCATGTCTCTGCTCCATACAGTGAAATGCTCCAAATGTAGCACTTTATCAGTTTTTTCCTCAATGCCAACCTCAACTTGTTGGTCAGCAGAGCCCTCTTCTTGTTGAAAGCAGCTTTGGCCACGGCGATTCTTGCTCGGATTTCGTTGGTGCAGTGGGCATCCATTGTGATAAAACTTCCCAGGTACTTGAACTGATTCACATTTTCCAGTTCCCGATTGTCAACAGTTATCTCCATGTATTTCTCACATTTTGATATGTGCATCACTTTTGATTTTTCGATGTCGATTTCCATGCCGTATTCTCTTCCCGTTTCCAAAAAATTGTTCATCATGTGTTGCAGCTGTCTCTGATTTTTGGCGAGCATTACCAGGTCGTCTGTATACTTGACGGTGTTGAGGGGACGTCCTCCTACTTTGAAGTTTCTCCATCCTTTCAGCGCTTCTCTCGCCAGCATTTCTCTGTACAGGTTAAAGAGACTTGGCGACAGACAACATCCTTGTCTCACTCCCCTTCCTATTTCCACATTGTCTGCATAGCTCAGGCGTACCTTTACACTTTGTCCCAGGTACAAGTTCCTTGTAAGTCTCCGATCTCTCCAGTTGACTCCTACTTCCTTAAGGATGTTGATCAATACATCCACACCATACCTAGTAGAAAGTCACGCTGAACAGTTATTATTGACCCGCACTGCGCAAAACCCAGAACACAAAACACTTTCTGTTGTCCCGGCACCAGAACTGAAGTGAGCACACACTGCCGCTACCTAGCGGGAACCGTGTGAAACTCGAGAGTTTGCTCTTTACAACAGTACGTCGTTCGCGCACATATCTCAAATAACATAATACACTCCTGGAAATGGAAAAAAGAACACATTGATACCGGTGTGTCAGACCCACCATACTTGCTCCGGACACTGCGAGAGGGCTGTACAAGCAATGATCACACGCACGGCACAGCGGACACACCAAGATCCGCGGTGTTGGCCGTCGAATGGCGCTAGCTGCGCAGCATTTGTGCACCGCCGCCGTCAGTGTCAGCCAGTTTGCCGTGGCATACGGAGCTCCATCGCAGTCTTTAACACTGGTAGCATGCCGCGACAGCGTGGACGTGAACCGTATGTGCAGTTGACGGACTTTGAGCGAGGGCGTATAGTGGGCATGCGGGAGGCCGGGTGGACGTACCGCCGAATTGCTCAGCTCGTGGGGCGTGAGGTCTCCACAGTACATCGATGTTGTCGCCAGTGGTCGGCGGAAGGTGCACGTGCCCGTCGACCTGGGACCGGACCACAGCGACGTACGGATGCACGCCAAGACCGTAGGATCCTACGCAGTGCCGTAGGGGACTGCACCGCCACTTCCTAGCAAATTAGGGACACTGTTGCTCCTGGGGTATCGGCGAGGACCATTCGCAACCGTCTCCATGAAGCTGGGCTACGGTCCCGCACACCGTTAGGCCGTCTTCCGCTCACGCCCCAACATCGTGCAGCCCGCCTCCAGTGGTGTCGCGACAGGCGTGAATGGAGGGACGAATGGAGACGTGCCGTCTTCAGCGATGAGAGTCGCTTCTGCCTTGGTGCCAATGATGGTCGTATGCGTGTTTGGCGCCGTGCAGGTGAGCGCCACAATCAGGACTGCATACGACCGAGGCACACAGGGCCAACACCCGGCATCATGGTGTGGGGAGCGATCTCCTACACTGGCCGTACACCACTGGTGATCGTCGAGGGGACACTGAATAGTGCACGGTACATCCAAACCGTCATCGAACCCATCGTTCTACCATTCCTAGACCAGCAAGGGAACTTGCTTTTCCAACAGGACAATGCACGTCCGCATGTATCCCGTGCCACCCAACGTGCTCTAGAAGGTGTACGTCAACTACCCTGGCCAGCAAGATCTCCGCATCTGTCCCCCATTGAGCATGTTTGGGACTGGATGAAGCGTCGTCTCACGCGGTCTGCACGTCCAGCACGAACGCTGGTCCAACTGAGGCGCCAGGTGGAAATGGCATGGCAAGCCGTTCCACAGGACTACATCCAGCATCTCTACGATCGTCTCCATGGGAGAATAGCAGCCTGCATTGCTGCGAAAGGTGGATATACACTGTACTAGTGCCGACATTGTGCATGCTCTGTTGCCTGTGTCTATGTGCCTGTGGTTCTGTCAGTGTGATCATGTGATGTATCTGACCCCAGGAATGTGTCAATAAAGTTTCCCCTTCCTGGGACAATGAATTCACGGTGTTCTTATTTCAATTTCCAGGAGTGTAGTTATGATTTTTTTTAATCGGACGATTCTCTTTGATGCACCCTGTGTATCGTTTGTTGCCTATTTTCATGTTATTTTAATTGCGCTGTGTTTGGTTCTGACATCGTCCTGTCGCCGTGGCGTGCCTGCAGCGATGCTGACGCTGTGGGTGATCCTCTCTGCCGCCATGCTGCTGACCTGCCAGGCTCAGCACGAATGCGGGCCCAACGTGGTGCCGCTGTCGACGGTTCCCGGGAAACCCTGCAGGCTCCGCGTCACCAGGGGTGAGTCAGCGACGCGCTCGGCTAACAGCTATCTGTCTCGCAGCGTCCGCCGTAAGCGACGACGTAGCGCATTTTGCCACATCGAGCTGGGAACGTGTTTTATGTAGCGATGCTGTTAACCTCACTTAGGCAAGCCAAATATTGTGATGCTGGATTCTTTATGCTATCACTTTGATGATAATAATTGGTTTGTGGGGTGTTCAACTGCGTGGTTATCAGTGCCTGTACAAATTCCCAATCTTTTCATTGCCCAGTCTCGCCACTTTCCCGAATGGTGATAAAATGTTGAGGACAACACAAACCCCGAGAAAAATACTCGACTCGGCTGGGAATCGAACCTGGGGCCTCACGATCCAGAGGCGGCAATGCTAGCTACTAGACCACGAGCTGCGGACCTATCACTTTGAGAATTTCATTTACATAAACTACATTTACTTACTGGTAACACTCCACCTACGGGTGGTGAACAGAAATTTGGGAAGAACATGAACACAACACAGTGCAATGTCTAATAAGGTGTAGGAAGACAGTTGGCATTCAAATTAGGTTCCAGTCGTCTCGGAATCAATAAACAAGACTCGAGACTGTTAGGGCACGGTCGATGTACAAAAATGTCCCCTAAGGTTTCCCCTCCGGCTGTGGAAGACATCTTCAGAGGTAAATATGGATAAATCTTCCGTAGCGCTGTGGCTTTACCAAAAGGGTGATCACGAAATAAAATTCACTAAGATGAGTGACATATCGAAGACATCGCATTATCATCCACATATGTGTAGAGAGGCTACTCGAATCTACGAACACCAAAATAATTTTAACAGAAAAGAGGAAGGTGTTAAATTAGACAAAATTTGAACGTCAGAATTGCAGCATAAGAATGACGACAGATTACTTTCAGTCGAGAATGTTGGCAATACCAGCGATAACCTCGTAGCTAACGTCACGTGACAGACTGTCGTGCCCTCTGAACTGCGCATATAATCGGCGCTCTCTCGGGTTCTCGAAACATCCACTCTCTTTGCCCCCTTCTCTCCCCCGAGTCCTTTTACATTTCCCTCCTCTGCTTCCTCTCATTCCCACTCGCGTCTGCCCTTCTCCCCCTTTATTAGTCCTCTCCCTCCTTGGTTCCCCCCCTTTTCGTTTTTTCCTCTCCTCCCTCCTTGTTTTTCCCCCTCCTCCAGGTCCACCCCCCCCCCCCCCCACCATCTGCCTTTGGCTTGGGAGTGCCATATTTGTGCTTTTACAGTGTGTGTTTTCCCAGTGAGTGTTCCGTGTTGTGTCTTTTGGGAAGTGTAGCAAACAGCAATCATACTGTCGCTGGGTGTGATTTTTTTTTTTTTATGTCTTGCGAACAGAAACCAGACTGTCGCCCTGTTTTTTCATGGTGTGTCTACTATGTTACTTGTCTGATTCCTGTGTATTTTATCAACATTGCCAACCCCTTTTGCTTCCTGTTTTAACTTTCCGCATTTTTACACCTTTTACACTTTAAGTCACCATTTTATCGCCTGTTTTTCCTTGTTTCTTTCTTCTTCCTTTTTTTAAAAAAAGTCTGTAGGCTGTAAAGCAGCGTACTAAGCTGCTGCCAGCCCGCCCCCTTGGGGGGGGGGGGGGAATTGAAAATCAATAAGGGAAAAAAAAGGGTTCTCGTTGCAGTTAGCCATTTTACCTCTGAAGATGTCTCCTGCAGTCGGAAAGGAAACATGAGGAGAAAGTTTTGTACGTCGACGCGGACCTAATAGCCCGGAATTCTTACGCGATGTCAGCACCAGCCGTGTAAGCTTACACTGTGTATACACAAGATGAATGACCTAAAGCTTGCACCGCAAATATTACTGAAGTGGAAAGTTCTATTGATTGGCAGACAGGGGCTCGTATTGTTATCCAATAAACAGATTGTAATGACACTCATACAGTGCATTTTTGTTCAAACATACTCTTTTTTAAATGGAACAGGGTCTATTGACATTAGCTAATTAAAAGTAGGGTAAATTAGAATCTCAGTCGTGTTTTGTTGCACGATTCTAGTGCAAGTCGTTTACGAGATACTGTACTGTGAAAAGTTCCCACACAAAAACTTGTACGAGGGTAAGCCAATTATCATCCGCAAAGCAGTTATAAAATTTTATTGTCATCAAATAGGAAACTTAAAAGAACATCATTTTTCGACATAGTCTTCTTGCGATTCAACGCACTTGCTTCATCGTTGTACAAGCTTCCTGGTGTCCTCAGAAAAGAAAGTTCTTGGGTGAGCTGCGAGCCAGGAATGCACCGCTTCTTTCACTGCTTCGTCCGAGGCAAATCGACGGCCCTTTAATGCCTGTTTGAGTGGACCAAACAAGTGATAGTCAGGAGGGGCAAGATTGGGACTATTTGGATGATGATCCAGTGCTTCAAATTTGAGTTTCTGGAGCGTTTCGGCAGTGTGGACAGCAGTATGCGGACGGACATTGTCGTGCAACAACACAACACCTTTTGACAGCAGTCCTCGGCGTTCTCTTCGAATTGCAGACTTTAGCTTGACAGTAAGCATCTCACAGTAACGTACACTGTTTATTGTTGTACCCCTTTCTCCATAATGTTCCAGTACTGGACCGTGTGCGTCCCAAAACGCCGTAAGCATCAATTTTCCTGCGGACGATTGGGTCCTGAACTTTTTCTTGCTTGGCGAATTTGGAAGTTTCCCTTTCATACTCTGCTGTTTACTCTTCGGCTCGTAATGATGGATCCATGTTTCGTCACCAGTAATGATCCCGTCTAAGAAGTTGTCCCCTTCGTTACCGTAGCGATCCAATTGTTTTTTTGCAGATATCCAAGCACGTTTGTTTATGCAACTGTGTGAGTTGTTTTGGGACCCATCTTGCACAAATGTTATGAAACCCAAGTCTGTTGTGGATGATTTCGTAGGCAGAACCGTGACTAATTTGCAGAAGTTGTGCCACTTCGTCAATACTTAATCGTCTGTCTAAGAGAATCATTTTACGTGAACGCTCAATGGTTTCTTCATTCGTGTCGGTAAACGGTCGTCCGGCTCCTTCATCGTGCGTAACACTTGTGCGACCATTTCGGAATTTTTCAGTCTATTCGTAGACACTCGGTTTTGGCAAAACACTGTTCCCGTACTGTACCGAAAGTCTTGAATGAGTTTCGGCCCCTGATACGCCTTCAGACCACAAAAAACGGACCACTGAACGTTGCTCTTCTTTGGTGCAAATAGACAGCGGAGCAGCCATGATTAACAGCACGACAGCGATAACAAAATTAACCCTGCAGCTTGAAAATTGCAAAGATATAACAACAAATAAAGAAAGCATGCGTCATCAACGTAAAACGACAGTACTACCAATATAAACAATAATATAACTAAATTGCGGATAATAATTGACTTACCCTCGTACAATACTGTGATAACACGTACTAAAGAACAAAAAAAGTGCGTACACTAGTTATGTGGACTCTGACCAGTGACGAGACAACTGAGCATCACAGGTTGTGTTCAAATAGACCACCGGCAGCGGCAATACACGCTTGCAGTCTGTTACGGCACGGCTGCTGCACGCGTGGTAGCATTGTCCGAGCAGGCTACAGTAACACGTCGTTGCATGTCATCGGGTCTAGTTGTAGAGACCGCCTTTCAGCTCTCGCCGCAGAAAAAGTCTGCAGGTGTCAAACCCATGGAACGGGCCAGCCACGGTAAAGGTCCGCTGCATCCAATCCAAAAATTTGTAAACAATTCGTGAAGACACGCTGTAGTACTTTGCGCACTATAGGCTGGTCAGTCATCAAGATGGAACCACAGGTTACTCCTGGTCTACAGAGGAACGTCTTCTAGCGTCTGTGGAAGACGGCTTGTTAGGAGGCCGCGATACTAGTGCGCGTTCAGTGTTCCATATAAGAAAAACTGGCCTATGAGCTGACGGTTCTCTAACCGCACCACACGTTTGCACTCCACGTGCGATGACGTTCCACCTGAAGAAACGAACGGGGACTGTCAAAAGACCTATAGTGCAAGTTCTGGTCGTTTATCTGGCCATGATTGGTAAATGTAACTTCATCACTGAACGAGATACATGATACATCTGCAGTATTCTGTTTTAATGCCCATAGCAATTCGATTCTACACAGAGTACGCGAAAGAACTTGCCCCCCTTCTAACAGCCGTGTACCGCAAGTCTCTAGAGGAACGGAAGGTTCCAAATGATTGGAAAAGAGCACAGGTAGTTCCAGTTTTTAAGAAGGGTCGTCGAGCAGATGCGCAAAACTATAGGCCTATATCTCTGACATCGATCAGTTGTAGAATTTAAGAACATGTTTTTTGCTCGCGTATCATGTCATTTCTGGAAACCCAGAATCTACTCTGTAGGAATCAACATGGATTCCGGAAACAGCGATCGTGTGAGACCCAACTCGCTTTATTTGATCATGAGACCCAGAAAATATTAGATACAGGCTCCCAGATAGATGTCATTCTCCTTGACTTCCGGAAGGCGTTCGATACAGTTCCGCACTGTCGCCTGATAAACAAAGTAAGAGCCTACGGAATATGAGACCAGCTGTGTGGCTGGATTGAAGAGTTTTTAGCAAACAGAACACAGCATGTTGTTATCAATGGAGAGACGTCTACAGACGTTAAAGTAACCTCTGGCGTGCCACAGGGGAGTGTTATGGGACCATTGCTTTTCACAATATATATAAATGACCTAGTAGATAGTGTTGGAAGTTCCTTGCGGCTTTTCGCGGATGATGCTGTAGTATACAGAGGAGTTGCAGCATTAGAAAATTGCAGCGAAATGCAGAAAGATCTGCAGCGGATAGGCACTTGGTGCAGGGAGTGGCAACTGACCCTTAACATAGACAGATGTAATGGACTGCGAATACATAGAAAGAATGATCCTTTATTGTATGATTATATGATAGCGGAACAAACACTGGTAGCATTTACTTCTGCAAAATATCTGGGAGTATGTGTACGGAGCGATTTGAAGTGGAGTGATCATATAAAATTAATTGTTGGTAAGGTGGGTGCCAGGTTGAGAATCATTGGGAGAGTCCTTAGAAAATGTAGTCCATCAACAAAGAAGGTGGCTTACAAAACACTCGTTCGACCTGTACTTGAGTATTGCTCATCAGTGTGGGATCCGTACCACGTCAGGTTGAAAGAGGAGATAGAGAAGATCCAAAGAAGAGCGGCGCGTTTCGTCCTAGGGTTATTTGGTAAGCGTGATAGCGTTACGGAGACGTTTAGCACACTCAAGTGGCGGACTCTGCAAGAGAGGCGCTCTGCATCGCGGTGTAGGTTGCCGTCCAGGTTTAGAGAGGGTGCGTTACTGGATGAGGTATCGAATATATTGCTTCCCCCTACTTATACCTCCCGAGGAGATCACGAATGTAAAATTAGAGAGATTAGAGCGCGCACGGAGGCTTTCCGGCAGTCGTTCTTCCCGCGAACCATAGGCGACTGGAAGAGGAAAGGGAGGTATTGACAGTGGCACGTAAAGTGCCCTCCGCCACACACCGTCGGGTGGCTTGCGGAGTATAAATGTAGATGTAGATGTACAGAAGGTAACACGATTCGCATAATTGTTTCCATACACCTCTTGATGGAGAGGCACGTGCATTATCCCGCTGAAATGTAGGGTTTCGCAGGGATCGAATGAAGGATAGAGCCACGGGTCGTAACACATCTGAAATGTAACGTGCACTGTTCAAAGTGCCGTCAATGTGAACAATAGGTGACCGAGACGTGTAACCAATGACACCCCATAACATCACGCCAGGTGATACGTCAGTGCAGCGATGACGAATACAGGCTTCCAATGTGCGTTTACCGCGATGTCGCCATCACGGATGCGACCATCATGATGCTGTAAACAGAACCTGGATTCATCCGAAAAAAAAAGACGTTTTGCCATTCGTGCACCCAGGTTCGTCGTCGAGTACACCATCGCAGGCGCTCCTGTCTGTGATGCAGCGTCAAGTGTAACCGCAGCCACGGTCTCCGAGCTGATAGTCCATGCTGCTGAAAACGTCGTCGAACTGTTCGTGCAGATAGTTGTTGTCTTGCAAACGTCCCCATCTGTCGACTCAGGGATCGAGACGTGGCTGCACGATCCGTTACAGCCATGCGGATAAGATGCCTGTCATCTCGACTGCTAGTGATACGAGGCCGTTGGGATCCAGCACGGCGTTCCGTATTACCCTCCTGAAGCCACCGATTCCATATTCTGCTAACAGTCATTGGATCTCGACCAACGCGAGCAGCAATGTCGCGATACGATAAACCGCAATCGCGATAGGTTACAATCCGAACTTTATCAAAGTCGGAAACGCGATGGTACGCATTTCTCCTCCTTACACGCTTCACCAGGCAACGCCGGTCAACTGCTCTTTGTGTATGATAAATCGATTGGAAACTTTCCTCGTGTGAGCACGTTGTAGGTGTCGCCAACCTTGTGTGAATTCTCTGAAAAGCTAATCATTTGCATATCACAGCATCTTCCTCCTTGCCGGTTAAATTTCGCGTCTGTAGCACGCCATCTTTGTGGTGTAGCAATTTTAATGGCCAGTAGTGTAATTTTTTCCAAGTCATTCACATGCTTGGCAATATCTGAGATACCTGTTTCTATGTCGTCCATATGGGAGAGTGTGCGACGGTCAAACGTTAGTATATTTTTACAATCCTCATGCTCCTCAAGCTACAATGCTAACAGGAAATGAGCATATCCACAAAAAGTCAGCATGAATGAATTTTATAGAACTTCTGAACTCGCGACTTGAAACCACTTCACACATCATATTACAAAGTAGCATGCAAGGGAAGGCAACAAGAAAAGGTCGCCCTCATAATAAAGCGGAAACCACATTCCAGAAAGCGAATAGGCGGCTGCCTGCGACGTAGGCAGCCCGCGCCACAGCCGTGCACGTCCTGTGCTCTGATGACCCGGCGAAAGTCCGCTGCCGCTCAGTCTGTGTCAGTGAGTCGGTGGAAAGGTTGTATTTACTTATTGAAGTAATTCATTGTTCTGTCTTTGATAGTAATCGATTCTTTTATTTTTGAGAATTCTGACAGCAGGGAAATGGACCGATAGTTTTGTATATTTTCTGCATTACCTCTTTTTAGTGGAGACACAACTCTTGCCTTGTTAAATACTCTGGAAAAATCCCAGATCGAAGTTGTTCTGGCGTCACTACAAGCGCCGGAACGAATAGGAAGAACGAAAGACTAAAGAAGGCAGTGAGGCGACGTCAGCCAGTAGTCCGCTGACAAGAACCGTGCCACGAGAGGAGCGGCCTCTGCAAGCAGTGAATATAGGCGCCGCTCCCGCCAGATTCTGCCGCTCAGGTCGGCTCCGTATAAGGACATCAGTGGGCAGAATAGGCATAGTTGCAGATCCGTTATTAGCGACGTGTGTAAAACTTGCAGCGACATTGCATAGCCAAGAATATTAGTCTTTGCATGTCGCCCATAGTTTGCGGCTACTCTTTGTAAATCTCCAAGTTAGGTATTGCTAATCTGCTTTATGGACATAAAACTACCTTACTAATGTTATTTGCTTGAACTGTCATATAGCAATCCGAGAACGCTGCATCCCTTAGGCACTCCATACGAGACGAGTGGGCGAGACACAACAGAAATGACTTCTGCCTGACGTTTGTTAACGGAGCTTGTATACCCAGTACGAATTGTTTCAGTATACATGGTGGTACCTCTTCTCACCTAACTAATATTTTATTTTTTAGGGTTTGTACGGTTTTATTGACTTCGTGCTCTGAAATTACACTACTGGCCATTAAAATTGCTACACCAAGAAGAAAGGCAGATGATAAACGGCTATTCATTGGACAAATATATTATACTAGACCTGACATTTGATTACATTTTCACCCAATTTGGGTCCATAGATCCTGAGAAATCAGTACCCAGAACAACCACCTCTGACCGTAACAAAAGCCTTGATACGCCTGGGCATTGAGTCAAACAGAGCTTGGATGGCGTGAACAGGTACAGCTGCCCATGCAGCTCAACACGATACCACAGTTTATCAAGAGTAGTGACTGGCGTATTGTGAAGAGACAGTTGCTCAGCCACCATTGACCAGACGTTTTCAATTGGTGAGAGATCTGGAGAATGTGTTGGCCAGGGCAGCAGTCGAACATTTTCTGTATCCCGAAAGGTCCGTACAGGACCTGCAACATGCGCTCGTGCATTATCCTGCTGAAATGTAGGGTTTCGCAGGGATCGAATGAAGGGTAGAGCCACGGGTCGTAACACATCTGAAATGTAGCGTCCAAAGTGCCGTCAATGCGAACAATAGGTGACCGAGACGTGTAACCAATGGCACCCTAGACCATCACGCCCGGTGATACGCCAGTATGGCGATGACGAATACACGCTTCCAATGTGCATTCACCGCGATGTCGCCAAACACGCATGCGACCATCACGATGCTGTACACAGAACCTGGATTCATCCGAAAAAATGACGTTTCGCCATTCGTGCACCCAGGTTCGTCGTTGAGTACACGATCGCAGGCGCTCCTGTCTGTGATGCAGCGTCAAGGGTAGCCACAGCCATGGTCTCCGAGCTGATAGTCCATGCTGCTGCAAACATCGTCGAACTGTTCGTGCAGATGGTTGTTGTCTTGCCAACGTCCCCATCTGTTGACTCAGGGATCGAGACGTGGCTGCACGATCCGTTACAGCAATGCGGATAAGATGCCTGTCATCTCGACTGCTAGTGATACGAGGCCGTTGGGATCCAGCACGGCGTTCCGTATTACCCTCCTGAAGCCACCGATTCCATATTCTGCTAACAGTCACTGGATCTCGGCCAACGTGAGCAGCAATGTCGCGATACGATAAACCGCAATCACGATCGACTACAATCCGACCTTTATCAAAGTCGGAAACGTGGTGGTACGCATTTCTCCTCCTTACACGAGGTATCATAACAACGTTTCACCAGGATACGCCAGTCAACTGCTGTTTGTGTATGAGAAATCGGTTGGAAAGTTTACTCATGTCAGCACGTTGTAGGTGTCGACACCGTCTCCACCGGCGCCAACCTTGTGTGAATGCTCTGAAAAGCTAATGATTTGCGTATCACACCATCTTCATCCTGTCGGTTAAATTTCGCATCTGTAGCACGTCATATTCGTGGTGTCGGAATTTTAATGGCCAGTAGTGTAGCAATAACATAATTTTATTTAGTGCATAGTTATTTACAGGTTCTATATTTGTTTTGGGAAGTTTTGTTGTAATTTCTCTGCAATACTTCAAAATCCTCATTCACCTTTTATCTCTCAGCTTTTCTTGGCGTGGTTAATTAATGGTGTGCTTCCCCGATGTTCTTCCGAGTAGTTCCTTCCATTTTATGCACGAAAGTTCTATGACAGACCCAGGCGCGTTCTTCAGGTGCTGCGAGATTTGCTGTTGTCTGTTCTCGCGGCTGGATTCTACCCAGGGTACACATAACAACAAAACTATCAGCACCTCAACATGGTGACTGGATCTGCCGTAGAAATTTTGTGCGTAATGTGGAAGCAGCTACTCGGAAGAACGCCACTAAGCACATCGTTAGTCATTCGCATAATTTCTCGATGCTGTGAATCAGTTGTTACTTGATCCCCCTCCATTATCAGTACCTTGCTACGCTTCTGTTTTGTCTCCCCTTGCTTTCTGTTAATGACATTTTATTCTCTACACTGTATATTATTTTATTATTAAACGACTTTTTGCAGAAATCAGAAGGCTCCCACAAATATTTTTGTGGCTATAACAGATATTTTAGAACTCTGGCTCTTATTATGACTATTTTTGATAGAACTGACGTACACTCATGTTCAGAAAAAAAACAGAACACCGTGAACGACTAGAGACAGGAAGTTCATATTTACAGGAATGTGCATTAGTATGTTCTGTAGAAGTGATTAGCATTTCAGTCACCTCGGTTCGGCATGTGACCTCCCACCCAGAGTCCTCCATAGACCCTCAAACTTGTTCCACGCGTGATGGCATCGATGGGTATTAGGCGCGAATGGCGTCCTATGATGCAGACACCCGTGCTGCATTCACCTGGTTCCAAAGTTCATCTGTGGTGGTTGGCACAGGATCACAGCACCGCACGGGTCGCCTCACCATATCCGACACATTTTCGATTGGCGACAAGTCTGGTCATCTGGCGGTCCAGGGCGAAAGCCTGACATCCTGTGACACCAAGAAGGCACGTGATCGTGCAGCAACATGTGGTCGTGCATTGTCTTGCTGAAAAATGGCGTCTGGGGTGCTGCACAGAAAGGGTATGGCTTCGGGTCGCAGGACGTCACTCACGTAGGTCACACTGCGCTGGCCACGCACCACCTGTGATTTCCGGTTGTGTACAACAGCACCCCACACCGTAAGGCCTTCAGTTGGCGCTGTACGTGCCAATGCAATCACCGTGACGCCGCTCCCCCTGACTGCAGCGAACCGAAATGCGGCCATAATTTTCAGGCAAACGGAACATGCATTCGTCTGAAAACACTCTCTGATGGCTTTCTGTCCCCAGTGACATCGTTCTATACATCTATCATGTTTGTGAACGTTCATCAAAGGTAGGCAGAGAAGTGGATGACGTACAAATAACCTCTTCTGTAATAAATGGTGACAGACTGTCACCCCTGATAGTGTACATGTTACACAGTTGCACTAGACACGTGGAGCATTCATATCTGTCCTGCAATGCCATTCGGATGAGGTGTCGATCTTCTTAGAAGGTGGTCAAAGTGGTGCGACCTGACCCATCTCGTCACGTTCTGTGGCCTTCTGTCAACCATTCTGCATACACCCGTTGCACTGCAGAAACACTTCGTCCCACGCGAGTAACCATTTCTCGCGTGGATGCATCACATTCCCTCATGCCAATAATGCGCCCTCTTTCAAACTCACTGATTTGATGTTCAAAATGTTCAAATGTGTGTGAAATCTTATGGGACTTAACTGCTAAGGTCATAAATCCCTAAGCTCACACACTACTTAACCAAAACTATCCTAAGGACAAATACACACACCCATGCCCGAGGGAGGATTCGAACCTCCGCCGGGACCATCCGCACAGTCCAAGACTGCAGCGCCTCTGACCGCTCGGCTAATCCCACGCGGCACTGATTTGATGGTACGGTTCGCGCACGTCTGCTCAACTCACGATGATCCACTACCTTCGGTTTATAGCGACAGCTAGAGCCGCAGCCACATTTTGCCCGTAGGTGGTATTGCAGCGCGATGTCGCTATTGACCTTGAACCAGTGGGCCTTCATGGATAAATGCTAATTATTTCCGCAGAACAGGCTAACGCACATGTCCTGTGAATGTTGTTGTGGGCTTTATTCCTGAGACTGGTTTGATGCAGCTCTCCATCCTACTCTATCCTGTGCAAGCTTCTTCATCTCCCAGTTCGTAATGCAGCCTACATCCTTCTGAATCTGCCTAGCGTATTCATCTCTTGGTCTCCCTCTACGATTTTACCCTCCGCGCTGCCCTCCAGTACTAAATTTGTCACCGCTTGATGTCTCAGAACATGTCCTACCAACCGATCCCTTCTTCTAGTCAAGTTGTGCCACAAACTCCTCTTCTCCCTAATTCCATTCAATACCTCTTCATTAGTTATGTGATCTAGCCATCTAATCTTCAGCATTCTTCTGTAGCACCACATTTCGAAAGTTTCTATTCTCTTCTTGTCCAAACTATTTATCGTCCATGTTTCACTTCCATACATGGCTACACTCAATACAAATACTCTCAGAAACGACTTCCTGACACTTAAATCTATACTCGATGATAACAAATTTCTCTTCTTCACAAAGGCTTTCCTTCCCATTGCCAGTCTACATTTTATATCCTCTCTACTTCTACCATCATCAGTTATTTTGCTCCCCAAATAGCAAAACTCCTTTACTACTTTAAGTGTCTCATTTCCTAATCTAATTCCCTCAGCATCACACGACTTATTCCACTACATTCCATTATCTTTGTTTTGCTTTTGTTGATGTTCATCTTATATCCTCCTTTCAAGACACTATCCGTTCCGTTCAACTGCTCTTCCAAGTCCTTTGCTGTCTCTGACAGAATTATGTTGTCATCGGCAAACCTCAAAGTTTTTATTTCTTCTCCATGGATTTTAATACCTACTCCGAATTTTTCTTTTGTTTCCTTCATTGCTTGCTCAATATTCAGATTGAATAACATCGGGGAGAGGCTACAACCCTGCCTCACTCCCTTCCCAACCACTGCTTCCCTTTTATGTCCCTAGACTCCTATAACTGCCATCTGGTTTCTGTACAAATTGTAAATATCCTTTCGCTCCTTGTATTTTACCCCTGCCATCTTAAGAATTTGAAAGAGAGTATTCCAGTCACCATTGTCAAAAGCTGTCTCTAAGTCTACAAATGCGAGAAACGGTTTGCCTTTTCTTAATCTAGCTTCTATCTCTAGTCATTCAAGGTGTTCTGTTTTTTTTTCTGAACATGAGTGTACGTTATGGAATGGGAGGTCGTTACAGAACGGGTGAGTTACGAATCGGAAACGGACTCCCGCGGAAGTGATGGCCCGCACAGGGGCAGGTCAAACTTGGGACGAGTTCCTAATCCCTACTGCCATCCATCTCTTGTTGTGAAACATTGCTACTGATGTGGGTACATTTGAAAATGTCTTTCAAAATTTCACTTTAAATAGTGTTGAGTACTTAGAGAATTTTACATTTACATTGGTTTTTCTATACACTTTATGCCACCTTTTGATTGCTAGCTCTCTTGAAAATTCGTCTCCCTTGATTTCTGAACAATATCTTTTGTATCTGTTCAGTTTATTTATTATTATTATTTGGCAGAAACGGCCCAAGTGTGCTACCTTTTACAAAAAATGATTCAAATGGCTCTGAGCACTATGCGACTTAACTTCTGAGGTCATCAGTCGCCTGGGACTTAGAACTAATTAAACCTAACTAACCTAACTAACCTAAGGACATCACACACATCCATGCCCGAGGCAGGATTCGAACCGGCGACCGTAGCAGTCGCTCGGCTCCAGACTGTAGCGCCTAGAACCGCACGGGCACTCCGGCCGGCTTACCTTTTACATCTACATCACTGTTTTCCGTGTCATGTCTGTGGCCACATGTTCGATTGGCAGCGCAAGTCATTTTAGTTTCCCACGTTGCACTACTGGAGAACAGGAAAACGCCAAAACCGAAAAGAATATTTATGAGAGCTACTATTCTAATGCGTAATGTGCGTGGTGACAATTATTGAACTGTATGAAATAAAATCGTCGTAACTTCTTTACGTTAGGACGTTCAAAATGCACAGCTGGCCGTGGGGTATGATGGGAATTAGTACGCGCATGCGCACTCAGTGTTCTCGGCCATTTCCGTTTGAAAATGTCACGGTACTGCGTGCCTCAGCGTATAGCGCTTGTGAAGGCCTATTGTGCGAGCAAAAACAACCCAACTACGGCTCAAAGGAAGTTTGCGACCGAGTTCAAGCTGAAGACAACCGGTCCAAGTGTGCTAAAAATCAAAAATTTGATTCACAAATTTGAGAGAATGCATAGTGTTCCTGCTGACAATGTTCGCAACGTCATTCGTCCAAAAAGGGTGACAACGACTGAAAACATCGAGAAGACACGCGCTGCGTTTCAAACCAGCAACAGGAAATCGATCAGACGAGCTGTACAACAGGTAGCAATCAACCGGGACACACTGTGACAAATTGTTGTTGAACACCTGCATTTCTTCCCGTACAAAAATCAAATGCATCAGCTATTAAGTCCCAGGGCCATGGAACAGCGGTAATGTTCCGTCACCACTATTGTTCACAGAATTGGCGAACACGACGTTGATGTGAATGTGGTTTGTTTTAGCGACGAAGCCCACTTTCATTTAGATGGGTTGGTCAATAAGCAAAATTGGCGCATTTTAGGGAATGAGAGCCGCATTTCACGATCGAGAAGTCTCACCGTCAACAAGTGACTGTGTGGTGTGCGATGTCCAGTCACGGAATGATAGGTACGATATTCCTTGATGGCACGGTGACTACCGAATGGTACGCGAAGGATTTGGAAGGTGATTTCATCCCCATTATCCAAAGTGACGGTGACTTCGACAATATATGCTTCAGACAAGACGGAGCTCGACGCCATCAAAGCAGGAGTGTGTCTGATGTCATGGAGGAACACTTTGGGGACCGCTTTCTGGCTCTGGGGTACCCAGAGGCCACTGGCATAGACCCGCATTGGCCGCCATTTTCTCCGGATCTGAACGCATGCTACTCTTCTTTTTAGGGCTATATTATAAACAAGGTGCACAGCAGTAACCCCAAAAACCATTGCTGAGCTGAAAACAGCCATTCAGGAGGTCATCGACAGCATCGATGTTCCGACACTTCATCGGGTCATCCAGGATTTCGCTATTCGTATGCGCCACATCATCGCCAATGATGACAGGCATATAGAGCGTGTCATAACTTAAATCTGAATATCTGTAGTGACGTTTACATCATGAATGAAGTGTGAGCACTCCGTAGTTTGTAACTAATTTACCTTTTTTTCACATAGTTCACTAATTGTCACCCTGTGTGTGTCTGCACACAGAATTATGTTAACTGTGATTGTCGAGACGTTATCTAGGAGTTCTATTAAATAATTGATAAAAGTGTCTACATTGCAACTGGACGAACAGTTCTCACACACATACTTAATTTCTTGTTTCTGTTAATTCAACAGCTAATATTTAAAAGTGTTTCTCTTCACCTTCTATTCTTAAGTAATGTCTTGATTTAAACCGCATGCCTTTTCTGATGTAAATGCATTATCGTCCACTCTGAAGAAATCCTCCAGTAAGAGCTGAGACGTTTCTTTAAGTTTTAAAACGGTGTACGTGTTAAATTTCAGATGCTCCTGTGTAATGATTAGAAATTACGAACTTGCTTCTCTTTATTTCCCTCTCGATATCTTATTTCTTCTACATCTACCCCTGCACCTACATCTACAACTGTAGTCTGCGAACCTCTGTCAAGTGTATGGTGAAGGGTATCTGCTGCTGTACCAGTTGTTAGGGCTTTTTTCCGCTTCCTCTAGTGTATGGAACGCGGGAAAGATGATTGTTTAAATTCCTCTGTGCGTGCTGTAATTAATCTAATCTTACCCTCAGGATCCTTATATGACCGATATATAGGGGTTTGTAGCGTATTCCTAGAGTCTTAATTTAAAGACAGTTCTTGAAATTTTGTTAGCAGATTTTTTCGGGGTGGTTTCCTTCTATCTTTTCTTCTGTTCGTAGACCTCGTCTCCTAAACTTCCCATACAGAAACTGTCTCCAATAAAAAATCGTCTGCAACCAACGGTGTAGGTCCAGTGTGTCTAGCATGCAGATACAGTACTGGCCATTAAAATTGCAACAACACGAAGATGACGTGCTACAGACGCGAAATTTAATCGTCAGGAAGAAGACGCTGTGATATGCAAATGATAAGCTTTTCAGAGCATTCGCACAAGGTTGGCGCCGGTGGCGACACCTACGACGTGCTGACATGAGGAAAGTTTCCAACCGATTTGTCATATACAAACAGCAGTTGACCGGCGTTGCCTGGTGAAACGTTGTTGTGATGACTTGTGTAAGGCGGAGAAATGCGTACCATCATGTTTCCGACTTTGATAAAGGTCGGATTGTAGGCTATCCCGATTGCGTTTTATCGTATCGCGACATTGCTGCTCGCGTTGGCCGAGATCCAGTGACTGTTAGCAAAATATGCATTCGGTGGGTTCAGGAGGGTAATACGGAACGCCGTGCTGGATCCCAACGGCCTCGTATCACTAGCAGTCGAGATGACAGGCATCTTATCGGCATGGCTCTAACGGATCGTGCAGCAACGTCTCGAACCCTGAGTAGACAGATGGGGACGTTTGCAAGACAACAACCATCTGCACGAACAGTTCGACGACGTTTGCAGCAGCATGGACTATCAGCTCGAATACCATGGCTGCGGTTATCCTTGACGCTGCATCACAGACAGGAGCGCCTGCGATGGTGTACTCAACGACGAACCTAAGTGCATGAATGGCAAAACGTCATTTTTTTGAATGAATCCAGGTTCTGTTTACAGCATCATGATGGTGGCATCCGTGTTTGGCGACATCGCGGTGAACACACATTGGAAGCGTGTATTCGTCATCGCCATACTGGCGTATCATCCGGCGTGATTGTATGGGGTGCCATTGGTTACACGTCTCGGTCACCTCTTGTTCGCATTGACGGCACTTTGAACATTGGACGTTACATTTCAGATGTGTTACGACCAGTTGCTCTACCCCTTATTCGATCCCTGCGAAACCCTACATTTCAGCAGGATAATGCACGACCGCGTGTTGCAGGTCCTGTACGGTCCTTTCTGGATACAGAAAATGTTCAACTGCTGGCCAGCACATTCTCCAGATCTCTCGTCAATTGAAAACGTCTGGTCAATGGTGGCCGAGTAACTGGCTCGTCACAATACGCTAGTCACTACTCTTGATGAACTGTGGTAACCTGTTGAAACTGCATGGGCAGCTGTACCTGTACACGCCATCCAGGCTCTGTTTGACTCAATGCCCAGGCGTATCAAGGCCGTTATTACGGCCAGAGGTGGTTGTCCTGGGTACTCATTTTTCAGGATCTATGCACCCAAATTGTGTGAAAATGTAATCACATGTCAGTTCTAGTATAATATATTTGTCCAATGAATACCCATTTATCATCTGCATTTCTTCTTGGTGCAGCAATTTAGTGGCCAGTAGTGTAGGTTGGCTGCAGGCCCTCTGCTGGACTTCCAATCAACATACAGCCATCACTGGCGCCAGCGTTCATCAGAAAAGAAACTGGTACCCTCCCTGCCCCCAGTGAGCTCTCTCTTGGCACCACTGAAGTCGCAAATGGCGGTGGTTTGGGGTCAGAGGAATGCAGACTACAGAGCTTCTTGGTCGGTGCTGTCCTTGAAGTAACAGATTTCTAACAGTTCGTTGTGTCATTGTGGTATCAACTGCAGCTCAAATTGCTGCTGTAGATGCAGTACGAAGCGCCAGAGCCATACGCTAAACACGACAGTCTTCCCACTCAATATTGTCACACGGCTGTACAGAACCTGGTCTTCTTGCGACCTTATGCTCTCGTGACTACTACTGCTAGCAATCGTGTACAGTGACTACATTGATGCCAGGTCTTTCTGCAATACTGGAGAAGCAACATCCAGCTTCTCACAGCCCTATTACACGACCTTGTTCAAACTCAGTCAGGTGAAAATAATGGTGTCTTTGTGCCTCAGAGGCATTTTTGAGCAGTATCAGCTCACGATACCCTATCTCAAAGATAACTAACGCCCACGACCATACAGTGCCTGTCTAAAGGAAAGCTGATTTGCATAACACTGGTTCCCGTCAGATCACTAAAGTTAAGTGCTGTCGGGCTTGGCTAGCACTTGACTGGGTCACCGTCGGGGTTTTCCGAGTACTGTTCACAAGCGGGATGCACTCAGCCCTTGTGAGGCCAATGGAGGAGCTACTTGATTGAGAATAGCGACACTGGTCACGGAAACTGACAATGGCCAGGAGATCGGTGCGCTGACATGTTCTTCCGTATCCGCCTTAGGTCTGAGGGTGACACGGCGGCCGGTCGGTACTGTCGGGCGTTCAGTTCGAGCGGTGTTTGTTTGTTTGTTTAGTGGCGCTACCAGTGCCTCTTTTGCAACTGGTGCAAAATTGGAGTAGTCATCATCCTTCCGATGCAGAAATACGCCTAGCAACTTTCGTTTATGTCGCACAATTCCTTCCTGGTGCTGTGATTTTTTCCACCAGTTTATATACCGAAAGGTTAGCTCTCACAGTTTAGGTTGGCAACAATGAAACAAGAAATAGAAAGTTGCTGCTGTTCATCTCTCAAGCTAGTATTCAAAATGGTGGCATCCGCGACAGAAAAAGAATGCGCAGAAACATCAGAAATAATCATTGTTGAGAGACTTTTCAGACCAAATTTGCTAGAGTGGCACCACAACGATACAACACTGCTAGAGGGGCAAAGCATTTCGAGGAGACAGGATGCATATGCAAGAGGAAAACAACTGGAGGCAATCCATTGAGAATGAAGCGGTGGAAAACATTCGTATGATCTACGAAAGAAGTTGCAGAAATTCCACGAATCATGCCAGCAGAGAAGCTCTAAATACAGAAAAATGTAAGTTAATGCAGATCAGTAGGGGGAAAAGAAACCTGTAAGGCTCTAACACGGCATTTGCAGTCTGCTGTCTGGGCGTAACGTTGCAAAGCGATAAAAAGTTGAAGGAGAATGTAAGGATTGTAGTGGGGAAGGCGAACAGTCCATTTTGTTTTATGGAGAGAAATTAAGGAAAGTGTGGTTCGTCTGTAGAAGAGACAGCACGTAGGACACTAGTGCGACCTATTCTTGAGTACTGTTAGATTGTTTGGGATCCACACTAGGTCTGTGTAAAGGAAACATCAAAAGCCAGGCTACTAGATTTGTTACCAGTAGGTTCGGATAACGTCCAAGTATTATGGAAATGCTTTGGGAGCTCAAATGCGAGTTCCTGGAGGGAAGACGACGTACTTTACCAGTAACATTACTGAAAAAATTTAGAGAGCCAGCATTTGAAGCTGACTGCACAAACATTCTACTGCCACCAACCACTGTACGGTGGATTGCAGAGAATATATGTACATGCAGAAGTTAATTTGTCGCAGTTAACAGTGTAGCATCTGTTGTGCAAATGTCTTCAGTTCAAGAGTTACAAAATTCAAATGTTGCAGTTGCCAAAACTTGATGGTAAATCGCAATGAAGCCAATTTTCCTTGATTTTCGAGCACAGATGGAAGTGGAAGGTTTAACAGGAAGACTTGTGTTCTCTGAGAAAGTCACATTTCATTAAAGTGGCCAAGTGAGAAAGTATAATTTGAGAACGTGGGGTACACAAGACATACGTGCCTCCCTGTACTATGAACGCGATTCTCCAAAACTTGATGTTTTCTGTGCCATAACCAACCACAGGATCTTTGGTCCATTCTCCTCCTTCAGAAGTTATTGTTACAAGAATAACCTATCTTGCATGCTTTCTTTCTGGTTGTTGCTTCAATTGACAGAAGAGGTAGCCAACTTCATTTTGCAGCAGGACAGACCGCTGCCACAACGGCATAACTTCATGCACTGTTTCCTCAACGAACTGTGTTCCACGGTGCTGGATCGGTCGTGCTGGGTCAAATGATGGGCCCTTCACGTCGTGCCCCCACCCCTGTTCCCAGGTGTGTATTGCTGTCACATGGCTTCTGCCACCTCAGTGGCGCCACTAAATCCCAAATTTCGAGATCCCGCACTGCTGCACCTGGGCTTTCGCCAGAGAGCCTGCGCACAGAGGCAACAGCTGACAGGAGTGTCTTTTCCCCCACCACCACTTACAGAAACAGGCGTTTCCGCCAGACTTTCCCCAGCTGTAGACGACGCCATTCTCGAGTGTGTGCGATAACTGAGGGGTGGTAACAGTGCCTAAGTTAGTGTGTCATTTGCTGCTTCAGTCTATGTACAATGTTATCTAATGAGGTTTCCCGACGATAGTGCGTGAACACATTTTGGTGAGTTGGCATCGCATCACTTTTTGCAGATAACTTTCAGGCGCCTCATTCACCAAAAAGTGCTGGTGGTGTACCTGCCAGCATCGCTCGAATGTACAGATGCCTATTTTAACTTGTGCAACATGTCGTAGCAGGCCCCTCCCTCCGATACTGGCGACAGTAAATTATGCGTGAGACTACAAAATTTTGTTATGCAAGTTATTAACTGTTTCTCGCCCACGTCTGGCAACCACATGGTTCCCGATTCCTCACTTTCCCAATGCACAAGGTTTTCATTTCGCCCTCCACATACATCAGTGCCCGGTCATAGTACTCACGTACATCCAACTGTGTTTCTCCTGTCCTATGCAGGTCGGAAGTTAAAGTGTGTGTCAATGGTTTGACTTCTTGTCTGGAACTTAATTTTATACCTCGATTGGAGGAACTAAGAATTGGATCTCAACTGTAATGAACAGACTGCTAAACAATTTTGTAAGTAGTTTTTAATAATGTGTAATTTGTGGATAAATAAATAAACGTGTGCCTCAAATTCTAAACTTGTGCACGTTTCTAAAACATGCATTCTGTTCCAATGCACTCCTGCCAACTTTCTCTTTTAAATTTAGTTGTAATGTGCACTTTGTGGTGGGAACGGAGAGCACAGCACGCATACCCACATACTGTTTCTTGGTATACCACATTACAGCTGGCACCTCATGGCATTTGACTTTAGAATACGTTGCGAGACTGTGCAATAGGTGGGTGCCAGAGATACTGGAGAGTAGTTTTGTGAATAACTTGTGCAGATGACGTGGCCGCAAGTGACTCTGAGCTGGCAGAGGCGGTGCGTCAGGGTCTGGAGAGGGGCGGCCGGCTGGCGGCGAGGCTGAGGGAGCGGGAGGCGGCGGCGGCGCAGAGGCAGCGGGTGGCGCGGGGCTCCCCCGAGTACCACCACTACCTCACCAACGTCGCCAGCGACGGGCAGAGGGCGCGCGTGGCCGACACCCTGCGGGACCTGGCCGACACCAGCGCGCTCTCCAGACAGCTCTCCCGCCAGTGAGTACCGCGCGGTTCGAGCCCCTCACGAGTTCACCTCAAATACTCTGATCGGCCAGAACATTATGACCGACTACCTAACAGCCAGTACGTCCACCTTCGGCACGGATAACGGCAACGATGCGTCGTGGCACAGGAGCGACGAGGCCTCGGTAGCTCGCCGGAGGGACTTGGCACCGCATCTGCACACGCGAGTCACCCGATTCCCCTATTCTGCGGAGTGGGGCAATGAGCTCTGACGCCACTTCCAATCACCTCCCAGATGCATTTGACCAGGTACATAACTGAAAAGTTGGGAGGCCACTGTGTTCCTCAAACTACTCCGTCACACTCCCGGCATTGAGACACGGTGCATTATTTTGTTGAAAAATGCAACTGCCATCGGGAAACATTATCCCCACGAAAGGAAGTACGCAGTCTGCAAACAGTGTACAGTACTCCTCGGCTGTCACGATGCCTCGCACCGGCTCCACTAGACCCGTGAATGCCCACATCAATCTTTCCTAGGGCATAACGGAACCGTCACCAGTATGGATGTCTAGGAGCTGTTTCCCTGGAAGATGACGGATTCACACTCTCTCATAGGCACGATGAAGAAGGTATCGAGATTCGTCAGAATGTACTGCTCTGCCACTGCGCCAGCATCCAGTGACTATGGTCAAATGAGCATTTCAGTCTCAACTGCCGATGTCACGTGGCTAACATTCGCACACGCACGGGTCGTTGGCTGCAGAGGCCCACAGTTAGGAGTGTTTCGTGCACCGTGTGTCAAAACACCCTGTACTCTGTCCAGTACTAAAGTCTGATATTAGTTCCACCACATTTCGCTGCCTGACCTGTTTTATAAGTCTGTCCGGTATACGGGGTCCGACATCTGTAACGGGGGGTGGCTGTCCAACCCCACGACGTCTGGATGTTGTTTCACCTTAGTTTTGCTATATGTTGAGGAAACTCACCACACCACACCTCAAATACCTGACAAGTCATGCAGTTTCCGAAATGCTCGTGCCGAGCCTCTGGGCTATCAATGTCTGCGCTCAGTCAAACTTATACAGAGGAGCACCTTCCCCATTCTACACACGGACTGCACTCTCACTGGTACTGCATGCGCCGTGCGTGTCTGACTAGTAATCATTCCTCTCCAGGTGACGCTGCTGTCACCTGGATGGGTTTATATCAACAGTACTTTGGTGGCCATAATGTACTGGCTGATGAGGGCAAGTTCACCGAACAAAATGTTAAACTTTCATGGCCGGAAATATCACAGTTAATAATATGTTCCGGGTTATTACGTCGTGGTCTAGATAAGATTATTTTTTCATTCCATAGATCCGTGCTGAGGAGATCCTCGTGGATGTGGAAGTTGTCTTTTTTTTTTTTTTGAAAGCTGAAATAACAATACTATTAGTTTGAGTATATACAATACATCATTTGTTTCTATTAAAAAATTCGGCAGTGGAGTAGAAGGAGTTGGCCACTAGTAAGTCTTTCAGGCTCCTTTTAAACTGATCTTTATTTGTAACTAAATTTTTTATGTTTACTGGCAAATTATTGAAGATGAGTGTTCCTGAGTAGTGGACCCCTTTTTGAACTAAAGTAAGTGCTTTTAAGTCCTTGTGCAGATCATTTTTGTTCCTGGTATTGTGCATTATTCAGGAACACACATTTTCAATAACTTGCCAGCAGCCATAAAAAGCTTAACAACCAATGAACTTCAGTTTAAGAGAAGCCTAAAGGATTTATTGATGGCCAACTCCTTCTACTCCATTGATGAATTTCTTGGTAAAACCAACTGATTTGTATATAAGTACAACATAACTTCTGCACAATTTCAGTGCAGTAATGTGTTCATTGAAAATTTGTGTGTGTGTGTGTGTGTGTGTGTGTGTGTGTGTGTGTATGTAAGTATAATCTAACTTCTGCACCATTTCAGTGCAGTAATGTGTTCATTGTAAATAAGTATTACAGTAGTTGTATTACATTTATATTACCTTATAAATAAATAAAAACTTTTTTATTTTAAATTCAGTGCATTAGTATTTGTAAAATGACTCTTAGTGTTCATTAAAAAATGACGATCATTCCACTTGGGACCTGTGGAATGGTACATTAGCTTATTTGTTTTAGTTGTAAATATTTGTCATGTATTGTTGTTTTTCTGACATGTTCCACATCCTGGAGGACCTCCTCACTATGGATCAATTGGAATGAAAGTAAATCTAATCTAATCCATGTATGAACTGAGCTGTTTCTTGGAAAAAGAGATATATTATTTAGGACAAATTTCATTAAGGAGTAAATATACTGAGAGGCAGTAGTTAGTATACCCAGTTCTTTGAAGAGGTTTCTACAGCACGTCCGTGAATTTACTCCACAGATAATACGTATTACACACTTTTGGACTCTCAAAACTTTTGTTTGACTTGAAGAGATACCCCAAAATATTATACCATATGACATTATGGAAAGAAAGTAGGCAAAGTATGCAAGATTTTTCATTTTTATGTCGCCTGTGTCTGCTAACACTCGAATTGGAAATACAGATTTGTTAAGGTGTTTCTGCAGTTCTGTGGTGTGCTCCTCCCAACTGAATGGATTCCGCATCTAAACCCAACGTTTCGTCCCATCTCCAGAGGACATTCTCATGGGGATCGTAGCTTCTTTGAGTGTCTGATTCACACCCTGGCTTGCTACTGACAGCACCAAAATTCCATTTACGTGTGCCTCCATGCAGTGGCGTGATGTCACACGTTTTGAATACCCAAGCACAATTGGCTATTGTCGACTGCTGTCGTTCGCTGTTGCTATGACCCTATGGTGGAAGACTGGTACACATCTTCTACATCACTGCAATCCAGATATCATTCAATTTGACACCCTCCTCCTTCCTATTGAAATTCCTGGGGTACTTTACAATCACTTTGGCCTCTCCATATAGTGTTTCATTACGGATGTTACTCAGTGCATAGCGAAAATCTTGATAAAACGGAACATCTCGGTAATCTACAAACACACCTCGAAGATAAAAGATAACCTAAAATTGGCAAAGGATGCTCTCCAACTGCTGGAAAAACCACAAATTTGTAAAATTCCGTGTAGTTGTGGGGAGGGGTACGTGGATACTACAAAAAGAACTGCCGAAAAGAGACTAGAAGAGCACAAGGGCAGATCTACAGGGTTAAGTGTGTGCCGAGAATACCAAATTTCAGGCATTATGTCTGACTACAGACAAAGCAGTAGCCGACAGCCTCCACTTGAAATGACAAAAGGTTTATGTAGAGTTGTTAGTGCTAATAGACAAGCAACGCTGCTTCGACTAACTGCAAAAATCAATGTGGAATGTACGATGAACGTATTCGTTAGGACAGCGAGGCAAAATTTGTCATCGATGGGCTATGGCAGCCGATGACCCGTGCGAGTGCCTCTGCTAACAGCGCGACATCACCTGCAGCACCTCTCCTGGGCCCGTGACATTTTCAGTTGGGCCTGGTCAGATGAACCCCTATTTCAGTTGGTAAGAGCTGATTTTAGGGTGACTGTGGTGCAGAAGTCACAAAGCCGTGGACCCAAATTGTCAGGGAGGCACTGTGCAAGCTGCTGGTGGCTCCATAATCGTGTGGTTTGTGTGTACATGGAATGGACTTGGTTCCACTGCACCAATCATTGACTGGAAATGACTGTGTTCGTCTACTTGGAGACTGTTTGCAGCCATTTGTGGACTTGACGTTTCCAAATAAAGATGGAATTTTAATGGTTGACGACGTGCCGTGTTACAGGCCACAATTGTTTGTGATTCTTTGAAGAACATTCTGGACAGTTTGACCAAATACTTTGGGAACCCAGATTGTCCGACACGGATCACATCGAACACTTATCGGATGTAATCGACAGATCAGTTCGTGCACAACATTCTTCATTGGGAACACTTTTGCAATTATAAACAGCTATAGGAGCAGCATGGCTCAATAGTTCTGCACAGAACTTCTGACGATATGTCAAATCCGTGCTACATCGACTTCTTGCACTACACTGGGCAGAGGAGGTCTGACATGATGTTAGGAAGAATCCCATGACTTTTGTCACCTCAGAGTAAGCAAGACTGTATCAGCGACAAAGTCCATCACAATTACACTGGTGTGGTCTGAAGATAATTAATTTTCAGGTGCAGACATTCAGATCTACAAATGTCTGTAAGCTCAAACCTGAAAACATGTTATATCTAAAAGGAGAACACTGTAAGCTGAACGCGGAGCCAAACAACACAGAAACTGCAGCATAGGCGACTTGGAGGAGTGCAGTGTGGTCCAACAAGTCACAAGTCACTTTGTTTCAAATAATACACGGCGTTGGCTGCACCGACAGCTGAATGAGTCATTTCACCTGAAGCATTTGAAGACTGTAGTTCAGGCCGGAGATGGCTTTTAATATTCTGGGGGTGTTTTTTGTGCCATGACTGAGGCCCTCCCATTCAGGTTACCGTAAACATGGAGGAGGGTGTTGATTTTAACATTCTTGGTCACCAAGTCATAATGATGAATATGTGTTTGACACTCCCTTCTTCTAATATGAAAACAGTCACATTCATAGGACTACATACATACATTTTTGAGGAACATTCAGTTACCCTATCACATCTTGATTCACCTGTTAAATCACCCAACATTAATGCCCAAGAAACTAACTGCAACTGTTTGTAATTGGGTGACTTGGAAGAGCATATCCAGGATCTGAGCTAATGGGATAGGAATGAGGGGATGACATAATAGTTTCCTTGGCAAATGGATAATTAATTTTGACATTTCACAACAGGATTCATGTGTGGCTTGTAAAGACCATTTTTATCAAGGACACAGATGACCTCCCACCCTACTCATTGTACATGTCTAAGCTGAGACATCCAACACATTTACCTCAAAAAATTGTGGAACTCTTTAAGGCACTATTTGCTAGTGTCAACAGTGCACCCAGCCAGGGACATTGTAGTGTTACTAACTTGGTTATTGAATGAAGTTTCTCAGTAACATCTTAACCTTGCAGTCTTTTCAGTCTCTTGTTGAGAACTATTTGTATTTGTCATTAAACTGAACATAACAGATTCCATAACAATGATTTGTAGTTGACTTACTTGCACATTTATTATTGTATACCCACACACATATGGGCAATAATCAGCTTATCTAATGAGTTCAATTCATTTCAACAAAGACCAGGCTATTACACACACATTTCCTAGTGTTGACTGTGACAGTTCTTTTCAGAAAACACTTCCATAATGAAGTACTGGCTTGTGTCTCTGCCTGATAAACCTTCACTCAAACAAAGTATGAAAAAAGATTAACAGTTGCAAATATTTCTCAAAGACAATCACTGGGTCTTTAAAAGTCCATCAGCATAAAAAA
This sequence comes from Schistocerca serialis cubense, assembly GCF_023864345.2. Taxonomy (NCBI): domain Eukaryota; kingdom Metazoa; phylum Arthropoda; class Insecta; order Orthoptera; family Acrididae; genus Schistocerca; species Schistocerca serialis. The sequence continues at coordinate 234,664,700 of NC_064647.1, read as the reverse complement.
TCATGGTGTCCACTGCAGCCTAGCTGTTCCACATGGGTTCACACTGAATAATTTGGCATCAAACAAATCATTAAGATTGAATCAAACAACAGAAAATTCAGGATGGAATAATGACAATTTCAGGGAAAGGACAAATTGCTACTGACCATATAGAGGAGATGTTGACTCACATACAGGTACAACATGACACTACTAAACAAGTAAGCTTTTGGCCAACAGGCCTTCTTCTGAAGTAGACAAAACAACACATTCACGCAAACACACACACACACACACACACACACACACACACACACACACACACACACACACACACACACAACCAATGTCTCTGGTTGCCAAGCAATTATGGGTAGTGGCAGAGGCAATCTGGGGGATATTCATCCCTGCCATAGCCTCCTCATTAGCTCCCACTACTCAAATTTCCACTCCCACCATCCATAGTTGCTCATATTCTGGCCTTTGTGTGTGTATGTATGAATGGGTATATACTGGGTGTATCAAAAAGAATTTTAAAAATCATAACTGTTAGGTTATTTGAGATACGTGCATCAAAAATGTACTGTTGGAAAGAGCAAACTCTAGAGTTTTACATGGTTCCCACTAGGTGGCAGCAGTGTGCACCCACTTTAGTTCTAACAAAACTGGTGTTGAGACAACAGGAAGTGTTTTGTGTTCTGTGTTTTGCACTATTGGGATCAGTAATAACTGTTCATTGTGACTTGCATACTAGGTGTGATGTGGATCCTCCTACAGCACAGAGCATTAGACAATGGCATGAACAATTCTGAGAAACAGGTCATTTGTGTAAAGGCAAATCACCAGGCCATCCCTGAGTGTCTGACACAGATGTCCAATGCATCTGCCATAGTTTCACAAAGAGTTCACAGAAATCCATTCACCATGCAGCTTGAGGGCTCAACATGGTCCCGATGTCCATCTGGCACGTGTTGCGTCAACATTAACACATGAAACCATACAAAATTCAGCCACTTCAGGCTCTTTGTGAAGGTGATAAACAACAACATGTGGACCTCTGTAACTTCCTTCTTGCAAGAGGGAGGATGACACTTTTCTTCCACGCTTATTAGTGTTTAGTGGCAAGGTGACATTCCATTTCAATGGAAAGATGAATTGTCATAATGTGCGAATATAGGGTATGGAACAACCACATAAAGTTGTACAACATGAGAGGGACTCTCCAAACTACTGCACTAACATATGCCATGCATCTCAAGGGGGGCACATTGAACACCTATGAAAATGTATGAAAAAAACCTTTTTGAATTTCCCATCCATCAAAAAATATGTATATGTTTATTAGTTTTAGAAATATAGATGTGACAAATCAGATGATCCTTTTTTATGCAACCTGTATTTTGTCTACTTCAGAAGAAGGACTTTTGGACAAAAGCTTATTTGTTTAGTGGTCTTTTTGCTGTGCCTGTCTGCAGCTCAACATCACCATCGTATAGTCAGTAACAGTCTAGTCTTTTCATAAAACTGTTAAGACTGAGTTTTATGCTTGGTACTTCACACAGTAATGAACTTTAAACAATGTACAACTATGTGGTGGCTTACCACATTCCAAGTAAGTTTCTTAGGTTTGTAATTTCAATAATTTATTAAATTTCTTAATTAGTGACTTATCTGGATGTTGAAATTTGCTGCCTGGTACAGAAAAATTAGGGCAGTGACCCTATGACTTATCTTAGACAAGAGGTTGAAGAAAATCAAACCTACATATCCTAGATGTGCAGACTTAGAGACAGCTTGTAACAGTGTTGAATGGAACACACTCTTTGAAATTCTGAATGTAGAATGATAACTTACAGGAAGCAAAAGGCTATTTAAAACTTGGAGGGAAACCACACTGTAGTTATAAGGGTCAAAAGATGTGGAAAGGAAGCAGTGGTTGAGAAGTATGTGAGATAGGTTTCTAGGCTACCCCCGAAATTATTCAATCTGTATTTTGTGTAAGCTGTGAAGAAAACAAAAATATTTACAAAAGGAATTAAAGTTCAGAGAGAAGAAATAAAAACTTTGAGGCTTCCCAGTGACATTTTCATTCTGTCAGGGAGAGTAGATAGTGCACGTAAAAGTGTTCATCAGTTGAATATCAATAAGACTAAAATGAAAGAAATGGGATGTAGTCATATGCTGAGAGAATTAAACTAGTAGATGAGTTTTGCTATCTGGGCAACAAAAAACTGCTGATATCCAAAGCAGGGCAGATAAAAAAGGCACAATAGCTATAGCATGGAAAGCAGTTCTTACAAATCTTTTGTAACATACATGTAAAAGTTCGGAAGTCTTTTTTTGGAGGTTCTTGTCTGAGGTGCAGCCTTGTATGGAAGTAAACATGGATGTTAGGCACTTCAGGCAATAAGAGAACAGAAGCTTCTGGAATGTGGTGTTACATAAGAATGCTGAAGATTAGATGATTAGATCAAATAACTAGAGAGAATGTACTAAACCGAATAATGGGAAAAGGAAATTTGTGACCCAGCTTATCCAAAAGAATGGGTTGGTTGATAGAACACATCCCAAGGCATCAATGAAATATCAGTTTGTTAATGAAAGGAAGTGTGAAAGGGGGCAGGAATTATTGATGAGGGAGATCTAGTTGTTGAATGAGACACAGTAAGTAGGTGCAAACTAATCTAGGTTACAGTAGTTATTTGGATAGGAGGAGGCTTTTACAGGATAAACTAGCATGGAGAGCTGCATCAAACCAGTCTTCAGACTGAAGACCATTACAACAACAATATGAGTCTAACTTAAATTGTTCACTGTATAAGATCTGTCAACTAGAATGGCTACAGAAATGTATGTCAGGGCTCCAGTCAGTTCCCTGAGTGTAAGAGGAGTGCAGTCATCTGCAGTGAAAGCCTCTAATGGTTCTGTGGCTGTTTAGTGTTTGAGAGTCAATTGCAAGATAATGCTGTTGGGACATAATGATTTTAATACCTGAATAATCCATATGGGAAACATTATAGATGTTGAAGTAAATTTTATCTCTGGAATTCTAAGAAGCAAAAATGGGTGTGAAATCCTATGGGACTTAACTGCTAAGGTCATCAGTCCCCATTTTAAGAAGCAAGTGAGAAGATCCCAAGAATAGGGTGCAGACCCGTCAACATTTTCACAATGTACTTTACAATAGGTTAGGAAGAATTTCAGTGTTTTTCAAATTTAGGATGCAATACAAAAGTTATGACACCTTACAGCTTTCATCTTTATTAAAGAAAGACATAGCTATCCCAGTTTCCAATTTCTTTTGCTAATTGCTTGCTAAAAACCAGATTGATCTTGGAAAGGTGACTGCATTTCTAACAATGAGGAAGAGAAACTATAGGTGTCATCAGTTATGAAAATATATATCGCCAAGTAAGAAATGTTAACTAACGTTGAAAGCTAACACTTGTGTCAACAATGTTCTTCAGTTTGCCTTTGGCGAGACAACATCCAATTGAGTGATATTTACATGTCAGTGGATGTACTGTAGTTCAGTAAAGAGTCATCACATTTTCATTAGAGTTAAAAGGATAAAAATCGAGGTACTTGCATAAGTGTAGCAATAAGCAGAATTATGTAGTTACCCAAGAGACTCATGGGTTCAGCAGTAGAGGGTAGGAGGAGTCGGGGCAGACCAAGGAGAAGGTACCTGGATTCAGTTAAGAATGATTTTGAAGTAATAGGTTTAACATCAGAAGAGGCACCAATATTAGCACTGAATAGGGGATCACGGAGGAATTTTATAAGGGGGTTATGCTCCAGACTGAACGCTGAAAGGCATAAGCAGTCTTAAATGATGATGATGATGATGATGATGATGATGATGTAGTTAAATGTATCTTGGGACTGATATTTTCTGCACTGCCAGCCTCATGTTTTGGCAGTCTTTAAGGCATAGTAACAGTGTGCAAAGTACCACTAGGGAAGTTAATTGCACTTTTTGAACTTCGAGCATGATGGAATGGCTGTGAGTCAGCAACTTCGATAAACCAATAGGCCTACAACCAAAAACCAGCAAAATTCACTTTTTTTTATTCACTTGGTGGTGGGCTTTGAGTCAGGATCCATTTTCAGATCATCCTGCAGGGCAGAAAACCAAATTTACTCTTATGTACAAAACAGGTAATACCAAATTTTAACCGTTCATTTGAACATTATTGACATTGTTTTTGCATTTTTGGAAATACCATTTTTGACTATGTTATGTAAATCTTGAAACAATATGTTCTGCTTTTTTTGACATGTTCTTAAAAAAATTAGTAATGCCTGTATTGTACATGAGTGTAAATTTGGTTTCCTGCTCTGTAGGATGATTTGAAAATGGGTTCTGGCCCAAAACTAGTCTTCGAGTGAACAAAAAAAGTGAAATTTGCAACTTTATGTGATTTTTCATTGAACTAATTGCAATTTGTTAAATCTACTGAAAATGAGCTTAGAACAGGTCACTCGTTGCTAGCTGAACAAAAAGGCTGTCTGTAAATGACAAATCTGTATAGTGGCAGGGCACGTGGTACGGCAAAGCCAGACAGTAGGCTGTCTGGGCTGTGGCAGCCAGCACAGATTAAACTGAGAGCAAGAGCAGAGTTCTCAGTGAGGTGTCAGCTGACACCTGCCTCGTCAGTTGGCGAACGAGTGGCTTGTGCATCACCACACCAAAATAGGCTCAGCTGTTGACAGAACCACTTTGGGAAATAGTAGTGGCTACACATTACAAGGTCTGTGGAGTGTTGTGATTTAAGAAAGGTGGGTGAATGTATTAACTTACATTGACATAAACAATGAAGCACCCAGAAGAGGAGGATGGAACAAAATGAAACTTCACTGGTTGAGAGTGTGTCTGACATTATTTCAGTGATTCCAAATCCGAGTCAAATTTATAAAGAAGCACCCAACACAAAGACACTAGTACTCCAAAATGAAGAATGGGGTCTCTCCCCACATCTACTCCATAATCACTGATAACGGCCATATGCGGTAGTACATAACTTCCACTCATCACTGAACACAGTGCATTGCCATTTATCAGCAGTCCATATTTTCCAGTCATGGTATCCCTCCAAATATAGAGATATCGGCAGCCTATGCATGGAATGGTAATTCCCTAATCAGGCTGCTGCTGGCCTCCAACCCATGTTGTGGGAGTATATTTTACTTGTTCTCGGATTCCAGGTGCAGATGTGAAGGGGTACGATGTGTTTGACACACAGTAAGGTGATCCTCCCTCACAACGATCAAATATGGTCTGTCAGAACATCGATGACGAGCATGCCTGTTTCCGTGTTCCCACATTCCCGTGCAGTCCAGCATTGGGCCACTGTAACATGCAAATGCCACACAAATCTAGTTATTGCACATTTTGTCTAGTTGACTAAGTGGTCAACCACAGTGAGGTCCATTTTGAACTCTTCACATGCTGATTAATCTGTCTCACAGGAGTACATGTCCTTCACAGTGATCACTCAAAATCTGACACTGTTCACTCCCCCCACATACCCTACCAGGCTAGTAACAACCCTAAACATAAACAATATTAAAATACCCTGGTAGCTATTCCACCTGTCACAGAGAACTGCAACTCCCATCATTTATACATCGACCAGTTGTTTGTATGTTTATGAAATTATATTGACATCTGACCATTTCTTCCGGGTATTTCATTTTTTATGTCAGGCAGTGTAATAGTAACCACTTATGCTGCTATTGGCACACAGATGTTGGAACAGGCTGCAATATTCAGTCCTGACCAGAACCTAATATATTATTAGCTATAGAATCCTACTTGCTTCCATTTTCCGGTGGAGTCTGCAGATCATAGACTTTTTCAGAGTGATTCACACTAATGTTGGCAAGACGAAGCAGACTGTTATCTACACCATACAAAGAGAGACAGCATGCTGTAAATCAATTCCCTTAAACTTCAGTCACACATTCTAATAGCTGATGAAATTGCAAATCAAATGACTACAATTGTGGGTTGATTACAAACACAGTAAAGAAATACATAAAATTGAAGACTTGAAATAAAAAAATCTCTAAGTGCCAAATAAGTAATCTTGAGGTTTTATGTGAAATGAGATCTACATGCCAAGCCCAACAATGTATAACAAGGTCAAACTGCGATGAATGACCATGTAGTAGCAAATTCAATCAAAAGATGGTATGTAGTTTAATAGCCACTGCAGTTAATCTATGAAACAGCTATGCTCCATGTGCTTCCTCCTTACTGTTGGATGAAATAGTGCAGGCAGCAGTTGTCTGTAGTATTGTGAGTGAAAACAAATGACAAATTAAAGGAGAAAGTACTGTGGCAGCGATAAAGAAAAAGAAGAAAAATTAATAAATAAGTTAAAGTTATAACTATATTTTTGACCCACCAGGATAGCTGAGAGCACTAATGTGCTGGTTCCTGGACTTGGGTAGGTGTGCTGGCACCTGACCAAATCCACCCAGCAGATTAATGATGAGAGCCGATATGAAGGCCAGCCTGGATGTGGTTTTTAGGCAGTTTTCCACATCCCACTAGGTGAATACTGGGCTGGTACCCCCGTTCCACCTCAGTTACGCGACTTGCAGACATTTGAAAATGTTCACACTATTTTATGGCTTACACTAGATGCAGACAGCTGGGGTGCACTGATTCCATCCCCAGGGGGGTTGGGGTGGTGACAGGAGGGGCATCCAGCCACCTTCAGCCACTAAAGTCACCAAATCCATAGTAACAAGACTGACCCCACGTTGCAGCAGGACAAAGGCACAAAGAAAATGATGAAAGTTGTAACTATATTCTTGCATAAGCTCTCTAACACATAATGTAAGTATCATTATTGGATGCTAAGCTACAACATAACTGGACAGACTGTTATTCTTGAGTTACCAGATATATTGTTCTAGAAGATATAAAGGACATGAACAGCAAGCAAGACACATAAAGTCATTTGTCGTCAATAACATGAAAGCATCTGACTCCTTACATTTCAAGAAAGCTGCAGATTGTAGTTTAAACACATCAAATAAAAACATATCCAAAGTACAGTGGCTGTGGTGGGACAAACATAAGCCTCATGTAGTTAAGACCAAGGGAAACTTAAATGAAATTGAGGCCTGGGTAGGTATCCCTATTTTGAGAAAAGGTATAAGAGTATATGACATCAAGAAAATGCAAATATTTGCCCTGGATGTTACAAGCTGCATCATGATCATATATAATTTTACAAAAGCAAAATTGACTTTTGCAATCTTTTTGCTGACTATTAAAATATGGCATTTAGAGCTTTTCATTGCATTTCCACTTTCAGTAAATTTTTCATACTATTACAATACAATGTTTGTAATTTCCTTTGTAAACTAAATCAGTACTATGCTTAGCATTCAAATAAAACACATTAATAGTGAAATTATGACTATTACTGCCTAGTATACGTAAAGCACATTTTCTTCAAGTCTATGATTTCAGCACTTAGAGCATTTCTTATTTCAGATATTCAATTAATTTGCAAATTCCTCCCAGTAAATTATTTATGCACAACATTTTGAAACTGCCAGTGTCTTGTGGAATGATATAATGAGCAGACAGTGATGTCAGAATAAATATGTGATTAACATAAATTACTGTCCACCCCGTTAGCTGAGTGGTCACAGCATATGACTGCCATGCATTGGGCCTGGGTATGATTCCCAGCCGGATTGAAGATTTTCTCTCCTCAGGGCCTGGATATTGTGTTGTCCTCATTATTGTTTCATCATCACTGACACACAAGTCACCCATTGTGCCATCAACTGAAAAGATTTGCAACTTGGCACCTGAACTTCTCCAGATGGGGACTATCAGCCTTCAATGCTGTATGATCATTACATTTCTCACTATCAACTCTTTTTATTAATAATTCCATTACTGTTTTGGGTGTTCTGTTCAAATTTTTTTCATAGCTCATGCAGTCGCAGAAGGAGGCATTTGCCAATGTGTCCTCACATTAGTGCCATGTAGAGAGAGACAACCTTAAAGCTCAGAAAGACCTCACACCCACAGTAAAGATGTATGTAACATGGGGAAAGTCAGTGCAGTTTCCCTGCAGTGTTGGCAATGTGGGCTATGTTTTAAGCCATGGAGTCCCACTGTCAGGTTATAAAATGGCCAGAGACACAACACTCTTCCACAGTCATTGCTCAGTCATGTCTCATTTGTTTCTCACTCAATTTCAGTTTCTCGTGCATTCTTCATTAAGATGAGCATTGGCACGGCAGTCTGTCACCATGTTAGATAACAGTGTGCCCTGTTCTCCATTGCTCTGAGTCAGACTTGCATAGTCCAACCTGGCTATTAACTGCTCCATGTTGTGAGAATGTGGGATCCATAGACACCACCAGAGACAAGGTCATGCCTGAGGTTGACACTATGAGCTGCTGGACAACCATGTGCTGCCTTGCATAAAGCTCTGTGCAGTTTTTAACATGCCACAGGCTGAAGTAAGTGAACTTCTCGATTTCTGTAATTTTCTTAGTTTAATTATTTTCTCATGTGTGACAGTACTATTTCCACTTACAGTTTAGTAATGTGGTTAGTGACTCTCATAATGGAAATGTTGCCTCAAATTTTCTTGAAGAAGATACCTGAATTGCATTAAAATCTAATGCAACTGTTTCTTGTTCTGTCCCATTATATTCATACACCAACTTTTGGCAGAAACACTGTCAGTATGATGAGAAGCCTAGCACTTCATGATCATGGTGGTAGGAAAATTTCTCTTGTGGTAAGGGAGAAATTTTCCTGCCACCATGATCATGAAGTGCTAGGCTCATCTTAGATCTGCTAAGCAAGTGTCAGTTAGGGAATCAGGTAAAGTTAGATGGTTAATATGCCACCAGTAGGATTTCACTCATTCTTTCAGATTATCCCCAACTGTTACAAGTCCTCACTGCCTTGCATTCTATAATTCCAAGTTGATTGAATACTTCTGTAACACAGCTACTTTGTCATCTGACTAATTGGCCTTGATACCCAGATAATACCTCACACTCCTAAGGTCCTCAGCATTAAATGTGAAAGACGGCTCATCATTGATTTGACTTGCCCTGTCGGGGTCCAATGAAGCAATTATGATTTGTCCACCTAAATATGTGAAGCACTAGATTTTTGTTGTTGACTGTCCACACCAGCCAGAGTGGCCGAGCGGTTCTAGGCGCTACAGTCTGGAACTGCATGACCGCTACGGTCACAGGTTCAATTCCGGCCTTGGGCATGGATGTGTGTGATGTCCTTAGGTTCGTTAGGTTTAAGTAGTTCTAAGTTCTAGGGGACTGATGACCTCAGAAGTTAAGTCCCATAGTGCTCAAAACTATTTTAACCATTTGACTGTCCACATAAATATACACAGCAGCATTTGTTTATTGCAATCATTGATTTTTAGAGTTGCATTCTACTTGGCATGCTGCATGGATCCTGCTGGCAAAATCCATAAATTGTTTCCTCAATTGATGCATTCAATTACCAGATTTTTTACAGTGGGAGTGTAGCCTTCTTGATGATGTAATCATCTTTCTCAATCTGTGTCATACTTTGTGAGGATTCAACCAGTAATTCCATCTGTTCCACAAATACTTCTGTGTCAATGTCACAATTAAGTACAGCAGCAGGTGTTTCCATGTTTGACTGGCAGAACCATGAGTAGCCCAAATGACTCAGTCTTTGCAAGTGGGACAAACATGTCGATGAAATTATTTTCCAATGTCAGTTGAATCTTACTGTTCTAGCTATTCTCCAAAATAAGGAATCATCATTACAGTACTTATTTCACACATTGGTTCCACAGGCAATTACTTCATTACTTGCTGACCTTCCAACAACGTCCCAAGTATTTTTGTGACTACTGATCTGACCTCGTTGTATATGACTTTGGACCACTCACAATGATCTGGCCCATTTAGTGTATTGTTCATGTTAGTCTCAGCTGTATCTGCAGTAAAGTTGACACCATTAATTTAAACTTCTTCTCCATTAGTCAGTGGTCTTACACTCAGAAAGCTATCACTGCTATTTAAATAACAATGCTGACAGATAGAAATGAGCAACAAACACACAATATAAGAAATGGTACTGCACTGGTGATACAGTAATGTGCCTGTCTCTGTTTGGTACAGTATGCATGTGTGTACAGTGGGCAAGACCTGCCCCCACCTGGTCTATGTGGCAATTTCTCACTGATGTCTTCAGGTATCTATTGTTTTCCATTATGACACCATACCTACTCTAGAAGTATTGAACTGCACTAAATTGTTGTCAGAAATGTTGGCTATTTTAATATCTTTCAAAAAAGCCACAAAGGAGGTTTCTGGAAACAAGTACATTACAGGAAATCTTATTGTCCACTTAGTGACTGTTCTCAAAAATGCCATCCTCACTGCCCTGAAAGCCTTTACAAATTTGACCCCAGATGTAAATAACTTTGGGCAAGATTGCTAATTCTCATCTTTACTTCAAAGGCAGGAGGTCAGAACAACTGGAAATCCTCTTTGGTCATCACATGAGCCATAAGCAGTATAGAGTTGTCTAGTGGAGCCTAAAAGTTTGTTTCTGAGTGAAGTACAGCTTTACTTTCAGCATCCTTCATTGTCCAGAAGCAGTGATGCTTTTGTTTTTTGGCAGGAGAGTAAAAGGTGTATGCCACACACTTGTCATTTTTAGCCAGAAATATATTTATCTTTGATGAGAAGTTCTTTGGGTTCTGAGAGATTGCTATCATCTTTAAATGGTATAGTTTCTGGTGCAAGCAGTTGACGTAAAGATCAACACATTATAGAAAGAATATTTGTGAACAGTGTGGGCAATAATACTGGCCAATGGATTAATTCATTATAGAAATTTTAACTACTGTCATGGTAAAAGTCCTGCTAAATGTTATGTTTTGCCTGCTATCTTAATTGTTCATTTCAATATTTTTAAAGCACATTTTTATTTTTGTTAACAAAGAGTTGAGTGTAACTTATTCAAATTCCTGTTAAAAAGTAGGTAAATATAACTGATTCCAAAACAAATTCTTCACTCAAAATAATTAAAGAAAAAAATGTTACAAATCTGACACAAATGCTTATTATTCATCTGCCATTTGTATGAAACAATAAAACAGCAAGGCGATTATGGTAACAGAATAATTTAAAAGCTTAAAAATTATTTGTAGCTAATGATAAAAATAGGAAGTAGCTGGTCTGCTGCCTGTGTCTACATGTCTGCAGCCCTTGGAAACAGACATGAAGAGAAGAGTTCTCCAACCTCAGTTTTCAGTTTTAGCACTGACTATTAATAATGTACAAATAGAGGTATGTTCCCTGATTACAACATGATTTTCGAGCAGAGTTCCAAAAAATTTGGCTCAATAGGAAAATGCTGGTGTTTTTGTAGTGTTCAGCTCCTCATTACTTTTAGGGAAAAGCAGTGAATGGTGGACAGACTTAAGTTTTTTATTTATCTATTTTATTTGATATTTTGATTCTACATATCTTGAAATGTATGATGCAGAAGTCTAAGAGGTCTTAGAATTTTTCAATGTTTGCTCAGTGTCTATGTCTATTACTGCAAATAATACCAATACAAAACTGATTCTTTCAATAACTAGTTATTTTTAGCGGTTGTAACATTCAGGTTAACCCAGAGATGAAAAAGGCTAGTCTAACTGGAAACCGGTTGTTTCAGTGATAACCACCTTCCCTATGTAGAATTGTGCTCCATCAGATGGTAGCTCCAATTTTTGATGCTTGGAAGGCCCCTGGATTTTTCTCCCAAGTTTGATGCCTCCTACTTGGTGTTGACCTGTGTTTCATTTATGGGAAGCCACATCTGCACACACAAGTCACCTAATATCCATAAATTCCAGGAAAGGGGGACATGAGCTCTGACACCACATTCAATCACATCCCACATGTGTTCGGTAGGGTTCAGATCTGGCAAACTGGGGGGCCAGCTTATCAAGTGGAACTTGCCACAGTGTTCATTGAACCACTCCGTCACACTCCTGGCCTTCGGATATGGCACATTATCTTGTTGAAAAATGCCACTGCTGTTGGAAAACATACTCCTTGGCCATCATAGCACCTTACATGAGCTCCACTAGACCCATGGATGCCCCTGTGAATGTTCACCAGAGCATAATGGAGCTGCCACCAGCTCACCTCCGTCCTGCAGTATAGGTGTCAAGGAGCAGTTCCCCTGGGAGATGATGGATTTGTGCCCTCCTGTTGGCATGATGAAAATGGTATCAGGATTGATCAGACTATGCAATGCTCTGCCATTGTGCCAACATCCGGTGCTGATAGTCACTTGCCCATTCTGATAGTCACGTGCCCATTTCACTTATAGTTGGCAATGTTGTGATGTTGACATTGGGTTGCGTTAACACTGAGTCATTGGCTGCGGAGGCCCATCATTAGGAGTGTTTGGTGCACTCTGTGTTTAGACACACTTGTACTCTGCCCATCGTTAAAGTTTGATGTTAGTTCTGCCACAGTTCACTGCCTGTCCTGAGAGAAAGTCTGCCCAGCCTATGACATCCAACATCTGTAATGAGAAGTGGCTGCCCAATCCCATGACATCTGGACATGGTTTCACCTTAGTCTTGCCATGTGTTGAAGACACTTAACCACAGCTCTCCTCAAACACCCAACAAGTTTTGCAGTTTCTGAAGTGTTTGTGCCAAGCCTCTGGGCCATTACAATCTGCCTTCAGTTAAACTCAGACAGACCATGCACCTTTCCCATTCTACATATGGACAGCACACTCACCGATATTGCATGCACCGTGTGTTTGTCTGACTGGCAGTCATTCCTCACCAGGTGACACTGCCATCACCTGGATGGGTTTACATTGCTAGTAGATCAGTGGTCATAATGTTGTGACTGATCAGCCTATATAGATCACATTTACAAATATTTTGTTAGAAATGTAAGTAAAAATTTCTGTTTTAATCTGAGAATATTTCAAGCAGAAGTTAAAACTGAACACATGCTGAAGGGGTGCAAAGCAAAACTGACCATGACTTTTACAGCATCTGAATCACTCACTGCATCTAAAGGTAAAATGGAACAATTAGTATATCATAATAAGTTAGATGAATCTGTCATAAATTTTGAAGATACTACAGGGTTTAACTCACTTGGACTACAATTTTTTCACAGATTTAACATACATCCAGATGCCATGGGAGACTTGCTGACTTCTATAAAAGTTCCTGCAGACCCATCTCATGTTCTACAAACACCAAGGTGCAATGCTTCCAGTATCTACAGAACGCATAATGGATCATGTAACAATCTGGAACATCCAATGTGGGGAATGCTGGACACTGCATACTCACGTCTCATGCAACCAGTGTTCCACGATGGTAAGAAATTTAATGCACAAATAGACTGTTTTTTTCCCCCTGACATCCTGAACTGAAGCTTTAAGCACTGCATACACATGCAGATGAATAATAATTGGCTCATGGCTCGTGAAACATTTACCATGAATATGCCATAACAAATGAAAATTTCTGCCATACTGTGATTTATTCATTATCGTGAGCCATTAGCTTAACCAACAGGTTTTCTGGGCATACCTACATGTATGACTTGAGCTTTCAATTGTCACTGATCATTCCTGCTTTGTCTTCTGTACACTGCAACTAGAGATTCTATCATAGGATATGTGGGAATACCACCACTGGAAGGAATGGATTTTGTGATGCACCATGATATACTCTACTATAGTTATCTTCAACAGATTAACTCATGTACTGAACTATAGTGCAGCAATAGCTTGCATTTGTTATGACATGTTCACTAAATTGTAGGTTTAACATTTCTGAATGGTTTGCAATGATACCACCTCATTTAATTACTTCTTCAGTGAATTCTTCCCCACTGGCTCCATATATTTCATTTAAATTCATTCAATTTCACACTAGCCAAAAACCAAAGCCATCTAATATGGAGTGCCACTTTTCATCTTAATTTTTGACACAAGCAATTCTTATGACACAATCATAACAAGTTTTCGTCATCAGTGACCATCTTCAGTTCTATGGCCAGCCTTTAGTAAACAAATCTGAAGAGCATTTTAATCTGTTTGTAAATGTTGAAGGTGGTGATGAGAAATAGATGACAATATTCTATGCAGGTGACATCAGAATACTGAGCAGTGACCAAAATGTGGAACAGTCTGAAAGATGAGGATATATTTCTGTAAAGGCTGCTAATGAAAGATGAACAAAACATTTAGAATCATTTTAAGAAGGAAAATTTCTGAAAGATACTGAAACCAGTTTGAAAATCTAGGTATCTCAGCATTTACATCTTTGTGAATAGTTATAAAACAATAACAAATTTCAGAAAAGGTAATTCAGATTGATAATTAGAAATAAAATAGCCTCTGGCTGTCAGAAGGTTTTATAACTGTAAAACCATCCCACAGCCAGAGGCTACTTTACTCATGGCTGTATATGGCTGTGTCAAGATATGCCAATGGCCGTGCTGCAGTGGTAACACCGGTTCCCGTCAGATCACCGAAGTTAAGCCCTGTCAGGCTTGGCTAGCATTCGGATGGGCCACCGTCTGGCTCTGTCGAGTGTTGTCGGCAAGTGGGGTGCACTGAGCCCTCCTGAGGCCAATCGACGAGCTAGTTGATTGAGGAGTATCAACACCAGTCACAAAAACTGACAACAGCTGGGGTAGTGGCGTGCTGATCACATGCCCCTCATTATCTGCATCTTGTGACACCTAAGAGCTGAGAATGACATGATGTCCTTCAAGGTCTGTTTGGATGATGTTTGTTTGTTGTTTTGTGTGAAGATACAGTTCAGAGTGGTAGCTAGTGAACACTCCCAAAACACACAGAGGAAGAAGGAGATACGAGGCACAGTCCACTGACTAACAGTCCTCGAAACAGGACCTCGGTACTCAGATACTGAGTTATTCAAAAGTCCACCAAAAACTTATGATAATAAACAGGAAACTAGCTTTACAAAGAAGCTAAAGACTATCTGCTGAAAAAGGAAATTTACAGTGTGAAAGAATACCTATTAAATTGATTTAGTATGTATTGTTCTTTGTAATCAGTGGTGTCAGAGAGTGTAATCAAAATGATTTCTTCTTATAAAATAAGTTATAGTGGATGTTCCCTGTTTTTGACATGTTCTACATCATGCCTACATTTTTTGACGATGTAATCCTATAACGTTAAATAAAATTCATTTCAGTTCAGACAATGTCAGTGCCTGACACAAAAATTGTAGATCCAGAAGACACAGTCAGATGTCAGCGCAACTTCTTCCACATACACACTGTCAGTCAGTACGTAAATGATGAAAGCTGCATCACTCTGTAGCAGATAGGATGGTCAGTGACACGCGTTAATGTTGTTCCCATTAAGTGTTGTTAGCAGGCTTGACAGGATACGTAAAGGATGTGAACAATACTGGATGTTGAGTGATCGCTGTGAAGGACACTGAGACACCACATACTCATGTTTTGATGAAGCAAGCTGGGATATGTTTACTTCCTATCTTGTGTTGCCATCTGTCTCCTTAAATTCGTTTTTCATTTTTACCTAATTACATACATGAGTGTAATCTGCATTTTCATGAAAGAGAAAGGCTGGCCCTCAGTTTTAAAGAATATAGCACGAGATCTAATTTTGTGCTTAGTTTCATGTTTCTAATTGACTTTCTAATTCGTTTTGACTATTCCTAGTTAGTATCTTTCATTATAGGGAGAAATCAGTAATTGTTTTGTAACTTAAATTCTATTGTTGACATATAAATAAATAAAAATTCTGTACCAATTATAAACATTTGGAAGATGAAATGCTAGTAATCTTGAAGTATCTATTTGGCTTTATTCAAAAACATGTTAGCAAAGCCAGCCCATAATTAATTCCAAAGTAATTAACAGTTTTGTACAAAGTATTGTTTGTGTACTTATATTTGTTAATTTCATGATTTAAATAAATAATTCAGCCTAACTCTTGCAGTAGAAGAAACTGTTAAAAAGAACCAATGTTCTGATGTATTCAGTTAATTTAATGAGTTAAGTTTTAATTGTAATTTCTGTAAATTAAACTTTGAACAATGTGTAGTTTCAGCCCCTATTATTGTAAGAATATATAAGGTCCCAAATTTTGGTCCTGAGGCAGTCAGTCCACAGCCACGAGGAACCTGTGTTGGTTAGAACAACAATGCTTCAACTTAACTGTGAAATAAGTGTTACACAATTAGAAATGTGTTAAGACAATGACAGTGTCTGCTCCATACACACCCTCCTATTCTTCAATAACACATGAATTATGTGGTTATGTTTTTACTGCTCATAGATATTCAACAGTAAACTATTGTAGCAGCACTATGTGGATGTTTGCCTGCAATATATTAATGAGCCTTATCGGAGGTTAAACAACAGTGCACTGACCATATAACTGTGTATTATTGGGGGGTTGTAAACAGTAAAAGATTGTGAAATGCAACTATTCATCTCTCGGCAACATTGTTTACAGTAGACAGTAGTTGCACATCCACCCCCTATTTTTTCAGCCAGTATGTCAACACCGAGGACAACCAATGAAGGGAGAAAGCAGGGAACGTCATCATATAGTGAGCAAGATTGCTCTGATGACACAATGGCATGTCACTGACATCCTGCATCCCCAAGTATTACCTCTCCTGCAGCAGTATCGTAGTGCAGTTTTTCAGCAGAACAGGGCATGCGCACACACAGCACATGACTCCAGGAAGTTTCTGCAACCTGTTGAGACACTCCCATGCCAGCAAGATCCCCAGATCAGCCCCTGATAGAACATGTATGGGATGAGCTTGTCTGTCAACTCTATCCCAGAGCTAGTATTCACAATATCGCAGACTAGTTGCAATAGTTGTGGGACAGCTTACCTCAGGAGAGACTGCTATGGCTTTGTGACACCCTTTCCAAACAAAACAATGAATGCATCCAGGCCAGAGAGGGTGCAACATCATACTGATAGATGCTCTAATACTGAAAAGTTCTTTGTAAATCGGACTCAAATTTGTAATCAGTTAAATAAAATTACATACCTTCTCAAGCCATGAAGCCATGTTTCATGTCCTACTCTCTTTTTGGGTGCTTCAAATTTGTTTTATCAGGCAGTGGAAACCCCTGTGACAAAGTAAGATATGATTCTCCACCAAATTTCTTTCACCAGAAGTGCCATTACAGCACATTTTGTGAGCACATTTCTTGTTGTAATCTTTAGAAGTAATTGGAGGGAAAACCAGTGACAACTGAAGTCTGCATCAGGCCCAGAGCCATTTCCTGATGGCATAACAGTTGAGGCAACTACTCGCAGTGGACAGGAAATGTGTTTTCAAAGTCCAAGGTTGGCATAAATTTTCATTTGTTACAATAGTTATTCACACTGTCAGTTCAGCCTTTGTGAACATTGCTTCACTGACACCATTTTGTGTCACTATGTCTCTAAGCTCGATGGTCTGCAAAACGTATTTCTCGTCAATCTTTTTCTTCCCTTCGGTGTTTATTCATTGACTGAAAGAATTCTGAAGTGACTTTATTAAATACTTGCACATAAAACTGAGAGAATAGCTTCTCAAATTTATGTATGTTTGTCAACATTGTCACTCATGATGATAGTCAGCTGACTATTAGTTCTTACTTCTTTGATTCAGAAGATCAGTAACTCAAATAGAAGTGAGAATTGTAGTCCACCTCCACTCGATGACTGTATTTATGTAGTTCAACTATAGACTGCTGCCATGGAATTGTACAGTTAAGTTAGGTGTCACTCAATAACTGAGTGTCTGATTAATACAGGATTTCATAAGATGGGTACTTGGACCTAACAGTTGCTGACAGGGAACATTAGACAGTGTTTGTACTTACTGATTGCTGGCAATGGACTCAGTCACAGACAACATGGTGATTGTGTGTCATGAATGCTGGCTACCAACTGACTGACTTAGAACCCTGCATACCGTACGATAACCCTGCAAGCAATATTTTTTAAATTAAATGTTTCTCAATAAATTATTTATATTGTTATTGTCAGCAGCCTGTAAATATACACTGAATAATAAAGTTTTGAAAAATTACAGAATGGACAAGAATTCGGAGATTTTATACTTATGTTCTATATGTATTATATGTGGAATATAGAACACAAAAGAGGAAAAAATGATAATCATGTTAGGAGTTGTATTATTGCAAATGGAACTAGATTTCGCATCTTCATTGATCTCATCTCCATTGACATTTCAGAAATCTTTCTTCTTCTTCTCCTTTTTGTTCTTCCAAGGGCTAGCTGATTTGCTTGTCCCAGCCACAGACAAAGTTGTTGCCAGTGTTTTCTTCATCTCCTTTACTATCCAGTCTATATGATAAAAAAGCTTTTGGCATTCTTCTTTCTTGCATTCTGTTTCAGTGCTAGAGCCATCTTTCTTTAGTTTCATTGTTTCCATCATCTATTTCAAAAATATTCAGTCCTGACTGCACATAATCATTTTTAAATGTATCTAGTCTTGTGCAGCCTTTCATAGATCTCCAGAACCTCATTTCTGGTTCCCATATCTAAGGTTTTTATCACTCATCACTCATGCCTCTTAGCCATAGAGCTAAACTGCCTCAGCCAACCAGCACTTTATAAAACTTCATTCTTTTCTCTTATCTTGAGCTCTTAGATAATGTACTTTGGACTGTTCCACCTATGGCTTCGTACTTACTCAGTCTACAGTCAATATCAGTACCAGTACTTTAAGTTACATTATGGCCAAGATAATGGAAGTGAGACATTCACTCAACAGGTCTGTTATTGTATTACAGCAAAATTGTAATTATCTGTGTTAATGTAGACCTGACATTGCACAGATAACCCAAAAATGAGGATATCCAAAATACATATTTTTCCCAGGAACTCTTTTTACCATCAATTTTCTAGCCGGTTTAATGCATCCCAACACAAATCACTCTCCTATGTCAACCTCTTCACCCTAGAACAGCATTTTCACCCATTATCCTCCATTACACATTACTTGATTTTATAATTCCAGTCTCTGTCTTCACCTGCGGTTTTTATCCCCTAAAACTTCTTGAGGTACCACTGAATCCATTCCTGGATGTCTTAACACACGCCCTACCACCTTGTCCATTCTTCTTATCAATATTTTCCACATGTTTCTCTTCCTACCAAATCTGCAGAAAACGTTCTCATTTCTTATCAGTCCACTTAATTTTCATCCTCTTTCTACACTCCCGGTTATTGTATTTACAAAATATGTTTCATTTCACATTTGGAAGCCAACCACATATTTTATACACTGCTTAATAAAAACAGACAAGTTATTTATAAAATACACTCAAAATACAACACATTTTGCATCAGTTTTTTTCAGTCCATTTTTGGGAAAATATCATTAAATTTTTTCTGTTTCTGATTTTTATCCATTTTTTTCACAGTGACTGTCAGTTTTAGGAGAGTCATACTGTTGGTTTGGGCAAACTAATTGCTGCATACTCTAAGAACAGATCAATGCATTTCTGTACTTTGGTGCACATGATAGTGGATTCCTCGATTGCCTCATCTTCACTCTCCTCCAGTTGCAAAACTTGGGTCACAAACATAACACTGTACTCAAAACGAAAGTTTTAGTTCTAATTATAGCAGATTGTCTCCGGTTTCATAGTTTTATTTTACAAAAATTGCCTTACTCTGTACAGATAGTTCATAAACCATATAATCTGCACCTTCATTGAGATTTTGCTGTATTCTGCTGTTCCACTTTATTCAACCAATATATTTATCAGCTGCAAAGTATGGCAACAGGAAGGGATCAACTCAGCTGAAAATTAATTGCACCATTCTTAAACAGGAATAAAATGTGAGTAAATGCAAAGAAAAGAGAAAAAGACTGAGGAATGTTAATGGATGAGATGGCGAAGAGAACATTTTTGAAAGGTATATGAAAAAATAAAATGAAAATTTAAAGAAATAAAAACCAGAAAGGAAACAGATACAGAATTAATGCATAATGTAAACTGGGAATGGAGGAAGCAAGACAATACCGATACTTGTACTTGAGCTCACTGCGCAGTGCATTTTCTGGACTTCACTTCCTTGACAAGGGTTAAGGACAAATTAATGTGTTCTGGTAGTAAAACATTCAACAAGCTCCCATCTCAACATAAAGTAAGAAATTGGGAACCCCTACGACTTCATCAGCAAATTAGAATTGTACCCCATTAGCCACTGTTCCTACAAATCATCTGAAAATGTAGACTCAGGGATTGAAAAGTTCTTTTAGCTACAGGGCAAGTAGCAATGTTTGTTGCAAAGCTGTGTGACAATACAAAGCTGCACAAAAATATTGTCCACCACAAACACATCACCACACCAAATATGCCACAGTAAAGCCACTGGCATTCAAAACAGCTTCTGGTCACCTCATAATGGGTAAATACAGGTCCTGCACGGTTTACAAGATAAAATGGAAATGAGCGTTTTTCGTCATTGACCAGGAGCTCCCTTATGGGGCAGGTCCAACCACCATGGTCCAGTCACCTCATAATGGGTAAATACAGGTCCTGCATGGTTTTCAAGGTAAAATGGAAATGAGTGTTTGGTGTCATTGACCAGGAGGCCACTGGTCCAGCTGCCTTGGTCCAGTCACCTCATAATGGGCAAATACAGGTCCTGCATGGTTTTCAAGGTAAAATGGAAAATGAGCGTTTGGCGTCATTGACCACGAGGCCCCTTACGGGGCCGGTCCGGCCACCTCGCTGCAGGTCTTATGACATTCAATGCCACATTGGGCGACCTGTGTGCCAGATGGGGACAAAATGATGACGAAGACAATATGACATCCAGTCCCCGATCGGAGAAAATCTCCGACCCAGCTGGGAATCATAGGACAGCAATCTGTCACGCTGACCACTCAGCTATCAGAGCAGATGGTTTCTGAGGTACTCTCATACCATTCTAGCTGGAAAATAGTGGCAAGCTCAGGTAACAATGATGTCGATGTAAATCACACACAAGTCTCTCCCAAGTAGATGATGAAGGCTCAGTAATATTTAGATGTGGTGACTTTGTTGGCCAGTGGAGATGTGTTGTTTCATCCTTATGGTCACAAAACCAGCCCTGGATGATGCAGGCCATGTGAACAGGAACCCTGTTATCACGGAACACAGAATCACCATTGGGGAAAAAACATTGTATCACGAGATGTACCTGATCAGCCAAAATGATCACACAGTCCTCGACAGTAATGTAAGCTTACAGAGTAACCCTGGGGCCCATGGAATACCACAATATGGCTGCCCAGATCATCACGAACCATTGACACATTTCACTTGTGAGATGTTAATGCATCCAGGAGTTGGAAAAAGCATGAAACAACACTCATCCCGCCATAAGGCATCCTTTCATTGTTCCACAGTCCAGATTTTATGGCCTTGGCACCACATTATTTGCACCATGGATGAGTGGTCTTGGAATCCCAGCTCATCCTGCAATTGTCTGCTGCTGGAGCTCCCTTCAGGTTGTTCGTGCTGATTGTTTTTGTGAGTGTGCCATTCAGTTCTGCAGTGTCCAAGCAGCTGTCATTCACTTATTTTTGTGAAAATTCCATTCAGTGACTGTTTGTCATGATCATTCAACACACTTTCATCCATGTTGTGACTTAGTGGATGAAATGTTTCCACTTCCCTGTAAGTGGTAGAAATCTTCAATGGAGTGCCTCTTGTAACACCAGACACTTCATCTATGATGCTTACAAGCACCAACAATTGCCTGCATTCAAATTCAGTTAGCTCCAACACAATGCACTCATAACTACAGAGAATAATGCTCTGATCATGACTGGCACATGCAATGTATTGAGGATATTGCACAGGCATCATTCAAGGTCAAATACAACAGCACAACCTGCAGGCTTGGATAGCATCTGAATTTATGTTCAAGCATGTGTTTCTTGTAGTGTTTCCATCTTTTGGTCCAACCCCTTAATAATATACAAATATACTATAAATAGGTCACAGTACTTATGGATGTAAAAATATTTTCTTTGAAAATTGCCCTGGAGTAACACAAGAGAATAAGAGCATGTAGTAATCAAGGCAGGCTTTAAACACAAAAAAGTAAGTGGTCTGGTTTAAGCAACTGAAAAGGTACATCCAGTTTATGTGACTGTAGCCTACATTTTTAAACAGATATCTAAATGAAACAATTTAACATTATGCTGCCCGGTGACACCACAGTGATGTCATGCACGAAATAGCAGTCAATGGATGGTGACACCATAGTGGTGTCATATGTGAAATAGCGGTCAATGGACAGTGACACCACAGTGGTGTCATCTGCATAGTATCACTCAGTGGCTGACGACACCACATTGGTGTCATGAGCATAGTATCACGCAGTGGCTGGTGACAGCACTTTAGTATCTTTTGCATTCTGTTGATGTTTTGTTTAGGTAACAGTAAGTTACACACATCAACAAGTATTTTTGTTTTTATAGTACTTGTGCCCTTTCATTATTGCAGATGAAAGGGACAATACAATTATTTATGATGAATATGCGGACATCATGTCTTACATTCTGGATGACTTGACCAATTTGGAAGAAGACAGGGATAACAAAAGAATGAAAGCAAAGCAGAATCGATGGAAAATAATAAAATACGTCCAAGAATAATTTGGTGAACAAACTGATTTGGCTGAATCAGATGAAGAAGACAGTGCACATTGGTCAGACTTTGATTTACCGAGGACCAATAATAAATTTGAATGATCTCCGGGTCCAAACATATTTCCCAAAGATACACAGAGTGTCAAGAATATTGTAGAATTATATATTGGGAATGATCTATTTGAATATATTAGCAATGAAACCAACAAGTAGCACAGTCAAAATTGCAATAGAAGGAAACTGGATTAAAAAAATGCCAAATTGGTCAATGTTACGGGGCCTAAACTTAAAAAATGGTTTGGGCTTACTATCCTTATGGGAATTGTATTAAAAAAAAGCAATGATCAATGATTATTGGCCAACGAATCCATTGACAGACACACCAATATCTAGCAAAACGATGTCCTGCAAGTGATTCAGACCAATATTATCATTTTTACATTTTTCCAACAACAACAATATACTGGATAATGCCAACCAGCTTTTTAAAGTGCAATTATTTTTCCAAAAAGGTTAAAGAAACTTTTAATCTAAGTTAAAACATCTCAGATGAAGGAATGATACCATGCCATGGATGATTAAATTTTCAAGTTTACAAACCATCGAAAATTACAAAATATGGCATACTCATTTGGATACTGTGTGTTTCAAGTACAGGATACATTTTATCGTTCAAGATATATTCTGGTGCTGGACAGCCTTTAGCAAGACCACAGATGAAACTATTGATACCTTCTTATGGAAAGTGGCATCACCTCTACATGGATAATTATCATAACAGCGTAGTACTTGCAGAGAAGTTACTTGAAAAAAAATTGAGTTTGCGGTATGATACGGCAAAATAAAGGATTTCTGGAAAAATTAAAGCATCCAAAATCAATGTGTTTTCAGCTTGTCATCAATGGGAGGTACTTGCACAGGTATGGAGAGCTTCAAAAACTAAAACGATGTGAGTGATCTCTACAGTACATAATGCCCCTTTGACTGACACTTAGAGAAAATGTAGGAAAATCAATTACACAAGAAAAAACCTGGAAGTGTATTAGACTACAACAAATGAATGAAAGGAGTGGATTGAGCAGACCAATATTTGAGTTATTGCTCTATAAACAGAAAAACCATAAAATGGTCAAAAAATGTTTGCATGTACCTCTTAAATTGTGCATTATTTAATTCATTCTGTACATGTCAATATTTCAATACAGGACTCAAGAGTCTCCAGTTTCACAATTTTTTATTGAAAGTGTCTGACTCATGGATAAAAGACCATGTACCTGCTTCTGAGCAAAACTTGGAGGTTGCCTCTACATCACGTACATCTCCTCATGATCTGGTTGACAGACTTTCTGGTCACATGAAGCAACACTTATTTCCTAAATGAATAAATGAAAATGAAGAAACTGCCATGTATGTTCCAAACACAAAAAAAGAAGAACGGCCGACAACAAGCCGAGTAATCTGAATTAGTACTGCCGGTGCCAAGCAAATACATTTGTATGAGACATGCAGATGGCAAAGTGTTAATAATAAACATTAATCTTAAACCTTACTATTCCAGAACACATACAGCTTGAAAGCCTTACCTGCCAATATCTGGGAGAAACAAGTGAGAATATAATACAACGTTAAACATTTTTCCATTGCCAACATATGTAATGATGAACTGACAAGTAACAAGTGAAGTGGGTAACTTGTGCACTCTGTTTACATGTTTACACTTGACCTCATTACAATTCAGGAGAATGCACAGCCAAGAGACCAGAGGGTTGGCCTCATTGCAGGAGGTTGTGTGGTGTTCATAAGAGGGCACTTTCCTCTACTCATATACTATAAATAGGATCAGTATTTATAGATGTAGAAAATATTCTCTGTGAATAATACAACTTTAATCAAGTAAATATTAAGCAACTGATAGCAGATGAACAGCAGCTTTCTTCAAAGTAGGACCTATAATAGTTTGTTGCTAGTACAATACTATATAGGTTAAGTTTCTGTTATGTCTTTGTCTTATTTTAACATATACCTCAACTCATTTCATATCCCTGAAGGTTATTCTTCTATATGGTATTTATGAAGGATGATCACTTAATCGATGAATGAATTTCAGACATGTAATGTGTTGCAACATAAAGGTTTCTGAAAATTGACTTTCTGAATTATAAGTATTATTGCAGTTTTTCTTTGATGCATAGAGACTAGGAGCTTTTTTAAATGTGAAATGTATAAAAGATGATTACAGTGGCTGTCCTTTCCTTTGGGATTGAATCAGTGGAATTTTTGGAGATTCTCATTAATTCCTACTGTACTTGTTTCCTTGCAGGTATCAATGAACCTAGGAAATCTGTCACCGGCAAAGAGCTACCAAATGCCAGATCTCTGAGGCAGCACTTACTGCCGGTTGGTGACTTTGATGATGAGACTAATACAATGATGGTGATGGCGTTTGGTGGTTTAATAACCCATGATGGGGCTCTCAGTGGAGACTGGCTTGGAGAGAGTAAGTGATATCCCATTACCTCATCTGCAAATCTAATTGCTTTGAGTGAAGGGGGTTTCTATTTCATCATCCAATCAACACAAAGCTCAGCAGAGATTCAATGGGTATGGAAAACAAGACTGAGTGTGGAAGTTTTGAAGGAATACCTGGTCTCTCAACAAAATTGATAAAGGAGGCTTCAAAACTGGAATTAGGATTGCTGCATGAGAATTTGTTCCTTATTCCTCCTGGACAGTGGATGTTTAATTTCTCTACTCTAGGTAACAGAAAAATGTTACAGAAGTGGTTCAGAAACAAATGAATTGTTATGCAGTTTCCTAAAAGTTACTCAGAATATCCTCCAGTCTATAGCTACCAATTAATGAAAATTTACTACACTTTCCAGTCACATTAAGGTGACAACCCATCAGAAGCCTGAATAACAATCTTCAGTAGTATGGACTGCTGTGAGATGTACAGGAAGAGCGTCAGTGGGGTTATGGAAGGTACCAACAGTGTGTGGACCCATGCCAGCTTCAGAGCCAGTTGAGGACTCGTTGTGAACATCCTGGTCAAGGTAGGCCCACAGATTCTCAATGCAGGGAGTTTGGTGGCCAGTGGAGTATGGTAAACTCATCCTGGTGCTCTTCACTCCACAAGTATACGCTATGAGCTGTGTGGCGTGTTGCATTGTCCAGCTGGTAGGTGTCGTTGTGTTGAGGAAAAACAAACTGCGTGTAGGCAAAAAAAAAAAAAAAATTTAGAAAATCCAGGATGGAGTAATGACAGTATTATGAAAAGAAAAGATTGCTACTCATTATATAGAGGAGATGTTGGGTCACAGACAGACACAACAAAGGGACATACATACACTATGTGATCAAAAGTACCTGGACACCCACAAAAACATACTTTTTTCATATTAGATGCATTGTGCTGCCACCTACTGTCAGGTAAACCACATCAACGACCTCAGTAGTCACTAGACATCATGATAGAGCAGAATGGGGTGCTCCGCACAACTCACGGACTTCGAATGTGGTCAGATGTTGGGTGCCACTTGTGTCATTCATCTGTGCATGAGATTTATACACTCCTAAACATCCTCAAATCCAGTGTTTCTGGTGTGTTAGTGAAGTGGAAACATGAAGGGACACGTACAGCACAAAAGCATAAAGGCCAATCTCGTCTGTTGACTGACAGAGACCACCGACATTTGAAGATGGTCATAATGTGTAATAGTCAGACATCTATCCAGACCACCACACAGGAATTCCAAACTGTATCAGTATCCACTGCAAGTACTATGATAATTAGGCGGCAGTTGACAAAACTTTGATTTCATGGTCAAGCAGCTGCTCGTAAGCCATGCATCATGCCCGTAAATGCCAAACAGTGCCTTGCTTGGTGTAAGGATCATAAACATTGGATGATTGGTGGAAAAATGTTGTGTGGAGTGATGAATCATGGTACACAATGTGGTGATCCGATAGCTGGGTGTGGTTCTTGCAGATTGCTGGTGAACGTCATCTGCCAGCATGTGTAATGCCAACAGTAAAATTCAGAGGTGGTGGTGTTATGGTGCGATCATGTTTCTCATGGAGGGGGCTTGCACCCTTTGTTGTTTTTTGTGCCACTATCACAGCACAGGCCTACATTGATGTTTTAAGCACGTTCTTGCTTCCCACTGTTGAAGAGCAATTTGGGGATGGTGATTGCATCTTTCAGCACGATCGAGCATCTGTTCATAATGCACGGTGTGTGGCAGAGTGGTTACATGACAATAGCATCCCTGTAATGGGACTGGCCTGCATAGAGTCCTGACCTGAATCCTATAGAACAGCTTTGAAACGTTTTGGAATGCCGAGTTCAGGCCAGGCCTCACC
The DNA here is from genome assembly GCF_023864345.2 of Schistocerca serialis cubense. NCBI lineage: Eukaryota > Metazoa > Arthropoda > Insecta > Orthoptera > Acrididae > Schistocerca > Schistocerca serialis. The sequence goes on along the minus strand of NC_064647.1, from coordinate 234,637,632 downwards.
GACTGACATCGATATGTCTCCTGAGTGCAGCACTCTGTGAAGAATGGGCTGCCATTCCCCAGGAAACCTTTCAGAACCTGACTGAACGTATGCCTGCGAGGGTGGAAGCTGTTGTGAAGACTAAGGGTGGACCGACATCATATTGAATTCCAGCATTGCTGATGGAGGGTGCCATGAACTTTTAATTCATTTTCAACCAGGTGTCCAGATAATTTTGATCACATAGTGTACATGTTGAGCTTTTAGCCAAAACTGCCTTTTTGTGAAGTAGAAGCACAACTCTCACACACATGACCACTGTCTCTGGCCATCGAGTCTCGGGCCCTCCAAATTCCACAGATTCAGCAGCCAGAGACAGTGGTCTTGTGTGTGTGAGTTGTGCTTCTACTTTACAAAAGCTCAACATCTATGCCATCAAACTGCATGTAGGCCAGGACATGATACCCAAGGATATACATTTACTTGTGTTTTTCCATTTTGCCTTCCAGAATACTTAGATTGCCCACAAAGTGCCAGAGCAACATTTGCCAGACCGTAAGCTCCCTCCTCCAACATGTATCCCCCTGCTTCATGCTGTTCATGTCAATGGCCATCTGTCCAATGAAGCATAACACACGATTAATCTTTAAAGGCCACCTGTCACCGCTTAATGGACATCCAGTTGAGGTATTGGCATGCAAATCCCACCTTCACCACTGTTGAACAGCAATCGGCATAGTGTTGCCACCTGCAAGTGTTTATTGTACACTGCTGTCAAACACAGGCACTGGTGACACACATAATTGGAATGTCACTATACACTATAGTAGGAAGAATACATGATTAAGTTTACAAGTGGTTTGTGGGTATACAGTGTGCAGGATTTAGTTCACATAGTTGACATCCATGGCATCAGTAGTGGCTCTAACCTGGCTGGGCACTGACTCAAACTGAGCTTAATCTCTCTCCCACATTTCATCAAGTGTAGTGGTTGGTGGTTAGCAGCATACCAACCTCTCAATAAGCTATGACCAGATGCTTTCATGGGTGAGGGACTTGGAGAACATGCTGACAGGCCAACAATGGGACACCCTCTGAATTGAGGCAGGGCCGGATCGGACAAACAATTCGTGCCTCGCATTATCTTATCGGAAGATAACATCATCGAGATCTCCGAGATAGAGTACGGCCGCCAGCCTTAACACGTCAGGAATGTTACAGCTGCTGCCCAAACTACTGGCTAACGAAACCAGAGGCAATCATCTTGTGTACCCGTACCACCACACCTGTGGGCCTGTATGATAGTGATGAATGCAGTCTGGCAGTGTTTGCTTCCCTTGGAAGTCTCCACATGTCGCTACATCCATTATAATTCTCTAAGCAGAAATGGGAGTCTTCTGGGAAGACCCTGTGGTGGCACTTCTGAGTGTCATGCCGGGCACACCGCTGTCTCTCTCTGCTGCTGCATCTGAGGAAACTACAGCAATGGTCAGCATGCTGACAGGCAGTAGTGCTACAGGGTGTCATCAAACTCTGTGTGTCAATACCTGTTCAACAAACAAGACCATTTCCTGACTCTAGATACTAGTACGTGACGTAGCAGTACAGTTCTACGTGGCTGAGTGAACAATATGTCTGCCTTCTTTGGATGAACTGTGGGTTCACTGAGGTCCTGCACGGCATTATGCCCCTACAGGACTCGTTCAGTTGGTATCCACCTAACACTCACGGCTTCCCAACTGAAGCGAGCAGCAGTTCCGTGGGATGATAAATAACAGTCTCAACGGGCGAGTGTCTTGCAACAGCCGTATTCCAAAATCTGCACATAAATTTCCTTCTTCTTCTTCTTCCTTGAGGGATAACACAATCTTCTTGCAAAAAATTAACAATGAAATGTGATTTCTAAATGGGAAAATGACAAATCTGGTCCATAATCTTTCCTTGCATAGATAATGTAGATCACATTAATACTACTTAGCATTACAATAAGTAATGCAACGCCATTCTTTCTTGGCCAATTTCAGTTAGAAACAAATGGAGAATTTGTTGTGGAACATCATGGAGTATTCCTGTTTCAGCTCCTATAGATTCATGAAGTTCCAATAGGTGGCAACACTATACATATCATTCAAAATGGCATCTGTAATGGATGTACAGTCCAAGCAGAGAGCTGTCACTGAGTTTCTCTTGGCATATATCTTCACAGATATTCGTAGATGCTTGCAGCACTGAACAAAAGGGCAGTGAGTTGTCGGGTGAGGCATTTGTCATCATCTGACCGAGGACACGCAAACCTGTCTAATATCCCGTGTGACAGCTCGCTGCACACAGCTGTGACTCCTGCATTCTCATTTGAGGTGATCAATGAATCACACTCAAACACTTGCTGCTCAACTGGACATCTCTGTTGGTAGTGCTGACACACACATTCACCAACTGCAGTACTCAAAGCCGTGTGCCTGCTGGGTTCCTCGCCTGATACTGTTCATAACAATTTTTTGTGGAACATCGTCACAGATGACGAAACATGGGTTCGTCCCTTTGAACTGGAAGTAAAATGGCAATCTGTGGAGTGCTGCTGCACCACCTCTCCTCTGAAGAATAAGTTCAAAGCTGCACCCTCGGCCAGTAAAGTCACTGTGGCAGTCTTCTGGGACTCTGACGGGATTATTTCGTTCGATGAGCTCCCTCGTGGTGCAATGATCAGCTCTGATGTGTAATGTGCTGCCCTCTGGAAATTGAAGAAACAACTTCAGAAAGTTTGTCACCACAAAAATGCAAAAACTTTTCCTTCTCCGTGACAATGCGAGGCCTCACACGAGTCTTGCACTGAAAGAAGCTAAAACTACTTCATTGGACTGTTCTTCCTCATCCAGTCTACATCCCAGATCTCACACCTTCTAACCTCCATCTGTATGGCTCAATAAAGAAAACACTTCACGGGAAGCAGTACGATGGATAATGTGTAGGTTATTGACGTAGCGAAACATTGACTCTGATGCTGACCGGTGGTACCGTGTGGGCATACAGGCCCTCCCAGTGAGGTGGCTGAAGGCCACTGCATCGAATGGAGATAATGTTGGAGAATAGGGTGTTGTTGCCAAAAGAGTGGGGAATAATATGGTGTATTGGAGTTCTGAATAGAACTGACCTGCTTTCAGAAAAAAAGTCACATTACTTAGCTGATCACTCCCTGTATTTTGTGCACTTGCACACTGCAGTGCTAATCACTTGGATGTCCTTTCTCAGACAGTATCATGAAAATTGTGGATTAAGGGAAACAGGCCAATTTCTTATTCCTATATTTCTGCAAAAATATGACACAGTGCCAGACAGCATGCTGTTAACAAAGGCCCAAGTATATGCAATAGCTTCTCAGAAGGGGAAGTGGCTCAAAGACTTTTTAAGTAATAGAATGCAGTACATAGTCCTGGAGAACAAGTGCTTGTCAGACACAAAGTTATCACGCAGAGTACCCCAAAGTGTGATAGGATGCTCTTGTTCTTTATACACATAAACTGACAGATACAATGAGCAGTGGCTGTAGAAACATACAGGACGATTTGCGTTCCATTTGTATCTGGTATGATGAATGGCATCTTGCTCTAAGTATGGGAAAATAATCATATATTTTTTGAATACTGTATTGGTTGTGTGCCGGTTGACAAAGTTGTCAGTGAAATGTCTAGGTGTATTGCTTGAATGTTATGTTAAATGGAAGAAGCATGTAAGTTCAGTTGTATTGAAGGTGACTGATGAACTTCAGTGTGCTGGGAGGTTATAGCTTATCTGTAAAGTAGGCTTTTACAACTGATTATTGAGTACTCCTCAAGTGTTTGGAAACCCCACCAGGTCAGATTATAGGAAGACACTGAAGCACTGCTAAAGTTGTCACCAACAGGTTTGCCCTACATTTCATTGTAATGAAAATACTCTATGAATTTAAATGGGAATCTCTGGAATGAACAAGATGTCCTTTTCACTAAATACTACTGAGAAACTTCCTGGCAGATTAAAACTGTGTGCCCAACCGAGACTCAAACTCGGGACCTTTGCCTTTCGCGGGCAAGTGCTCTACCATCTGAGCTACCGAAACACAACTCACGCCCAGTGCTCACAGCTTTACTTCTGCCAGTATCTCGTCTCCTACCTTCCAAACTTTACAGAAGCTCTCCTGCAGGAGAGTTTGAAAAAAGTTTAAAAAAATGTTATTTGTTGTTGACTTATATTAACAACATATTTCTTAAAGAGGTGTTGCTGTGGAAGCAGGGTCCAGATCCTGATATCATTTAGCACACTCTTAGCAATATCAACACATTTTGACAACATGTACTACCAAGCTGGGGGTACTTTACGACCATCACAAGAAATTTAAAAAATGGAAATTTCATTTATTGTTGTTCACTTTTACTCACAACATACTTTTTAAATATATATAGATGTACAGGTAAACTTATGAATCTGAAAATACTGAATAGAATATTCACTATAAAAAGCAAAATCTACTACTAAAACTTTTTTAAGGTTAAGTTTCAACTGAAAAAATTAAAATAATTACAAACTGTGTTCCCGAAGGTGGTGTGTTCCCTGACAAGTTGAAACTGGCTGTAGTTAAGCCAAAACGCAAAAAGGGGGACATAAAGCAAGTACAGAACTACAGACCCATTGCCCTAATCTCAAATTTCACCAAACTGATGGTGAAAATAATATTAAAAATGTCCTGGAACATTACAACAATGCTGACATATTAAGTCATTTTCAGCATGGTTTCAGATCTTGAAGTATCACCTCAGCAGCAGTACAATTTGTCCATAATGTAGTTGAAAAAATAAATGAAAGATCACAAGCAGCAGGAGTGCTCCTGGACCTCTCAAGGGCTTTGACAGTGTACATCATGACATTCTCTTACCAAAAATTGTGAAGAGTGGTGTCACTGGAAAACTCATGCAATTGCTAGAAATATATTTAAAGGGTAGACAGTAGTGCACTTAGATTACATACTCTAATAGAGATATACTAGAGATGAGAAGGCCAAGTATAAGAAATATACATTTTGGTGTTCCCGAGGGCTCCATTTTAGGTCCAGTCCTAATCATATTCTATGGAAATGATTTTCCAAGCTCTCTTGACAACATGAAATTGATCACTATGTATGCAGGTGATACATCTGGTGTTTGCTATGCAGACAGTGAGCCCAGCCTAATTGAAGAGTTACATAACTTTATTGAAAAGGCAAGAGCTCACTTTGAAAGAGGCAACCTAAAATTAAACATAGAAAAAACTAATATTATTCATTCTAAACCAAGTGGTCCAAAGAGACAAAATACTGTGACTGATGAAATTCTACCAAAAACCAATACAGATTGTATATTCTTGGGTTTAGGCATAGACAATTGACTTTCATGGAAGCAGCAAGTTAATTATGTCTGTAAAAAAAAATAACACCCAGTCTATATGCATTAAGAAGATTATCACCGTGTCTTAATTCTGAAACCCTAAGGACTGTAGATTCTGTGACTTATGAAGTAGTACTCTGGGGTGGGACATGCCAAACTAACATGAAAAAGGTTTTCATACTGCAGGAGCGAGCCTTGAGGATCTTAGCAAAAGTAAAACCACGAACTTCTTGCAAACCACTATTCATTAGACACAATATTCTCACAGTTTATGCCATGTATATACTAGCAATTACAATGCTAGTGAAAGAAGAGACTAAGACCACAAAAAGAAACACGGTTATTTACAACTATGAAACAAAGCATAGAAAAGACTCTCATATGGTTAACAGAAGAGTAACAGAAGATTACCAGTGGAAAGCTCCTATGTCAAAGGAGCTGTTTTTAATGACTTGTTACCCAATGAAGTTAAGATATTGACAGAGGATGCTTTCAAAAAGTGAGTCAGGCAGTGGCTTATTCAAAAATGCACTCAATAGCTGAATTTATCATGAATTTTAATGTAATAAGAAATAATGTAAACTAAAAAGATTGTAATTGTAAAAGCTTTATACTTAATTGAAAACGCACATGCATGTAAAATTATGTGTTATGAGCAATAAATTGAACTACATTGCCAGAAAAAAAATTTGTCCGCCTTTTTAGAGGTTTCAGATTCACTCAATTTTTACTGTTGCAACTGTGCATACAGACTACAGGAAATTATTACATTTACAGTTCAATATCACAAGTGTTTCTGAGGTACAAGGTATTGAACCATGCTGCAACACTCATGTTAGTATGTGGTGTAGTCTCTATTGGTGACAGTACAGGCTTCAAGTCTGGCATCCAGTCAATCATACAGTTGGCAAATACTGCCTTGGGATACACTGAGCTGAGCCTGCTCGACTACTTCACACAGTTCTGTGTTGGTCAACAATTCACACAAGTCATTTCTCATCCCATCATAAGTTCTCAATTGGAAGCAAGTCCAGAGAGCATTCTGGTCAGCAGAGTTGCTGCACGTCTCACAGGGCACCTCAAATTTTGCAGGCACTTTGCGGGTGAGCATTATCCTGTCGGAATGACAGATCATTGTCCTTTTGCAAGAATGGTGAAAGAATGAACCTAACAACATTCTGCATGTACTGAGGGCTGGATTGTGTTCCCTCCAGAACCACCAAAGTCGAATGAGAGTTGTAGTTTATCGCACAAAAGACCGTAATGCTTGGGATGGGGGCAGTCTATGAGGTAGTGCACACCAGGTCTATGTGGTATTCGCAAATGACCATCACTAGTGTGCAGGCAGAATCTGCTTTCATTCCTGAAGGCTGCAGTGAACCATTCTATCTCCCCAGTGATGCTCTGACAGCATCAGTTGACCCGTGCACATCAATGATGCTGTGGTGTGAGTGGACGATGGGCTAGGAGCGTGACTGATTGTAGTCCCACTGCTAATACCTGGTTTGTAACAGTTCACATTGACATGACTGAGTTCACAAGCCCTCTTACCTGTGCTGTGGAAGCTGTACAATCCGCCACTGCTGCCCTTACAATACAATGATGCTGGCACATGTCTATGCTATGTGGACGTCCAGAACCTCATCTAAGGGTGTGAGAATGTTCACGAGTTCACAGATACCAGCATTGTTGCACATTTGATGCAGCACATACAACTTGCGTAGCTGTTCTCTAGAAGGACCATTCCACCACTTGGGAGACCAAAATTTGACCCCTTTTTGAACTCACTCAGTTGGCTGTAGGAAGCACAAGTGCATCTCCATGTCATGGTTGCTTGCTTTTTCACACATTGCACCACACTGAACCCCCTGTCTGTGAGCATTCCCTGCTAAAGGACAGACACAGATGGTACTCTGGTAGCCATGCTACTATGCTTCCTGTCGGCGGACGATGTTGAAACCATTATCAGTAGATCTACTATCCTCCTGGTGGCATATGCCACGATCAGAACAAAATTGATGTCATCTTTCCAGGAGTACAATTTTTTTTGTGGCAGTGTGTAAAGTAACTGATTAGATTACAATATTTTCAAAAAATGAGCCCAAATTACCCATCCACGCCTTGACATTGCAAGGGTTAAATCACTGATTTAATAGTCAACTTGGATGTGATGTCTTTATTCACAAAGATTTCCCTGTCAGAGCCCTTACTTGGCAAAAGTTTTGGTAAAGAGGTCTCAGCTCTATTTAGACATGCTATGATCTCGACATACTTTATATTTAGTAATAAATTTTTTGAACAGACTGATGGTGTCACCTTGGGTAGTCACTTGTCACCCTTGGAGTCCAATTTGTTTATGGAGTACTCTGAGGAAAAGATGCTGGAAACTGCTAGTCTGTAGTCCACAGTAGTTTGAGACTATGTTGATGACACATAGTGTGGCCCCACAGTAAAGATAAATAACAAGAATTTTAAAAACCATTTGAACCCCATCCATTGACAAATCCACTTCACAATGGAAATCAAATAGGAGGGATAGGAGGGTTACCTTCTATTTTTATGTTTTGGTTCAGCCTAAAGATTATAGTACTTTGGTATATGTGGTATATCAGAAGCCAATGCATGCTGATTTATCTTTATTTTCAAACAGCTGCCACTGTACTTCCCAGACGATGAGTGTTCTCAGAACTTTAATACCCAGAGCATATTTCATTGTTAATTAGGGCAGTCTGCAAAAGGAGCTTTTGAAGGTAATGGATATTCTCCACAGCAGATATGAAGGAACTATGAATAAAACAAAAAATCGGCCTAAGGAATACAGAAGATGACAAAGAAAAGTTTTAATTCATTTTTTCCTACCATGGGTGGAAAGCTATCAACAAAAATATGACAGATTCTAATCAAGTGTAAAATAAGTGTTTGTTTTCCCTCCATTGAAGACAGCAGCATTCTTGGCTTCCACTAAAGATGATTTAATGCTACTGACTGCTTGGGTTTAAAAGTTGCCCTGAGAGTGTGGTCTTTCATATGTCAGCCAGATGGTTCATACAGTCCTTGAAAAGTGCATGGAACATTTTAGGTACACCTGCCTCATACAGCCCAATACCCCCAGCCTTGGCAGAGCACTACATTGTCACTTGTCACCCTATGCTGTACAGAAGTGTCGAACTACTTGTATCAACTTCATCTTTTTGGGACATGGTGGTGAAAGAAGCAGTTGAAATTCATTTGATGAATAATTTTAAATATATACCAGTTTAAGCATCGAATCCAAAATTTAATTTAATAAACTTTCAAAGACTTCGCTACAGTGCAACTCAGAATTATACATTGACTTCCCAATGTAGATCAACCACATAACCACAGATGCAACTCATGCATCTTTGCTGTCAGTCAACACCTCTGGTGCTTGTATATCAATGGCCACATGCAGAGTGGAATGGTCCATGGGTTTAAAGGGATGGGACAAGTGTAGTGCCAGTCTTCTGAAGATGGCCAAATGGTACATAGCTGAAATATTAGAAGAAGAAGAAGGATTTATGCTCCAGCATGTCTGTAATTTAATGGAGAAACTGCTGAGTCATTCAGAGGTATAATGACTGCAGCAAAAAGATTTCCGAGTTTTTGAGTTTTCAAGTATTCAGTTAAATAGTTACATTTCTCCTTCTTCAGTTCTTTGGTTGGCATTTATATCAATTTCCATCTTTAATACAATTCAACCTTTACTGCAGTAACTTGCCATCAATGGCTCTGCTCAACCACATGTACAATTCTATACATATTACTGCTTAAAAAAATTTAATATTGCAAATGCCTAAAGATAATATTCACAAATCATAAAAGTGGATCTTTTTACAATTATTCTTTAATACAATTTTCAGTGAATGTCAACCACCTTGTTAGAGTAAACTTTTTACATCCAGATTTCAACTTTTAAGTAGAAGTAATTTTATACTTGGGCCACATATCATGAAGGATCTTTTATTTGACTTTAGTGGCATTAATACCAATATTTTTGTGAAAAGGGAAGGAATTTCAGTTATTTTAAATTACTGACACTAACAATAAAAAAAATTTCAGAAAAAATAATAGTTACAAATGTATTACAACTTGCAGTTTTGGTGTACGAACTTGATAGTTAATTTCATATAGTTCATGCTATGAAAAACTCTCTTCAATTTACAACATAGTTTTCATACATTTTTATGGTCACATATGTTCAAGAAAAAGTCTCATTTTTAATAAAACAGCATTGAAATTATATTTACATTTTTGAGAAATGTCATTTTTTGTCTTAATATATAAAATTTTCAGATATTTGAAATAAATATTCAAGAATTTCGTGAGTAAACAACATCCAAATGCAAAAGTATTTTCTATTTATACATGTGTATATTAATATAAGTGACCCGCTAGTAATAAGCAATGAAATGCTGATCAGGTGTATTGTGTTCTTCTCTAAAATGAGTGTGGTATTAGTACATCAGCTTCTATACTAAAATGAGTGTGACAGTGTAGTTCTGTTGCAGAATCAATGTGCCCTTCTAAAAGATTTAAGTATGCAGTTGTAACACCCATAGTGCTGTGACATTGTGATAACTACTTTGGCTAGCATGTGATGTAAAATATTTTGCGTTGTGTGAACATACCACAATCTAGATCACATTTTTTTACTCTAAAGGGCATCTTCACATCCAATATAAGGAGAGGATGGTACCAGTCCACAGTACCATCTGTTTGACAAGTGCTCACTGATTCCAGTGACAGGTGCTAACATTGTCTCCATAGTTTTCTTCTGATGGTGGCCTACTGAGGTGTAAATTGGCAGTTGCAATAAAAGCCCATGCTGTAAGCTGTGCTTTGTTCATTAAATCATAAAAAAGATCACTGTATCTTCCTGGTGACACTATGCTGTATATTTCAGATGGACAGTACATAATGTGCTGCTCACATAATGCCACTCCCCTCCTGTGTAAGGACATCAGTGTTGGCTGCTACCCAGTTAAAATACCAGAGGATGATGAGTTTTACACAGAAAAAGGAGTAAAGTGTATGAGCGTCGTGAGGACAATGAAGACCTACACAATGGGAGGATACTTGGGCCCTGCACAATCAGTACGTATGGCTCCACGTGGACAGCTTCACTTGCTATTAGATCTGGTTACTAACTGTCACTTTGTATTTCAGGTTAGCTCTGCAAGCCACTATCTAGATGCTTCTTTCATGTACGGATCTGATGAGAGGCATGCATCTAGAATAAGGGAGTTCAGTGGAGGGCGACTTACGACACGGGTCCTTGCTGATGGCAGAAAAGTATTGCCCCAGGTCAACGACTCAGTAGCCTCTTGCAGTGTGCCCTCTGATGAAACATGCTTTCTTGCTGGTGAGGATGGCATCATTTCTAACTTCAGTTCATATGTAATTACCTAAAATTCTTCTGTCATAGACAGCAAGGGACTTGCAAGGATCAACTGAACTAACAGACATCTATAGTTAGCTAGTTTAATGTTCCACAGTTCACCGAGCGGGGTGGCGCAGTGGTTAGACTCTGGACTCGCATTCGGGAGGACGATGGTTCAATCCCGCGTCCGGCCATCCTGATTTAGGTTTTCCGTGATTTCCCTAAATCACTCCAGGCAAATGCCGGGATGGTTCCTCTGAAAGGGCACGGCCGACTTCCTTCCCATTCCTTCCCTAGTCCGATGAGACCGATGACCACGCTGTCTGGTCTCCTTCCCCAAACCAACCAACCAACCATCCACAGGTCATTTTGTATGATATCTCATAATGGTGTGGAATGAGTCGTTTTACTTTCACATTTAAAATTAATAAATGTGGCTGCAAACTGAATATATAGGACACACAGATGTGAGTTAGTAACTCCTAATGACCACCTTTTATACATAACAATAACAGGAATTCTTCTACAGAACAGAAGGACTTTTCAAGGAGAAACCTTTTCAATTTGATCTCAAATATTACTTTGCTGTCCGTCAGACTTTTTATGCCACTGATTAGGTGGTAAAAAGTTTTTGTTGGAGCATTGTGCACTCCTTTTTGTGCTAAAGACAACTTAATATGGATTAATGAATGTCATTTTTTTTAAGTATTGTAATTATGTACTTCATTGTTCCTTTTGAACTGTAGTGGATTATTTACAACAAACTTCATGTGACAATAAATATAATGGGAAGTAGCTGTTAGAATGCCAAACTCCTTAAACAGATGTCTACAAAATTATTGTGGATGTGCACCACAGCACATTTTTGAGCAATGAAGACTTCCTTTCTCAAAGATGAGTTACTCCAGAAAATTACAGAACAAAATTATGCAAACTATGTCATCTTACTTATTTGTCTTTCCCCAAGATCTGCAGTGATTCTAAGTGCAAGTGTAGCTGATATATGTTGTTTTACAAGTTCCAATATGTGCCTTTTCCAGTTTAAATTCTAACCAATATGAACACTTTAGAATTTTTAAGTTTCCACCTTATTTCTTATTTCCTCACCATGTGTTACACTCATCATTGATGCAGTACCCTTATAAAATTGAGGGTGAGACCACTTACACAAAATCAGTCAATGATACTTTTAAAAACATTGTTTAGCATTTCTTTTGTTTCTGTATGTATGCTTGGACTGAATACAATACTAGCATCATCTGCAAAAAGCACTAATTCTCCTCATTGTATATTAGAAGATTGGTTACATATATGGGGAACAATAGTGAATCATGGAGAACCCCATACAAGGGTTCTCCCTAGTCAGAATTACATTCCCAGACTACATTGTTTGAATTACTAAGTATAACTTTCTGCATTCTTTTGGTTAGATAGAATATTATCCATTGGTTGGCTATACATTCAGTCCATAAAACTTCAATTTATTTAAAAGAATATTTTGATTCACAGTCAAATGCCTTTGACAGGTCACATAAATTACCAGCTGGTGCTGTCTTATTATTTAATTATTGTAAAATTTGGTGAGTGAATATGTAAACAGCATTCTCCGTAAAGCAGCTCTTCTGGAAACCAAACTGTGATTTGCTGAGGATATAAAAATAAACATATATAAACAGAATGTAGATGTATTAAACCTGGTGATGTTAGAGGAGTTAAGTTAGGAAATAAGATGCTGACAGTATTAGATGAGTTTCATTATTTGGGCAGCGAGGTAACTGACAACAGTAGACATAAAGAGGACATAAAATACAAACTGGCAACAGTAAGAAAACTTTTTTATGAAAAAGAGAAGTATTTGAATATCAAATGTGAATTAAAGTGTTGAGCAGTCTTGTCTCCAACTATTTGTCTCGAACATAGGTGTACATACAAATGAAACATGAACGATGTACAGTACTGATAAGAGTAGATGAGAAGCTTTTGAAATATGTCATTACAGAAGGATTCTGAAGGTCAGATGACTACATTGGGCAACTCAGGTAGAGGCACCAGATCAAACTGGACCAAAAGGGTCTCATGATACAACTTGACTAAGAGAAACATAGGTTGATAATGACACTTCCTGAGGCATCAAAGCGTATTTAACAGGTAATAAAGCGAGACTTGAATGAAGTGAACAGGTTAAAACTGTTGTAGATGTGGTTGTGGAGTGTAAATGCAAAGGGACAGTCACAGCTAAACCGACACCAGCCAAACCTTATGTACTGATGGACTGGAACTGTAGCCAATGCAAACCAATGCATGAAGTGGTGTAAATAGCAGTGCTACTGGACAGGGGATGTCCAGAAACAGATGACTTAGAATTATGAATTTTGCTGAGCCCTGTGGCATTCCATTGCAAGGGTCGGGTTTCATGAGTGCTCAGAGAACATTATGTGCCATCACGTGTAGTGTCAACAGTGAAGTATCGAGGAAGTATTGTTACAGTATGTGGCTGTTTTTTGTAATTAATGTGTGGTACCTTTATTCCACTTGAGAGAATGCTGGATGTGGAAGTATGTGAGCACAATTTTCAGCATTACATACATTTGTACAATACAGGAAGAGTTCGGACATGGCACCTGTATGTACCAGCAGCACAATGCACTGTATCATAAAGCGGCATGTGTGAGGCAATGGTTTGAATGCAATAACATTCCTGTAATGGACTCACCTCCTTAGAGTCATTATCTGAAATCAATGGAACACTTTTGGGATGAATTATAACATCCACTTCACTCCAGAGCCCAGTGTCTAACATTGCTATCTTCTCTGGTTTTGGGTGTTGGGGAAGAATGGGTAGCCATTTCTCCATAAACATTCTGACACCTCTCATTAAAAGTGTCCCCAACAGAGTTGAAGCCACCATAAAGGCACAGGAAGGACAGACTCCATATTAATATCCACTAATAGGTGTCTGGATACTTTTGAGAATATAGTGTACACTCAACACCAACAAAAGCAAAATGGGATAATGAAATGCACTTGAATTAAATCGATGCTGAGGGAATTAGATTAGGAAATGAGACAGTTAAAATAGTAAATGAGCTTTGCTATTTGGGAAGCAAGGTAACTGATGATGGTCAAGGTAGGGAGGGCATAAAATGTAGACTGGCACTGACAAGAAAACCATTTATGAATAAGAGAAATTTATTTACATTGAGTATAGATTTAAGAGTCAGGAAGTCCTTTCTGAAAGTATTTGTATGGAGTTTAGCCATGTATGGAAGTGAAACATGGATGATAAATAATTTAGACAAGAAGAGAATATAAGCTTTTGAAATGCATGCTGCAGAATAATGCTGAAGATTAGATGTGTAGATCACATACCGAATGAGGAGGTACTGAATAGAATTGGGAAGAAGAGAAATTTGTGGTACGACCTGACCAAAAGAAGGTATCAGTTGGTAGGACACATTCTGAGACATCAAGGGATCACCAATTTAGTACTGGAGGGAAGCATTTGGGGTAAAAACTGTAGAGGGAGACCAAGAGATGAGTACAGTAAGCAGATTCAGAGAGACGTAGGTTGCAATAGTCACTCAGATATGAAGTGCTTGCATAGGATAGGGTATCTTGTAGAGCTGCATCAGACCAGCCTTCAGACTGAATACCACAACTACAACAACAACAACAACAACAACAGCAACACTTTAGAACTTCACTAATTCTTAACGGCCGTGGATATCTCAATTCACGTGGTACAAAATCGTTAGTATGACTTGGCACTAGACTCCACAAATTAAAATACACCTTCTCCATACTTCCTTTGGATCCAGACTTTATGTAGGCACAGGCTAAATCAAAACTACTTCTATTTATTGATGTTTCACCTTAAAAATCATTGCATATTATTACACTCGCATGTTGTTGTTGTGGTCTTCAGTCCAGAGACTGGTTTGATGCAGCTCTCCATGCTTCTCTATCCTGTGCAAGCTTCTTCATCTCCCAGTACCTACTGCAGCCTACATCCTTCTGACTCTGCTTAGTGTATTCATCTCTTGGTCTCCCTCTACAATTTTTACCCTCCATACTGCCCTCCAGTACTAAATTGGTGATCCCTTGTTGCCTCAGAACATGTCCTACCAACCGATCCCTTCTTCTAGTCAAGTTGTGCCACAAATTCCTCTTATCCCCAATTCTATTCAATACCTCCTCATTAGTTATGTGATCTAGCCATCTAATCTTCAGCATTCTTCTGTAGCATCACATTTCGAAAGCTTCTATTCTCTTCTCGTCTAAACTATTTATCATCCATGTTTCACTTCCATACATGGCTACACTCCATACAAATACTTTGAGAATCGACTTCCTGACACTTAAATCAGTACTTGATGTTAGCAAATTTCTCTTCTTCAGGAATGCTTTCTTTGTCATTGCCAGTCTACATTTTATATCCTCTCTACTTCGACCATCATCAGTTATTTTGCTCCCCAAATAGCAAAACTCCTTTACTACTTAAAGTGTCTCATTTCCTAATCCAATTCCCTCAGCATCACCAAACTTAATTCGGCTACATTCCATTATCCTCATTTTGCTTTTGTTGATGTTCATCTTATACCCTCCTTTCAAGACACTGTCCATTCCGTTCAACTGTTCTTCCAAGTCCTTTGCTGTCTCTGACAGAAATGCAACATCATCGGCAAACCTCAAGGTTTTTATTTCTTCTCCATGGATTTTAATGCCTACTCCAAACATTTCTTTTGTTTCTTTTGCTGCTTTCTCAATACACAGATTGAATAACATCAGGGAGAGGCTACAACCCTGTCTCACTCCCTTCCCAACCACTGCTTCCCTTTCATGTCCCTTGACTCTTTATAACTGCCATCTGCTTTCTGAAAAAATTGTAAATAGCCTTTCGCTCCCTATATTTTAGCCCTGCCACCTTCAGAATTTGAAAGAGAGTATTCCAATGAACATTGTCAAAAGCTTTCTCTAAGTCTACAAATGCTAGAAATGTAGCTTCGTCTTTCCTTAATCTTTCTTCTAAGATAAGTTGTAGGGTCAGTATTGCCTCACATATTCCAACATTTCTATGGAATCCAAACTGATCTTCCCCAAGGTTGGCTTCTACCAGTTTTTCCATTCGTCTGTAAAGAATTCGCAGTAGTATTTTGCAGCTGTGATTTATTAAACTGATAGTTAGGTAATTTTCACATCTATCAACACCTGCTTTCTTTGGAATTGGAATTATTATATTCTTCTTGAAGTCTGAGATAATTTCGCGTGTCTCATACATCTTGCTCACCAGATGGTAGAGTTTTGTCAGGACTGGCTCTGCCAAGGCTGTCAGTAGTTCCAATGGAATGTTGTCTACTCCCGGGGCCTTGTTTCGACTTAGGTGTTTCAGTGCTCTGTCAAACTCTTCATGCAGTATCATATCTCCCATTTCATCTTCATCTACATCCTCTTCCATTTCCATACTATTGTCCTCAAGAACATTGCTCCTGTATAGACCCTCTATATACTCCTTCCACCTTTCTGCTATCCCTTCTTTGCTTAGGTTTCCATCTGAGCTCTTGATATTCATGCAAGTCATTCTCTTTTCTCCAGAGGTCTCTTTAAGGGGCTCCGGAGAGGCTCAAAATCATGAAAAGTTCAATTTTTACTTTTTTGCGTTTTCTGAATCTGCAGACTATTACCTTTTAATAGATATATAATTTATTCAATTCTGAAGACTACAACTATTTTTAAATTTTTTTTGAAATGTGTTCTACACGGGCGTGACCCACTGTGGCGCTGTTAAACTGCTGTCAAATGGTGTTATTATTAATGTCCATGTTCATGAGGTACCTTTTAGTGATGTGAGATAAAGTATGTGTTGTGGCTAACCTTTGATGGTTCAATATATATCACTGGTGTGATTGTCGATTGTTTCATGTTTATTTACTCTGTCGTTATCTCGAAAATATTTGTAATTAATTCTGTTTCTTGAGTCTCTGTTTTGTTGAAGTATAATAATGAGTAAAAGTAAAGTTATTAGAAATCCTCTGAAGGCTTTTAAGAAAAGGAGAAATGTTGGAAAGCCAAAGGTATGTGTTATTACTGTAAACAATAAAGACGATAACCAAGTGAGTGAGCCTAATCTCTCAAGTACACCTGCCCATAGCAGTCAAAGTGGGAAAGAAAATACTTCACAGAAGAAGCTTGGTTCAATGAGTGAAAACTATGAATGTTTTATGGGCGAATTGGATGTGAATGAAATATTTGATATGTCGGTTCTCAAAGGAATTTTTTCAAACTGTGTAAGATGTATTCATTGTAGTGAAGTTGGTCTGGAACTCTCCATAATAAAGCACGTAGGACTTGCTAGTGAAATACAACTGAAATGTGATAAGTGTTGATACATGACCACCTTTTGGAACAGTGTTGCAGTAACTGCAACTGAAGAAAATGGTAGCAAAATCTACGAACACAACAACGAGCGATGCTTGCTTTAGACAAGAAATGCCTTCGGGCTGCAGACAGGGCTGTAAAGAGTCTAGAAATACAAGCAAGAGTAAACAGGAGGAGGAACAAGAGGAAGCTGAACGAGGAGTTTGCAGAGGATGAAGATAATCCATCCTATGGACCTGGAATGCACTAAAAAGTTAATCCAATCTTTGTCGCTCGATTCCCAAAACTTTTATTTTCTCATACTAATTACATGTTTTCTAAGGATCTTCCAAACATATTTGTTTCAAACTTTCAGTAAATGTTACACAGTACCTTCTGCATAATTTAACACAGCCTTTTTCCAAAAAACTGTATATTTTTGAATATATAAATAAAAAATTGCAAAAAAATGTTGTGAATTTTCATTACAATTGAAAAAAAATCATCTTTAATAACTGAACTAAAATTTTGTAAAATCCCTGTGTTAAGTTGTAGCCCATATTCCAATAAATAATCTGTAAAAAGTTCAACTTCCTACCTCAAATACTTTGTGAGGAAAGATGTAATTTATAAGCGTTATTTTAACATTGCAAGTATAGGGCGTTCCGGAGCCCCTTAATTTTCCTGTAGGCAGTATCTATCTTACCCCTCATGAGATAAGCCTCTAAATCCTTACATTTGTCCTCTAGCCATCCCTGCTTATACATTTTGCACTTCCTGTCGATCTCATTTTTGAGACGTTTGTATTCCTTTTTGCCTGCTTCACTTACTGCATTTTTGTATTTTCTCCTTTCATCAAATTCAGTATCTCTTCTGTTACCCAAGGGTTTCTACTAGCCCTCATCTTTTTACCTATTGATCCTCTGCTGCCTTCATTATTTCATCCCTCAAAACTACCCATTCTTCTTCTACTGTATTTCTTTCCCCCATTCCTGTCAATTGTTCCCTTATGCTCTCCCTGAAACTCTGTACAACCTCTGGTTCTTTCAGTTTATCCAGGTCCCATCTCCTTAAATTCCCACCTTTTTGCCGTTTCTTCAGTTTTAATCTACAGTTCATAACCAATAGATTGTGGTCAGAATCCACATCTGCCCCTGGAAATGTCTTACAATTTAAAATCTGGTTCCTAAATCTCTGTCTTACCATTATATAATCTATCTGAAACCTTCTAGTATCTCCAGGCATCTTCCATGTATACAACCTTCTTTCATGATTCTTGAACCAAGTGATAGCTATGATTAAGTTATGCTCTGTGTAAAATTCTACCAGGCGGCTTCCTCTTTCATTTCTTAGCCCTAATCCATATTCTCCTACTATGTTTCCTTTCTTTTCCTACTGTTGAACTCCAGTCACCCATCACTATTAAATTTTCATCTCCCTTCACTACCTGAATAATTTCTTTTATCTCATCATACATTTCATCAATTTGTTCATCATCTGCAGAGCTAGTTGGCATATAAACTTGTACTACTGTAGTAGGCTTGGGCTTCATGTCTATCTTGGCCACAATAATGCATTCATTATGCTGTTTGTAGTTGCTTACCTGCACTCCTGTTTTCCTATTCATTATTAAACCTACTCCATTACCCCTATTTGATTTTGTATTTATAACCCTGTATTCACCTGACCAAAAGTCTTGTTCCTCCTGCCATCGAACTTCACTAATTCCCACTATATCTAACTTTAACCTATCCCTTTCCCTTTTTAAATTTTCTAACCTACCTGCCTGATTAAGGGGTCTGACATTCCATGCTCCTATCCGTAGAACGCCAGTTTTCTTTCTCCTGATAACGACATCCTCCTGAGTAATCCCTGCCCAGAGATCCAAATGGGGGACTATTTTACCTCCGGAATATTTTACCCAAGAGGATGCCATCATCATTTAATCATACAGTAAATCTGCATGCCCAGTGTACACATTTTGAAATTCTGGAAGTAGCAGGGATAGAATACAAGATACAAAAGTTACCCACAACTTGTACATAAACCAAACTGCAGTTATAAGAGGTGAGGAATATGAAAGTAGTTGAGAAGGGAGTGGAACAGTGCTGTACCCTATCACCAAGATTATTTAATCCATATATTGATCAGGCTGTGAAAGAAACCAAAGAAAACCATGAAAAGCTAATTAAAGTTCACAGAGACAACATAAAAAATTGAGGCTTGCTGATTACATTGTAATTCTGTCAGAAATTGCAGAGGACTTGGAAGAACAGATGAACAAAGAGGGATTGTAAGATGGTCACCTACAAAAGCAAAACCAATCATGCAATACTCAGATATCACAAACATCCACATTTAAACTTCTTAACAGATGATTTCTCAAATATATGTGCTCTACAATCAACTTGTAAAGCTGATTCTGAAAATTATGTATGTTTTGTTCTATCACATTTGGATGTTTTACAAAATATGATATAGTTGTAATAGGAAAGTTCACAGAAAAACAAAGGCATTGTGTGTGTGTATGTGTGTGTGTGTGTGTGTGTGTGTGTGAGAGAGAGAGAGAGAGAGAGAGAGAGAGAGAGAGTTTGTGTGACAAAATTAGTTTCTTTAGACAGAATATAATTACATGTGGCCACAAACTACAGTGACTAACTTCTAGGATGGAACTGTTTGTCCAGGTGATGACCGTGTGAACCAGAACCCACTTGTGGCCTTGGAGACAATTTTGTTTGTGCGAGAACACAACCGAGTGGCTGACCACTTGTCTGCTGTGAACCCACACTGGGATGATGAGAGGCTGTACCAAGAGGCTCGGAGGATTGTTATTGCTGAGTATCAACACATAGCTTACACGGATTTCCTGCCACGGTTAATAAGTAAGTGTTATTTATAAATGTTATATCTGTCAGAGCAGTATCTACTCTCTCTTCTCCCACTTAATTATTCTAAATGTCCTTTCTTTTTTCCTTTTTCTCTTGATGTTTATGTTACTCATAGTTTAAAATACTCAAATGATCAAAGTTGGATTCACAATTATGTTCACATATGGGTGCAATTAATGCATCACCTTTTGCATGGACACACCCTACACAGGAGGGACTATACCTGAATCTATTTACTTATTTCTTGATGTCCCCTGCATTTATACAGGGATGAATTTGCCATGGATGTGGACCACATCAAGATAATGATTACACATATTTAGATAATTCAGTTACATTTTACAGCTCAATAGACACTACAGTACTAGAAAGAAAATAATAAATGATTATCTTTCCTCTTCAAATAGGACATGTTCAGAACAGTTTGATGGCCATAGTTGTCATCATTTTTGAGGAAATCAATTAAGTGATACTATATACAATAAAAATGTCTGAATGAAAAGAACATGATCTGCATAAAATACTTAAATCAACATTTGACAAATTATTATCTCCACTTTTCAGTAGTGAAATTTTCAAAACAGTTTAGGCATAGATGTTATACTACATGATAATCAGTTCAGAGATTCAACGTAAAATAAAAATAAAAATAAAAATAAAAATAAAAAAACACACACGCACTACATGGTGTTTGAAAGCCTATAACATGATCTACATAAAATTCTTGTATTAACATTTGCAACTATGAAATTATTTAGCTGTATCTTTTCTTTGGTAAGTTCTCATACACAAATTCCTCAACAGAATGGAATAAGTGTTTCAAGATAAATTGGCATAATACATTTTTAAAAGGAATTCGCCATTTTTTAAGTACTTATACTCACTGGTAAGAAGGCTGAAAATGTTTGCAGCAGCATACTTAGCTCCTCTCTCACCCAGAAACAGATTTTTTAAATTATGCTGTGTCTCATTCTTATGTCTGGTGTTCAGTAAGCGAACTGGTGAGTTTTCAGGGACAGTGGTTTTTTTATTTTTTTTTATTTTTTTATTTTATTTTATTTTATTTTTTTTTTTTATAGACAACTCGCTAGAGGAAAAATATGTTGAAAAACAGTAGAAAATATTATTGAATGTATTCTTAAATGATATCCAATTTTTTCACTAAGTCTTTTTCTGGATAACTGTTTCTGAAAGAAACAGCAGTGAAATAGCTACAGACACAGTTGCAACAATCATTGCAGAAACAAAACAACAGCAGTTTGGACAATACAAAGAGAAACAGTCATGATAGATTTAGAATGTTTCTTCAAAACATATCAAATTTTTAAAAAAGAAAAATATGCTTCTCATAATAATACTGGTTATTGAAAAACCTACAGAAATTTCCACTGATGTGGTAACCATAAGAAAACATCATTTGGATGTCAAATCAGTCAAACAGACACTCCTAGGTATGTACAAGTTAGTATCACTTTATTGTAGAAATGTAATGAGAAATGGGTAAGAGTCAATATACACTGAGGTGACAAAAGTCACGGGCTAGTGATATGCACATATACAGATGGCAGTAGTATGAAATAGACAAGGTATAAAATGGCAGCACAGTGGTGGAACTGACATTTGTACTCAGGTGATTCAAGGGAAAGGTTTCTGTTGAGATCATGGCCACACAACAGCAATTATCAGATTTAGAATGTGGAATAGCAGTTGAAGCTAGATGCATTGGACATTCCATTTTGGAAATCACTAGAGACTTAAATATCCTGAGATCTACAGTGTGCTGAGAACACCAAATTTCATGCATTACCTCTCGCCACAGACAGTGCCATGGCCAATGGCCTTAACTTAACAATGAGAGCAGTGGTGTTTGTGTAGAGTTGTCAGTGCTAATAGACAATTAATGCTGTATGAAATACCTGCAGAATTCAATGTGGGATGTACAATGAATGTATATGTTAGGACAGTGTGGTGAAATTTGACAACCAACACGAGTGCCTTTGCTGACAGCACAACTTCGCCTGCAGCACCTCTCCTGAGCTTATGACCATATCTATTGGATCCTATATGACTGGAAAACAGTTGCCTGGTCAGATGAGTCCTGATTTCCGTTGGTAAGTGCTGATGGTAGGGTTCAAGTCTGGCACAGACACCACAAAGCCATAGACCTAAGTTGCCAACAGAGCACTGGTGCAAGCTGGTGGTAGCTGTGTTTACATGGAATGGACTGGGTCCTCTGGTCCAAGTGAACTGATGATTGACTGGAAATGGTTATGTTCAGGTAACTGGAGACCTTCTGTAGCCATTCATGAACATCATGTTTATAAACAAAAATGGAATTTTTATGGATCACAGTGTGACATGTCACTGGGTCATAGTTGTTCATGATTGGTTTGAGGAACATTCTGGACAGTTTGAGTAAACGATTTGGTCACCCAGATCACCTGACATGAATCCCATCGAACATTTATGGGACATAATTGAGAGGTCAGGTTTTGCACAAAATCCTGCACAGGCAACACTTCCGCATTTATGAACAGCTATAGAGGCAGAAGTCTCAATATTTCTGCAGGGGACTTTCCACAGCATTGTAAGTCCATGCCATGTCCAGATGCTGTGCTATGCAATACAAACAGGAGGTCCAACATGATGTTAAAAGGTACCCCATAACTTTTGTCACCTCAGCGTATAAAAATATGTAATAAAGCACTAGGCCATAGATCAGTGAGTACTGAGTTGAACAGGTCCTTGAGTGCTGTCCTTCAGTAACAGACTGGTTAACACACAAGACAGCAGTTCTGACTGTCTATAATCACTGGCAGGAAACATCTTAAACATCTAAATACCCGTGAAGTAATGTACGGAGATTTCAATACTGACTTCATCTCAGATAGTCCTGATGTCCATCTTCATTTTGACCTCACAGGACTGAAGGATATGGTACTTCAATGATTTTTAACTCTGTCTCTCTTTAATGAAATAGATATGAGCCCCATAATAAATGGTTCGTCTGATAGTGATGGTCAAATGGCAGCAATAAAGCATCCCCATCTATCATGTTTAACTAAAAAAGTAAAAATAAAATGTCAGAGAATGGTACAAGTTGACTCAGTTACACTTTTGAGATAAAATTAACAAGGTGAGTAATGGGAAGTAGTACACCTATGACATACAGTCAATGACAAATTTAATTTTTTTCTGTAAAATATTCTTACATCTTTATTGCACTTTTATTTTACAAAAAAAAAGCAAATTACTGCAGAAGCTAAGAAAAATGACAAGAAACATCTGGAACAAAAGTAACTTATATTAGCAAGAGAGATCTTTATTAAATGCAGAGGGATAGGTCTAATGAATATTTCATAATAGGCCACACAGAGTGACCGTGCTGTTTGAGGTGCCACATCACATATTGCGCAGACCCTCCTGCCGGAGGTTCGAGTCCTCCCTCGAGCATGGGTGTGTGTGTTGTTCTTAGCGTAAGTTAGTTTTAATAGTGTGTAAGTCTAGGGACTGATGACCTCAGCAGTTTGGTCCCTTAGAAATTCGCACACTTTGAACATTTGAACTTCAAAACACACCACAAACAATATAGCAAAATTCTTCAGTATTTAATCAAAAAGACAAAAGTCATGTACTACACACAAAAAATACCAAATTCCAAAACCAAAGAAAAAATTGAAAATTTCAGATATAGTATATAATGGTAAGATAGAGATTTTGAAAGTATATTTTAAACTACAAAACATTTCCATGGGCAGATATGGACTCCAGACGTAAGTTATTGGTTATGAACTGCAGGTTAAACTGAAAAAACTGCAGAAATTCAGGAGGCAGGAACTGGATAAATTGAAAGAAAGAGGTTTCTAAGAGCTTCAGAGGGAGCATTAGGCAACATTTGGCTGAAATAGTGGAAAAGAGTATAATAGAAGATGAATGGGTAACTTTAAGTGATGAAATAGTGAACATGGCACAGGATCAAATAAGTAAAAAGGTGAGGCATTGTAGAGATGTTTGGATAACAAATGAGATATTGAATTCAATTGAAGACTGGGGAAAATATGAAAATTCAGTAAATGAAGCAGGTGAAATGAAATACAGATGTCAAAAAAATTAGATTTACGGAGTGCGCTAAATGACTAAACAGGAATGGCTAGAAGACAAATGGAAGACTGTAGAAATTTGCATAACTAGGGGAATGATAAATGCCACCTGTAAGAAAATTGAAGAGACCTTTGGAGAAAAGAGAAACAGCTGTACGAATATCATGGATTCGTACGGCAAGCCGAGTGGTAAGCAAAGAAGGGCAAGCTGAAAGGTGTAAGGAAATGAACCTGAAAGCAATATTGTAGAAAGGAGAGAACAAATAAATGAATATGAGGTGGGTGACATGATTCTGTGGAAAGACTCACCAAACAGCACTAGCATTGAGTCATCAACAGACACACAAAAGGGAACTAAAACTCTGTTAGATTTTGGAAGAATTCCTTTGGAGAATTATAGTACAAACACACACCCAAAGATCACACACAGAGAAACACACACTTGCATGGGCTTATGTTGCGATAGGGGGGGAGGGGGGGGGGGGGTGGTTAGAGCAGAGACAGAAGTTGAAAGAAGCAGAGGGAGGGGCTGGAGGTGGGTAGATAGCATCTTGGAGAGAAACAGCAGGTATGCAGGACACAAAAGCAAGAGGGAGGGGTGGCAAGTGCAGAGGCTAGGCACGAGACACATGGGTACCACAGGGGAAGGGGTGCAGTACTTGAAGATGGCATATGGCATGGAGGCATGGATTAGGAGAAGGTGACAGTGACAGCACAGAGGAAGGAGAAGGGAAAACTCTTTGGTAAAGGGTATGGAGACAGTGGGTTAGTGGATATTAAGGCTAGGAGGATTATGGGAGTGAAGGATGTGTTGCAATTATAACTCCCTGCTACATAGTTCAGAAAGTCTGGTGCTGGAGGGGATGATCCAGATGGCATGAGTACTCGTGGTGTACTCAGCATGGCATTTTGCCACAGCATGGTCAACTTTGTTCTCAGCCACAGTTTGGCGGTGGCCATTCCGGTTGACAGTGGGTTGGTGGACGTGCCCACATGAAATCCTTTGCTGTGATTGCAGTGGGGCTGGTACATGGCTGCTTTCATAGGAGGCCCTGTCTCTGATGGGAGGATAAGCCTATGACAGGACTGTAATAAGGTTTCCTGGGTGGTTGAAATGGGCAGGTCTTGCACTAGGATCTCCTCCACAGATATGAACCATGTGGCAAGAATATGAGAGTGTGAGTCACATAGCAATGGACTAGGATGTTGTGTATGTTTAGTGGGTAACAGAATACCACTTTTTGAGAGGGGAGGATCTCGGCTAGGTTGCAGATATGCCGACCTTAGGTGGCCAGTCCATAAGGGAGCAATTTGTTGCTGTGGATTGCTCCCACACAGCCCCTTTGTCTATCCTGTCACCCAGTCCCACCCATGCTTTGACATCATCTTTATCGTGCACTACACCTCACCAGTTCCAGCACCCATCTGTTACATGCAGAGCCTGTGCACCTGCCACCTCTCCCTCCCACATTCCCGTGCTGCATGCCTACTGTCCCCCTCCAGGCTGCTAGTTACCCAGCCCCAATCCCTCCTCCTGGTTCCCTCCTCTTTCTCCCTCTACTGTTTCCAGCTGGCACAGTGTAGGTGCACAGGTGTGTGTGTGTGTGTGTGTGTGTGTGTGTGTGTGTGTGTGTGTGTGTGTGTGTGTGTCCTCTAACTAATGAAAGGATTTCTTCCAAAAACTAGCAAAGTTTTGTCCTCTATTGTGTGTGTCTTTTGATAGCTCAATGCCTCTGCTGTATGATGAGTGGTTTCTCTTTACCCCTACATTATTTACACCTGTAAGAATTTTTCTTACATATTTCCACTATAGAAGAACTTAACAGAGCACTGAAACACACCAAGAAAAATGGTGTAGACAACATTCATGCAAAGTTACTAGGATTCCGGAAGAATCAGCCACAATGAAACTACTCCATTTTGTGTACAAGATACATGAGATGGGCAAAATAAACATTGACTACATGAAGAATGTAATAATTCTAGTTCTAAAGAAAGCAGGTGCTGGCAGGTGATAATATTATCAATCCATCAGTTTGATAAGTGATGGTTACAAAATACCGACACACATTATTTACAGAAAAATGGAAAAAACTGATAGAAGCTGACCTCAAGGAAGATCACTTTAGGTTATGGAGAAATGTAGTAACACATGAGGCAATACTGATACTATTATTTATATTAGGAAATAGGTTGAAGAAACTTTCATTAATTATAGATTATGGCAATGTTGGCTGGAATATCTTCTTTGAAATTTTGATGGTAGAAGGGATAAAACACAGAGACCAAAAGTTTATTTGCAATTTGTGTGGAAACCAAACTGCTGTTATAAAAGTCAAAGGACATGAAAGGCAAATAGTAGTTCAGAAGGGGATCAGACAGGGTTGAAGCCTATCCCTGATATTATTCAACCTATACATTGAGCTAGCAGTAAAGAAAACCAAGAAGATGTTTGGAAAAATCATTTAACATTCCTGAAGAAGAAATAAAAATTCTGAGATGTGTCAGTGTCTCTGAAATTTCATCAGAGATGGCAAAGAACTTGTAAGAGCAGTTTAATGGAATGGGTAGTGCCTTGAATAGAGGTTTTAAGATGAGCATCCACAGAAGTAAGATAAGGGTAATGGAATACATTCAAATTATATCAGGCAGTACTGAGGGAATTTGGCTAGGAAATGAGACACAAAAAGCAGTAGATGAGGTATATTATTTGTGCAGGAAAATAACTGACAATCGTCAAAGAGAGTGGATACAAAAATCTGACTGGCTATAGCAAGAAAAAATTTGCAAAAAGGAAAATAATAATTTATTAACATGGAACATAAATTTAGATGTTAGGAAGAAGTCATTTCTGAAGGTATTTATGTGGAGTATAGCCTTTTGCAGAGGTGATATTTGGATCATAAACAGTTCATAAAAGAATAGAAAAGAAGTTTTAGAAAGATGGCACAACAAAAGAATGTTGAAGATTAGATGGGTAGTTCAAGTAACTAATGAGAAGACACTGATTTGACTGGGAAAAAAAGAAATTTGTGGCATAACTTGATTAAAGGAAGGGATCAGTTAATAGGACACATTCTGAGTCATCATGGATTTTTCAGTTTGATAATGAAATACGTGGAATAAAAATTGTAGAGCAATACAAAATGATGAATGCAGTAAGCAGGTCCAAATGGATGTAGGTTGCAGTAGCTGTTCAGTGATGGAGAGAGCTTTACGGGATAGACTAACAGGGGAAGCTACATGCAACCAATCTACATACTACAGATGACAAAAGATTGATACTGAATGATTCTTCCAAACAGTCACTGAAAACACAGGGACAAAATGATCCATCAAAGGTAGATCCATTAGATTTACTTAGACTGGTATTACAGACTCCAACACCAGGCAGGTTTTGTGAAATCATGTGTTAGAGATACCATAAAAATCATTAGGTCATTGAAAAGCAATCCATTTTCTGGCTATGGCAGTATTTCAGTCTAAGCACTACACTTCAGTGCTTGCTTGGTAGGGCCATCTTTGAGTTGCCTTTGCAGCTAGTTCATGAGCCAAGGTATTTCCTGAAAGACTGAAGCAATCAATAGTAACATCAATTTATAAAAGTGTAGTTAATCAACTTTATCCTACCCATATTCTCAACATTTCTGAGAAGGTAGCTGATGATAGAATACTGCACTATCTTTCTGAAAATAATCTTTAAAAACGTTCAGTTTGTTTGCTGTAGAGGAGTCTCAAATGAGGAATCAGTGTATCATCTCATCAAGTCAGCTATACTAGAACAATTATCCACTTTGATTTATCTTTGATTCTGCAAAATTCTTGATGTAGATCATTTTACTAGGAAAAATAGAATGGTATGTCATTAAAGATCTTCCCTTTGCATTTATGGATGCTTATTTAACAACTGAAAACAGAGGGTCACATAAGCAAATGATTTACCAAAAATTGAATAAATTCAGAATATGGAAACATGAAATATGGTGAGACTCAAGGTTCAGTGATAGACCTGCTCTTGTTTTTAGTCTACATAAATGAACTGTAGGGAGAATGTAGAACTCTTCAAAAACTGCCATATTTGCTGATGATGCAAATATACTGATAAAGGACCCAGTCAGAAGTTGACCAGACACAGCCACAAGAATAATGGTATGGGATTGTACCTAGTTCACAGTCTAAAGTTTAACCCTTAATCTTAGCCAAACCCATATTAAAACTGTTCCAAACTAATCAGAAATGTCATTCAGGTATCAGAAGTATAGATAAGTTGGTGTACTATGTCATTATGAAATATTTAAGAATAAAAGAGATGACTTGCCAAAAGGCAGAAGCACTGTGTCAATAGGTACACAAACAAAAGGCACCGAGCTTGGTTAGCTTTCAGAAAGCATTCCTTTTTCAAGTTTGCAGGAAAAACATGATTTTAAAAACACACACACACACACACACACACACACACACACACACACACACACATACGCATGCGCATGCATACACAAACTTGCATGCACACACCAGTGTGTGATTGCGTGCTTTTCCCTATAAGCTCGAAAAAAAGAAGTGCATTCTGGAAGCTAGCTGAATTCTGTAACTTTTGTCTGTGTATCTGTCGAAGATGCAGGACTCCTGCCTTTTGGCGAGTTTTCTTCTTTACTCCTAAATAATTCATAATTCTCAGC
This sequence comes from Schistocerca serialis cubense, assembly GCF_023864345.2. Classification (NCBI taxonomy): domain Eukaryota; kingdom Metazoa; phylum Arthropoda; class Insecta; order Orthoptera; family Acrididae; genus Schistocerca; species Schistocerca serialis. Next base: position 234,608,835 of record NC_064647.1, on the reverse strand, counting down.
CAGACCTTTCCATACGTTACTGTACCAAATCATTATGTATACAAGAGCTGTTGTACAATAAACAAGCCTAGGCATCAGTACACAATGAAATTAACTGCATTCTTTACAATAGCTTTGAGTGAAGAATACAAATGAAGATCAAACCTTTATTGAGAAACTGAGATTTATGGTGTTTTTTAATGTGTATCTAATACTTACATCACAAAAGAAGCAACATTTATGGAAGCACTGTAAATATTTATTTATTATCAATAGGTACACGAATTTTTTCAAGTTTTTTTTTTTAATATTGTTCCACAAGCTGTAGTCAAGTGAATCATCAAGGAGATAAACATATTATTAAACATTATCCAACAACTTTAGACAGTAAATATTAAATGTCAAGAAGATTTTCAACACTTTGAAGAAAATCAAAATTGTTCTCAAGCAAAATTCAACCAAAATATGCATGCTGAAAGTAATACATGAGTTTTGCATGCACTAAAACATTATCAAATAATCTCAGGGTGTGACAAGAATGGTTTGAGAATGAGGTGACAGAGTTGGCAGTGGCCATGGTCTACCAAATTTAACAATGATTGAGAACCTGTAACTTGAAATAAGCAGTTTTCATATTACACAACCAGACACACTGTAGCAGTCATCACACAGCATCTAGGAACTGCAAGGTCACGTAGAAGACACATAGCAGCAGTAGACAGAGTGTGTGTGATATTGATAGATGATGGGATGCAGTTGATGCTTCACAACAAACTTCCTAGTAGTGTCCACTGTATTAAAATCTGGAAGGTGCTGTACCTTTAAGATATGATATCCTGTGAAGTGATGTCTTATCTACAGTTGATTTTGTCAGTTGACAAAGTGAACTGGTTAAGTGACCACCCAGCTATAAATTGTTTTGTAAAATAATATTCCATTTAGAAAGAAAACTTGTTCAGGGAATTTACTACATTACAAAACATACAAGGAAAACCTTTTGATTTATTATTAGTAATGTTTGACATTATCAATTGCAACTTTTTTTCTTTATGAGTCATTATGAGACTGTTATAACAGTTATTTAAAGAGGAATATTTCTTTAGAGGCAATTATTCAAGTGATTGCATAACATTCAACAGAACTGAAACAGGTAATTTTGAATCAGTCAACATAAATGGATGAAAAAGTTCCGCGAATGAATACAACAATACTGGGTTTAGGTTTCCATTTAAATGGAAGGATGGACATACTAGAAAAAAGAATGGACTTAGTATTTAAGCTATAGACTACAAGATCATCTAGAATTAGTGGAAGAAAGACTGGAGAGCAATTTGAACATTTACAAATAGTTAAATTGATACAATATAGTTTAGTGAAAAAGGGGGAGCTTTAGAAAATGAACTTTTAGGCACCAAAAACAATTAAGAATGAGTCACAAATAATTCTTTAATTAGAAACAATATGCAACCATGGTTGGAAAAATTAGAAGCTACCATTGGACCATCAAGCAGTGGGGAAACAGATAGAAACTGATATTTATTAGATACATTACTGTCTTCACTAACTACTTTGAAAGTAGATACAGGATCCACATTAAACAGAAAGAGGGAGAAAATGTATAATACACAAAACTTATCAAATAATAATCATGTAAACTGTGGATGCACAAGAAGACACATACAAAAAGAATTAGAGGATTAGCTAAATATAAGTTACAACAGCTGCAATGCTGTATGTTGCAAAGGAATAAATCACAGATTTCCAACTTTCACTCTATCAGGAAATGTAAACTGTTATTGTTTCTTGGGGCATTTAAGCAGATGTTGCTAGAGGTATGGTGAGACCAAAAGAAAACCATTTTGTTCTAAGCCACTTTAACTAGGATGCAGAGTAACAGGGTATGCTACAATTAGGAGATTTCACAAATTACAATTATTTTGAGGCAATGTTTAAATCCATGCACTGGAGTGAATGAGCACAGAAGAAATAATAATCAGAATTACTTTGTTCTAAGATATACTATAATAATATCTGGAGTGGCTATATGGATTATGCTGAATGGCATTTAAAGCAAAATATTTAGAATACCCAATCAGAGAAGAACGTTTATTAGAAGCTGTTACTGGTAGACAACTTTGGACAGTAAAGGAGAAGCTCCTTGGCAACAGTTAGGAAATGATGATAAAATTATTAGAATATTTTGAACAAATACACACAGCGGACAAATTACCTCACAGATGGTAAAATGGAAATAGGTCTAGTTATGAGTGACCAAGCAAAACATAAGACAGCTCTAACCACAATACAGAAAGAGAAAATAGGACCAGGAATTTAACAAGACAGGATACAAATGGAAAAATAATACACAAAATAAATAATATTCAAATAAAACATTACACAATCGCAACTGCAACACAAGGGAAAACTCCAAGGCTTTTTGGGTACAGCTCAGTCCCTAGCAAGTAGATATGAATCATATAATTGTAAAATATTATGAAACTTTATGGTTCCTGATACCTTTTCAAGCCTCAAATACCTGTGGTGCATATATGCAGACTGAGATGACAATTGAAAATTTGTACCAAGGCTGTGATTCAAACCCATTAGGCAGACTGAAGTGGGAAGTATGATAGGGCAGTCCATGCAGTTGTGCAAAGCCACTGTATCAGGGTGGCATCATGGTTAACATTTCTGACTAGTGAACACAAGACGTGGGTTTGAATCCCCACCTTCATTTGTCGCTTCAGATCGCATATATACATGCAATAGTGATTCTATGTTGCTAAGATTTCAAACTAATGTTAATGTAATTGAAGAATTGTTGGAGGAAAGAGAAGGAGTGATGAAAAAATATTTTAAACCTACAGTGAGTAGTCATATAGATGTACCACAGCTGGACCTTTCTTTTATTTTGATCACTGGTTCTTTGGTGCATAGAATGAAAAGCAGGAGTGAAAGATTACAGGGATGTAGTCTTATACCCTTTCTAATCAGAACACTTTGTCCTTTGTTTCCCATTCTTATTTTTGTCTTTTTGTTTGTGTTCATACTGTATGTCATGTGTCCTACCTGTAACTTACAACTATTTTTCTGAGAATTTTTAACATCTTCCACTGTTTTACAGTATCCAACACTTTTTTTTTAGTTTGACAATTTCTACGAGGATGCCTACATTTTTCTTAAGTCTTGGCTCCATTATCACACACAACATCAGAACTGCCTCTTCTGGTGCCTTTTTTCCTTTCCTAAAGCCAAACTTATCTTCATCTAATATATCCTCACCTTTCTTTTTGATTCCATTTCATTATATTCTTATCACCAACTGGGATACATGAGCTTTTGAGCTGATTGTACAACATTTCTGACATTTATCAGCCCTTAATATCTTTGGTAATGTGAGTTTCATGTTCTTCTGAAAGGCCTCTGTGATGTCTCCAGCCTCATAGATTCTACTAACCAACTTGAAAAGCCCAAAAATATTTTCGAATTTCTGGGGAAATGTTATCTATGCCTTTCACCTTATTTGAATGCAAGGCTTCCAAAGCTCTGTTATACTCTCACTCTGATATTGGATTCCCTTTATCTTCCATACTGACTCCAATTTCTTCTTCTATCATGTCATCAGACAGCTCCTCTCTCTTGTAGAGACCTTCAGTGTGCTCTTTACACCTATCCACTCTCTCCTCTGCATTTAACAATGATATTATTCTTCCATACTTAATGTTGACACCTTTGTTTTTAATTTCACCAAAGATTATTTTCAATTATCTATAAGTTGAATCAGTGCGTCTGAAAACCATTTACGTTTCAATTTCTTCACACTTTTTTTTCAGCCATTTTGTCTTTGCTTCCCTGCTGACAATTTTTGTGCTTCCTCCTTTCACTGAACAGTTGAAGAATTTCTTCTATTACCTAAGATTTCTTTGCAGTTACCTTCCTGGTATCTATATCTGTCTCTCCAACTTCTGTGATTGCCCTTTATAGTGATGTCTATTCCTCTTTAACTGAACTGCGTGTTGTGGTTATCATTACCACAGTATTTACAGCCTCATCAATCCGTATAAAGCACCACAATAGATGTATATTAGTGTGAAGTGAGAAGGAACGTTGCCAGAATGCATTGACCATTCTTACGTGGACTTACATGATGGTATTAAAACTAAACTCTTCCTGAACAGGAAATGAAGGCCGAATGGTACTGACCGACCGCCGTGTCATCCTCAGCCCCCAGGTGTCACGGGGTGCGGATACGGAGGGGCATCTGATCAGCACACCACTCTCCCGGTCGTATGCCAGTTTACGGTAGTAGAGCCACTACTTCTCAATTGAGTAGCTCCTCAGTTTGCCTCACATGGGCTGAGTGCACCCTGCTTGCCAACAGCACTCAGCAGACCGGATGGTCACCCATCCAAGTACAGGCCCAGCCCAATAGTGCTTAACTTCGGTGATCTGACAGGAACCGGTATTACCACTGCAGCAAGGTGGTTGGCTTAGATAATGGAACAGGGTGCTATTTTGTGTACAAAATGATCAGCTCTACATCCCAAAACTAGTAATTTGCACAACAGTCATTATTGGTATTTTAAGACCACTGACTGTGCCATATTTTCAGAGTCTCCGTGATGTTATCTTTCAAAAAGGTAATGTGAGACTGCATTTAGACTGTGCTGTCCTGACCATCCTTAATATAAATGGTGACCACCCATTCCTCTAACCAGTACATTCTCTAGACCTGCTCAACCAGACACTATGGTTAGGACCTCTGGCATAGAATTGATTCAGCACCGAATGATGTGTCTGTAGGAATTTCAGTGCAGGGTGCATGCAGAATGAAATAGGATGCTGGTTATTGCAGAAGACATGAATTTATTACTAATGTTGGTCAATAGACAAGGAATGTATTCACACAATACGATCATTTGTAGCAAACTCTGAGCAACTAGCCACAAAGATATTCCTACCTCTGGGAGGGCTGAACTCATATTGCTGCCAAAGAGTTTTATTTATGCAATATTTCATGTCATCATTGGTGAGGCCCCCACTAAGCACCCCCACTGCCACACTGTCGGGAGGAGGACAACAGAGGTCCCGGGCGCCCACGTGTTCTGCGCACACTTGCAAGTGATCGGGAACGCAGTGACCAGCTGCGAGGCAGGACACAAAGACACAGCTGGACCATCTCACAAGGAAGAAGCACAGTGATGGTGCTTGCCATGCCTTCTTTAGTCCCAGTGATGCTGGCTATGGTAGAATGGGAGGGGTCATCAGATACAGCTTTACTGAGACAGCCAGTCAGTGTCGAAGTTCTCGATTTCTGACATCGAAAGGGTCGCTTATGGTGATGATGGATGAGATGTTCATTGGCTTCTCTCTCTTCCTGTGTGTTGACTTCTGTACAAGTGTCTGTGCTAAGTGTATCTTTTACACAATATACAAATATGGATGGCCTGGCATGGTGTTAACCTTAGCAATACCAATGCATTTTCCATAACAAGTACTGACAAGGGAACAGGGGGGGTTATTACTTAGGACCCACAAAAAAGTAAATAAAAGCAGATTCCACAAACTGTTGTTAACTTTAATTGACAATGTATTTTTTTAAAATAGGAATTGATTTATAAGTAAGGTCAAGAACCTGAAAGTATCTTTTAGTATATCCTTAGCATTACCAAGGCATTTTCTGTAATGTGTGTAGTCAGTGGAGTGGTACTTCATGACCATCATAAAAAAACTTAAAAAAATTCAAATTTCATTAATTGTCATTGACTTTTATTCATAACAAACTTTCTGAGGATACATATAAGAAGTGTTCTGAACCTGAAAGTATGAATATGACATTTGTTGTGAAAAGTCACATTCACTACTAACACTTAAATTTTTGGGTTAAAGTTTTCTGTAAATTTGAAGTCAATTATGAATCTGTTACATAAAGTCACTGAAAACAATAAATATTTTTTCAAAAATTTTAAAATATGTATTGTATGATTAATTTTGTGCACTGTCATGTCTGATGACTATTTATAGATCACACGTTTCACCTGTTGATATCACAGTTGTGCTGTCTCCTTCATGCCAGGAATTTGTAGACAGTAGTGCTGTTCCTGCTTCAACTGCCTCAGATAATATTGTGCAGCAACCAGTTCTCTGCTAAAGAAACATACCCAAGCTTGCAGGCCTTAATTCTCATTGTGTAGCTTGCTTGACCTTCTGCTTTTTTCTTCTTCATAACTCTTTGTCATCACTTGTAGTTCTGACTCCAAAACCTGACTGTCATTAAATAGTTCCAAGTGTATGCCATAAATAGGGATTAAAAGTGGTTGTACTGGAATAGTATTCTCTGGAGCTGCACGTGAGTGTTCTGGTGGAATTTCCCCGAGGATCCCTGCTGATTTGCCTCAGGATCCTTGGTGTTGAGTCAAGTGAGAGGTGAAATTGGCAGAGAAAATTCACACTTGAGATCAGTTTGTGAATTTCTGTGATCACAAACTGCCTTATAATGCAAGGTTAGGTGCACAGTGCATGTGACAGTTCCAAATTGCATGATATGAATGTCGATTAGTGTGAGCATCTGGATGACAGCCATAAAACATTCCATTTGTGGAATGACACTCACTCCAGAGGCAGTGTCTATAAGGAAGTATTTATTTCTTGCATCATTGTACCACCACCACCTCTTGTATTACCTCACCATGATATTATTGCACATGGTCTCCAGTGGCTATTACTGGAAACATGCAATGACTTTACAGTAAACAAGTACCATGGTGAAAAAGGAAAACACATGGTGCTGTGAATGATTTCAAGACAGTTGTGCATATACTATCAAGTGCTTCAGCATTTACTCATGAAATATGATGACAAAAACTCACGACGGAAGCACCCTCACTCCCAGGTGCAACAATGCTGTGGTCGAGTAATAGATGGGGAAAGTGGTTTTGGCCCACTGCTCGAGCTGTAGGTGGTTTTGTTGTGCATTTGGGTGGTTGTGCAGCACAGAGCTGTCAGGTGCTCAGTCGGCGATACGTGAGCGGAACCGGCACAGCAACGGCTGTGCCCCCTCACTCCCGTGAGGTATGTTATTGTTGACTGTTGGTGGGGTAATCGTTGCCAGCTGAAGTTATCACGCCCCCAAAGTGATTGCTTGTGATGCTCTCAGGAGTGTATGGATACGCTCAGGTCTCAGCGTCTCCTTGTGGCTGTGACTGACATGATGTGCCAGGAATATTTTCTACACATTATGTTAGCTTCAAGAGTATATTGTTTGGATTATTGTTAGTGCCTACTATCAGGTTGGAACTCAAAAATAACTAAGAGGTACAGTAATAGGAATATTCATACAAATTCCAAACTTATTAAAATACACATTAATGAAACACTGTTCAGTAATCAAGGAGAGTCCTAACAAGTAACTGAACAAAGTAATTAAATGTGGCACAAAGCACTGTCCATATTTACACAAAATGTCACAGTTCACAGTCAATGTTGTCTTGCATTAGTCTATTGGATGAGAGTACAATGCAATGACCCACTTAATCCACTTATTACATAAGAGTCACAATGTTCAACAACACCTCATTCATGTGAGAATGATGGGTGATGCTTCCTACCGATCACATCACAGTTGAGTCACTACTTTTGTCTGTAGATTTGAGTTACAGAAATCACCTGAAAGTTTTAGGCATCCATATTAATGATTTTTTATGAGTATTACAGGTATTTTCATAAACAATATGCACATATCTGTAGTGAGAGCAAAAACTGGGAGCATAGGTGTTACATGTGTGTTAACATGATCAGGATTATGTGGTGACTCTCTCTTTGAGTGACGTTCAGCTGTTTATAAGCTGGCATATGAATAAATTGTTGTTTTGGATGTTATTCAGTCATTTCATAAATAGCTACTTACAATATTGCTATTCAGGATGTGCTATAGGCATTGATAAATTTTTTCTAGAAACTAAGAAAAGTTTATGGAATCACTTTATGCCTCTGCGGTGAGATTACCTGGCTCCTGAGTTCTGGTGCCATATTAATTATTTTATGTAATGATAAATTATTTAAAATCTTAATTAGTGTCTTAATTAATTAGTAAGATAGACCACCAAAAGTGTGTTGTTAAACTCCAAAATCTAACAAGCCAGAAGATAAAATCGGTAATAGAAATTATAACAATATGGTATTTTCAGTGTCAATTATCTCAAATGTTAATTACTTTCATGCAAAATTAAATATAATACTGTGAAGTTGGGATGCCAGTTTTTATAATGAATGGTCTTACTCCTTTTGCAAATATGTTTTAGCTGATATCATGTAGGCAAAGTTGTATGATAGTACGAAGTTCCATTACCAATAATTTCTTATTAATATGCCTTAAGTGAAAACTGGTTATATTGTTGGACTCAGTACGCTGAAAGCAAATTACTGTGTAATTAATTTTGGTGGATCAAATTCTAATTCAGCTTTTCAAGCATTTCGATACACGCCATATATGTACAGTACACATAACAGTATGATAATTAGTACAATTACTGAGAAGAAAAATTATTAATAAGCAGAGATGAAAACGCTGCAAGTGGAGTTATTCCAATTTCACTAATTATGTGGATGTAATCACCTATGCCACTTACTAGGGCCACAAATTCAGACGTATCCTTGCCAATTCCAGAACTGGATAGTACGAATTCTATGGCTGCGAACCCTGTTGGTGAGTGTTTAGTTTGAAGGTTGGCAGTTTAAGTTGAGAACATTATTGTATATGTGCTCCACAGAAGTCCTGTTGGGGATGTGCTGGAACATTTGGTATAAGGTTGACGGTGGACAAGATCCCACAGACTGAGCATGGCGCAGGTGGAAAACTGAGAGCCTTCTCACATTGTGTAGCCAGCTGGGCCTTGCACTAAATTATGAACAGATTTGTCTTGATCATTCCTGACACAGATGCACCTGTAAAAGGACATGAGATGTCATCACAGACACATGAACTGGTTGTCCAGATACTCTATTGTTGATGTGATCACCAAGGAGGTCGAAATACACCACACATTGTTCATACACATGTCCAATATTGTTGCTGTTGACATTAACATGCAGTAGAGCATCACTTTCATGTTTCACACCAACCATAGGTTGGTCAGGGTGGTGGCCGAGTGGTTCTAGGTGCTTCAGTCCAGAACCATGCAACTACTAAGGTCGCAGGTTCGAATCCTGCCTCAGGCATGGGTGTGAGTGATGTCCTTAGGTTAGTTAGGTTTAAGTAGTTCTAAGATCTTGGGGATTGATGACCTCAGAAGTTAAGTCCCATAGTGCTCAGAGCCATTTGAACCATTTTTGGTCAGGGTGGAAGAAAACATTACATGAGCCCTTGAAGTCAACATTCTGTCTAAGTTGTTCAAAAAGACTGCAACTCCACTGTCGAAGCCAACATTTTGTCACTAAATACACTTATTACATTGAAATAGATGCTGCTATTTATTGCAGAGTCACCTCTGTAGGAATTCTGGTGCAGGAGGCATGCAGAAGGAATCAGGATGTTACTTAGGCTGGTATTACACTATCATATTTCTTTGACAAAGATATTTTACATGGCACTATAAAGGGGTATTACACACCATCATATTTTTCATCAAAGTTCAAGATGGCTGACAACAACAACCTATTATGCACAGTAGTTGCATGTAATGCAACTGCACTGTCTGCGCATTTGGAAGAGAAGCAGGGGAAAAAAAAACATACTTGGGTGAAGCCACGAGTTTTACAACGAGATGATAAAAGTGTTCAGCAAAATTTGTTACGTGAGCTCCAAGTGGAGGATGTCAAGTCTTACATAAATTACTTAAGGATGGAGGAGCATACATTTCAGTACTTGCCCAGTAATGTGTCTCGTCATACCACAAAGCACGATACTCACTTAAGAACTCCTATATCTGCAGAAGACAGGCTCATAGTAACATTCCGATTTCTTGCTGTAGGAGAGAGTTTCTCTAACTTACAGTACAACACTCGAATACCACAGTGCACGTTAACTAAAATAATACCTGAAATCTGTTAAGCTATTTATAAAGCACTAAAGGACAATATCTGAAAGTAAATAAATGGCCAATACACTTCATGTGCATTAAAAACCATTTTTATTGTAGATCAAAGTAATAATTACATTTTCTCTCCCACAACTACTAAATTAATAGAAATGTATAAATCTGATAAAGTGCTTTACAATGTGAGGCATCCTGAGTACAAAAACAGATTAAGAGGCCTGGAGAGCTCAGAAAAAAATTATATATATAAATGAATTAAGTATGATCACAGAAAACAGATTAAGAGGCCTGGAGAGCTCAGAAAAAAATTATATATATAAATGAATTAAGTATGATCACAGAAAACAGAAGAAAGTAGACTGAATTTCATTACAGTTAGAAAACTGGTAGATAAAAATATAAAAAGGATTAAGAAGACACATGAAAACAAAACTCTCCTCCAAATTGATGAAGAATTTGCTAAAAACAACACAAGGAGCTTTTACAGAACTTTCAAACAAAGGTTATCAAGATACAAAGCACCCACCCTCCAATTTCGAGATGTAAATGGGACCATCGCTCACAACAACACAGAAAACTGCAAAATACTAGCAGGCTACTTTGAGAAACTCTTGAATTGTGAACCCATCCTTGAAAAATTTGAATCCATTCCAAACAACCGTGAGCAGCCGGATTCAGAACCACCGATGACTGAAGAACTACAGAAGGTCATCTCAGAACTTAAAAACAACAAGGCGTCTGGAGAAAATCAAATAGTGGCCGAACTATGGAAACAGGCTGACAAAAATGCAGTTACATCCCTAAAGTGTGTTTTCGATCAAATCTGGAAAGAAGAAGAGATCCCCGCAGAATGGAGAACAGCTCTCATCCACCCTATCCACAAGAAAGGTTTGAAGACAGACCCCAACAATTACAGAGGAATATCACTGCTGGATATAACGTACAAGATTCTTTCTAAAGTCCTTTTGAACAGGGCAGAGCCGCAATTGGATCCGCAAATCGGGGAATACCAGGGAGGTTTTAGAAAGGGTAGATCATGTTCAGAACAAATACTAAACCTCAAAAACATCATGGCTTACCAAAAATCAAGGGCAAAGTCATACGTAATCTCCTTCATTGATTTCAAAAAAGCATATGATTCGATTGATAGAGAATCTCTGTTATCAGTCCTGGAAGAAATGGGTTTGGATAAGAAAACAACTAATATTATAAAAGCGACCCTTACAAATACATTTTCGAAAGTTAAATTTATGGGCGAACTGTCGGAACCCTTTGAAATAAAAACGGGAGTGCGACAGGGCGATGGGCTCTCACCGTTGCTGTTCAATTGTGCTCTTGAGAAAGTAGTGAGAGAATGGAACACAAATATTAAGAGTGGTATAAGACTGGGTTGCAAAAAGAAGAACCTTAAAGTAAATTGCATTGCTTTTGCAGATGATATGGCCCTGTTTGCTGAAACAATGGAAGAAGCACGGGAGCAAATCCTTGAACTAAAGAAACAAGCAGCTAAAATTGGTCTTCACATCTCCTCTGAAAAAACTAAGATATTGACAAACATCAAGCACTCATGTAAATACCTCAAAGTTCAAGAACAGAAGATTAAAATAGTAAAAGAATTCAAATATCTCGGAGAATGGATTACTTGGAATGCTGGGGAAAGCAAAGCAATGGAATCCAGAAAAAATAAACTTGAATTGGCCTTCCAACTAACAAAAAATACATACAACAAAAAATCCCTTTCATGGGGGTCCAAAATTACACATTACAAGACAGTGATTAAGCCAGAAGCACTGTATGCAGCAGAAACACTTAACATGAATTTCAAAGGCCAAATGGAGAAACTTGAGATAAAGGAAAGAAAAATTTTAAGAAAAATCATTGGGCCAAAATTTCAAGACAATAAGATTATATACATCAAAAATGAAACTCTCTACAAGAAAATTGAAAAACTTTCAGATTCTATGCGAAAAAGGAGAATAAATTTTTATGGTCATCTTCTCAGAATGGATTCCAACAGATTAACTAAACAAATCTTTGACTTCTTCCGTAACCGAAAAACGAAGCCCAACTGGTTTAAAGAAACTGAGAAAGACCTAGTGGAATTAAATATTTCAGAAAATTCACTTATTGATCGAACTGCTAAATTAATTACTAAAGATGAAAACATAAGGTTCCAAGACAAATCCACACAAAAGTCCAAATCCTTCATCTCGGAAGAAGAGAGGAGAAGAAGATCAGAAAGAATGAAGAAATACTGGGCCCTAAGAAAAGAACAATACACAAAGAAATGATTGATCCAGTGTACCCCAAAGAGGGTGAAACGAAAGAAGAAGAAGAATTAAGTATGTTGATACATACTTTTGCTTTCTTGTGAGAGTAGCTTGAGCAGAGGCCATGTCATCAGTGATGCACCCAGGCCGCATCTCATGGCTAATCACCTCTGCAACTCTTTTGTAGCTATCCAGTCTTCTTAATCTATTTCTGTACTCAAGGTGCCTCACATTGTAAAGTGCCTCATCAGCTTTATACATTTCTATTAATTTTGTAGTTGACAGCACAGACAAATTAAACTTCGCAGCCATGTTTACAAACACACTACCAGTGACAGAACACTGCAGCAATACTAGTGCTCCAAGTGGTAACATTTCACATTGCAGTGAACAGAAGACAAGTGACTTTTATGATCAAATCTACAGCAAGGCCCTAGATTTGATCATCTTTATTTGGTGACAGGTGCAATTTGACGAAGTTCCCTTTTACACCATAAATGTCTTTGACATAAATATTTGACATATCAGCTTTGACAAGGAAATATGATAGTGTAACACAGGCCTTAGAGCAGTAAACATGAATTCATTGCTGATAATGGAGCATACAGAAAGATCATACACACATAGTACAATCATTCACAGTGAAACTCCAGGTGGCTAGAGATGAAAAGATATTCCTTCCTGCAAAAGGGCTGAACTCATATTGCTGCTAAAGTTTTATTTATGGGATATATCATGTCATCAATGGTAAGCTCTTAGGCATGATGCCTCGACAGGTTGAAGCCATTGCTGGTGCCAGAACTAACAACTATGTGTACTTCATTTCACACCCTGTACACCCCCAGATTGCTGACAAATTGAATTGTGCTGTTCTGTATTCAACCAAACACACACACAACACACACACACACACACACACACACACACACACACACACACACACACACACACCAATGTACTAGGAATTACCATAATTTTCCCTATGAGTGGATTAGCTCTAATCATAATATCTTGTTAGTATACCACTTCAGACGAGGAAGTTAGGGTATAAAAGTTTTGATTAATTACCTTGCTTAGTGCAGTTTACTGTCAATTTATAATTCTATTTGTTCTGTGTTTCTGACCACACTCCTTCATTCTGGGTTCTCCAGAAATGATGCATGGATGGATTGATGAATGAGTGGATGAATGCATGGATGGATGAATGAATGAACAAGAAACAGGTGTGGGTAACGAATTGAGAAAAATTATTCCTCTTCGGGACAGTGCTCTTGATACAAATATGGAGTTGGGGTATATGAAGGATTTTAGTTGAAAATCATATTAAACTCCAAACTGTTTACCAGTCTTGGCACTGTCAGACACTTCCATCCATATCAACATTTAAAGAAATTTCTGGATTGGAAGAAAATGTTTTCAGTCCAACAAAGAAGTTGTGGCAGCTGTTGATGGGTGTGGGGGATACCTACCTTAAATCATATCAGGTATGGTGTCTCCTTACCAAACATATGTTGCTAAAAAAGCATAAAATAAATTCCATGTTTTACCTAAAAAGCTGCCTTTATCTGTTAAGCTGAGAAATTTTATCTTTGAGCTGGTGCAACTTTGAAATACATAACACAGCAACTATGCCAACCTTCAGAGAGAGCTTTTATTAGATGGTAAGCTACTTCTTTACCCCACCACTTTCCCCTGCCTCCCTCATCCACTTACCGACACCACCATCTATGACGTAACTTGAAAACATCATAAACATTATGTATAAAATTAAAATCACAACTTTGTCACCATTATTGTTAGCTGTAAGGAATCATCTCACCTATTTGTGTTACAATGTGATGATATGTTCCCTGACCACAAACGGACCTGACCTGATTACAGGTGAGGACTGGTTGGCAAAATATAATATCACATCAAGGGAGACAGGCTTCAGTTATTGTTACAATGCCTCTACAAATCCAGCTACACTTACAGAATTTACAGAAGCAGTTTACCGAATGTTCCATGGAATCGTTCAAGGTAGCATGCGGTAAGCTATGGTCAGTCGTATATTTTCTTTTTGCATATGTGCCATTAAATGTTAAAAAAAAAAAAAAAAAAAAAAAAGTTAGTCACTTTTGTGTCAACATTTATAGACACTTTCTATACCACTGGTTCCAAACCACATAAATCCAATAAAACTTCAGAGAATATTTTTTTTTAATTAAAAAGATAGAAGTTATAAATAAGTTCTTAAATCAAAATAAAAATTGATTTATATGGTAATAAGAATGTTCAAAGTCTCTGGGCATTGATACCAATAAGAGCTTAGGTTGGAAATCATATATTACAAATCATCTAACTCAATAAAAAATTTCATTTCAGTAAAAGGCCGGCAGGTTGGTTTACTTTAAATTTTACATTTCATTAATATCAAATGGAAAACATTTTCTGGTGCCATTCTGCACTTGGACATTAGGTATTCATTGCACAAAAATATCCAAAACAGATTATCTGTGCCATATACCCTTGAGCATGCTTTAGGAAACTGTTAATCAGCTAAGCACAGAAGAACTAAATTATTCGAGCAGAACAGTCTTATGAATTCTTCCATAAGAACTTTTCGTCAATAATGTGCACCATGGGCGTCCATAGAAATTCTTCCAGGGGAGGCAGCAGTTTTATAATACATTTATTTGCGATGTATTTTTCACACATTTACTTTGGTTATTAGTGATTATTATGACTCTAATAAGCAAAAACAGTGTTCATGAAAATGGTACTAAATGTCTAAGCTCTGAAACTTGTGCGTTACAAATTATATCATGTTATAAAACTGGATTACTTTGAGACTCAGGTATTATTTTGTGACAACAGCACATTCCAGCTTTTTATTCTTAAACACTGTAATTCAAGTAACATTTAACATGTAACTCTGCTGCAGTGTTTCTATGCTGTCATTAGTGATGGAATCTACAAGTACATGTATAATAATTGAGCTAGTCATGAACACATGTTGGCAGGTATAATAAAGTGTTTTTACACTTCTTGACTGCTTCCTGCTACTGCCGATAACTTTCAGGAGCTAACTAGCTGAAGGAAAGTTGATATAAGTAAGTTATATGTGCAGACCATGCTACACACTGATCAGCCAGAACACTACGATCACCAGCCTACTATCGAAACAAAATCATCGAACATGGGGTCGGGCAGCAGTCATCCCTCATTACAGATCTCGGATGTCGTAAGCTGGGCAGTCTGGTAAAACGAGACAGTCAGTGAACTGTGATGAAACTAACATCGGACTTAACTCGACAGTTTACAGGAGTGTCTGAACACACAGTGGACTAAACACTCCTAACGACGGGCCTCTGCAGCCAATGACCCGTGCCTGTGCCAATGTTAACACCGTGACTTCGGAAACTGTGACTGAAATTGGCATGTGACTACTGGCACTGGACGTTTGCAAAATGGTAGAGTGTTGCACGATCTGATGAATCTTGTTACATTCATCATCATACTGACGGGAGGGTACAAACCCGTCATCTTCCAGAGGAACAGCTCCTCGACACCTGTACTGCACGATGGAGACTAGCTGGCAATGGCTCCATTACACTCTGGGGAACATCCGTGTGGTTATCCGTGAGTCCAGTGGAGTTCATGTGAGGCACTGTGTGGCCAAGGAGTATTGTACACTGGTTACAGACATGTACACCCCTTCATTACAATCAAGTATCCCAACAGCAGTGGCCTTTTTCAATAAGCTAATGCACCATATCACAGACCACAGTGGTGAGTTCCAATTGCTGTCCCCCCCCCCCCCCCCCCCAACTCACCAGATTTCAGATTTTTATCTGATCAAACACATCTGGAATGTGATTGCACATGGTGCCAGAGCTCATTGTCCTCATCCCTGGAATTTATGGGAATTAGATTATTTGTGTGTGGATGTGGTGCCAACTCCCTCAAGCATTAAACTCTTGTGCTTAAGGATTTTTTTTTTTTGGGGGGGGGGGGGGGCAACAATGCTAAAATAAATATTTCATACTCAGAACACTAGGGGATTCCAAGTGAACAAACTGTGAAAAAACTTGGTAGATGCTTTTGTACACTCACTGTGTCACGTGGATGCATACCACTCATTCCATTGTAAGCCTGTTGGTGCTCGCATGTTGATTTGTTGAATGTGTTGGAACTGAATCATAGAAGCAAAATTTGAGGTAAATAATCAAACAGTAATAAATCATTACTAGGATTATTCATTAAAGTATCTCCTATAAAATGCTGATAGGAGTGGGAGTATCAGTTAAAAACTATTGAGCAAAAACTGTCAATATTGAGATGAAGATAAACTGTCAATATTGAGACGAAGATACTTGATTTTAAGAACTATCTATATTTTTCCATGTTTCTACACATGACAGATCAGTTTGTATAATAAGAACAAAAGTGGACCCACTATCATTCTGCATTCTTTTAATTACCTAAAATCAAAACTGGTTCCAAGCAATACATCTGATCAAATAATATTTGAGCTTCCTAGAAGGAGAGTTGGATAAAGACTGTTCTTACACATGTGGATTTTTATGTTAGAATTATTTACATGTATCTTCTAATGATGAATTATGTTTATATTACTCTTTGATGTGTTCTTACTTATAAAGAATGCATCATGTAAGACTTGAAAATTATATGGACTTCTTTGTTATATGGACTTCTTTATCTGTACATCAGACTAATTGAGCCACATTTTGCAGGCTGTACAAAGGTATAGGATGTCCATTTAGAAGTCAAAAAATTACTAACTGGTTGGATAGGCCAGAAATAATCACTCAGGGTCATCATTTGGATCAGATAGCCCTTGGTATGGCACAACAACCTACTGCAAAGGATGATAAATACACAGACTATGAGGTATGTGTGTCAGAACTTGTTACTTCAGCTGATTTACATGTAAGCTGTAAAACATCACTTTCACTTTATTACTGAGCTCACATTTTTTGCCTGACTCAACACTAAACTGGTCTCTTTCAGCAGAGCCATTGTTCATGTATTGTTTGTTCCCTGTGTAGAGTAGTTCTCATTTGTTAAATTGATCCATTATGTAGTTTTAAATATGCACCAATGTATTGCTTTTGCCTCTCTTTCCTTTCTTTTCATGCACCACATATCTTGAAAAGAAGCATCCAAACTAAGAAATAGGAAACTGTATGATTTTTTTGCATGCTGGTAAAACCTCTGCCTCAATCTTCTTCCACCCTCCTTCCGTTCTTTATTTACTCATCGTGTTCTATACATCATACCAGGAGGGATAAGTAACAAGTTAAGGTAAATAAGGAGGGGCTGTTAGAAAGTGTAAATAATAACCAAGTATTGTTTAACAGTTGTAAACAATTTGTGCTATTATTCTGAAAAATGTTGATGCCTCTTCATTTATATTTAGTAGTTGCTGTTCACCTGTTACTGCTAGCTTAAAATCTGCATGAAGACTTTCTAATATAGAACAAGTTAACTATGTGCTGTAAGAATGAGTGATTATTTATAATCAACATAACATTGTATACATTTGACAACAACGTTCTATCTTTGAAGACAGTCAGTTATAAGTCTGACATATATCTGTATAATCATTAGTGTTATGCTTGTTTTATTTTGATATTTTTTCTCTCATTTTTTTTGTCCTAATTTAATAATCTAGCTTCTCTAAAGAACAATGTCTTAATTAGGTTGGTTTCATTTTTTAGAAGTTGGGGAGGGGCCAGGGTTGGCATGGTTACATTTACAATCCTGTGAAACACTAACTGAACATTATTAAATATATTTGTTTAGTAGCAGGTTCAGTACTCGTCAAATTTCTTTGAGATTCAGACTTCCCACCTGTCATTTATGACTAAACTGAGTATTTCTTAGATTACAGTCCAATTTTGCACTGAGTACTGTACTATGATTTTCCAATTTCAGTCCCATGGCACAGCCAGTGGACCACAGAGTTTCTGAACTTCAATTTTCTATTACATAGCACTTCATTGTTACATTGTCAAATGCAGTCCCCCACTCCTTGATTTGCCCAGAGACTTAATAGGCCTATATGCATCATTTCACATACTCTGTCAGTCCAACTGATCACTTACACATCAGTACTGCTGGTATCTAAAAACCTTGTGGAGCTACAGATACATTAACCCTTAACTCACGAGGTGACTTTTCTGTGATGTATACCACAAGGTGTGGTCTCTGGGACCCCTATGTTTGAACCGAGATTTAAGGCAAAAATCATTTGAAATTTCTAATTTATGCTATATAATTTTTATTTTTACAATTATTTAAGTGTTTCGTAAATGCTTCTAGTTTATTTTATTGCACTAAACAAAGCCTGCAGAATTTTACTATCTATCACACATAAGCACATAATTTTGTGTGGTTCTTTTAAATAGTACAGATAAATACTGTTAGAGTACTGAATTTTACATTGTGAAAAATTATGCAATCTCTGTAGCAAATAAATTTCCAAATAAAACTAAATTCCAGGGTTTAAATTAGCACATAAAAAATCCAACCAAAAGGTACAAAAAGAAAGTCTGTCAAATTGACATTCATTGCTAGGAACTACATTTTATCACCATTCAGAACACATTCAAATTTAACAGACACTTTAAATATTTCATTGAAGAAACAGACTGACCTCCATTACAGCTTTCCTGAAGTTCTTCATCTGAATGATACTCTTTTTCGATAGCAGGACTGTGATCACTGGCTAATGTAAAATCATTGTCTTTTTTGTTTATTTCTCGATCTATATCACTGACACCTTCCTTCATAGACTGACTAACAATTTCATCAAACTCGGGAAAGTTAAAAATGACACATTCGTGCCAACACATTTTGGGCTATACGGTACTGTGCTGAAGAAAACAGGTATGTAGTTCACGAGTCGCGCAGTAGGAGACTCCAACACCTATTAATAACAAGTCTCAACAATAAACACAGAAGGTGATAATTCAAACAGCAACAAAACATCATAGGGGTGGCAATTTATGGAGGGTAGGGGGAGTATAGAAGCCTTCCCCCTCAACTGGCCTTGGAGAGTGAGTTTGAAAATTTTCATGCAGTCTGAGAGACCACACCTCGTGAGTCAATGGTTAACAAATTTTACTGTATACAATTTTTTGTTATTTACATGCCTTTTATATGTAATAATACTTTTACAAGGGCACAAATAGTTTTTCATTTCAAAAATGTTTATTAATAAGCTTTAAAAGTTATAAACTTCCATTTTTACAAACCATATTTTGACTAGTATTGCATCCACACTGGACTTCCCACCTAAAATTTATGAAATTCTCTAAATATTAGTAAAATATTAAATATGATAACTTAGTATTGCAAACCTCAGCAAAATATTACAAATAATTGAAAAGTTCCCAAATAATATTTTCAACAAAAATGTCATTTAAGTGGTCCACTAATAATGAATTTTACAGCAAAACTATTTGTTTCTTAACAATATTGAATTTTAATCATGTGAATAATGCCATAAAGCTTTTGTAAAAAAAAAAAGTCATTAGCATCTCACAAAACTCACTACATTTACTCTTCCTTTACATGTTAGCAAAATTACCCAAAATTTCCTTTGCAAAAATGAATAATATATAATTTTTAATTTTTAACTAACATTTATTCCCACTGATCATTGCAATGTTAAGCAGTGCATGTAACACCTACAGTTATTTTAAAAAATCTTAAGTGGGAGGACTGTCATATAAATATTGCTATAATTTTCGGTGGCAACAGTCCGATATACAGGTGATTCAGTAAGGGTGAATAACCTTTATGCATAACACACCATGAGTTATCGCTGCCAGATGGCAATTCTCCATCCTCAGCACAGAGGTTTGGTATGGGACTCTGTAATGTTTCTGCTCACAACTAAGATGTGAAATGCTTGTACTTGCAGTCTTCTCATTGATTTACAGGGACTGCTGCAAAAGACACAAAGTTTTGGAGCAGAAAGGCAATTCATTAATGTTAAAAACACTTATATTGATGTGTCAGGGGTGTCAATGATTGTTAAACAACTGCCAAACTCTTTGCATTTGCTGCAGTGGGGTCTTTCTCTTACAATATGTTCCATTCCTACATCATTACAAATAATATTCTCACAACCAAAACTCCTGGATATCCATAAATTATTTGTAGTTTCTTCCCTTCTCACTTCTCCACTCAGCAACAATCAGACTGAGCAAATGCTGTACAAAAACTGAGACATAACTGCAGCAAACTGAGCAAAAACTGAGTCATGCAGGCACAGTTGAAGTCAGTTATAAAATGTTTAAACAATTAAGGGAGCACTTAACTCTTCATTAAGAATTACAATCAAGCTACCTACAGGCATTGAAACAAATAAATGGTGAAAGTTGAAAACTTCTGCTGGACTGGAACTTGAATCCAGATGCTCTGTTTCTTCAGAATGGTTGCCTTAACTGCCTCAGTCATCCAGACATGCTTCCTTGCTGACCCAAATTCTCAACCTGTCACAGGCAAGTAGTGCCCCCTTCTATTAGCCCTGCTGCTCAAAGAATTAGCTTAGTCTCGCAGGGGTTCCAAAGATGTGGTGCACCTGCATTGAAATACCTAGAGCTGTCCTCACTGATATACTCATACGATATGTGTTGTCTGTTCTGTCAGACACGCCACTGGTGGTACAGCAGCAATCATCCATATAGAACACAATAAATCAGGACTTCAGCCACCTACAGACATTGAAATAAATCAATGGTGTGCCAGACCGGGAATCGAACCCTGATGCTCTACTTCTCTACAACAGTTGCCTTAAATGCCTCAGTCATCCAGACATGCTTCCCATCTGACTCAAATTCTCCACCTGTCACATGCAAGCAGCACCCCAGTCAATTAGCTCTGGTCCTCATGGCATTCGCCAAGTCCTACAGGGGTTTGGAGTGTATGGTGAAGCTGTACCAAAAGTACCTAGGGCTGTCCTCACTGATATGTATGTATTGATATGTTGTGTCTGTTCTGTCAGACATGTCAGACACAACAGACACCACACATTAACTTATTTTTTTTTTTTTTTTTTTTTTTTTTTTTTTTTTTTTTTTTTTTTTTTTTTGGGGGGTTTAACACACGTCCACAAGAATTAGAATGTTAATAGAATGGTCATTTTCCCAGTAAATACTGTTCTTCAGACTCTTACATCTTCATACAAAAATCACATTAATTATGTAATTTTAACAACCCGGTGTTTTGTGTAACAATGTTATTATTTGATCTGATCAACTATTTCATTTATAGAATAATAAATGTAAATAAAAGAAAATTTACAGAAAAATGAGCTTAACTGAATAGCATTAATGTAATACTATGAAGCAATATGAAAATTGAAAGATTAACAATGAAAAATGAAGTAAACAAGTGTATCCCGATGTATATTAGTTGTGTGTATCATATTAGGCAATAATATAATAGCAATAATATTAGGCAATAAGCAACTCTCAGTACATTACATTACTGTGTCCCTCATTTGCTGGGCAAGTAAACTGATGAGAAAGTTTAAAATCAGATTTATCTGCAGAAAATTTAAAACTGGTGTGAGAAGCCCACTCTTCCAATGTTCTAATCCTAATCTGCACATGACAAGGAAGACGAATGATGTGCAAAATCATCCATAAATAAGGAAGGATTAAAATACTGCCTCAAGGGATGCCGTTCTACTGCTGAAATCTTTTAGGCAGAATTTTGCCAGCTTGGTATTTGAAAAAGTGCTGGAATGGGGAGGACTGTAAGAGTACAGGCAATCATTATCATATGGAGCTAGCCAAGATTAGTTTGTCTCCAATCAGTATTAGAAATATCTTTGCTTTATTAGTTCTGGAGAAATGCAGTAACACACTAGGCAATACTGACCCTATGACTAATCTTCAAAAATGGAATGAAGAGGAGAACATTTGTAGTAAGCGTTGATTTGGAAAAATCTTTTGACAGCCTTGACTGGAATACACCATTTGAAATTCTGAAGTTACCAGAGATAAAATAGAGGGAGAAAAACGTTCTCTACAACCTGTACAGAACCATGACTGCAGTTATAAGAGTCTAGTAGCATGCAAAAGGAAAACTGTATTTGCCAAGATAGCTGTAGCTTCTCCCCTTTTTTATTTAATCTGTACATGAAACAAGCAGTGAAGGAAACCAAGGAGAAGTTTAGAAACAGAATGTAGGTGCAGGGAAAAGAAAGCGCATCTGGAGCTCTCAGCGTGTAGGTTGTGGATTGCATCCAACATGCTGAAGGTGCTGTTCTGGCAGCTATTAAGGGAAAACAATGCAATCAACTTCAGGTTGTGGCACATGGAACAAATGATGACTTGGATCATCCCAGTGACAGGCAGAGAAGGTTGAAGAAACCAGTTGTGCTGGCAGAGTTTGAAAAAAACTCACAGTCTGTAGTATTTTGAAGGTCTACAACAAGCTAGGCTGCACCTTCAAAAATTAGTGTCATAGGGCTGTGAAGTGTACTGTCCCCTTAAATGAGTCAGGTCTGCACTTCACATTAGAGGCTGCTACTCTGGTAGCTAGCTGGCTATGTGTGGAGTGCACATAATGTTCTTTTTAGATTCGGTGGCCCTCCATCCATTTCAGATAATGATAACTGTAGGAAACCTGAAAGAGTGAATACAAAATCCAAATAAATGCCCCTTACAGGCAAGAGTATTAAAATCCTAGTGATTAACTACCAAAGAATTTTAAAAAAATGCCAGAGTTTGAAGTGCTCCTCAAAATATTGGAGCTAATAATGTACAGTGTGGCACATGAAAAACTGGCCCCAAGTTCTAGACAGCTCATTGTTGGGAGCCAATTGTCATCTGTTGTTTCAAAGCTGTTGTGACTATGTTTTGTACAGGATGGTATGACCTGTCACACTTCATGTGGGTGCACCTCATGAGTTCGTGAAAGATTCACAGAGGAAAACACTGTCAGCAAAGGATTATGTCTGCCATGTTTGTCAGACCTAACCACTAGTTACTTTTATCCTTGGGGCAGTGTTAAGGTAAAAGTGTGTGCAAATAACCCAATACTTCTAGAAGACTTTAAGCACAATATTCATAATGAAATTTTGAGAATTGATGAGGCAGAGTTGTGCAAGGTGTATAGCAACATGTGGGAACATACGTAAATGTTCACTGAAGCGCGAGGCGGTCTTTCTCAGGACCTAATGTAAACTAATGTAAAAGACAAGATCAGTTCAGGAAATGCAGATCTTTGCCATAGCATCTATGTTATTTCTTTATTATCTAATGATTATATGTTTACCTATCTGTTGTTACATCTGTTCATGGTGGGCAACAATTCATGGATTATTGGTGAGCAATCTGCACTCTGGGCCAGTTTTTCATATGTCATCCTGTACTAGGCACAGAAAACTTATTATAAACCAAAAATTGATAACTGAAATTTTAGGGGAAAATCAGGACCATCCACTGAGAAATCAGACTCACCTCCAGATGTAACTGAAAAGTTTAGAGAAAACCTAAATTCATTAGTACATAAGTTCCCCCAATCACTCCATCACCATTGGAGGAAATTTTAATCAGCAAATGGGAAAATTACAGTCTCATAAGTTATGGGAATGACAAGACATCCTGTGGAATGTTATAACTACTTAGAACAGGTTGTTCAGAAGCCACTCATGATGAAAATATAATGGGTCTAATAGCAACAAACAGACCTGACCTTTTTGAGGCTGTCTTCAATGGAACTGGTATCAGTGACCCTGAGGCAGTTTCAGCAACAGTTATTACCAAACATATAAAGAGACCATAGTATTGCATCACAATAATATACTATAAATTGTGGTATAGAGCCTCTGTATAGAATGATCTAATGAAATAAACACTACTGCAGAATAAATGTAAAACAACACGTAGTATTATAGAGAGGAAGAAGTTGAATAAAACGTACTTGGCTGTCAGGAGGGCAATATGTAAATCTTTTTTTCTTCCAAAATGAATTTTCACTCTGCAGGGTATTGTCCACTGATCTGAAACATCCTGGCAGATTAAAACTGTTTTCTGAAACAGGACTCAAACTGGAAACCTCTGAAGTTACATAGGATATGAGGTACTGGAAGATGTAAAGCTGTGAGAGTGGGTCATGAATCTTGCTTGAATAGCTCAATCTATATGCGATGGAACTGACATGAATATCGGAGTCTTGTCCTTGATAGCACCCGTCTTGATCACCACCAGGTTAAAAATCTGGTTGAATGTGGGATGGTTCTGGTTTGTTGATGTACAGGACACCATAATTTAGATAACACCAGCACATTCAGTTCAGTTACTGTGTGTGGTGACCAGTTTATCTTCTATAAAACATTATTAGTACCCATATCCATGTCGGAAACCACAATGCATAACAACTACTGTCCAGTGGGGAGTTTTAGGTCCTACTGTTGAACAAAAACAGTGATCACATTTATATAAACAGACACAGTTCTTCAGTAATTCATCACATTTAATTATACTATGATAGTTCATTTAAGTCAGTTTGTAATTAGATCCACAATGTTCAACAAGCACTAGTTCAACAACAATAACATTCCACAGTACTTGTTTATCAAAACACAATTCAGTCAAAATGTTTAATCACTAGATAGTCCTTACACTTTAATATTAGTGATTTTTGTGGTTGTCAATGCACATATTTTCACGTAAAGAACATTTATAATTGTGCTTTGAGTCAACATCAAGAGTGCATCCATCACAGATGTTACTTCTGTACTTTCAAACCATGGAGTGCCGATTTTGGGTGACATCCAACTACTTACATATGGGTTCAAGAACAAACTGTTATTCCGAAAACACATTATGCTCTGAAAAGTGGCTGGGCGGAATGTTACAGTTTTTGATTAATTACAAGAACTAATATTTTTAATTAATGGTATAAATACGTTACTAGTCAGAAATTTAGAAAAATATATGGACACTAGTATTCTTAACATGATGAAAATCCCCTTATTGATAAAAATGAGCACTACATTGCAAATTACGAATTATTAATCTGTGGGTTAATTTATCAATGCTATATAACATCTTATTGATGTAACGAAAGTAGATAGTCAAAATTCCTTGTTTCCTGTCAACTGACACATACTCTTACCAACAAATATGCTGCTTGCCCATCTCTTTGAGGGAAGACATATTTACTAATGGGTTACTACATGAAAACCATGTCAAATAATTGATTAACTTATAGTAAAAAGTAAATTATTTGGAACATATAGTAGTGGTGCAGCCACTGTGTCTTTGTTTTGTATGCTATAATGTTTATTGTTTTATAAGAGGAACAAATATTTGTTGTAATTAGTGAAATAGGCCATAGACAAAGACAAGTGGAAGTTGAAATAAATGTCAGCAAAATTTGTTGTATTTGGAACATAAGGAATAGGAGCTTTATCTGCTGCTATGTTAATTGAAAATTTTTTTGTGTGGTGTGAAACTTTCCAGTAAAACATTCTGGTTTTTCTACAAAGAGTTTTTTGAACACATGAATAAATTTAAATGTGAACAAATAAAATGCTGTTTGTGACAGATTTTAAATATCCAAATTTATTACTAAAGTTTATGTGTTACTAATATGCATATATTAATGATACACGACTGCTATAATTAATATAATGTAAACAATTTCAGCTTGACAGGAACCTATTCAAAGGAGATGGGGAATATGGCCAAGATCTCTCTACATTTGATATATTAAGAGGAAGAGATTCTGGCTTGGGAAGCTACAATGATTATCGGGAATTAATTGGGCTACCCCGAGCTGAGAAATTTGAAGACTTCAGTGATCTTATGCCGTACGAGGTTTGTACATTGGCTATTCTGTATTCTTTTTTGTTGGAAATTGTTAAACATTGTATCATTAGATTAAGTATAGTCACCGTGCCAACCTAATGTCGAAATCATCACATTGCACTGTTAAAATGCTCTTTAGTAATCATGTATCTAAACTGCTTTCTTTATACAGATAGAGTATGGGCAAAATGCAACCTTAAGATATAGGTAACCCCTTATCCTTGACGTGCAGCCATCAAAATTGCTTGCCCAAATAGGTGTGTCATTGTACTAATAAGTAAAGTCAGTGCTGAAAATTAAGTAGATGCAAATGCTGTGAGACTGACAACAGAGCTCTCCTCTGTACGGATTTTTTTTTTTTTTTTTTTTTTTTTAAAGTGTCAAAGTGTTAATGATATATTAAAAATAAAACATCACAAAATACAGGCAATGCAAGAAAATAGACAATTAAATGCATTGCCTTCTCTGGAGAGTTGAAGTTATGCAAAGAAGATAAGATTAGTGATTACCACATCAGTAAACAGGACACTGCAGATGAAAAAACAGGTAGATCTGGACAGAATGAGGAAACCAGAATATTTAGGTAAATCACACTCACCATTATTATTATGCTTTTCTCAGTAACTAATACAACTTTTGCTAGTTTTCAGATTAGTACGACCATGTCAAGTTTTCGTTACTAGTCTCATCATCTCTCGGTAAAGCAAAGAGGTGATGTCTGGTTGGTACTTATGTAATGAGTCATCATTTCTTCTTCCAATAGTCCACATGCAATGCATTGAAAATTTAATCCACAAACACATATTATGAAAATCAATTCTTGTGTAACTTTTTGAATAAGCTTACAAAATATTTGTTTTATTGTAATATTATGAAAAGAATAGACAGCTGCTCATCAAGTACAGAAAACAATGAGCTACAGGCAACTACAATAAGAAGACTGCTATACCTTGGATCTTTTGACGAAAAAAACCTTCTTCTAAAGTATAAGCACAACACACACATTTACATTGCCACTGAGGC
This sequence comes from Schistocerca serialis cubense, assembly GCF_023864345.2. NCBI lineage: Eukaryota > Metazoa > Arthropoda > Insecta > Orthoptera > Acrididae > Schistocerca > Schistocerca serialis. The sequence goes on along the minus strand of NC_064647.1, from coordinate 234,581,688 downwards.
TAAAGCTGTCCAGGTTCAGTGGCCAGAGCCAGTGGCAGTGTAAATGTGTGTGTTGTGCTTCTACTTTAGAAGAAGGCCTTTTTTGTCAAAAGATCCGAGGTATAGCAGCCTTCTTGTTGTACCTATCTGTGAATCAACATCTCCTCTGTATGCTGCGTAGCAATACAGCCTTTTCATTACACTGTCCTCATTTTGTCCTGGATTTCCCACTGTTGTTTTGGGGTAAGTTGCAGGGTAAGAAATTTGTAAATGATTTTACTCCTACACGGGAACAAAATATTTTATGACTATGTTTCTGAGATGTTTAAAATAGCTTTTATTTATTAATTTTTTTCAGGATGCCACAGCTTTGGGACACTTTTATGAACATCCTGATGATGTTGACCTCATCATGGTGATGTTGGACAAGAGGAATGAAAATACACTGAATGTAAGGGAAACTATACTTGTGGAGCAATTCAAACGCTGGAAATGTGGAGACCGATTTTTCTACGATTATGGCGGATCTCCTTACCCGTTCACATCAGGTACTGGATAATTTTTTTCTTATTTTATTTTGTTTCCTTAGTTTCTTGTAATCATTTCTAAAATAGGTTCTTATTTCCTTTCTATGGGTAGGCATTACTTTATGTCCATTGGTATTGTTCAAAATACTCCTTATATGAGGAACACTGTTATTGTTCCTTTGGTATCACTTTTAAAGTACAAAATAAACTTCTATCCAAAATACTGCTCTCCATTTTATTCATATTATATAGCAATCTTAATCGACAGTACAGTTAACTCATTTGGCTGCTCCAACTTTTTTCAATTTTAGTGATGGTGGCATATTTTTTGTGTTATATTATAATAAACCCCATCAGAGGGGAAGCAAGAGAAGAGATTGTTAGTGCTGTTTTTCAAAGAATTATGAAGTGATTCTCTGAAGATGGACTCTCCCTTAATTTCAAGGAAAAACACATCAAGTTCTGTACCAATAGTATCATACATAGCACACTAACAGAGGTCAGTAAAGACAGTAGAATGCTACAAATTTTTTGGTGTACATATTGATGAAAACTTAAAATGATGAAAACATGAGCTGGAACAATTATATTAGTGGTTGCTCAAACAATTAAATTCAGTTGCGTTTGCTCTCGATGTATTTTTGCTCAGAAACAAACAAATTGTGCTCTCGACATATTTTGTGCATTTACTCTCGATAATGTCTTATCAAATAATTTTCTGGGGTAACTCGTCACCTAGAAAGAAAACTGCCAAAAGAAAGAAAACAGTATACAAATTCCTCCACTTATATTAAATGCACATTTTGCCAATCCTGTCTCTGGTGTTAAGATAGAGGAAGATGTGAGAAAGGCAGAAGCGTTGCTACCTACAATACACAGAAAGCTGAGTGATAAATTTGAATGGGCATTAGTAACTCCTAGACAGGTCAGTGAATCAATAGCCAAGCTCAGTAACTCCAGAGCTGAAGACTACTATGGTTTATCTAATTATGTTATAAAAATATAAGAGAAGAAATAATAATCCCCTTAACAACGGTAATAAATAAGATATAAAATGAAGGTGTTTACCCAGATAGTTTAAAAATTTCCGTTATCATACCTGTGTATAAGAAAGGTGATAAAGATTTACCTGACAATTACCAGCCCCTCTCGCTAGTTCCATGATTTCAAAAATAATAGAGTACTGTTTCCACCAGCAAATGAGCCAGTATTTTGAGTCGAATAATAAACTGCTATGTTCCACACAGTATGTGTTCAGAACTAGTCTCTCAACTGTGAAGGCAGCAGAGAGCAATGTCACTAAAGTATACGACTCCTTTGAGAATAAATCCATAATTAATGCAAGACTTTTGGACTTTTGGAAAGCATCCGATACTGTATCCCACAATACTATTATAAGAAAGCTACAGTATTACAGAAGAAGTGAGAGCACTTGCCAACTATTACAATCTTACTTATGCAATAGAAAACAAACAGTGCCTATAAATGAAAAAAGATCCAGATTCTTGCATGTTACCAAAGTAGTACAACATGGCTCCGTATTTAGACCTTTTCTTTTTGTTGTCTACATAAATGATTTGCCTTCTTCATTACCTTGTGAAACAGCACTGTATGCAAACAATACAATGCTAAGTACTCAGAGAAACAACTTTGATGAATTACAGAATAATGTAACAATAGCAATGGACAGATGCACAAGCTGGTTTCAGGCAAATTCATTACAGATAACTAATAATAAGACAGAAGATATTGTATTTAATTCGAATGCTCAAAAACGTGAAAACGAATCTGTAAAACTACTAGGGTTTCATATTGGCCAAAAACTTAACTGGTAAACTCACACAGTCATGCTATGCAAAAACCTCTCACATGTAATCTTCTTGTTACATAAACTGAGAGGCTCTGTTATTAGAGCAGTCTTACTATATGCATACTTTGCTTTCTTCCACTCTCATCTCACTTATGGGATTATACTATGGGGAAACTGCCCGATTTCAAAGACTGTGTTTAAATGGAAATAAAAAAAATATCAGATGCCTTATAGGACTACCATTGGGGGACTCATGCAGGCAGGTAGCATTTTAAAGAATTAAATATAATGAAAGTCCCTGGCTTGTATATTTATAATTGCCTGATATATGCCAAGAAAATTTAAAAATAATTTTGATCTTAGGATGGCCATGCATTCACATAATACAAGAAATGGACATACAATTGAAATCCCATTTGTCCCATTTGCCAGACTGTCAAAGATTCACTGCAGTTATAAGTATCTAGGACCCTCATTTTTTAACAAATTACCCAAAAGTGCACATATTATGCCCACAGATAAATTTAAAGTAGCAAAAGTAATTTTCAGCCATGAGTCTGGATACTTTTGATCACATAGTGTACATTACCATAAGTGAAGACATCATAGGAACTTTATAGGTGGACTGTATTAACCATAAACTATAAGTGCTTAATGCTGTTCATGATTAGACCATTTAGATTTAATTAAGCAAATTAGTAAGGAAGTTTGGTTTCACAGCTGCTGTTTACTTGCTATAAGCTGTTTGATATTTACTTGATTACAGTGGTATTTTTCAAAGAAAACATTTTTTCTTATAGACATACTGAGTTCTTTTTACAATACATTATTACTTGTTATGCAGTTTTATAACAAACCATACTACTTGACATGTAGCTAACATAAATTTTCAATCTGTGAAAGTAAATATTCTGATGAGAGAGGCTAAGAACACATACAAAGTGTTATCAAAAAGTAACAGGAATTTCATTTTGCTGGCTTCATATGTCCAATTTTCCAATTTCTTTTGTCTTATTGATACACATGCTCCTGATGTATGTATGCATTTTCAGGTGTTTTTAATATTTTGTTTACTGTTGGCAATCAAAAAGGTTACACTATTTTTGGCGAATTTTTACTTTCAAAGAAGATGGATCTGAGAATTTGCATTAAATTTTTCTTACAATATGGAATAAAGTGCAGCATCACATATTAAATATAGACTGCAGCGTTTGACAAATCTACTATGAGTAAGACAAGAGTTTATGAGTGTTCTAAATGTTTCAAAGAGGGTCAAGAAGATGAAAATGATTACCATCCTGAACACCCTAGCACATCAATGACTGATAGCAATGTGGAAGAAGCAAAGAAAGTAATTCTGAAAACGCACTGAATCACCATCAGAGAGGTTGTTGATGATGTTGGCATATTCTCTGGCTCATGCAAGCAATGCTTTCAAATGTTTTTGACATGAAACATATAGGAGCAAAGTTTGTTCTGAAATTAGATTGGCATAAGACATTGGTGTAATACTGAGTAAACCTCATTTCCTCTACCTACAGTACTAGGGACATTAGAACATGAGTTGAGTTTTACATGATCAACATTTTTAGAATGCATGCTGATTTCTGTGGAAAACATTGTTTTGTTGCAGGTAGGTGATAATGTTTGAATTCATAGTATGTTTAAGGATTACCTAACACAGGGATGAAAGTGATATAGAGTGTTATTTCAGTGGGTCAGTTCTATTTTCACTTTAACTGATGGGTACAACTTGTACTCATTTCCAGGCATGGGGTACATATCTGCTCAAATTCTCTGCACCAAGCGAGGTGGTGCTGTGGTTAGCACACTGGAGTGCATTTGAGAGGACAACAGTTCAAATATGCATCCGGCCATCATGGTTGAGGCTTTCCTTTATTTCCCTAAAACACTTCAGGCAAATGCTGGGAGGTTTCCTTTGAAAGGGAACAGCTGATTTCCTTCCCCAACCTTCCCTCATCTGAAGGGATCAATGACCTCTGTGTTTGGTACCCTCCCCCAAATCAGCCAATGTAGTGTTCTGCAGTCAATTATCATCAAGAGAGAGCTAATTCATAGACAAATCCATTGTAGAACTTGACAATGACTCCTTTAAGCCCTGGAGCCTTAGTGAGCAAAGCAACTAAAGCTGCTTTTCAACAACAGTAGTGCTGATTATTATGACTCGTTTGCAACAGTGTGGCTTCTGAATGATGGCAATACTTCTGCATTTTTCTTTGAGATGTAACTCTGAAAATGGTATCCAACATTTTGGTTTCATTTTGTTATTTTCTGTTACAATCAAATCTCTTATGTTTGCTTGATAAATAGGGTAACTTCTTTGTTAACTTTATTGAAAATGTGAACTTTTTTTTTTTTTTTTTTTTTTTTTTTTTTTTTTTTTTTTTTTTTTTTTTTTTTTTTTTGTCTCATCATACCAATATTTCTGATTTGTATTGGCTGCAGTCTTTATGTTAAAAGCTTAAAAAATAAATATCAAGTCTGTCTGTTATCAACAAATCTTGTATATTTCTACCAGAGGTATGGTGCTCAACTGTCTGTTCCAGGTAACTTCCAAACAGAACTTCTATAATCATTTTATAGGAATACCTCAATAATTCACAACTTATGAAACTGTTCTTTTCACAACCAATTGTGGGGTGATTGAAGTCTCTTATAACTATTATAGAATGATGTGAAAGTGTGAATACTATATAACAGGAATTTCTTTTAAGTTATCACTTACTTCTGCAGCTGAGTTTGGTGCCCATAGAAAGAACAAACTACAAGTTTCATCTCATTTGCATGCCAAACCAATTTCTATCTCAGCTGATTTAAGATGCTCATTAACTGCTTCAAGTACAGTACCCTCCCATCCCACAAAACCAGTCTTCTTCCTGTACATGATTAGATTTTCTGTGAGTATCTCATTGCTGTCAATTAATATTTGTCAAGTATTATGTGGGCCCCATACATTTTCAGTACTGTTTTTAAGTATACAGTTGTTTGATAGATTCTTAATTTTATAGTTACATTTGTGAGGATAAACATAAAAGGGAATAAACAAGAAACATATGGCATTCAAATCATCCAGTGCCATGTTCAGCTAATTAAAAACAGCAGTTTATTATATTTATTTTTGTTGTATTTATTTACAGATCAGATCAATGAAATAAAAAAGGCAACAATTTCAAGAATTGTCTGCGACAACTCTGATCACATGACAAGAATACCACACAATAGTTTCAAAAAAGTTTCCAATACGTAAGTAATTACATAATTTTTTTGTGTTTGTTTATTTTTCATTTGTTTATTCATAGGCTACTTGAAACACAAAAGTGCTGCTATCCTGTGTGGATCATAATTATTTACAAAACTATGAAACTGAGAGTGACATTATGTGTTGTATGTTTTTTCACTATGTTTTCGCTTTCGTGAAGCCTGAAGATGCTTTGTGGTAGCATTTGAAAAATATTTTAGCTATCCACACTGAATGAACATCCCACTGAAATTCACATTTTTTCCACTTTTTATGGATTTGAGTAAGGTTTCCTTTGTTGTATGAGGTGAGGGTGGTGTAAAAATGCTGCTATGACATTACCCTTAAGTCATACTGAAAGGCACAAGCTACAAACAGCTCAGAAGAAAAAAAGTTTGCCGATAACATTGTTTTTGTATGATAAGTACTTTGTTTTTTGAAAAGCATTTAGTACATTTTGACAGTATCATGTAATGAACAAAGTAGCTTTACACTTAATATGGTCCCTTTTATTACAGGTTTTTTGTTTAGGAAGCCCAAGATATACCATGTGTTACAACCCACTTTCCTTTGTTGTGAAACATTCTATTGCCTCATAATTGGCCCAAAAATATTGCTGCTCTCAAAGCAAACTGAGGGGTTTTGCACTCCTACGACAACTTCCTGGCACATGGTGTGGCCTATTCTACTTTGGGTTGAAATAGCACCAGATGGCATGCTTCCCAGTGATGTCGCAGGGTGCTGCAGTCAGAGTGGAAACACTCTGACTATAAACAGCTCCAGATGCCCCATGGGGTAGCACCACTCTAGGGAGTACACTTCCAGCTTTTTCTTCTCTTGCAATGTTAATTTGTTAGGTACCCAAGCCACTAGGGTGCACCATTCCATCACTCACATTATTACCAAAATTGATATTTCAACAGCAATCATAATACCATTGTTTCATTCACAAATTTGTTTTGAGGGCAGAAATTTGTAGGGAAGTTTTCTCATCATCATAAGTGCATTTTATATTTTTTTCAGTCATAAACAAAGCTTAGATTTAATGCTAACATTGTGACAACTGGGAAAGTGGCTAGAATACTGCAATTGTTGGTGTTACTGCAGCTGTAATGTTTATGTTTATCATGTTTATGAATATTATTTCTAAGAACTATGTGTAAAAATGTTAAGGTGTTTCAAGGTGATTGACTTGTTTAGTTCTTGATTCTGTAACTGGTACATTCTGGACAGGGAGAACTAACTTGTGACACATAAAATAAAAAATATAAAAAACTTACATATATTTAAAAAAGAATTAGAGGTTACTATTAGGTCAAAGTTTTAATAATGTTGATGAATTTCTTTGCTGCCTAAACAAATAGTGCTGATCTTTTGATATTTTTGTATAAACTTTTTTTTTTCAACTTGCATGTAAAAAGAAGACAAAATATGTAAAGTGTAATTAAGAAACTATTAAAGTGTAACTAAGAAAATGGTATTTCCGTAAATGGATTTTTTAGTATAAACCTTTTATCCATCTTGCATGTAAAAAGAAGACAAAATGTGTAAAGTGTAATTAAGAAAATGTTATTTCACTTAATATAATGTATATAATAAAATGGATGATAAGAAATTGAACTGAATTGAATAGGTTATAGGTTGTGGAGTGTGAGAGAAAATGAATTCCATTTACAATTTACAAAGTGCAAACTTTTCCCATTTCTCTGGTGAGGAGAAGCTTACTGCAGAGAGACTTGAATGACTCTTATTGTGCAAAATAATACTGGAAACTGATGGCTTATCAGAGCACTTAAAGTAGATGTTCATAAAAAAAGTGATTGGTTATGTGGCTGTGAAGTTAAAAATGTAATATGCTGCTGCCAATGCACAATATTTGGTGGGGAGCCTTTGTCGAAAAAGTGGGAGTTACAGACATAAATCACTGAGTACCAGAGTGAAGAATGAATTTTAAGCTGTTCACATACAAAACTGTTTAAGACTGGCAGTTTTTGGCACTGTCAGCCTTGATGAACAACTTGACAGTGCATATAGAAGGAAAATTTTGGCGTATAATCAAGATGTTAAACATAATAGGTATGTGTTAAATATTTTAATAAATTGTAATCATTTCTGTGTTTCATCTGAATTAGCCTTCAGCTGCCACAATGAAACTGAATTATCACCAAGCCCTGGTGTTCTGAAAAGTCCAGTTGATTTTAGTGTTGAGTTGGATAAGGTAATTGTTTTCAATAGAACATCAACAACAATTCAAAATGAACTTTTACATATTATGTTGGAGAAGTATGCCAATAAAAATTTTTAAAGCAAGTAAGAGAACCAGAATGTTTAGCTGTTATAGCAGATGTAAGTAGTGCTGTATTAAAAAATGGTTCTCAGATGGCTGCTGTACACCATTTTGTATTAAGAAGTAAATCAAAAGAAAGGTTCTTCAGCTTTCTGTCTCCTTCCAAACATGATGCACAGATGTAAGCTGCGAGTTTGCTAGAATAATTAGACAGCAAAAAGTAAATGTGACACCCAAAAAATTAATGACACAGACTTATGATGAGGCATCTGTTAGGCTAGATTCTCTGCAGGATGGGGGAGGGACAGGGGGGAGATGTCAGATAAAATTAATTGCAGGAAAAGTAGACACCAAGCAAAGATTCATTGGAAAAATCTTAAGAGGATGTAATTCGTACATGAAATTTGTACCTTACAAAACATTTGCTTGACTGATTTTAGAGTATTGCTCATACATCTAGGATCGTATGAGGTTGGACTGATAGAAGAGATAAAGAAGATACAATGAAGAGCAGCACATTTTGTAATGGGATCACTTGGTTGACATGGTAGCATTTAGTGCAAGGTGCTTCAAGAGAGCCATTGTGCATCAGAGTTCATTCCGAGAAGAGTTGGAAAATATGTTGCCCAACTCTTCGTGGAAGGCATGCTCCTGGAATTTCAGCTGTAAAGCTCTGTTTAGTGCACAATGCCTTTCTTGTAGCATCTGGCAGTGAAATTTGTTCAGCAAGATTGATATCAATAGGGTAATGTCTCTAAGCACATTTTGCAACAGTGACTCGTAGTGTTACTTCTTGTATTTTCTTCTCGGGTAACTTTAAATGAATTCACATTGTATTTCCTGAGTGAGCAGTTCTGCCTTGATTTGTTTCATATCTGAAGGGGTTCCTTGTTGCCTCAGCTTGTGTGAGCTGTGATATAATGGACAAGTAACAGTCAAAGAAATTCTCATGCCTCCTCAAAGAAGTCAGAGTGTAGACAGTATGGCATTGAAACTGGAAGACATTGTTGTCTCCAGGTCAGTTCTAAAAAGTAATCCCGGGGGACAAATGCTGTTGTGACGACCTTGTCTCTCAAGGTCTTGATTATTTTCTCTGCTATGTCTATTGAATAGATAGGCCTAGGATTGTAAACCATGTGAGATTCAGTTTCATCATGACCTCTTCAGAAGAATTCAAAGGACCACAGAAATAAATAAAATTTAATAACATATTTTAACACATGGCTATTATGCTTAACTTCTCCATATATTCTGCAATTTTCCTGCTATACACACTATGAAACTGTTTAGCTATGATGGCAGTTCCAAAATGTCCCACTCTTACATGTGGAACAGAGAGTACAAAATATGACAGAAATGGCATCAAAGTAAGTGCATCTGCCTCAAATTTCTATGCATTCCAGTCTTTGGTATTAGCTTTTATGAAAGTAAATTTAACCTACAAAGATAGCAATATTGAGTTTTTCACTGATGTCCAAGTCAAGCCAATTGAAGAAGTGAAGAAATTGTGAAATGTAGATTATTATTGCTCCTTGTCTTATTGTAGTTATTTCTTAATAGGTGTAACCACTGATATTAAATGAGTATATAGCTTCTGGTAGTTTCTTTGAAATGTTCTTTACTTTTCCAGAAATAAGGTGGTTGACTGCAATGAACTACCAGTTGTGGACCTGAGCTTCTGGGAGGAGAACAAATGACAGCACTCCAGATCAGTTATGTAGTTGATCTTGCTACACTGACTTGTTGGTTGGAATGTATAATAAATGATCTTTTGTGAACACAGCAATAAAGCCTCAAAGTTTTGGCTTGTTCACTTAAATAGTACTTATAATTTATCAATAAAGGCCTCCATGATTATTTCTTTACACCTTCTTTTGTTCAACCGGTGCTCTGTTAAGAAATTCAGAAATAAATGATTCTGCAATAACTCATACTGTGACCATGGAATCCTCATTGGAATATAATAACAGCAACTTAAAAGAAAAATAAGGGGTTGAAAATTAGGTTACAATCAGACAGAGTGTGATGTTGAAATTGTGGAATAAATTTAGAATATTTGGTCTTGAGCAAGGATGACATCTCTGGATTTCTTAGTGGGATTGGCTAATGGTGGGATTCAGGTGTTCAACTGAGTTATTGGCTTGGCAGAACACTTGGAAAGCCACCATACATGAAAGGTAAATTTTCCTCTTATCCTGAGAAAAGTAAATTGAAATATTGAATCTATCGATATCACCATCTCTTTTGAGACATGATGGTATCAATATGGACATAAACCAATTTTGGGGCTTGCAGCCAATCATCATTTAATTCCTCGCATGATATTTCAACTGGGCACCTGTCAGTCATCTTCAGGTGAGCCGTTGTAGACTGGTTTAAATTGTCCTCCGTTCCTCAATATAAAGCACACTGTAACTATTCTGCACATGCGTCAAAAACTTTTTATGGAGGATTTTGAGGAGAGAGCACTTGAATCAGTTGCCCTGAAACCAATAGTTTTTTGGAGGTATGTGGATGACAATTTCATAGTGTGGCCTTATGCAGAAAATAAATTAATGTTGTTTCTACATTATTCAACTCCATTCAGCAACATCTGGTTCACCATGGAAATAGAGAAATATGGTTGTTTGCCTTTCTTGGATGTCCTGGTTCAAAGGAAGAATGATGATTCTCTAGGGCATTCAGTTTACGGGAAGCCCACTCATACTGATTTGTACCTGCAAGCATCGAGTTGACATCACCCGTCGCAAACCATGAGTGTGCTTAAAACACTTGTTCATAGAACTCATACTGTCTTAGATCTAGAGAGCTTACCTCAATAACTCGCCCATCTAAAGACAGTATTCAGCGAAAACGAGTATTACATCCAGCAGATTAACAGGGCACTAACAGTTAAAACTAAGTAGCAGGAAGTGGATAAAGAGGAGAACACGCTGGAACAATCTTTAGCTCTTCTTCCTTTTGTTGGCAACACTTCATTTAAAATAGCAAGAATCCTCTGAAAATTTCAGGTAAAAATGGTTTTCCACCCACCATCGAAGACTGCAGCCCTTGTGGGATCAGTTAAGGACAGTCTGTTACTACAAAAGGCCAGAATTTACACGATACTGTGCCAGTGTGGTATGGCTTACATAGGTCAAACCACATGCTCTGTGAAAGAACGCTGCACTGAACATCTGCGTTACACCCACCTTTTGCTGCCAAGCAAGTCCACTGTTGCTGAACGTTGTATTTCTACTGGACAATAAATGGAGTATGAGAAAACAATGATTTTGTCCACAGCTACAACTTTCTGGGACTCCATTACTGAGGAATCTGTAGAAATATGACTGGCAGAAAATCTGTTAAACCATGACATCGGCTACCAGCTGGACAGTGCATGGAATCCCATCATCTCCACAATATGCTCTAATCGAAGACGACAGATGGAGAGAAGTCTTCCGAAGTAAGAGTGATTTCAGGTGTGCCGCAGGGAGTCTTGTAGGACTGTTGCTATTCACAATATACATAAATGACCTTGTGGATAACATCGGAATTTCACTGAGGCTTTTTGCAGATGATGCTGTAGTGTATCGAGAAGTTGTAACAATGGAAAATTGTACTGAAATGTAGGAGGATCTGCAATGAATTGATGCATGGTGCAAGGAATGACAATTGAATCTCAATTTAAACAATTGTAATGTGCTGTGAATTCCCAGAAAGGAAGATCCTTTGTCATTTAGCTACAATATAGCAGGTCAGCAAATGGAAGCAGTTAATTCCATAAATTATCTGGGTGTAGGCATTAGGAGAGATTTAAAATGTGGAATGATCATATAAAGATGATTGTCGGTAAAGCGGATGCCAGACTGAGATTCATTGGAAGAATCCTAAGGAAATGTAATCCGAAAACAAAGGAAATAGGTTACAGTACATTTATTCGCCCACTGCTTGAATATTGCTCACCAGTGTGGGATCCGTACCAGATAGGGTTGATAGAAGATCCAATGGAGAGCAGCGCACTTCGTTACAGGATCATTTAGTAATGGCGAAAGCCTTACAGAGATGATAGATAAACTCCAGTGGAAGACTCTGCAGGAGAGACGCTCAGTAGCTCGATACGGGCTTTTGTTGAAGTTTCGAGAACATACCTTCACTGAGGAGTTAAGCAGAATATTGCTCCCTCCTACGTATATCTCACGAAGAGACCATGAGGATAAAATCAGGGAGGTAAGAGCCCACATAGAGGCATACCGACAATCTTTCTTTCCACGAACAATATGAGACTGGAATAGAAGGCAGAACCAATAGAGGTACTCAAAGTACCCTCCACCACACACCGTCATGTGGCTTGGGGAGTATGGGCGTAGATATAGATATAGACAGAGTGTGCCGATGGCCACGGCAAACAGAAACGCAGAGGACTATTGAGTTCCACTATTCCACCAGCGAGGGCACTGCCGGCGGGCAGTGTGGTTCATCTATCATGTTTTCAATGCATGCGCAGAATAGTTACAGTGCGCTATATATTGTGGGATGGAGGATTATTTTGCCAGTCTGCGATGGCTCACCTGAAGATGACTGGCAGGTACCCAGTTGAAATGTCATGCGAGAAATTGAACGACGACTGGCTGCAAGCCTGAAATTTGTTTGAACAATGGACATAAACCATTCACCAAAATCAAATGCACATAAGATATGTCCCAGAAATACAGTTATTCTCATAATATGAAATTTTTTGGTTTTATCAACTCACAACCAAACTGTCACCTTAAAATCTAACTCAAACCTCAGGCTACATTAGTGATCAGTGTGTCCCTACAATTAAGATTTTGTATTCACTTTTGTAGGCTTTGCAAGTGTGCAAGTAAACTGTCACTTTTAACCCTAACATATAATTTAGGTTCCAGTACAGATTAGTCTCTTGACACAATGTACACCTACAAAAAATAACAAACTAACACAGTCAGTATTATATTGTATCTTTCCTTGTGTAGATGTGTTGCATTCCTTATTTCATCTGTCCACTTCACACACAAGAGATTTACTGATGATGACATTTACACAGTGGTTCTTGAATGATTCTGTGATCAGGGAGTGGATTTCTATCATCAGGGAATTGAGCAATTGGTAGAATGTTCCAACCATCATTTACAAAGGCTTGGTGACTGCTGAAAAATCATGTCATGTGTCACTTTAGCGTTCAGATGTACCATTCAATAATAGTTACTTTTTGAAGTCCCTTGCTAACATCAGGAACCTATGAAACAAACTTACATTAAAGGTAACCATGAAATGAAAACAAGGATAGCTATTGCAAAAGAAATGTTTTACAGAAAGATAATTTTCTTGGGTCCATTAAATAAACAATGAAGGAAAAGATTAGTGAAGTGTTTTGTGTGGAATGTTGCTGAAACATGGACACTGTGATAGAAAGAGGAGAAATGTACACACATTTGTGTGGTTTTGTTTTATTTCCTCTAGCTCATCAAAGAATAACTCCAAAAGCTAGCAAGTTTCCCTTCCTTTGTGTGCCCCTATGAACAATCTGATGCTTCTGCTTTTCAGAAAAGTGGTGTCCTTTAATCATAAAATATTTTCATAGGACACTTAAAGTTTCAAGAGGTAAAGTGAAAATATAAGGAAATGGAATCTCAAAATATAATGGAAAAATATAATGTGAGGAATGATATTTTGATTGATAGTCATAGTTACAAAAACGTACTTTAGAACATAAGACTTGCAAATTTCACAGATACAATCCCAGGAAAAGAATGGTAGTGCAATGTCTATTTGACACAGCTGTATCTACTGAATAGATGTCACAGAATTTTACATTGTTTTCAGTATGCAAATGATTTTACAGTCTCGAACCATTCGTTAAGTGAGCATTGAGCAACAGTATTTTGTCTACTCACCAAAAGGAGTTCTGTTTTAGCTTTATTAATATTTATGTTACAGAGAAAACAGAGTGCTTTCCATCTGGAACAGCAATACTTCTAATTGTTTCACAGCTTCACTTAACAGAGTGATATCACCAGCAAATCTCAACATGTATAGTTTTTTATGGTGGACTTTAATTCCTGCTATAGGTTCCAGTTTATCTCTGACTTCATCTCTTGCCCTCTGAATGTCTCCATTCGACAAGACGAGAGACAGTGAGCAGCCCTGTCATATATCCTGCTTAATAGTAACACTGAGGTTTCCCACACCTTATCACCTTATCACAGCCACCTCTTCTCTATGCAGTCACTGCATTACTCTTCTGTCCTGCTGCTTTATACCACTCTCTCAGCAGCTCGAAAAGGTGTCCCTAGTCTAAACTGTCAAAAGATTTGTACTTGTCGATGGAAGCAATATATGTGTCACAGGCGTTCTGTAGTCTTCACTCAAGAATTAACTGCAAGCTGAGTACTGCTTCTTGGGTGCCCACACCTCTTCTGAAGCCAAACTGGTCACCTGTGATCATTGCATCTGTCCTGGTTTCAATGATCCTTATAATGATGGAGGTCAAGATCTTGGAGGCCTGTGTTAGTAACATGGGTTTTGCAACTTTAAAATTTTCTAAGATACTTTGATAAAAATGAAACATTATTGGTGCTGTAATATTATTTGAACAAATGAGTTTAGTGATAAGCTTAACTTCAAAATTAGGGTCCACAAATTGCAGTAATTTTGCTACCTTGGAAGTAAAGTAATATACGATGAAAAAAGCAATGAGTATATATATATATATATATCAATATAATAGAAGGAAACATTCCACGTGGGAAAAATTATATATAAAATCAAAGATGAGGTGACTTACCGAACGAAAGCGCTGGCTGGTCGATAGACACACAAACAAACACAAACATACACACAAAATTCAAGCTTTCGCAACAAACTGTTGCCTCATCAGGAAAGAGGGAAGGAGAGGGGAAGACGAAAGGAAGTGGGTTTTAAGGGAGAGGGTAAGGAGTCATTCCAATCCCGGGAGCGGAAAGACTTACCTTAGGGGGAAAAAAGGACAGGTATACATTCGCACACACGCACATATCCATCCACACATATACAGACACAAGCAGACATATTTAAAGACAAAGAGTTTGGGCAGAGATGTCAGTCGAGGCGGAAGTGCAGAGGAAAAGATGTTGTTGAATGACAGGTGAGGTATGAGTGGCGGCAACTTGAAGTTAGCGGAGACTGAGGCCTGGTGGATAACGGGAAGAGAGCATATATTGAAGAGCAAGTTCCCATCTCCGGAGTTCGGATAGGTTGGTGTTAGTGGGAAGTATCCAGATAACCCGGACGGTGTAACACTGTGCCAAGATGTGCTGGCCGTGCATCAAGGCATGTTTATCCACAGGGTGATCCTCATTACCAACAAACACTGTCTGCCTGTGTCCATTCATGCGAATGGACAGTCTGTTGCTGGTCATTCCCACATAGAATGCATCACAGTGTAGGCAGGTCAGTTGGTAAATCACCTGGGTGCTTTCACATGTGGCTCTGCCCTTGATCGTGTACACCTTCCAGGTTACAGGACTGGAGTAGGTGGTGGTGGGAGGGTGCATGGGACAGGTTTTACGGCGGGGGTGGTTACAAGGGTAGGAGCCAGAGGGTAGGGAAGGTGGTTTGGGGATTTCATAGGGATGAACTAAGAGGTTACAAAAGTTAGGTGGACGGCGGAAAGACACTCTTGGTGGAGAGGGAAGGATTTCATGAAGGATGGATCTCATTTCAGGGCAGGATTTGAGGAAGTCGTAACCCTGCTGGAGAGCCACATTCAGAGTCTGATCCAGTCCCAGAAAGTATCCTGTCACAAGTGGGGCACTTTTGTGTTTCTTCTGTGGGAGGTTCTGGGTTTGAGAGGATGAGGAAGTGGCTCTGGTTATTTGCTTCTGTACCAGGTCGGGAGGGTAGCTGCGGGATGCGAAAGCTGTTGTCAGGTTGTTGGTGTAATGGTTCAGGGATTCCGGACTGGAGCAGATTCACTTGCCATGAAGACCTAGGCTGTAGGGAAGGGACCGTTTGATGTGGAATTGGTGGCAGCTGTCATAATGGAGGTACTGTTGCTTGTTGGTGGGTTTGGTGTGGACGGACATGTGAAGCTGGCCATTGGACAAGTGGAGGTCAACATCAAGGAAAGTGGCATGGGATTTGGAGTAGGACCAGGTGAATCTGACGGAACCAAAGGAGTTGAGGTTGGAGAGGAAAATCTGGAGTTCTTCTTCACCGTGAGTCCAGATCATGAAGATGTCATCAATAAATCTGTACCAATCTTTGGGTTGGCAGGGTTGGGTAACCAAGAAGGCTTCCTCTAAGCGACCCATGAATAGGTTGGCGTATGAGGGGGCCATTCTGGTACCCATGGCTGTTCCCTTTAATTGTTGGTATGTCTGGCCTTCAAAAGTGAAGAAGTTGTGGGTCAGGATGAAGCTGGCTAAGGTAATGAGGAAAGAGGTTTTAGGTAGGGTGGCAGGTGATCGGCGCGAAAGGAAGTGCTCCATCGCAGCGAGGCCCTGGACGTGTGGGATATTTGTGTATAAGGAAGTGGCATCAATGGTTACAAGGATGGTTTCCGGGGGTAACGGATTGGGTAAGGATTCCAGGCGTTCAAGAAAGTGGTTGGTGTCTTTGATGAAGGATGGGAGACTGCATGTAATGGGTTGAAGGTGTTGATCGACGTAGGCAGAGATACATTCTGTGGGGGCTTGGTAACCAGCTACAATGGGGTGGCCGGGATGATTGGGTTTGTGAATTTTAGGAAGAAGGTAGAAGGTAGGGGTGCGGGGTGTCGGTGGGGTCAGGAGGTTGATGGAGTCAGGTGAAAGGTTTTGTTGGGGGCCTAAGGTTCTGAGGATTCCTTGAAGCTCCGCCTGGACATCAGGAATGGGATTACCTTGGCAAACTTTGTATGTGGTGGTGTCTGAAAGCTGACGCAGTCCCTCAGCCACATACTCCCGACGATCAAGTACCATGGTCGTGGAACCCTTGTCCGCCGGAAGGATGACGATGGACCGGTCAGCCTTCAGATCACGGATAGCCTGGGCTTCAGCAGTGGTGATGTGGGGAGTAGGATTAAGGTTTTTTAAGAAGGATTGAGAGGCAAGGCTGGAAGTCAGAAATTCCTGGAAGGTTTGGAGAGGGTGATTTTGAGGAAGAGGAGGTGGGTCCCACTGTGACGGAGGACGGAACTGTTCCAGGCAGGGTTCAATTTGGATAGTGTCTCGGGGAGTTGGATCATTAGGAGTAGGATTAGGATCATTTTTCTTCGTGGCAAAGTGATACTTCCAGCAGAGAGTACGAGTGTAGGACAGTAAATCTTTGACGAGGGCTGTTTGGTTGAATCTGGGATTGGGGCTGAAGGTGAGGCCTTTGGATAGGACAGAGGTTTCGGATTGGGAGAGAGGTTTGGAGGAAAGGTTAACTACTGAATTAGGGTGTTGTGGTTCCGGATTGTGTTGATTGGAATTTTGAGGTTTTGGAGGGAGTGGAGCTGGAAGTGGGAGGTTGAGTAGATGGGAGAGACTAGGTTTGTGTGCAATGAGAGGAGGTTGAGGTTTGCTGGAAAGGTTGTGAAGGGTGAGTGAGTTGCCTTTCCGGAGGTGGGAAACCAGGAGATTGGATAGTTTTTTGAGGTGAAGGGTGGCATGCTGATCTAATTTGCGGTTGGCCTGTAGGAGGATGCTCTGAACAGCCGGTGTGGATGTGGGAGAGGAAAGATTGAGGACTTTTATTAAGGATAGGAGTTGACGGGTGTGTTCATTGGCTGAGTTGATGTGTAGGTGAAGGATTAGGTGGGTGAGGGCAATGGATTGTTCAGTTTGGAACTGGTATAGGGACTGATATAAAGAAGGGTTGCAGCCAGAGATGGGAACTTTGTGTGAGGGCTTTGGGGGTAATGCCAAATGTCAGACAAGCCTGAGAAAATAAAATATGCGATCGTAATCTGGCTAGGGTGAAGGCGTGTTTGCGGAGGGAATGTAAATAAAACTTAATGGGGTCGTTGTGGGGGTGTTGTGAGGGTGACATGGTATTAGAAGGTGGAAAGTGTAACATGAGATTGAAATGAAAATGAAAATAACTAGAGAAAGTAACTGGAGATCTGTTGTGAAAAAAGGGCGAAAAAGTGTTGGATAAAGCTGGGCTATGTTGATCCTGTAGTGAACTTGGGTTGGTAGACAACGATGTGCACGAAGGTTAGGTGGTTGTGTTCCCGCCAAAACACGTGAAGGGATGGAGAGATTCGGGAAAATTTCAAGAAAACGGCGTGTAAATGTATTAAAAAGAGTGGTTTTATAGTGGCAGATTATGAAAACGAGGCTAACAATTGTCTGGCGAAGAAATAATGACGTTAAAACCTGTGGGAAGCGGCTAAAAATTATCATTGATGTGGGAAAAACGGAAATGGAAATAAAGCGAAAGTTATCAGAACTAGACGAAATGGTTGTTTAATAGTGAAAGGAACAGTTTGTGGACTAGAAACGGTGGATTCTATAGCAGCGGTAGTGTTCCCTACAGCCTAGGTCTTCGTGGCAAACGAATCTGCTCCAGTCCGGAATCCCTGAACCATTACACCAACAGCCTGACAACCGCTTTCGCATTCCGCAACCACCCTCCCGACCTGGTACACAAGCAAATAACCAGAGCCACTTCTTCATCCTCTCAAACCCAGAACCTCCCACAGAAGAAACACAAAGGTGCCCCACTTGTGACAGGATACTTTCCGGGACTGGATCAGACTCTGAATGTGGCTCTCCAGCAGGGATACGACTTCCTCAAATCCTGCCCTGAAATGAGATCCATCCTTCATGAAATCCTCCCCACTCCACCAAGAG
Source organism: Schistocerca serialis cubense (assembly GCF_023864345.2). Taxonomy (NCBI): domain Eukaryota; kingdom Metazoa; phylum Arthropoda; class Insecta; order Orthoptera; family Acrididae; genus Schistocerca; species Schistocerca serialis. The sequence goes on along the minus strand of NC_064647.1, from coordinate 234,563,024 downwards.
TGTCTTTCCGCCGTCCACCTAACCTTCGTAACCTCTTGGTTCATCCCTATGAAATCCCCAAACCACCTTCCCTACCCTCTGGCTCCTACCCTTGTAACCGTCTCCAGTGTAAAACCTGTCCCATGCACCCTCCCACCACCACCTACTCCAGTCCTGTAACCCGGAAGGTGTACACGATCAAGGGCAGAGCCACGTGTGAAAGCACCCACGTGATTTACCAACTGACCTGCCTACACTGTGACGCATTCTATGTGGGAATGACCATCAACAGACTGTCCATTCGCATGAATGGACACAGGCAGACAGTGTTTGTTGGTAATGAGGATCACCCTGTGGATAAACATGCCTTGATGCACGGCCAGCACATCTTGGCACAGTGTTACACCGTCCGGGTTATCTGGATACTTCCCACTAACACCAACCTATCCGAACTCCGGAGATGGGAACTTGCTCTTCAATATATGCTCTCTTCCCGTTATCCACCAGGCCTCAGTCTCCGCTAATTTCAAGTTGCCGCCACTCGTACCTCACCTGTCATTCAACATCTTTTCCTCTGCGCTTCCGCCTCGACTGGCATCTCTGCCCAAACTCTTTGTCTTTAAATATGTCTGCTTGTGTCTGTATATGTGTGGATGGATATGTGTGTGTGTGCGAGTGTATACCCGTCCTTTTTTCTCCCTAAGGTAAGTCTTTCCGCTCCCGGGATTGGAATGACTCCTTACCCTCTCCCATAAAACCCACATCCTTTCGTCCTACCCTCTCCTTCCCTCTTTCCTGATGAGGCAACAGTTTGTTGCGAAAGCTTGAATTTTGTGTGTATGTTTGTGTTTGTTTGCGTGTCTATCGACTTGCCAGCGCTTTCGTTTGGTAAGTCACATCATCTTTGTTTTTAGATATATTTTTCCCATGTGGAATGTTTCCCTCTATATACACTCCTGGAAATTGAAATAAGAACACCGTGAATTCATTGTTCCAGGAAGGGGAAACTTTATTGACACATTCCTGGGGTCAGATACATCACATGATCACACTGACAGAACCACAGGCACATAGACACAGGCAACAGAGCATACACAATGTCGGCACTAGTACAGTGTATATCCACCTTTCGCAGCAATGCAGGCTGCTATTCTCCCATGGAGACGATCGTAGAGATGCTGGATGTAGTCCTGTGGAACGGCTTGCCATGCCATTTCCACCTGGAGCCTCAGTTGGACCAGCGTTCGTGCTGGACGTGCAGACCGCATGAGACGACGCTTCATCCAGTCCCAAACATGCTCAATGGGGGACAGATCCGGAGATCTTGCTGGCCAGGGTAGTTGACTTACATCTTCTAGAGCACGTTGGGTGGCACGGGATACATGCGGACGTGCATTGTCCTGTTGGAACAGCAAGTTCCCTTGCCGGTCTAGGAATGGTAGAACGATGGGTTCGATGACGGTTTGGATGTACCGTGCACTATTCAGTGTCCCCTCGACGATCACCAGTGGTGTACGGCCAGTGTAGGAGATCGCTCCCCACACCATGATGCCGGGTGTTGGCCCTGTGTGCCTCGGTCGTATGCAGTCCTGATTGTGGCGCTCACCTGCACGGCGCCAAACACGCATACGACCATCATTGGCACCAAGGCAGAAGCGACTCTCATCGCTGAAGACGACACGTCTCCATTCGTCCCTCCATTCACGCCTGTCGCGACACCACTGGAGGCGGGCTGCACGATGTTGGGGCGTTAGCGGAAGATGGCCTAACGGTGTGCGGGATCGTAGCCCAGCTTCATGGAGACGGTTGCGAATGGTCCTCGCCGATACCCCAGGAGCAACAGTGTCCCTAATTTGCTGGGAAGTGGCGGTGCGGTCCCCTACGGCACTGCGTAGGATCCTACGGTCTTGGCGTGCATCCGTGCGTCGCTGCGGTCCGGTCCCAGGTCGACGGGCACGTGCACCTTCCGCCGACCACTGGCGACGACATCGATGTACTGTGGAGACCTCACGCCCCACGTGTTGAGCAATTCGGCGGTACGTCCACCCGGCCTCCCGCATGCCCACTATACGCCCACGCTCAAAGTCCGTCAACTGCACATACGGTTCACGTCCACGCTGTCGCGGCATGCTACCAGTGTTAAAGACTGCGATGGAGCTCCGTATGCCACGGCAAACTGGCTGACACTGACGGCGGCTGTGCACAAATGCTGCGCATCTAGCGCCATTCGACGGCCAACACCGTGGTTTCTGGTGTGTCCGCTGTGCCGTGCGTGTGATCATTGCTTGTACAGCCCTCTCGCAGTGTCCGGAGCAAGTATGGTGGGTCTGACACACCGGTGTCAATGTGTTCTTTTTTCCATTTCCAGGAGTGTATATAACTGCCGGGAAGCAGCGTCGAGAGGAAGTTTATGATAAGCTTCTGACAGGTCAAGTTTAGAAAAATACTGGCCTCCCGCGAGTTTAGTGAACAATTCTTCAGGTCGGGGCATAGGGTAAGTGTCGATGAGCCATTGCGCATTTACAGTGGCTTTAAAATCGCCACAGAGACGAATATCACCATTTGGCTTAGCAACGACAACGACAGGAGAGGACCACTCACTGGAAGTGACAGGAAGCAAGACCCCTGAAGCAGTGAGACGATCCAACTCCCGTTTTACCCGATCACGAATGGCCACAGGAATGGGCCGAGCCCGAAAAAACTTAGGCCGAGCAGTGGGTTTGAGCCTGATGTGAGCTTCAAAGTCGTTTGCACGGCCTAACCCAGGAGAAAAAAGGGACGAAAATGTCATCGACAAGGAATCCAGTTGAGCATAAGGAATAGCATCAGAGACAATATTGACAGAGTAATCTGTGGAGAACCCAAAAACGCGAAAGGCATCGAAACCAAAAAGATTTTCTGCGTTGCTCTGGTCGACCACAAATATGGGAACAGTGCGAACGACGGATTTGTAAGATACCTCAGCATTAAACTGTGCCAAGAGAGAAATCTTCTGTTTATTGTACGTCCGTAATTGCCGAGTGACAGGGGACAGGAGTGGAGAACCCAGCTGAAGATATGTCTGAGAATTAATTATAGTGGCAGCAGAACCGGTATCCACTTGCATGCGAACATCTCGACCAAGGATTTGGACAGTGAGGAATAACTTCCCTGAGAGGGAAGAAGTGCAATTGACAGACAACACGGAAGGAGAATCAGCGTCAGGGTCACGAACATCATGTATATGGTCGGATTTGGAAACGGAAGACACATGACCCTTCTTTTTGCAATTGTGACGCGCGGCCCAACGTTGGGGACAATCCTTGCGTGAATGTTTCGTAAAACACCGCTGACATGAAGGAAGTTGCCGGGGTTTTGCTGCAGTTTCTGAGAGGGTTGTTTACGGCTAGGCCGAGACTGCGCGTGGGAGCGCACTGCAGCCACGTCGGCCGGCGGGGACGCGCCGCACGCGTCGTCAACAGCGCACAGAGGTTGTATGTCCCCGACGTCACCCCACGCCTCTATTTGCACTCCAACGGCGTGAGAAATTTCAAAAGACTGAGCGATGGATAGGACTTCATCGAGAGTCGGATTTGCCAACTGAAGGGCACGTTGCCTCACTTCTTTGTCGGGCGCCGATCGGATAATAGCATCCCGTACCATGGAATCGGCGTAGGATTCTTTGTGAACGTCAGAAACAAATTGACACTTTCGACTGAGGCCGTGAAGCTCAGCAGCCGAAGCACGATAGGATTGATTCAGTTGTTTTTGACAACGATAAAAGGCAACACGAGAGACTACCACATGCGTTTGCTTATGAAAATATACGGACAGAAGTGAGCACATTTCAGCAAAGGACAAAGGCGCGGGATCTTTCAAAGGAGCCAATTGCGACAACAACTGATACATCTCAGGTGAACTTCAGGAAAGGAACAGAGACTTACATGGTTGTTCATCCGTGACATGAAATGCCAAGAAGTGCTGTCGAAGACGTTTCTCGTAATCAGACCAGTCTTCCACCGTCTCGCCATAAGGAGGAAAAGGAGGTAGAGACAACGACGAGAAACGGCCCGCATTGGATGCCGCGACGAAATCGCGAATGGCCGATGTGAGAAGCGTTTGCTGTACAATGAGACCTTGCAGTTGGTGCTGTAAAGTAGCCATTGAAACCTGTGGGTCAACGATGAAAAGGAAAAATCCACTACCTCGTCGCCAATTGTTATAACGTCAAGTTGAACGCATATATTTCAAAAACGACACAACACATCTACATCTACATCTATACTCCGCGAGCCACCTTACGGTGTGTGGCGGAGGGTACTTATTGTACCACTATCTGATCCCCCCTTCCCTGTTCCATTCACGAATTGTGCGTGGAAAGAACGACTGCTTGTAGGTCTCCGTATTTGCTCTAATTTCTCGGATCTTTTCGTTGTGATCATTACGCGAGATATATGTGGGCGGTAGTAATATGTTGCCCATCTCTTCCCGGAATGTGCTCTCTCGTAATTTCGATAATAAACCTCTCCGTACTGCGTAACGCCTTTCTTGAAGTGTCCGCCACTGGAGCTTGTTCAGCATCTCCGTAACGCTCTCGCGCTGACTAAATGTCCCCATGACGAATCGCGCTGCTTTTCGCTGGATCATGTCTATCTCTTCTATTAATCCAACCTGGTAAGGGTCCCATACTGATGAGCAATACTCAAGAATCGGACGAACAAGCGTTTTGTAAGCTACTTCTTTCGTCGATGAGTCACATTTTCTTAGAATTCTTCCTATGAATCTCAACCTGGCGCCTGCTTTTCCCACTATTTGTTTTATGTGATCATTCCACTTCAGATCGCTCCGGATAGTAACTCCTAAGTATTTTACGGTCGTTACCGCTTCCAATGATTTACCACCTATGGCATAATCGTACTGGAATGGATTTCTGCCCCTATGTATGCGCATTATATTACATTTATCTACGTTTAGGGAAAGCTGCCAGCTGTCGCACCATGCATTAATCCTCTGCAGGTCCTCCTGGAGTACGTACGAGTCTTCTGATGTTGCTACTTTCTTGTAGACAACCGTGTCATCTGCAAATAGCCTCACGGAGCTACCGATGTTGTCAACTAAGTCATTTATGTATATTGTAAACAGTAAAGGTCCTATCACGCTTCCCTGCGGTACTCCCGAAATTACCTCTACATCTGCAGATTTTGTACCGTTAAGAATGACATGTTGTGTTCTTTCTTCTAGGAAATCCTGAATCCAATCACAAACCTGGTCCGATATTCCGTAAGCTCGTATTTTTTTCACTAAACGTAAGTGCGGAACCGTATCAAATGCCTTCCTGAAGTCCAGGAATACGGCATCAATCTGCTCGCCAGTGTCTACGGCACTGTGAATTTCTTGGGCAAATAGGGCGAGCTGAGTTTCACATGATCTCTGTTTGCGGAATCCATGTTGGTTATGATGAAGGAGATTTGTATTATCTAAGAACGTCATAATACGAGAACACAAAACATGTTCCATTATTCTACAACAGATTGACGTAAGCGAAATAGGCCTATAATTATTCGCATCTGATTTATGACCCTTCTTGAAAATGGGAACGACCTGCGCTTTCTTCCAGTCGCTAGGTACTTTACGTTCTTCCAGCGATCTACGATAAATTGCTGATAGAAAGGGGGCAAGTTCTTTAGCATAATCACTGTAGAATCTTAAGGGTATCTCGTCTGGTCCGGATGCTTTTCCGCTACTAAGTGATAGCAGTTGTTTTTCAATTCCGATATCGTTTATTTCAATATTTTCCATTTTGGCGTCCGTGCGACGGCTGAAGTCAGGGACCGTGTTACGATTTTCCGCAGTGAAACAGTTTCGGAACACTGAATTCAGTATTTCTGCCTTTCTTCGGTCGTCCTCTGTTTCGGTTCCATCGTGGTCAACGAGTGACTGAATAGGGGATTTAGATCCGCTTACCGATTTTACATATGACCAAAACTTTTTAGGGTTCTTGTTTAGATTGTTTGCCAATGTTTTATGTTCGAATTCGTTGAATGCTTCTCTCATTGCTCTCTTTACGCTCTTTTTCGCTTCGTTCAGCTTTTCCTTATCAGCTATGATTCGACTACTCTTAAACCTATGATGAAGCTTTCTTTGTTTCCGTAGTACCTTTCGTACATGATTGTTATACCACGGTGGATCTTTCCCCTCGCTTTGGACCTTAGTCGGTACGAACTTATCTAAGGCGTACTGGACGATGTTTCTGAATTTTTTCCATTTTTGTTCCACATCCTCTTCCTCAGAAATGAACGTTTGATGGTGGTCACTCAGATATTCTGCGATTTGTGCCCTATCACTCTTGTTAAGCAAGTATATTTTCCTTCCTTTCTTGGCATTTCTTATTACACTTGTAGTCATTGATGCAACCACTGACTTATGATCACTGATACCCTCTTCTACATTCACGGAGCCGAAAAGTTCCGGTCTATTTGTTGCTATGAGGTCTAAAACGTTAGCTTCACGAGTTGGTTCTCTAACTATCTGCTCGAAGTAATTCTCGGACAAGGCAGTCAGGATAATGTCACAAGAGTCTCTGTCCCTGGCTCCAGTTCTGATTGTGTGACTATCCCATTCTATACCTGGTAGATTGAAGTCTCCCCCTATTACAATAGTATGATCACGAAACTTCTTCACGACGTTCTGCAGGTTCTCTCTGAGGCGCTCAACTACTACGGTTGCTGATGCAGGTGGTCTATAGAAGCATCCGACTATCATATCTGACCCACCTTTGATACTTAACTTAACCCAGATTATTTCACATTCGCATTCGCTAATAACTTCACTGGATATTATTGAATTCTTTACTGCTATAAATACTCCTCCACCATTGGCGTTTATCCTATCCTTGCGGTATATATTCCATTCTGTGTCTAGGATTTCGTTACTGTTCACTTCCGGTTTTAACCAACTTTCCGTTCCTAATACTATATGCGCACTATTTCCTTCAATAAGAGATACTAATTCAGGAACCTTGCCCTGGATACTCCTGCAGTTTACCAATATTACGTTAACTTTTCCTGTTTTTGGTCTCTGAGGACGGACGTTCTTTATCAACGATGATAATGTCCTCTCTGGTAAGCCGTCAGGTATTTTATCGTTTCGCCCAAGGGGGGGTCCCTCTAACCTAAAAAACCCCCGTGTGCACGCCACACGTACTCTGCTACCCTAGTAGCTGCTTCCGGTGTGTAGTGCACGCCTGACCTGTCTAGGGGGGCCCTACAGTTCTCCACCCAATAACGGAGGTCGATGAATTTGCAACCATTATAGTCGCAGAGTCGTCTGAGCCTCTGGTTTAGACCCTCCACACGGCTCCAAACCAGAGGACCGCGATCGACTCTGGGCACTATGCTGCAGATATTAAGCTCAGCTTGCACTCCGCGTGCGATGCTGGTTGTCTTCACCAAATCAGCCAGCCGCCGGAAGGAACCAAGGATGGCCTCAGAACCCAAGCGGCAGGCGTCATTCGTTCCGACATGTGCTACTATCTGCAGCCGGTCACACCCAGTGCGTTCAATAGCTGCCGGAAGGGCCTCCTCCACATTACGGACGAGACCCCCCGGCAAGCACACCGAGTGCACACTGGCATTCTTCCCCGACCTACCCGCTATTTTCCTGAGGGGCTCCATAACCCGCCTAACGTTGGAGCTCCCTATAACTAATAGGCCCGCCCTCTGTGACTGTCGGGACCTTGCCGGAGAATCGGCCACTGGCCCAACAGGCGAGGCACCCTGTGGTGGCTCGGAAACGATGTCATCACCACTAGGAAGCACCCCGTACCTGCTGGAAAGGGGTAAGGCAGCTGCCACGCGGCCAGATCCCACCTTCGCCTTTCGGCCAGGCACGCGCGAGCCCACCACTGTCCGCCATTCACCCTGGAGTGATGGCTGACCGGTAAGATGCTCACTGCCGGAAGACGCAGCGACATCAGGGGTTCCATGTGATTCCAAGGCCACCGAAGTAGGCATAGGTCTCACCACAGTTGCCCCAACGCCACTACGAGCCGACGCCTGCGCCTCGAGCTCGATGAGCCTAACAGACAAAGCCTCCACCTGCCCCCGAAGAGTGGCCAATTCTCCTTGCGTCCGCTCACAACAACCACAGCCCCTACACATGACTATGTTTACCCTACTCTATACGGTGACAAATTCCCAAGATAATCTTCTGATGAGCTACTCTGATAATCAAGAAACACTCACTGAAATACGAGACGCGAAAACTACGCTAGGTTTTCCCAGAAAAACTATTTAAAAGCTAAGCGCAGCAAATAAGTACAAAAACGCTTTATACAAACAGTACTCGCTGCTGCTGGTGCATGTAAGTCCCAGAGCAAGTAGACAAAGCAAGACATGTGTACACGTTAGCATTCGAATGAGCACTGAGTCCAAGTCTGGCGGCCGCTGGCTGGCTGGCCGCTTAGGTGGCGCGGCTGCTGCGTGGCTGGCAGGCAGCGCCGCATGTAGAGCACGCGCGTAACCGCGCGGCGGCACTTTGGAACCTGAATTTCTGAACTAATTTCTCGTTGTAAGTTTTATCACAGGTTTTCAAAATTCGAAACTTGTGATTTTTTGCCTGAGAAGGGAGAGGGTTGTAGAGATGTTATATGGTTATAGAGGTGCATCCCAGCACCTAAAATTTTAGAAATTAAGTACTAAAGCATTTTAGAGGTTGGTGAATGGGTGCTGAGGCAAAGACGCTATTTGAATTTAGGCTTCCTGCCAACTGGGGTCTGGAGTGAGACATAACATTGGAGGAAACAAGTAAAATTGGCAGAGAGGAAACTTAAATTTGCTGCTGGCAAGTTTCCATTTGTACAATCTGCTGTGTAAATTAACAAATTCCAGAATAATTTTTAATTGGCTGATTATTAAATTTTGTGTCATCAGTCTTCTGTGTAGATTGATACGGTACACTGTTGCCTCCTTTCCTGTGACAGCTTCTTCATCTCAAAGTAGCACTTAACACAATTATTTGTCCTGTAAATTCCAATATCTGGTTTTCTCTACAGTTTTTACCACCTACAGCTGCCTCGGGCAGCATGAAAATAATTCCCTGATGTCTCCTCATGTGTCCTGTCATTCTTGCCAATATTTTCCACGTCTTCCAGTTCTGTGGTCAGCTTCCTCATTTCTTGTCTTGTTAATCCACCTAATTTTCCACATCCTTCTCTAGCATCACATCACAAATGCTTCAGTTTCACTCTTTTTCTGGATTCTTGCAATCCACGATTCACTTCCCTACAATACTGTGGTTCAAAAGTACAATTCACAGAAGTTCTTGCTCAAATTGAGGCTTATGTTTGACACAAGTAGACCTCTCCTGGCCATAAATGTCCTCTTTGCCTGTGCTATATATATATATATATATATATATATATATATATATATATATATATATATATATATATATATAGCCTTTAGGCCTCTATCAATACCGACGATTGCCATTCGGGGTTGCCAGCGCCCCTGTTCTCTTTCAGCGATTTTTGGAACAATTACTGCTCCCTATCCCTGGATGTATCAATTACATGGACGACATTGTTGTCACTGGCTGCACCACTGAAGAACATCTTCAGAATCTCCGCACACTTTTCATGTCTTACAGACTGCCGGTCTTAAGTGTAATCTTCAGAAATCACAATTTTTTTCAGGCATCTATCACGTACTTGGGTTTCCAACTCTGTCGACATGGTATTCGCCTGCTTCAGCAAACTGTCGCTGCGATCGATGCCCATCCTCGCCCTACATCTGTTAAGGAACTGCAGGCCTTCTTGGGGAAAATAGCATACTATCACAGGTTTTTACCGTCTGCTTCTTCGGTGGCTCAGCCGTTGCATCGCCTGTTGCATAAAAACGTGCCTTTTCATTGGTCCGCATCATGCGATGCGGCTTTCCAGGAATTGAAGGCTATGCTGAAACAGGCCCCATGCCTGGCTACTTATCGACCTGGCCAACATCTTGTTCTTGCCACGGACGCCTCTCAATACGGGGTTGATGCAGTCCTAGCGCAACTTTTTTCTGACGGTTCTGAACAACCCATTGCTTATGCCTCCATAACGCTCACGGATGCCCAACGAAAATATTCTCAAACTGAAAAAGAAGCTTTGGCCATTATTTATGTTCTTCATAAGTTTGGTGTTTTCCTTTATGGATCCAACTTTCATCTTGTTACGGACCACAAACCACTTGTTTCCTTGTTTCATCCATCAACGTCGCTTCCCGACAAGGCTGCACACCGCCTCCAGCGTTGTGCTCTTTACTTGTCTCGTTTCAATTATGAGATTCATTTCCGGCCGACGGCTCAACATGCGAATGCTGATGCACTGTCTCGCCTTCCCATGAGTCCTGATCTGGCATTCGATAGGGACGAACTTTTGTGTTTCCAGCTGGATGTTGCCGAGCAGCGGGTTGTGGACGGGTTCCCCATCACCGGGGACCGGCTGGCAACAACTTGTGATGAAATGGAGGGGCATGTGTAATGATAAAAGTATCGTAACCTCCTGTATAAACTGCTTCATTTCAATAGCATAAAATTTTTGTTTCTAATTGTTATTATGAGTATTAGCCATGCATATATGGATAATAGTATATAGAAAGCAGTGAGGGGTTAGAGCTAGCACAGTACGCTTAGCTGGTACACTCAATTTTACTTCCAAGGCTTCTGCCGTAATTAAATCAAAAGCTTTCCATCGTGAATTCAGTAATGTCATTCTCTGCACCCTATTAGTTGATGAGATTTCAATCAGGCAACTTAATGAGTTTAACGGTACTCAGGATTATGGCTATGTTGACATGGGTTCCCTATTGCCATGGATGGGTTACCTGTAGCCAAAGAGGCATTTGTACTGATTCTGGTAGCTGTTAATGGCTCCTGGAAACTTCCAGTGCAGTACTTTTCTGACTTGTGGAAGAACTGGGAGCAGAATGCTAACCTAGTCTGACAATGCACCAGCCTTGGCAGTGCCTGTGGCATTCGGGTAGTGCGTCTACCGTGTGATGGCAGTGCCGCTAATTCGTCCATGGCCAAATGCTTGGGGTGCAATCTTGACCCCCATGATCTGAAGACATTTTCTGTTGAAGGTATCAATTATGAAGTGGCTTTCATGTCAGATCATCCACTAGTGTTGAAACTTGTTAGGAACACTTTGGGAGAAAAACATTTGTGGGATGAGCAAGGTGATATAATTTCAAGGTATTTCTTTGAATTACTTCATAAGGTCAAGGTAAAAGCAGGACTCTGTTTAGCCAACAGCATCACAAGAAGCCACATTGATTTCCTCAGTAATAAAAGAAAGTGAAGTTAGCAACCGAACTGCTCTGCAGTTCCCCAGCAGAGGCTACGCAATATTGCTGTGGCGTGAAGATAACTGGCTTCAACGATGCTTCTGTGACAGATTCTTTTGCATATTCAACCTCGTTTTTGATGTACTGAATTCCAGGAGCATCCAGAATGAGTGGAAGTGGCCCTTGACCATTCAGAACCTTACAGCTGTGGAAAGATTTTTGTTGGGTGCACAGAAGTACATCAAAGCACTCACTGTGTCTCCAATACCTCCAGGTCCAAGAGTTGTGGAATCGAGCAGGAAGACAGGATTTGCTGGGTTCCTTATAAGTATTTATGGTGTTTTACACCCTATGAAACGTTAGTTGAGCCTCAATCTTGTGCACCCACACTGATATTCCTTCCCACTTACAAACGCTTCCAGAGCCATTTAGAAATGTTTTTCAGTGCCACTCGAAGTCGTGGCAGATGGAACAATAACCCAACTGCACATCACTTCATGTTCGCCTACAAGACATTAATAGCACATAACGAAATTCGTAAGTCTGAGAGAGACGAGTGCCAAGAGGTACCTGCTTACATGACAGAAACTCTGCAAAATGGGCAACAGATGCATTACATACAAAAAATTGAGATCAGAATACATTAAACTTGTACTTTTTAAGGGCCAGTAAAGATCAACGTTCTCCTTCTCGCAGATGAAAATATTTTTGTTCGAAACAGATACAAGAGACGCTTAAGAGGAGCTCATTCATCATATACTGCAATATGGTTATCATTTCCTTGTCGTATCTCATGCTGTTTACATTTATATGGAATTACCAGAGGTTGAAAGTACCGCTACAGTTGTAAAGTTATTATCACACGACCGGTTTCGGGCTCTTTTAAGCCCATCTTCAGGTGTCGTAACTTGGTGCTGTGACCCCCAAGCGCCGCGGTTGGCGTGTGATAACAGATACTTACAAATGAGCGGTATTTTCAACTTCTTGTATAATGCTCAGTTGAGGATGTTCCTCCAACAGTATTGTTTATATGGAATTAAATAGTTTGATAAAATAAGTTAACAAAGACCTCTTACCCTTGCTTTCAGTTATGCTAAAGTAATTTAAAACAGTTGCAGCGGAGCTCTTTTTGACGATGCCACTAATACTGTTATCAATCAATGCATACACACAGAAGTAATGATAAACAGTGTTCTAAGAAATATCATTGACTGTCTGCAAATGGTCTAACCCACGATTTTACAAAGACACAAGATATTCAGATCTGTAGATCTAGAGGTATTATTACGATGATAAATGTAACACGTGATGAGAAAATAATAACTAAGCATATTGTCTCCCATAAGTCCAACCCCTCGTCCAAGTCGTGGGAGATGGGCAACGGCACAAAGTAGGGGACTGCCTATAGGGGCGATGTACAGCGGGGACTTCGTGTGCCCCAGGACCGCTACGGTAGCTGGGAAGGCCCTATGGGAACCCTGAAACGTGACGGCTAACGGGGCTCTGGTGAAGCTGCGATAGGCCTAGCAAGCCAGTAGTGGATAAATCAACTGCTTTCAAAAAGGGAACATGCCTCGGATCACGGAACGGATTTAAAGGAAACCGACCAAGCAATGGAAAAGGATTACGAGATGGTTTACGACTGGGCACCTTAAACGTAAGGACTCTAACTGGGAAGTTAGAAGAAATTGTAGAAATGATGGAAAGGAGGAAATTGGACATTTTGGGACCTGCTGAGACTAGGTGGAGAGGAGTTGGTGAAAAACCACTAAGTAAAGGATGTAAACTGTACTGGATAGGGAATGAGAGGGGAAGAAATGGAGTGCCAATAGTGGTCAGAGAGGGTCTGCAGGAGGAGGTGGAAGGTATCAATGATCAAATGATAAAAGCCAGAGTACGAGTGAAAGGAAAAAGCATTGAAATCATCCAAGCATATGCCCCACAGGTGGAGTGTACAAAAAAGGAGAAGGAGGAATTTGAAGATGACATGCAAAAGCAGCTAAATGGAGGTAATCAGATTATAATAGGGGACCTCAATGCACATGTTGGCACAGACAGGAAAGGATTCGAGGAGATAATGGGACCAGAGGGCTGGGGGAACCGAAATAGAGAAGGAAAATTGTTGCTGGAATTCTGCAAGAGGAATGGGCTGGCGATCGCAAATTCCTGGTACAAGAAGAGAAGTAGCCACAAAATAACTTGGTACAGTGGAGACTGGTCCCAAACTTCAGTAGTAGACTATGTACTGGTGGACAGGCAGATGATGAGCAGCCTCACAGATGTTAAGGTCATTCCATCTGAGGCCTTAGACAGTGACCATCGGCTGTTGGTAGCCGCCCTGAGAGAGAAAAAAGATAGGAGGGCAACAGACATACAGGAGAAAAGGTTGAAGACATGGATGCTGAAAGAGCATGAACGGAGGACCCAGTACCAGACACTGATCAGGAAGAAGCTGCCAAAGGAAGATCAGAGAACAGTGGAAGAAGAATGGGGAGATCTTAAGAGGGCTCTAGTTGAGGCAGCTGAGACTGTGTGCGGAAGAACTAGCACAAAGAGGAGAAGTAAGGAAACCCCATGGTGGAACAACATATGTAAAGAGGCAGTACTTCGAAAGAACAAAGCCTTCAGAGAATGGTTCCAGAGCCGAACAGAGGAAGCTAGGGTAAAATATAAGTAAAGCAAGAAAGCGGCACAGACCATAGTAAGGGCAGAGAAGAAGGATGGAAAAATGGACAAGAATGTTAGAAGAGGACAGTGAAGGGAACAAAAAAGTACTTTACACCATGGTAAGAAATAAGAGGAACGACAGAAGCGAGTGCCTGAGGATCATGGATAATAATGGAAGAGTTGTGGAGGAAATGCATGAGCTCAAAAAGATTTGGAAGGAGTACTTTGAAGATCTGTTGAATGCCGCCAAGCGGGTAACTAACAGCGATGGAGAGCCTAAGGCAGCAGACGATTATAATAATGGGGAAATTGATGATCTAACTTGGAATGAAGTGGAAGAAGCCATAAAGAGGATGAAAGGGGGCAAGGCACCAGGTTGGAACGAAGTAACAGTGGATATGATACGAGCAGCAGAAGAAGTAGGAACCCAGTGGCTATACAGAGTGCTGAGGGTGGTGTGGAAGGAGAACAGAATTCCTGAGGATTGGAAGAAAGGAATTATAGTCCCGATCTTCAAGAAAGGGGATAAAAGGAGATGTGAGAACTACAGAGGAATCACCCTGCTATGCCACTGTGGAAAAATCTATGAAAAGATCCTGGAGAAGAGAATAAGAAGCAGTATTGAAAGTAGACTGCAAGAGGAGCAGTATGGTTTCAGACCGGGAAGATCAACAACGGACCTCATATTTGCGGTAAGGCAACTGCAGGAAAGGCACTATGAGTACGGGAAGGACTTAATCATGGCCTTTTTAGATATTGAGAAGGCGTATGACAGTATCTATAGGGACAAGCTCTGGGATGTGCTGAACGCAAAAGGGATAGATGAAGAGATATCACGAAAAGTCAGAAAAATGTATGAGGGAAGTGAGAGTTGTGTGAAAGTGGGGAGGGAACGTACTGCATGGTTCAAGCTGGAAAATGGGCTGCGACAGGGAAGTGCACTTTCGCCTTTATTGTTTATTATTATTATGGATGAAATCCTACAGCAAGTATCAGATGCAATTGGAGATCATAAAATGAAAGCAGTGCTTTTTGCCGATGACCTGATGTTATGGGGAAATTGCGAGAAGGAGGTGCAAGAGCAGTTAGATGTATGGGAGGCAACGGCAGCACAATATCGAATGCATTTCTCTGCAAAGAAAAGTGAAATAATTGTCACAACAAGGAAGAAGAATAGGCCAAATGTGGATATAACTTGTGGAGGGGAAAAACTACAAGTGATAGAGAACTTCAAGTACCTGGGAAGCATGATTGAAAGTAAGGGGGGAAACGCAATGGTAATAAATGAAAGGTGCAGAAAAGCAGGGCAGTTCTTCAAATGCATTAGGGGGCTTATTTGGAGCAAGGAGGTGCCACAGAAATCCAAGTGAATTATATATCGAACCTACTTTGTCCCCATATTGGCATACGGAAGTGAGACATGGGTAATGCACAAAAGCGACAAAAGTAGAATACAAGCTAGTGAAATGAAGTTCCAGAGGAGCAGGTTGAGTGTAACAAGACGAGACAGATTGCGAAATGTGTATGTGAGGGAAAGACTAAAGGAGGAACCAGTACAGGACAGGATAGAAAAATCAAGACTGCAGTGGTATGGACACATGAAGAGAATGGATGAGGGAAGAATTCCAAAGAGGATGTTTGATCTGCAACTGGAGGGGAAGAGGCCCAGGGGAAGACCAAGAGATAGATGGGTGAAGGGAGTGAAGGACTGTGTGACGAGAAGAGGAGAGAACTGGACGAAGGTGGAAGAGGGGGAATGGTGGAAAGACAGAACACGATGGAGAGGCTTGTGTTCCCGACAGACCCAGCCAGTGGCTGGAAACTGTCCAAGATGATGATGATGATGATGATGATTGACGAGAACTTAAACTGAAAGAAAGAACATTTCGGAACTCAAGGCAACTTACTTCAGCCACATTTGCGCTCTGAATCATTGCAAATTTTTAATAGAGTCAGATCAGTAGATTCCATTCAATATTGGCACACTGAATAATATTATGGGGTAACTTATCTTTAAGAAAGAAGAAAATTCGTTGCTCAAAAACGTGGTGTAAGAATATGACGTGGCCTTCACCAACTACACTCCTGGAAATGGAAAAAAGAACACATTGACACCGGTGTGTCAGACCCACCATACTTGCTCCGGACACTGCGAGAGGGCTGTACAAGCAATGATCACACGCACGGCATAGCGGACACACCAGGAACCGCGGTGTTGGCCGTCGAATGGCGCTAGCTGCGCAGCATTTGTGCACCGCCGCCGTCAGTGTCAGCCAGTTTGCCGTGGCATACGGAGCTCCATCGCAGTCTTTAACACTGGTAGCATGCCGCGACAGTGTGGACGTGAACCGTATGTGCAGTTGACGGACTTTGAGCGAGGGCGTATAGTGGGCATGCGGGAGGCCGGGTGGACGTACCGCCGAATTGCTCAACACGTGGGGCGTGAGGTCTCCACAGTACATCGATGTTGTCGCCAGTGGTCGGCGGAAGGTGCACGTGCCCGTCGACCTGGGACCGGACCGCAGCGACGCACGGATGCACGCCAAGACCGTAGGATCCTACGCAGTGCCGTAGGGGACCGCACCGCCACTTCCCAGCAAATTAGGGACACTGTTGCTCCTGGGGTATCGGCGAGGACCATTCGCAACCGTCTCCATGAAGCTGAGCTACGGTCCCGCATACCGTTAGGCCGTCTTCCGCTCACGCCCCAACATCGTGCAGCCCGCCTCCAGTGGTGTCGCGACAGGCGTGAATGGAGGGACGAATGGAGACGTGTCGTCTTCAGTGATGAGAGTCGCTTCTGCCTTGGTGCCAATGATGGTCGTATGCGTGTTTGGCGCCGTTCAGGTGAGCGCCACAATCAGGACTGCATACGACCGAGGCACACAGGGCCAACACCCGGCATCATGGTGTGGGGAGCGATCTCCTACACTGCCCGTACACCACTGGTGATCGTCGAGGGGACACTGAATAGTGAACGGTAGATCCAAACCGTCATCGAACCCATCGTTCTACCATTCCTAGACCGGCAAGGGAACTTGCTGTTCCAACAGGACAGTGCACGTCCGCATGTATCCCGTACCACCCAACGTGCTCTAGAAGGTGTAAGTCAACTACCGTGGCCAGCAAGATCTCCGGATCTGTCCCCCATTGAGCATGTTTGGGACTGGATGACGCGTCGTCTCACGCGGTCTGCACGTCCAGCACGAACGCTGGTCCAACTGAGGCGCCAGGTGGAAATGGCATGGCAAGCCGTTCCACAGGACTACATCCAGCATCTCTACGATCGTCTCCATGGGAGAATAGCAGCCTGCATTGCTGCGAAAGGTGGATATACACTGTACTAGTGCCGACATTGTGCATGCTCTGTTGCCTGTGTCTATGTGCCTGTGGTTCTGTCAGTGTGATCATGTGATGTATCTGACCCCAGGAATGTGTCAATAAAGTTTCCTCTTCCTGGGACAATGAATTCACGGTGTTCTTATTTCAATTTCCAGGAGTGTATGACTTCTAGACGCCTATATATGGGGTTGGGCATTTTTACTTCTGCTTTGCAATATAGTAAACAATGGAATGAAAATACTGGTTGGGATATAAACAATATTGTGAAAAGCATAACTTGCTACTCACTGCAAAGAAGAGATGTCGAGCAGGTGGCAGGCACGTCCAAACGAGTGTTCACATCAGCTTTCGGCCAAACCAGAATCAGAATTTTTATTGTCCCATAACAAACAGAGTTAAATCACAAGGTTTAATGTATAGGGAACTCTTCAATACCACAATTATAATTTATGTGTATTACAGAAACAATAATTTATAATATTTGTTGTTCTAGCCTAATACGACACATTCGGTCACATTCTTGTTGATGTATTTCGAATAACTCAAGAAGAGAAGGACGTGAAGTGAAAAGCATGCTTTCGTACACTATCTAATTCCACTTTTGCTGTAGTTGTATCGACAGCAAATGACACTGGAAATCAGAAAACAATGCTTGTTTGCTTACTGGTCCTGCTTCTTATTTGCTACATTTCCAGTTTTCAACTCGTATGCACAACATTTTTAACGTCCATCTTTACAAATATATTTACCCACGTGTTCTTTGCTAGCACATAAACGTGTGCAATGTGGAAAGAAGCAAGGGATGCTGTCATTCTTGGTACGGTATGTCAACATAGTGAACAATTACTGAAATGTAGAAGAAACATAATTGCCTAGGGATTGATTGGAAATCAGAAGTCAAATGACAGAAATAAACAGCATAAGCATAATTCACATACACAGAAGAAAATATTGCGTCAACGGCTCCACTTATAAATGAAATATGATTCCATTAAACCTTACATTTACGATCGTATTGATAGTACACCCATAAAAGGAGCTAGTTGACATTTTTGATGAAACAGCTATGTCTCCATACACAAAAGCACCAGACGTTGTTTGGAACACAGCCACGAAAGCAGATGGCTGTCCCCAGTGCTCGAAATTGAGTACGAGCAGGTCATAGTGATGTCCAGGAAAGTATCACTGCGGTGCACCCAATACACTGAAAAACCAAAGAAACTGGTATGCCTGCCTAATAGCGTGTAGAGCCCCCACGGGCATGCAGAAGTGTTGCAGCATGACGTGGCATGGACTCGACTAATGTCTGACGTAGTGCTGGGAGGAATTACACCATGAACCCTGCAGGACTGTCCATAAATCAGTAAGAATGCGAGGGGATGATGATCTCTTCTGAACAGCATGTTGCAAGCCATCCCAGACATGCTCAATAATGTTCATGTCTGGGGAGCTTGATGGCCAGCGGAACTGTTTAAGCTCAGAAGAGTTTTCCTCGAGCCACTAGGTACCAATTCTTGACGTGTGGGTCGTCGCGTAGTCCTTTTGGAACTATCCAAGCCTGTCGAAATGCACAATGGACATGAATGGATGCAGTTGATCACACAGGATGCTTACGTACATGTCATTCCCCAGAGTCGTGTCCAGACATATCAGGGTCCCCATATCACTCCAACTGCACATGCCCCACGCCTTTTCAGACCCGCCACCAGCTTGAACAGTCCCCTGCTGACATAAAGGATCCACGGAGTCATGAGACCCGTACACATCCATCCGCTCGACACAATTTGAAATGCGACTCGTCCGACCACACAACATGTTTCCAGTCATCAACAGTCCTAGGTCGGCACTGACGAGACCAGGCGAGGCGTAAAGCTTTGTGTCGTGCAGTCATCAAGGGTACCTTCGGCTCCGAAAGCCATATCGATGACGTTTCGTTAAATGGATCGGACGCTGACACTTGTTGATGGCCCAGCATTGAAATCTGCAGCAATTTGCGGAAGAGTTGCACTTCTGTCACATTGAACGATTCTATTCAGTCGTCGTTGGTCCCGTTCTTGCAGGATCTTTCTCCGGTTCAGCGATGTCGGAAATTTTATGTTTTACAGGATTCCTGATATTCACGGTGCGCTCGTGAAATGGTCGTACGGGAAAATCCCCACTTCATCACTACCTCGGAGATGCTGTGACCCATCGCTCGTGAACCGACTATAACACCACGTTCAAACTCACTTAAATCTTGATAACCCGCCATTGGAGCGGCACTAACCGATTTTACAACCGCGCCAGACACTTGCTGTCTTATACAGGGTGAGTCACAAATGAGGAAAAAATGTCGAGGACCGCGTGCTGCTATGCGTAACACCATTCTTAATTTCGTTCACCTCGGTGTACTGTGTACTTAAAACAAAAACACCTGTTAACTATTGAACGAGAAACCGACGAGCCTCATGATCACGACATGTCATTCACCCACAGATACAAGACGTGACACACCAATGAGCTGATGAGTATCTGCCAGCGTTTGAAAGATACGAGAAAGAACAAATCCCATCGTAATGTATGTGAAATTGTCTCAGAACTTGTGAATCACACGTTGCCGGCGGTAACGGAGTGTACAGTCCTATGTTAGGGAATGTGAGTCCTGTAAGCGGAAAGAGTACTCAACAGCGGAAGTAAAACCGCGGCGTGCATGACGTGTTTACATCACCTCTGCGCTGCTCACTCTGCCCGATCCTCGCCGTGTCGACAGGTGCTAACGGCCGCGTCTCAGTGTTACTACAGTACCTTGGCAAGTTTCAGAAACGAGGAATACGCCGATATCCACCTCATCTACGGGCTTGCCGATGGAAGAGCTGACGTTGCAAGGCAACCGTATCACGAGAGGTTTCCTAGCCGGCGCCTTCCATCAACAAAAACGTTTTACTCCGTGGACAGGCGCTTGAGGGAGTATGGTGCGTGTGTAGCACCTCCAGGATTTAGTGGTCGTGGCCGACCGTCCACGTATAGTGCGGATGACGAAGAAAAAGTGTTACAGACTGTTGCGGAGGACCGAACAGTATGCACCAGGTCTCTCACCACTGCGGTCGGAATGTCACAATCTACTGTTATGCGGGTACTCCATAGAAACCACTACCATCCCTTTCGCATGCAGAAGGTACAGGCATTATTGCCGGAAGACTACCAGAGGAAGCTGGACTACGGCGTCAGACCCACGACCAGCATTTTTCAGGAACAATACTGTTCACCGACGAAGCCTATTTCACGAAGGAGGGTACAGTGAATTCGCATAATTGGCAGGAGTGGGCGGACGAGAACCCCAACAGCACAGTGATACGAGGATACCAACAACGATGCGGTGTCAATACCTGTTGTGGTATTATTGACCACCATCTCATAGGGCCACATGTGCTACCACAAAGGCTTACAGGAGAGCGGTATCTGCGTTTTCTTGGGTGCTGCATTACCGGAATTGTCGGAAACGTTGGTTTGGCCTCTCGTATGAACCTGTGGTACATGCATGACGGCGCCCCCGCTCACTTCAGCGGCTCAGTACGACGCCACCTGGACAACGCCTTCCCTTCGAAATGGATCGGTCGTGGAGGCCCTGTAGCATGGCCAGCAAGATCGCCAGACCTGAATCCACTGGATTTCTTTTTGTGGGGCTATCTGAAATCTGTGATTCATGAAGGAGAGGTTGTTGATGTCAACAGCCTTCAATTCAGAATACAACATGCCTGTGATATTAGGCAAAGAGATACAGACATGTTGGATCGTGTTCAGCAATGCTTCCTGCGAAGAGTTCAACTTTGCCACACACGTCGCGGCCGTCACTTCGAACAGTACTTATAAACCGCCACTGCAGCTTCTTGTCGTGCGTTTCTATGTTAGTTTTGATTTGTACAGCTGTATTGTATTCGTTTGTATTAACTGTCACGTGCGTGTGTAATTGTATTTTGTATTCTGAGTCTATGTGCTCGTTTCTTAAAATTAAGTCTGGGACAAGAAACCAAATTATAAAACATGTATGTACAGTAGTGCAGCCCCCTACTCTTCCCTGTGCCAGCCAGCCACGATACATAATACCGGCCAGCGTAACAGGTACGAGACATTGCTCGCAGTGTCACGCAGACCGTCGCTTGGCGCCGCATGCCTCGCCTTCTCGCGAGCGGCTAGACTACCTGCAATACTCCCATGTTGTGCCCTGTTGCCGATCTGCCCCTTGGCCAATGTCGGCGCACAGGAACATCCAAAAGTCCGCTTCTTATTTCCAGATTTTTACCATTCAATTGCAATGTCATTTATTGACGTAGGAACACGCGGAAAACGAATTTATGTTTGTAGCTCTGGGAGTGACAATTTGCGTGACATATTTTTCCTCATTTATGACTCACCCTGTATTGCCGTTGCTGACCGCAGCGTCATATTCTGCCAGTTTACGTGTCTCTGTATTGGAATACGCATGCCTATAACCAGTTTCTCTGGCGCTTCAGTGTATTTTGGGCTATTTACGATGGCGGACGTCGGCTTCAAGTTTTTGACATAGTGACAAAACCCTTCCATTTTTACCTCCATGTTTGTACATATTTTTTGGAAAATCTCGATATCTGTCTTGTTGTCATATTTACATAAAGAAACACTCTCCCTTACTTTCTCAAGCCGACAGCGATATTTTACGGTGCCGAAACACAACAGTTGTGAGCTAGTGGGCTGTGACTGGACGATACGCTGCCGCGTTCATAGCACTGAGACAGGACGGAGATGCTGTAAGATGGCTACAATTTCGCAACTTACAAGCACTCATCCACATACTTTGCCGTGATCTACAACCACATTAGGTATTATTTGATAGGTAGCACATCGTATATATGAATATTTAAAGCAGACTGACATTGTCACGTACGCCTTGTAAATAACTGTTAACGCTTATTGCATACTAGTAGAGATTGGAACGACAGTGGAAATGAAACGGCAAATGGAACTCAAGCCCTGGGTGGAAGGACCACACAGGTGTGTCGGTCCTGCTTAAACACGGGAAGTAGGAAGACGAACGTCGTAGCACCTAAGTGCTGGAGCACAATAGAGTCGCGACCGGCCGGTTTTGTAGCCGAACCAGAAGGGTTGTACTTCGGAAACTACGGAAGCAGCACCTCGGAAACCACGCACACTGTGTTATTTCCAAGGATTTTTACTCAGAAGCGTACCATTGTACAAGTTTTTCCTTGCAAACTTTCCGCACTGGACGACAAAAGACTAAAATATCGTTGGTCGGCGTTCGGAAGAATCTGCAGAGAGGGAAAATATTCCGTGGTTTCGGGAATATGATTCGTTTCCGGAATTACGATGGTGGGGAGCTGAGTCTTGTTGGGATACCAGCGGTGGAGAGACGAGGTCTTCCGTTGTGAGTGTCCGTGTGTGACGGTCGCTCGATATCAGCTCTGTTGGTACAGACGGACTTGCTGCCTTTGCTCTCAGGAGACTTTATATTTAGAACAGTTAGGCACTGTACTGTTGCGAACCTATACGATTCTGGACTTCACCTGCGGGTTGGAAGTAGTCGTTGAGTATGCAGCATTCAGTAATTGAGACCACTTCTTCTGCGTATACTTACGTTGAGATGTTATCTCAACTCCGTTCTTGTGGCTGGGAGTTCGCGTTGCTCGTCTGTAGAACACAGAGAGGAGAAGACAGTATTGGAGTATATTAGTCAGAGGACCGCCTTCTGCCGTCCTAGTGTTTGGAAGAGTTTTTATTTTTGTGGCTGGAGTTCTTCCATCAACACAGAGGCATACGAGAACCAGCATGCCGACGCACCAGATATCTCAAATTGCTTCGGCTTATTAGGGCTATTAAACTAAACAGCTGTGATCACGTTAGTTTATTTCCACTGAGGTTCCACACCACCGTAGATCATCTTTGAAAGTAGTGACTTCTAGTGTTTGGTACGGAGGTGAAGTCAGTCATTTCGCTTTATTGATATTAGATCACACAGTCATAATAAAGGGCAGAGTTGGGCAGTTGATTAGTAATTTTACTTCGGAAATGTAAACTTTATAATATAAGGTTTTTTTAATCTACAATAAATATATAAGCAGGAGCAATGTTTATCATTTAATAGGATTAGTTGCCTTCATCATTCATTTATGTTTAGATTGTAATTTATAGAATTAAGAGATCCTAAGATCTGCTTCAGGGGTAGTCAGACAGAGCCAAATCTTCATTTTAACGTTTATTATTCTCCATTGCGCACATTCATTTTATACCCGCCTGGAGTAGCATCATGGAATGCTACAACATTGAAAATGAATGACCCAGTTTCACGCTGTAGAGAAGGCCTGCTACATGGAGCATTATGGACACTGGCCACAGCCCTTGCGGCTGAGAAGAAAATAATCACAGACTGCAGAGCTTTCTGTTTCCGTTTGAGAAACACTAGGAAGTGCCTGATCTAACCAGACAAGATCATATTGATGTGCCTATTTAATTTAAAACTGCTCATTAAATTTCACAGGCGGCAGGCAACAGCATCTCTGAACAGCAGCCAGGTGCTTCACGTAGTCAGTCTTTGCTTACTTGAAGCTATGGAATATTTTGACAGTGTGCGTAGCGTTTTATTTGAAAACTAAGAATAACAATGACTCTGAAGAGTTACGAGGTTTGAAAAGGAAACGATCTCGTCAGAGAAGTCATCACGCTTCTAGTATCCGTGATGGAAGAATTTTCAGATGACACACCGCTATAGGACACTGTTAACTATTGCAAAGAATTCTCGGAAGAACAGTTGACGCTTCTCTCACAATTTGAGGACACTTCACACAGTCATCTCTCAGACGAGGAGTGTAACATGGACTTCGTTCTTTGCGACGAGTATCTCGACAAGGTGAAACACGCAATTTTCAAGGGCCAAGAGGGCATGGAAGAAAAGTTGTCTAGTTCTACCGTGACATTGTGTGCGAATGATCCAGTCTCGTCTATTGTTCAGATCCCAATGTCATCTAAGCTGCTGTCTTTTAAACTCGTGAGAAGAATTTGTAGTGTTGGCAGAAGAGCCAATACTGTTTTTCTCTAGAGGAGGCCGAAATGCACGCGTTTAATTACACGCTGACTGGCGTGAGGTCTGGAACAGGACAATATCTTGAGAACTGCAAATAAAGTACGTAGATAATGTAATACTTAACTTTAATCCACAATTGTAGAACATCTCTCGTTACGGTACATGTTTCATAATATTAATTATCAATTGAATACGGCGCCTTGCTAGGTCGTAGCAAATGTAGCTGAAGGCTATGCTAACTATCGTCTCGGCAGTTGAGAGCGTATTTGTCAGTGAACCATTGCTATGAACGTCGGCTGTACGACTGGGGCGAGTGCCAGTACGTCTCTCTAGACCTGCCGTGTGGTGGCGCTCGGTCTGCTATCACTGACAGTGGCGACACGCGGGTCCGACGTATACTAATGGACCGCGGCCGATTTAAAGGCTACCACCTATCAAGTGTGGTGTCTGGCGGTGACACCACAGAATTCATTTCACAAGAGACAGCAGAAGCTCATCTTTATTGGATTAAAACTGTGCAGCAAGAAAGTTTCTCCTTGGAAATCATCACTGTAAGCAAACACCTTCCACTTTCAGGCAAATCCAAGATAAAATGCTTCAATCCATATTTAGATGATGATTTATTATGTTTACAAGGTCGCCTGCACCACGCTGAGGCGTCAATCGAAGAATGTTATCTCATTATTCTAGAAGGAAACCGTCACCTCGCGAAATTTTTGATCTAGTACACTCATATCAGTCTACACAACCTTCAGGTACAAATGGTACTTTTACAAGTGAGAGGGTCATCCTGGATGCTACATGCCCGTCATTGATTAGAACAGTCCTACGTAGGTGTCCACCCCGGCCAACTGAAGAAAGCGCCACTAGCAGCTGAGAGAGTGAAACCTTACAAGCTGTCTGAAGTTCCCGTTATTGATTTCGCGGCCCCCCTATAGTCGAAACTAGGCATCACTGTAAATAAGTGTTATATGCTATTAAACACTTGGAATATTGGGAACTAACAACCAATTTGACAACGGACTGCTTCTTATTAGCCTTCCAAACATTTATAGGTCGGCATGGTATTCCACATACTATGTATAGTGCCAACGCCCAAACTTTCCGTGCCGCTAACCGAGAGATCACAGAAATATGGACCACTCTACCTGCTGACAAGACACACCAGTTGACTGCACATGGAAGTTCATATCGTCACGAGCGGCTTGCTGAGGAGGATGGTGGGAGCACACAGTTAGCTCCGACGATGCCTCTGCAAAGTAGCGGTCCACTGCAGTATGGACGAGGAAGCCTACAAACTATACTTGGGGACGTAGAAGCCGCCCCCAACTCAAGACCCATCACACAGACAGAGGATGAAGTGATTACCCCAGCTCATTTTGTAGTGGAAGGAAGACTCACCGTTCTAACCATGGAGCCTGGGCCACCGAAAATAACAGATTTGGTAATGTAATTTAAGCTGCTGCAGAAGATGTCTGACGACTTTTGGAAGTGGTGGAGCAAAAAGTATTTATTGCTCCTTCACACCTTCCATCAAGAACAATGGAAGGTCCGGATTTTATTTATTTATTTATTTACGTCCTGAATCTTTGAGGTACATATACCATACCTTAGATGTTGGGCAAAATGACATTACATTAATACACTGTTACACTAATTGTATACATTACATTTGTAAATTGTTACATTGTTATATTGCTATATTGTTACATTATATTTTTATATTGTTGCAACCGAAATTAACTTATTTTTCAAGATACTGTGTTAGTGAGTAAAAACAGTTTTCCAAGAGATATGAAGTCACAGATTTTTTAAAGCTATGGATTTTGTTTATGGCCTTTAAGTTACTTGGCAGCTTATTAAACAAATATGAACCTGAGTGATATACACCTTTCTTGCACAGTGTGATACGTCAATGATGTCTATGTATGTCACTATTTGCCCTTGTATGGTGTTCATGTACAGATTTATTCTGAATAAATACATTTCCATTTTTAGCATGCTTTTTTCAGGTACATGACAACTTCTAGTATATAGATACCTGGTAGGCGTAGAATCCCCAGTTCTTTAAAGTATGGTTTGCATGATTTTCGGCTGTTAGCATTTTTCATTATCCTCACAATCTTTTTTTGTTTCCGGAATGTCGTTATGCTATGAGGAGAATTTCCCCAGAATATGATGCCATATCTCAATAGGGAGTGTATGCAAGCGCATTACTCTGCTCTAACTGTTTCAGGACTTGTATTGTTCCATATAATCCTCACCGCATAAGTCATTTTCGATAGTTTAGAATTTAATGATGTGATGTGGGAATTCCATTTAAGATTTTCCTGTAAGTAGATGCCAAGAAATTTTGTTTCAGTGACACTGTTAATTCTTTGGTTTTCCATGGACATGTTTGATTTTAATGGGTTTTTATTTTGTTGTGTATGGAAGTGTAAGACGACTGTTTTTTGAGGGTTTATCAGTAATTTACTCCTCATAAACCACTCTGTGACATTTTCATTTGTGACTTTAGCATTTAAACTTAGAGCCATTTCGTTTTCGTCTTCAATTAATATGCTTGTGTCATCTGCAAATAGCACTGGTTCGGTGTTGAACTTGATGGGGGAAGTCGTTTATGAAAATTAAGAAGAGAAAGGGGCCTAAAATTGAGCCTTGTGGTACACAGTGGGCTAATGTGAAAGGTTTCGATTGATAAGCTTAAAATTCGTTGTTTCCCATGTTTTTTACCTCTGTTATCTGAGAGCGATTTTCTAGGTAGGATTTCAGCCACTCGTATGGCAGGCCTCTTACACCATACCACTCTTAGGAGAATTTCATTGTCTATTAAATCAAATGCTTTTGTTAAATCCAGGAAAATCCCCAAAACATTTTTGTGACTATCCACTGAATTTAAAATACGATTTATGAGGCGAAAAGTGGTTGTTTCAGTACTGCACTGAGGCCTGAAGCCATGCTGACATCCTGAGATCATATTTTTTTTGTTAAAGAAATCAGTTAATTGTGGAAGAACTAGTTTCTCAATGATTTTTGAAAAACCTGAGAGGAGTGGCACAGGCCTGTAGTTGACCATCTGCTGCCGATCGCCCTTTTTGTAAAAGGCTACAACTTTTGCAGTTTTTCACTGTTGTGGGAAATTACCACTTGCTAGTGAAGAATTGCATATATCTAGCAGTGGTGCGAGTATCTGTTCAGCTGATACTTTTATGATATAGTCTGCCACAACGTCAACTCCGGCTGAATATTTATTTTTTAATGACTTTATGGTGTTTAACAGTTCTTCCTTACTTATTGGGCGAAGGAACATGGATTTATTTGTTACACTATTTCCGGAAATTTCCTGCAATATTTTGTTTGATGTTTTTCCCATTTGTTCCTTCACTAGCTCACCAACGATATTGGTGTAGTAACTACTGAAGTGGTTAGCAATTAATTTTGGATCAGTGATCTTGCTGCCCGCCTGTGACAATACATTATTTTTGTGTTTTTCCACCTTTCCAGTAAGTCTCTGTACCGTGTTCCACATTGTCTTAGCTTCGTTTGATGATTCCATAAGAAGTTTGTCATTTTCCCTTAATTTGACTTCCCTTATTACATGACTCAGAGTTAATTTGTATTTTTTGAAGTAGTGAGCAAATTCAGGGATGTTATCTATTCTTGATAGTGCAAAAAGTTCTCTTTTTTTCTACATAATACTTTGACCCCTGATGTGTTCCAAGTTTTGTGTTTTCTGGGGATTTTACAAATTATTCTCTTTTTTGGAAATGCATTTCGAAACAATGCCTGTAAATTTCCATGATATTATCCTGCTTTTCATCTGTGTTGCAACTGTTGTATATTTTATTCCACGAGTGGGTACTTAGCAGGTTGGAGACACTGTGCTTCAAGACGATGTACTTCCCCACTCCATGCAGAAGAGCCCAAGAGTGAAAGAGCTGTAAACAGGTCGAGACAGATTACCTCAAACTGCTGTCCTCGTTACTCCGATGGAAGAGACGTTATCAGGCCAGTCCAGCTGGTCGTCACTCAAGAAATCAGCCGGAGTGTGGAGGATGTGGCAGATCAGTGACATTTTACATAGTTGTCCTGAGCCTCCTGTTTCGATAAGGTCTATCTCCGTCTTGCATGAACCACATCCTGTCGACATCAGGGTCACTTTGGATAATGGGAAGGAAATCATCTTCCAAAACCTTCACGTACCGTCTAGTAATCACTGTGCCGTCAAAGGATATCGAACCGATTATTCCGTGACTGGACACTGCGTACCACACAGTTACCCGTTGAGGGTGAAGAGACCTCTCGATAGCGAAATGCGGATTCTGAGTCCCCCAAATGCGCCAGTTTTGCTTATTGACGAACCCATCCAAATGAATGTGGACATCATCGCTAAACCAAACCATGCACATATATACTAATTCCCAACATGCCCCGCACCAACTGTGCAGTCTGTATGTCCTAACGCAAACCGTTCAGGAGTTATGACGATTTTATTTCATATAGTTCAATAATTGCCACCCTGTATATTTGTATAACATCGTTGACTGTTTTGTTGTTGTTATGTAAAGAAACGCTGTGTTAAAGTGAGCGGCTTGTACTTACTCGGTCCCGACGGAGGTTCGAGTCCGACCTCGGGCATAGGTGTGTGTGTTTGTCCTTAGGATAATTTAGGTTAAGTAGTGGGTAAGCTCAGGGACTGATACCCTTAGCAGTTAAGTCCCATAAGATTTCACACACATTTGAACATTTTTGTACTTACTCACTCTCTCAACTCAGCGGCGACAGAGGGAGACTCCGGATGCACCATATTTAAATGGATCCAGATCTGGAGCTCTACACAGGACACATGACCGACTCCGGACAATCATTGGCGGCTATCTCAGAGTTGTTGCTGATCGTCTCGACAAGGTCTCTTGCTTTGGTGTAATCAAAAAAATCCATCATTCCAGGTTTTAACTTCATGGCGCGTGTAATTGGCTGTATACGATCTAGGTTTCTTTTTAATTTAAACATCGATTAATTTGTTTCAGTCAGAATCAATTTTTGTATTTAGGCTTCTCCACTTTGACTTTATTTTTAACTTTCTTGCTTTAAAAATGAAATATTTAGATTGAAACTGTATCACTCACTCAACATTTAGAGAAACTGCACAGTGCCTCATAGCACCAGCGCTGCACCTTGGCCATAGTATTTGTGGAAATGGGTACTAGGACAAAAAGAACACACTTTTGAACTCCCCTAATTCTTAATGGCCGTGGATAGTTGGATTCCGGTGGTACAAAGTCGTTAGTATGACATGGCACGAGACTCAACGAATTAAGATATACGTCCTCCATACTTCCTTTGGATCCAGACTTTATGTAGGCACAGGCTAAATTAAAAGTACCTCTATTTATTGGTTTGACCTTACAAATCATTGCATATTATTACACTCACGTGATACAAGTAACTAGTTTACTATGAAAGTTTGAGAAGCAACACACAGCAATATCTGGAAATAATAAAATGGATTTTTGTGTGGGTCGTGGCGGCACACAGCTGGTAAATACGAGGGTCACTCCAAAAGAAATGCGCACTATTTTTGTAAAAATACAGTTTTCATTCTGCATGTGTGAAAGTTTTACAGTGTGTAGATACGTCCTTCCCGCTTGTTTTCAAACTTTGTTCAACCTATTCTTGTAAGTGGCCTTGTCACAGCATGTCTTCGAGATGGCTGTTACACTTGACGTTCGTCAGAAGCAACGTGCTGTCATAGAATTCCTGTGCTGTGAAAACGAGTCAGTGGGAAACATCCACAAGAGGTTGAAAAAGGTGTATGGAGATGCTCTTGTCGATCGCAGTACAGTTAGTCGGTGGGCAAGCAGGTTACGTGATGAAAGCGGGCACAGCAATATTGAGGATTGTCCTCGCAGCGGCAGGCCTCGTACTGCACACACTCCAGACAACGTGCAGAGAGTTAACGAATTGGTGACTGCTGACTGACGCATCACAGTGAACTAATTGTCACGCTACTTTGGGATAGGGGAAGGAAGTGTTTGCAGAATACTCAAAGTGTTGGCGTTAAAAAAGGTTTGTGCCAGGTGGGTTCCCAAGATGTTGACAGTGGCTCACAAAGAAACAATAAAAACGGTATGCAGCGAACTTTTGAAACAGTACGAGAATGGTGGAGATGAATTTCTTGGAAGAATTGTGACAGGTGATGAAACATGGCTCCATCATTTTTCACCAGAGACGAAGAGGCAATCAATGGAGTGGCATCATGCAAATTCACCCAAGAAAAAAAAATTAAAAACCACGCCTTCTGCTGGAAAAGTTATGGCTACAGCGTTTTTCGATGCTGAAGGACTCTTGCTTGTGGACATCATGCTAAGTGGAACCACCATAAATTCTGATTGTGACGACACTGAAGAAACTTCAAGCTCGGCTGAGTCGTGTACGACCACATCGGCAAAAGCAGGATGTTTTGATGTTGCACGACAATGCACGGCCACATGTCAGTCAAAAAACCATGGAAGCGATCACAAAACTCGGATGGGCAACATTGAAACACCCGCCTTACAGTCCTGATCTGGCACCATGTGACTATCATCTCTTTGGGAAACTGAAAGACTCTCTTCGTGGAACAAGGTTTGAAGATGATGACTCCCTTGTGCACGCTGCCAAACAGTGGCTCCAACAGGTAGGTCTAGAATTTTACTGTGCGGGTATACAGGCGCTGGTTCCAGGATGACGTAAGGCAGCTGAGAGGGATGGAAATTATGTGGAGAAATTAAAATATTGTTCCTAAAGGATGTATCTACACACTGTAAACCTTTCAAACATGTAGAATAAAAGATGGATTTTTTTTAAAAAATAGTGTGCATTTCTTTTGGAGTGACGGGGAGTGACCCTCGTATTTTAAAAAGGCAGCACAAATAGACGTACAGCAGGACAAAGGTCTATCGTAGTGACACCTGTGAAGAGCATCATTGAATGACCCACGCCCTTTTAAGGGTAAAGAGGCATCCCTCTTGATTCTGACCCTTTTGAAAACAAAGCTTGTATAGCTGCACTGACGATGCTGCATATCGCTTAACGCTTTCTACTCGCACCCCTAAGTGGCATTACCAGTAGGGTTTTGGTTGGTTGGTTTGGGGAAGGAGACCAGACAGCGTGGTCATCGGTCACCAGTAGGGTTCATAAGCAAACAATATACTGCAATTGTTATGACTGTTTTACGTTCTTGTCTCTGTCACATAAGCTGTGAAACCTGCACTGCGTCGTATGTAGGAATTAGTGTTTACTGATTATTTTTTACAACGAATACTTCCAGAAGTAGTGTTAATGATGAAGAGCAGTGTTATAATTCGAAAAAAAGCGAGAAAAAAATTAAACAAATGGAATATTAAAAAGGGAGTAAAATCAAAGTTGCAAGGATACGTGGTGAAGGCTATGTGATTCATAGAGGGAAAAGTATTCCAGCAGAAAAGGTTAGCCGGCCGCTGTGGCGAGCGGTTCTAGGCGCTTCAGTCTGGAACCGCGCGATCGCTACGGTCGCAGGTTCGAAGAATCCTGCCTCGGGCATGGATGTGTGTGATGTCCTTAGGTTAGTTAGTTTAAGTAGTTTTAAGTTCTAGGGGACTGATGACCTCAGATGTTTAAGTCCCATAGTGCTCAGAGCCATTTTTTTTTTTTAGAAAAGGTTCCAATTAAGTACAGTACGACCAAAGACAGATTTTTCAGCGCTGTCTACTGATTAAGACCTACCTTTCTATGAAGACATTTTGGCCTATTGAGAACGACAGACAGGACAATGAGGGAATGGACAGTCAAACACTGTTTAGTGATTTCTATTAATTCATTAGTAGACGTTATTGCGAAATGAAGAGCTGTTATATCCAATCATATAATGTTGAAATGGCTACGTCTGTAAATAGTTCGCATGATGCCATGCTCAGAGTATACCATGCATGGCAAAAGGGCGCTATCCAAACTGGCTCTGAGGCAGCAGTGGTGCATCATGGGCCAGAGATGACGGGGTTGAATGGCAGCTGTGGACATGTGCGTGGCAGAACGGACGCGCAACTGTTGAGCAACTGATCACCAAGATGAACCGAAGGGTTACCAACTGTGTCGCCTCAACGACAGTTCAGCGAACGTAGCTGCGTACGGGCCTCCACAGCTGGCGCCTGCTTCATCCACTCACGCTGCCTGCTGTTCGTCAGTGATGAAGGCTTGAATTTGCACTCCCATACTGCAAGGGATGTTCATAGGGTGGCGACGGGTCGCCTATTCAGATGGCACATGCCCGTTGGCGTATATGGCGTGAAATGGCTGAAAGCAAGCACTCTGCAACAATCGTTGGAAGGGTCCAAGGCAAAGGAAGGACTGCTATGAACTGGAGAATACTTTCGTGGTATTCTCTGTACGATGTCGTGATTCTGGAACGCTCAGTGGATCTACAAAAGTATGCATCTATCCTCAGCGTCTACCCCAACAAGCAGTTTGCTTTTACCAGCAGCTAAATGCTACGTGTTACATAGCTCTCAGTGTATGCACAACATTTGAATAGCTCCAGAATGAGTTTACCATACTCCCCTGACGACCGCGCTACCCAGACTTAAGCCCAGTCGAGAGTTTGTGGGGCCACCTCAATCAGGCTGTTCGCACCATGCATCCTCAACCGAGAAACCCAGCACAGGTGTCGGTGCCACTGGAGCCAGCCCGGCTGCGCAACCCCGTCTGTGCCTTCCACACCCTCGTGGACTCTCCCTGGACGTCTTGCAGCAGTCCGCGCCGCAAATGGAGGTTATTCATCACTTGACAAGTGGTGACATTAATGTGACTGGACAGTGGAACGTTAGAAATTCAAACGCTTGCCTTACAATGACATTTGCATCACATAAAATAACGATGCTGATAAAGATGCACGCGACGTTTTTATACAATTTAAAGTTTTTCTCAGTTTCCCACAAATATGTGTCGATTGACCTAACCCCTGTTTAAAAATATGCGATTCAATTACGCTGCCATTAACTTTAGTAACTACTGTTCTGAGATTATAGTTGGTGCATGTGAACCGGGTTCCACAATCCCTCAAACCTCACTTTTATAAATATTTAACTAACCTATAATAATAGTTGTGGTATAGCGTGTTTTGCAAAAAAAAGAAAGACCTCAATAACCTATTTTCCCACTATACAGGTATGACAAATGAAGTTTCCAAAACCCATCTAATCACGAAGTACCGTTTCTAAAATCGGACTTATCCAGGCCGGTGTTTCTTTAACTGGATCATCTCTCAGCCATTACTTTATGATAATGTTCACGCAACTTCAGAACTGATAGGACGTCTCGTAATGTCTCACAACTAACTTGCACTCAATCGACTACTACTTTAATATTACACACTCCTACAGGCGTTTCTCTTTTACTTCATCATGAATTCAGTGCTACTAATGTAACGCCGTTGCGACTTGTAAAAGGAAAACACTAATTTACACAATCTAGTAAACACAATATCATAACAACTAAAATCACACATACAGCAACATAAAATAAATTCAAATTAAGTATGCAGTGATTAGTAATTTTCTTATTTATTTATTCTCATGTCGGAAACGTACTTTGTAAGTAGGCTGTTTAGGTTTTCTTATTGGTAACGTCACGCAGCGCTCTGTATGAAAATCACTGGCTGTGCTGTGTGCAGTCTGTGGCTAGTTTGCGTTGTTGTCTGCCATTGTAGTGATGGGCAGCTGGATGTTAACAGCGCGTAGCGTTGCGCAGTTGGAGGTGAGCCGCCAGCAGTGGTGGATGTGGGGAAGTGAGATGGCGGATTTTTGAGAATGGATAATCTGGAGGTGTGTCCATCAGAAACAGTACATTTGAAAGAATGGATGTCATGAACTGCTATATATATTATGACTATTAAGGTCTCTATTAAAATCCTTTATTTGCTAACTATGCCTATCAGTAGTTAGTGCCTTCCATAGTTTGAATCTTTTATTTAGCTGGCAGTAGTGGCGTTCGCTGTATTGCAGTAGTTCGAGTAACGAAGATTTTTGTGAGGTAAGTGATTTGTGAAAGGTATAGGTTAATGTTAGCCAGGGCCATTCTTTTGTAGGGATTATTGAAAGTCAGATTGCGTTGCGCTAAAAAAATATTGTGTGTCAGTTTAAGCACAGTCATGTATAATTTTTCTTAGGGGACGTTTCATATGTCGACTCTTAGGCGAGGATACCTCACTGGAATCTTCTGATTTTTTATTGTAGTTTGTGTAATTAGTGCAGCCTTTGTTTATTGCTAGCGCGTAATTGTAGAGAGAATTTCCTTTGTAGTTGTTGTTTTTCATTCTTGTATAGTAAAACAGTTGTGGCATGTATGTAGATTTGCACCAAGTATTTCGCAGCTGCGCTTGCAATTAACGAGATATTATTTTCAATGCTATGTTAATGTGTTTTCTTATTTTACTGTTCAAATTGTGGTTTTCTGTGTTGTCGTGTGAAATATTGTGACAATAATGGCGTGTGAAAAACGTAATACTAGGATCCAAAGTAGACTGAGAAATGACAGTGAAAACGAAAGCAGTGTGTTAGCGCCGCCGAGTAATGAATTAACTAATGTTTTTCTAAAAAAAAAAAAAAAAAGAAACAGACAATGACTCGCACCGCAGGCAGCCACTTGCGCCGGCTGGCTCAGAGAAAAATAACATAGACGCTAACCCTGAGAAAAATTCCAGTATTCTTTATCGACGTATACTGCATGACAATTGCGTTCAAGTTGATTTGCTGCGTACTGAGGAAAGGTAAAGGATTACACCACATTTCACACGTAAAACCGCTTATTGAGAGATAATCTGCTTTTTAACTTAGTCTTTGCCATAAAACTTTTCACATCACGTTACTAGTATTTTTGTCACACTTAGAAACTGTTAACAAGCAACTATGTTTTAAAGTTAACTATCCAGTCAAGAACCTAGGGAACTTATTTAGACAAGTAATTACAAATGCATTGTTATAGCGAACAGACGACACAGTGTTATTGAGGGTGTTCATTCTTGCTTGTTAGTTGCACGATCACGTAACGGCTATAAGGCTCACATACTTAGAACATATACCGGCACTACTAATGAGATTTTCATGCAACATTTTGGTTTACTTGAAAAGATATTCTGTATTTGAAGTACTTTCTGTGGGATTAAAGATGGCTTAGCATTTGGTTTCTTTGACAGCTACAGGATTATATCGCGACGCTACTAATGTGTGACACAATTTACATTGTTGCTTTTGCAGTGTATCTGTTTTTCTGAATTCTTCTGGAAAGTAAAACATGTTTTAGTAGTAACTTTTGTGGTATAGCTACAATGAGACAGCCTTTTCCATAGCACAACAATACGTTACAGCACAGTACTTTCTTCATCACGGCAATAAGCGTAATAAGTAAGATATCTATACGCAAAGCATTTCACTTTTGTTTATCATGAGGTAAGTACATTGACTTCTGCAGAACTTAGCTTTCGGAGGACGATAACTACGACACTTCCACAGAGATTATCTTACAACAAGACGCACAGTTTAGCGCTACAGTACACGTATTAGAGTGATTAGTTTTGTACTTAAAACATTTATTTTTAAAGATATTTGAATTGCAATGACACAAAGATTTTCCGTGATACATTTCATTCCATTGCTGTAATCTGTAACACCTGAGGGTATAATTACATTAATCCTCAGGGGGGTACACGCTTACTTTGTGTACCATGTGTTTGGCAAGCACAAGGAGCCCTAGCTAATATGGAATTTGCTTATACAACTTTACACATCGGTACCATATTTCTCTAACACATAAATTACACAGCTATCTGATCATTTAACTGGGAGAGACAAACATTTATTTTACTACATCAGTGACAGATGTTTACGTAATTACACAGTTGAATAACTTCACACTTATGAAACTGTATTTCGTCTGTACTTTGCGAACTGTTCATATTTTTTTGGAACCATTGTGATACTATGAGAGCTTTGAATGATGTATTTGGTAAGGGATCATGATTTTTGAAGTACATTTGAGGTAGATGACTTTATTGAAGGTCTTGAAAATTATTGAAAGAAGCTGCAACGATTCTGAGATGTGATGAATCTGTTATGATGTTACTATTGCCGGCCAATGTGGCCACGCGGTTAAAGGCGCTTCAGTCTGGAACCGCGCGACCGCTACGGTCGCAGGTTCGAGTCCTGCCTCGGGCCTGGATGTGTGTGATGTCCTTAGGTTAGTTAGGTTTAAGTAGTTCTAAGTTCTAGGGGACTGATGACCTCAGATGTTAAGTTCCATAGTGCTCAGAGCCATTTGAACCATTTGTTATTATTACGATGACAATGTGTATTATGCTGTTGAGGTATGTTTATGATCAATAAGCTGAGAATCGTACTTTAAGATTTATGAAATGTGTGTAAATGTGTGAATGTATCACAATGCAGGCGAAAATTTTGTGCACACTGTTATATTCATAGGATTTTGTTTCTACACATTTGCAACGCAAATTCTCGACCTGTGAAATTTTTTATATGAGACTGTCACTGTAGTGCAAACTGGTGTCGTAAATATTTCGGTAAGGAAGGTAGGTCACTGTAAGCACCCAGCTGCGTGACAGTCGCCTGGGAAAAAGCCAGCAGTGTGTGCCTTTCAGAGGCACAGGTAGGAAAACAAGGGAGGCCATTATCCTCGCTATTGACATTCCTTTGTTGAAAGCATCGCAAATACGACACGCTCAAACTTGAAAACATATGATTACACTGTGGAGCTCTTAATTTATGATATTTACTAAAATGCCTAATGAAATGATGAGAAACATTTTACATCTATTGTATTTCTAGTTGAGAGATTGCTCATTTTGTTTAATATCTGGGTTCCAGCTGTATTGCAGAATTAGTTTTATAAAATAAAATTAAGTGCATTTGCTAATGTGAACACTTTCTGCCAACAGATCTATTAAATAATAATTTTATGATCCATATTCTTCGAAAAAGGAGCACTTGGAATGGAAAGAACAATAAGAAGTGATTAATAACAGTAACTGCATACATAATTTTCTTTTCAACTACTTGGTAATTTTTTTGGTAGAGAAAGTTATCGTGATGCAACACTCTAGTGTTAAGATGTGACATAGGTATTAAACATGGCCATTTTTACTGTAATATTTTTTCTGCTTGAGCTATGTCATGTTTAGGTATAAGTTACTGCATTTGCTGCTGCTGTTTGCCAGGCATAGTGTTACTGAATTTGACTTTGTATTACTCTG
Source organism: Schistocerca serialis cubense (assembly GCF_023864345.2). Taxonomy (NCBI): domain Eukaryota; kingdom Metazoa; phylum Arthropoda; class Insecta; order Orthoptera; family Acrididae; genus Schistocerca; species Schistocerca serialis. Next base: position 234,525,400 of record NC_064647.1, on the reverse strand, counting down.
TTAAGCCAGTTTTACTATGGAGTTATTTTTCTTGTTTTCTGCACATTGCCTTATATTAGTTGTAATATTGCATTTGCTTGGCTAATTTATGCTGCTTGCTTTGCCAAATTGCATTTTTTATCATTCCTGTTTGTGTTAATTGTTTTGCACTGCTGCATTACCTTGTCCCTTAGTTTAGCATCCGAGCTCAGTAGATTTAAGTTAGCTTAAGATGGGGTAGGCTATATAAGAGAACGACTGGTGATGGATGGAAAGAAATGCATTGAGAAGCTATAAGAAAATGGTTTGGCCAAAAAAGTATTTGAAAGAGGATATGAACAAAAAAAGTAGGGTTTAGGGACAACAGGTTTAGGTAGGATTTTCTTGGAAATAAATGATGAGGTAAGATAATGGAAAATAAATAATGAGGTAAGAAATATGTGAACATATAAATACAGAAAGCAAGCTTGGATTGGATTTTTTGGTGGAAACAAATGTTGAAATAAGACGAAAGATCTATGGAATGAAGTTTTGGGTTGGACTGCAGTACCAAATGTTACCCTGAAAACGAACCCTGTCTTTCCTTTTGTATTATTCCGCTATGTGTTTATGTATCCTTATGTATTTGTCTTTTTCATTTCTTTATATGTTTAGCTAATAAGATTTATGTTGTAGAATTTTTCAAATACTATGTTATTTTCTTTGTAAAGATGTTTAGACATTATTTATTCTGTTCTGTTTTAATGCTCATGTGTGAAATTAATGTTTCGAAAACTATTCTCATTATTTTATATATTCACTTATGTCACAATTCCTGTAACACTGATGTATCTGTTTATTTCTGTTCTTTTGTAAAGTCTGTACTACTACAAATTTATCCGTATTGTTATGTTCTTTAATAATGTATTTGGTACCTTTGTTATTGTATTCTCATGTTATAAAAGTGTAATTGACACCAGTTCATCAAATTTCTGATGGTCATAGTATATGCAAAATATGTGAGAAGTTGGGACTGTTAGTGTTTGGACGTGTGTTAATAATTCAGCAAGGGACTGGATAACAGCATTGCTGGTTCCAAGGACATGTCAAAAAAAAATTTTGTGAGTGCACAGGTGGTGGTTCATGGACTTGCTATATTCTTCGCAAGACTCTTCGATGGTGATTGTGCACCTGCACAGTTGCAACAGATGGCTGCTAGCCGTGTCTACAAGGACTACAGTGGGTCTGCATCTTTGATGGCCCACCAATACCATTATTTCTACCAGGACTACAGTGGGTCTGCTCTGTGATGACCTACCTACCAATATTCTTCAAAACTTCGACTGACTCTGCTGTGGGTTTGCTCTGTTGTGGCCCATTACCTGCCTGCATGTCAAGAGTCAGCACTGTCTTTCCATTGGAAGGACAACACTACTTCTTCGAGACTCCATGGAAATCCACTACTTTCGTGTGCATTTTCTTTTACTGCTCAGACTTTGAGAAAAACACTGCAATTTTACTGTGATGAAAAATCAGGACTGTTTTTATGGACTGTGAGAAAATTTTAGCTTTTGACCAACATTGTATCAATAAGTGTGTGCGTTTGATTTCTTTGTTATTGTAATTGTGAAAAAATTTTAACAAATATGTATTGGCCAGTGCCCAAAACAATTTGTAAAATTTTTTTTGTGGGTAGCATTGGGGCTATGTAAGTAGGCTGTTTAGGTTTTCTTATTGGTAACGCCACGTAGCGCTCTGTATGAAAATCACTGGCTGTGCTGTGTGCAGTCTGTGGCTAGTTTGCATTGTTGTCTGTCATTGTAGTGTTGGGCAGCTGGATGTTAACAGCGCGTAGCGTTGCGCAGTTGGAGGTGAGCCGCCAGCAGTGGTAGATGTGGGGAAGTGAGATGGCGGATTTTTGAGAATGGATAATCTGGAGGTGTGTCCATCAGAAACAGTACATTTGAAAGAATGGATGTCATGAACTGCTATATATATTATGACTATTAAGGCAAATACATTGTTTGTTCTCTATTAAAATCTTTCATTTGCTAACTATGCCTATCAGTAGTTAGTGCCTTCCATAGTTTGAATCTTTTATTTAGCTGGCAGTAGAGACGTTCGCTGTATTGCAGTAGTTCGAGTAACGAAGATTTTTGTGAGGTAAGTGATTTGTGAAAGGTATAGGTTAATGTTAGTCAGGGCCATTCTTTTGCAGGGATTATTGAAAGTCAGATTGCGTTGCGCTAAAAAAATATTGTGTGTCAGTTTAAGCACAGTCATGTATAATTTTTCTAAGGTGATGTTTCATAACTTATTATAGACAGTTGTGACTATATTACCTCTGCCCAAAACTTGATCTTTTCTGAGGCATTTTCTGTTCATTGATGAAGTTCATCTTCTGTGCGGGAGGCTGGACGCAATCGGCACTGAAGCATATGATCAACAGCTTGATCTTCTCCATAGTCACACTGAATATCATATTGATCCGTGTAGATTCATATTGCCAAATTAACCTTTGATTTGCCAACTCCAGGTCCCAGTCTCTCCAGGGACTTTTAGGTCATCTATTTCTCACCATAGCCAGGAGGTAGCCTTTCTGAGGAGGGATAGGCGAGGGAGGGGGAGTCTCCTTCAACAGGCCGTGGTGTTATTCCTGCGAGGCAGTAAAGCAATTCAACGAAAGCGGATTTCAAGCAACCTGTCATGGTTCTGCAGGTGTCATTGAGAGTAATGTCCACCTGTTTGACAAGTGTCGATTTATATCAAACAGGACATGCATATTCAGCTCCAGAATAACATAATGCCGTTGCAGAGGTTCCAGTCCAGCCACTTCCCACAGAGGAGAGTTCCTGGTGGAAACTTTTCAGATTCGTGCAGTGTTTCTTGAAAGTAAGAGATCTATCAAAGATGACTCCTAGATATTTTGGAGTCTCACATTGTTCCAGTTCGAAAACTGACTATACTATCTTTAATTTGCGCCTAGCTTCCCTGTTTCAGCGTTCACTCTGTTCCATAGTGGCTTGAGGTACGGGTTATTTGTCCTAACTATTACTATGTACAGTTGCCTTATGCATCTGATGAGCAGTAATACATCGGGAGGAGGATATGGTTTCCAGTGGTCGATGGTCTCGGTGGGGATGGCTGCCTCTATTGCAGTTTTGCTAGTGTCCACAATCCTTTCGTTTATTGGGTCTAGCTCCGAATCGTTATTGACAGTCAGTGGTGCCAATAGTTAGTCGTTTATGGTCTCTTCGTAATCAGTCCGTGAACAGCGTAGTGTTGGAAAGAACAAACTCTCGAGTTTTTCGTGGTTCCCGCACTGTGCGCCCACTTCATTTCTGGAAAAAATTATGTCGGGACAACAGAAAGCGTTTTGTATTCTACGTTTAGCGAAGTGCGACTCAGTAATAATTGTTCAGCGCGGCTTTCATACTAGATATGGTGTGGATCCTCCTACAGCACGGAGCATCCGACGATGGCATGAAAAATTTCGGGAAACAGGTTGTCTGTGCAAAGGCAAATCGCCGGGTCGTCCCCGAATGTCTGACACAGAGGTCGAACGCATCCGCCATAGTTTCACAAGCAGTCGGCAGAATTCCGTTTGCTGTGCAGCTCGACAGCTCAACATTCCGCCGATGTCCGTCTGGCGTGTGTTGCGTCGACGTTTACACACGAAACCATACAAAATTCAGCTGCTGGAAGCTCTTCGCGAAGGTGACAACAACGTGTGCAGTTCTGTAATTTCGTTCTTGGCAAGATGGAGGGTGACAGTTTTCTTCCACGCTTAATGTTCAGTGACGAGACAACATTCCATTTAAATGGAAAGGTGAACCCTCATAATGTGAGGACGTGGGGTACGGAACAACCACACGAAGTTGTACAACATGAGAGTGACGTGTTTTGTGCAGTTTCACGGGAAAATATGTATGGTCCATTTTTCTTTTGAAATATAGTTGTATTCCAGAATGAAATTTTCACTCTTCAGCGCAGTGTGCGCTGATGTGAAACTTCCTGGCAGATTACAACTGTGTGCCGGACCGAGACTCGAACTCGGGACCTTTGCCTTTCGTGGGCAAGTGCTCTGCCATCTGACCTACCGAAGTACGACTCACGACCAGACCTCACATCTTTACTTCCGCCAGTACCTCCTCTCCCACCTTCCAAACTTCACAGAAGCTCTCCTGAACCTTTCTTTTATTTCCATCGTTGCATCTTCGATGTACAGATTGAACAATCAGACTACATCCCTATCTCACACTCTTTTTCATTCGAGCGCTTCGTTCCTATTCATCCACTCTTATTATTCCCTCTTGGCGCTTGTACATGTTGTACATTACCCGTCTCTCCCTATAGACTACCCCTATTTTTCTCTGAATTTCGAACATCGCCGGCCAGTGTGGTCGAGCGCTTCTAGGCGCTTCAGTTTGGAACTGCGTGACCGCGACGGTCGCAGGTTCGAATCCTGCCTCGGGCATGGATGTATGTGATGTCCTTAGGTTAGTTAGGTTTAAGTAGTTCTAAGTTCTAGGGGACTGATGACCACAGATGTTAAGTCCCATATTGCTCAGAGCTATATGAACCATTTTTTCGAACATCTGGCATCATTTGAACTGTCTAACACTTTTTCCAGGTCGACAGATCCTACGAACATCTCTTGATTTTTCTTTATCCTTTTTTCCATTATCAACCGCAACGTCAGAATTGCCTCTCTGGTGCTTATATCTTTCCTAAAGCCAAACTGATCGTACCTAACACGTCCTCAATTTCCTTTTTCATTCTTCTGTATGTTATTCTTGTCAGTAACTTGGATACCAGATCTCTTAAACTGCTTGTGCAATAGTTCTCGCACTTACGCATCTGCATTTGTTATCTTCGGAATTGTGTGGATGACATTTTTCTGAAAGCCAGATGGTATATCACCAAACTCATACATTCTACACACCAACGTGAGTAGTCGTTTTGTTGCCACTTCTCCCCAATTATTTCAGAAATTGTGATGGAATGTTATCGTTCCCTTCTGCCTTATTTGATCTTATGTTAACCAAAGCTCTCTTTAATTCTGATTCTAATATTGGATCCCCTATCCCTTCTAAATCGACTGCTGTTTCTTCTTCTATCACATCAGACAAATCTTCCCCGTCTCTCCTCTGCATTTAACAATGGAATTCCCATTGCACTCTTAATGTTACCACCCTTGCTTTTAATTTCACCGAAGGTTGTTATGGCTTTCCTATAAGCTGAGATTGTTCTTCCAACAATAATTTCTTTTTAGATTTCTCCATATTTTTCACGCAGCCATTTAATCTCAGGTTCCCTGCACTACCTATTTGTTTCATTCCTCAGCGACTTGTATTTCTGTATTCCTGAATTTCCCTGACCATTTTTGTACTCTCTTCTTTCATCGATCAGCTAAAAAATTTGTTCTGTTGCCCATGGTTTCTTCACCCTTACCTTCTTTGTACCTATGTTTTTCTTTCTAACCTCTGTGATTGCCCATTTTAGAAATGTCCATTCCTATTCAACTGTACTGCCTGGTGAGCTATTCCTTATTGCTGTCTCTATAGCCTTAGAGAACTTCTGACGTATCTGGTTATTCCTTAATACTTCCGTTTCCCACTTCTTTGCATATAGATTCTTCCTGACCAATCTCCTAAGCTTCAGCCTATCCTTCATCGCTACTAAATTCTGATCTGAGTCTGTATCTGCTCTTGGATACACCTTACAGTCCAGTGTCTGATTTCGGAATCTGTGTCTGGCCATGATGTAATCTAACCGAAATCTTCCAATATCACCCGACCTTTTCCAAGTATACTTCCTCCTATTGTGATTCTTGAACAGAGTATTCGCTATTACTAGCTGAAATTTATTACAGAACTCAATTAGTCTCTCTCCTCTCTTGTCCCGGGCCCATAATCTCCTGTGACTATTTCTTCTTCTTCTTCCCCGACAATTGCATTCCAGTCCCCAATGACTATTAGATGTTCATCTCCCCTTACGTAGTGTATTACCCTTTCAGTATCCTCATATACTTTATCTCTTTATCATCAGCTTGCGACGTCGGCATGTATACCTGAAATACCATTGTCGGTGTTGGTTTGCTGTCGATTCTGATAAGAACAACCCTATCACTGAACTGTTCACAGTAATAAACTTTCTGCCCTACCTTCCTATTCATAACGAATCCTACTACCATTATACCATTTTCTGCTGCTGTTGATATTACCCTATACTCCTCTGACCAGAAATTCTTGTGTTCCTTCCATTTCACTTCACTGACAGCTACTATATCCAGATTGAGCCTCTGCATTTTCCTTTTCAGGTTTTATAGCTTTCCTACCACGTTCAAGCTTCTGACATTCCATGCTCCGACTCATAGAACGTTATCCTTTCGTTGTTTATTCAATCTTTTTTCCCACGGTCACCTCCCCCTTAGCAGTCCCCTGCCGGAGATCCGATTGGGGGACTATTAAGGAATCTTTTGCCAATAGAGAGATCATTATGACACTTTTTCAGTTACAGGCCACATGTTCTGTGGATACACCTTATGTGTCTTCAATGCAGTGGTTTCCATTACCTTCTGCATCCTCATGTCGTTGAACGTTGCTGATTCTTCCGCCTTTACGGGCAGTTTTCCCACCCCTAGGAGAAGAGAGTGCCCTGAACCTCTATCCAGTCCTCCGCACTCTTTGACAAGGCCGTTGGCAGAATGAGGGTAACTTCTTATGCCAGAAGTCTTCGGCCGCCAATGCTAATTGTGAATCCAAATTTAAGTGGTGGCAGGTTTCAAATACAGGACCGAGGACGTTTCAATTATTAATCAAATAGCTAACCCTCCCCTTTTTTTTTATATCGTAGCGGACGTCACATGACATCTGTGGAAGTTCGTTATTGATCCTTTCACAAAGTTTTTTTATTACAGAGACCGTCCAGCTCACTGACTGAACGCGCTGAGCTACCGTGCCGGCAAAGCCCTAGACCACAAATGCTCCGTGTGTAATTGAATTGGATGGGGAGACGGGTTTCTTGTGTCGCGGGAGATTTATTTATTTATTTTTTTTTATTTTTTTTATTTTTTATTTTTTTTTTTTTTGCGTATATTGCAGCTCCGCCCCTACCGTCTGGTCGTAATCCCTGTTCAGGCTGATGTTGTGTGACGGTTAGGCTCGTCTATGCCCACGATGTCTATGTCGTGTCCAGTTATGATGTCATTTAGCAAATGTTTTCTATTCCTGACGCCTCCTGCATTTACAGCCATCGACACTGAGGTGTGCCAGTTTGGGTGTGCTTCCATGGTGGGCCTTGTTTGGGGAGGCAGGGGGAGGTGTGGCTTGGTCGGGAGCTTTAAATGTCTGTGTCCAGGAGCGTCGTGTTACAATAGGAGTCACTTGTTGGCCAATCGTATTCTGCATTTAGTCCTTGTCGAAGAATCATTAGGCCACTTGTCTGAGCATGTGAATTACTTCGTTTTTGCGCCGTTGGAAGAGGTTAGTCGGGGCGAAGGTGATGGCTTTGAGGAAGCCACTGATATTTAGGACTTCGCCTTGTGATGAGCAGGTGTCAGCCAGTTGAAGTGGGATCAATACGAAGTGAAATCCGGCTTTAGAATTACTAAAGAACCTCGTACAACAAGGGGTGTAATTAACGGGATCGAATCTCTTACGGAGCACCAGGCAGCAGCCGCCTCTTCGGGAGACCACTGCAGCGTTCACGTACAACAGAGTGAAGAACGCCACCCACCTGATACCTCAGGCACCACTCGTCCCAGGAGCAGACACTGTACGGAACCATAGACGAAAGATTGCTGCTGTGTGCAGGGGCAGATTATGCAACTGCCACAGCACCCTAATTCGGCAGGTAGCGCACTTTCTAGGGGAGTACAGAACCGAAAGTGGCAGGAGAGAGACAGTGGCGCGGTGGATAGCCGAGAAACGCATGGGACACGGCCAGCTTGTCGACGAGTCGCAGATGGACTGTGGGACAACGGCTGCCATGAATTTCTTGATGCAATAATTTACCAACAGCCGTATGTATTGTAGAAATTTATTTTATCAACTTCTTATGTGCTACCAGTTTCGGCGTTACATTGATGCCATCTTCAGGTCCCACACGTCATACTCGTAATATCGATGTTTGCAAACCGCCCCAGTCGGATTCGCCTGGACACCAAGAGCTGTTGCGTAGCGATTTTAGATTTGGTTCACGGATCCAGTTATATGGCTCCTTCCGTGTATAGCGACTTTACTACTGTGACGTGTGGGACCTGAAGATGGCATCAATTTTGTAATGCCGAAACTGGTAGCACATAAGAAGTTCATAAAATAAATTGCTACAATACATACGGCTGTTTGTAAATTATTGCATCAAGAAATTCGAAATATTTTGTTGGGAAGATGCAGACCACCGGCAGTACGCCCGATTTTACAAGATGGATCAGAAGTTAGTAATATGGAATGAAAATAATTTTGTATCTTGATTGTATTATGAGCTCTTAATTTTCTTTACTAGATTCTGACTCTTATTGACCGTGCAGTTATTTTCAAATCTGACGACTTAAATTTATCGTGATGAAATTTTCTCTAATCATGATAAACTCTAAAACTTCCTGGCAGATTAAAACTGTGTGCCGGACCGAGACTCGAACTCGGGACCTTCGCCTTTCGCGGGCAAGTGCTCTACCATCTGAGCTACCCAAGCACGACTCACGCCCCGTCCTCACAGCTTTACTTCTGCCAGTACCTCGTCTCCTATCTTCCAAACTTTACAGAAGCTCTCCTGCGAACCTTGCATAACTAGCACTCCTGAAAGAAAGGATATAGCGGAGACATGGCTTAGGCACAGCCTAGGGGATGTTTCCAGCATGATGAGCACTCTTCACACTACAGGGTGTATTAAAAAGAATCATCCTATTTAAAAAAAATCGTACCTGTTATGTTATTTGAGATCTGTGCGTGAACAGCGTAGTGTTGGAAAGAACAAACTCTCGAGATTTTCGTGGTTCCCGCACTGTGCGCCCACTTCATTTCTAGAAAAAATTATGTCGGGACAACAGAAAGCGTTTTGTATTCTACGTTTAGCGAAGTGCGACTCAGTAATAATTGTTCAGCGCGACTTTCATACTAGATATGGTGTGGATCCTCCTACAGCACGGAGCATCCGACGATGGCATGAAAAATTTCGGGAAACAGGTTGTCTGTGTAAAGGCAAATCGCCGGGTCGTCACCGAATGTCTGACACAGAAGTCGAACGCATCCGCCATAGTTTCACAAACAATCGGCAGAATTCCGTTCGCTGTGCAGCTCGACAGCTCAACATTCCGCCGATGTCCGTCTGGCGTGTGTTGCGTCGACGTTTACACACGAAACCGTACAAAATTCAGCTGCTGGAAGCTCTTCGTGAAGGTGACAACAACGTGTGCAGTTCTGTAATTTCGTTCTTGGCAAGATGGAGGGTGACAGTTTTCTTCCACGCTTAATGTTCAGTGACGAGACAACATTCCATTTAAATGGAAAGGCGAACCCTCATAATGTGAGGACGTGGGGTACAGAACAACCACACGAAGTTGTACGACATGAGAGTGAGGTGTTTTGTGCAGTTTCACGGGAAAATATGTATGGTCCATTTTTCTTTGCCGAGAACACCGTTACAGGAAGCACACATCTCGATATGCTTAAGAACTTTCTTTTCCCACAGTTGGAGACGGTTTCGAACGACTCCAATTACCAACAGTATGGGGCACCGCCACACTGGCATCTGAAAGTGCTGGAATTTTTAAATCAAAGGATTACTGAACGATGGATCGGTCGCTCTGGACCAAATGATTCAGCCTTACATTCCTGGCCTCCAAGGTCACCGGACCTGACTATATGTGATTATTTCTAGCGGGCGTTTATAAAAGACTCTGTTTACGTGCCTCCGTTACCGACAACAGTGAATGAACTGAGATATTGCATAACAGCAACAGTGGAAGCTGTAACTCAAGACATGCTCACTGCAGTGTGGAACAATCTGAATACCGCATTGACATATGCAGTGCTTCTCAAGGGGCCATATTGAACACCTATGAAAAGGTATGAAAAAAAAACTTTTTGAGTTTCTCGTTCATCAAAAAACAAAATTCATTGTATGTTTATTAATTTCAGAACTATAGACCTCCCAAATCGGATGATTTTTTTATAAACACCCTGTAATTACGATTGGAAGAACTAGGTGATGTAATTTGTGTACCTTGAACTGTGAGAACGGCCGGAGTGGCCGTGAGGTTCTAGGCGCTACAGTCTGGAACCGCGAGACCGCTACGGTCGCAGGTTCGAATCCTGCCTCGGGCATGAAAGTGTGTGTTGTCCTTAGCTTAGTTAGGTTTAAGTAGTTTTAAGTTCTAGGGGGCTGATGACCTCGGAAGTTGAGTCCCATAGTGCTCAGAGCCATTTGAACCATTTTTTTTTGAACTGTGAGCGCAATTTGTGGTCTGTGGATTCATATTAATTAGGTATCTTTTATGGAACGGTCCGTGCGTCACCAACAGCAGATCTAATTTCTTTCTGCAATGCAGCGATTGTATCTTCGCTCAGTTCTGAAACACCGCGTTCCTCGAAAAAACTTTAAAGTATTTGTTAGGTATTCGTGCTTACTGGCAGTAACTAAAGAATTACCCTTATCTGATTTCAATGTGTGGGACTCATTTTCTTTAAGTTTGGTACGTTTATAATCAATTTTTGTGATTTTTAAATGAACATGTTAATTAAATTTTTGTTATCAATGTTGCATATGTCATTGGCTATCCTTATTTGACAGTAATTTTCCATTTTAATAGTCTCTAAACCAATCTTAAGATCTACAATCGCATTTTCAACCACATTTTGGCCTGACACGATTGAAATTACATTGTATTTTAGCCCTTCTTTTAAAATGGATGTTTGTTCCTGGATGAAGTCTGCTTCAATCTTATTTAAAATTGTATTAAAAATTTATGCTCTGACTTCTGAAAGATAATGGTCTCGAAAGGTTTTTTCACAGGTAAAATACACTGAAGCTTAATCGGTTTCTTCTCATGCCTACTGTAACTAAGATTTTTTACTGTTATCTAATCTGTCGTTAATAAAACACCAAAAGATATCAGTCCGATAATTAAATGCACAAGAAATTTTTTTAAGTTCTAAGTAAAAATAGTAAGGTTCTTCATGGACACGACTAATGACTGAAGTAGTGCTGGAGGAAATTGACATCATGAATCCTGCATGGCTGTCCATAAATCCATAAGACTACAAGGGGACGGAGATCTCTTCGGAACAGCACATTGCAAGGCATCCCAGATACGCTCAATAATGTTCATGTCTGGGGAGTTTGGTGGCCAGCGGAAATGTTTAAACTCAGAAGAGTGTTCCTGAGGCCACCTATAGCAATTCTGGACGTGCGGGGTGTCGCAGTGACCTTCTGAAATTGTCCAAGTCCGTCGGAATGCACAATGAACATGATCGACGGGATGCTCACGTACGTGTCACCTGTCAGAGTTGTATCTACACCTGTCGGGTCCCATATCATTCCAACTGCGCGCGCTCCACATCATTACAGAGCTTCCACCAGCGTGAACGGTTCCCTGCTGACAAGCGGGGTCCTTGGACTCATGAGGTCGTCTCCATACCTTACACGTCCATACGCTCGGTACAATTTGAAAAGAGACGTGCAAAACCAGGCAACATGTTTCCAGCCATCAACAGTTGAATGTCGGCGTTGACGGGCCCTGGCGAGGAGTTACGTTTTGTGTCGTGCAGTTATCAAGGGTACACGAGTGGGCCTTGGGCTCTGAAAGCCCATATATCTACATCTACATCCATACTCCGCAAGCCACCTGACGGTGTGTGGCGGAGGGTACCATAAGTACCACTATCGGTTCTCCCTTCTATTCCAGTCTCGTATTGTTTGTGGAAAGAAGGATTGTCGGTATGCCTCTGTGTGGGTTCTAATCTCTCTGATTTTATCCTCTTCGCGAGATATACGTAGGAGGGAGCAATATACTGCTTGATTCCTCGGTGAAGGTATGTTCTCGAAACTTCAACAAAAGCCCGTACCGAGCTACTGAGCGTCTCTCCTGCAGAGTCTTCCGCTGGAGGTTATCTGTCATCTCCGTAACGCTTTCGCGATTACTAAATCATCCTGTAACGAAGTGCGCTGCTCTCCGTTGGATCTTCTCTATCTCTTCTATCAACCCTATCTGGTACGGATCCCACACTGCTGAGCAGTATTCAAGCAGTAGGCGAACAAGCGTACTGTAACCTACTTCCCTTGTTTTCGGATTGCATTTCCTTAGGATTCTTCCAATGAATCTCAGTCTGGCATCTGCTTTACCGACGATCAACTAGATATGATTATTCCATTTTAAATCACTCCTAATGCGTATTCCCAGATAATTTATGGAATTAACTGCTTCCAGTTGCTGACCTGCTATATTGTAGCTAAATGATAAGGGATCTTTCTTTCTATGTATTCTCAGCACATTACACTTGCCTACATTGAGATTCAATTGCAATTCCCTGCACCATGCGTCATTTCTTTGCAGGTCCTCCTGCATTTCAGGACAATTTTCCGTTGTTACAACCTCTCGATATACTACAGCATCATCCGCAAAAAGCCTCAGTGAACTTCCGATGTTATCCACAAGATCATTTATATATACGAGGTGCGGCTAGAAAAAAACCGGACTGATGCTGGAAAAAACATTTATTTACAATTATTTACAATTTCATGTTATCTCCTTCAATTTACTCTCCTCCTCGACCTCTACACCGCTCCATACGAATTTTCCACTGTTCATAGGAATGCTGCAGATCATTTTCGGTAAGTCCATACATTACTTCCGTCGCTTTTTCTTTTACTGCTTCAACAGTCTCAAATCTAGTTCCTTTCAAAGCTGACTTGACTTTAGGGAAAAGAAAATAGTCTTAGGGGGCCAAATCAGGTGAGTAGGGTGGATGATCTAAGATGGGAATGTTGTGTTTTGCCAAAAACGTCTTCACTGACAACGCACTGTGAGCTGTGGCTTTGTCTTGGTGAAGGATCCATGACTTTTTTCTCCACAAATCGTTCCGTTTTTTCCGTACTCGCTCACGTAGGGTAGCCAGGACGCTAATGTAGTAATGCTGATTCACTGTTTGTCCCTCTGGTACCCAATCAATGTGCACAATCCCTTTGATGTCAAAAAAAAAAACAATCATCATTGCCTTGAATTTCGATTTTGACATTCGTGCTTTTTTTTGTCGTGGAGAACCAGGAGTTTTCCAATGCATCGATTGGCGTTTAGTTTCGGGATCGTAAGTAAAAAACCACGATTCATCGCAAGTAATAACATTTTGTGAGAAGGTGGGATCACTTTCAATGCTTTCCAGGATGTCAGAACAAATCATTCTTCGGCGTTCCTTCTGTTCAATTGTGAGACACTTTGGAACCATTTTTGAACACACTTTGTTCATGTTGAAACTTTCATGAAGAATCTGCCTAACACTTTCCTTGTCAACTCCTGTTAACTCAGACACTGCTCTGATTGTTAAACGGCGATCTTGTCGAACAAGTTTACCGATTTTTTCAATGTTTGCATCAGTTTTTGCTGACAATGGTCTGCCAGTGCGAGTGTCATCACTGGTGTCTTCGCGGCCATCTTTAAACCGTTTAAACCACTCAAACACTTGTGTTCGCAATAAACAATCATCGCCGTACACTTGTTGTAACATTACAAACGTTTCACTTGCATATTTTCCTAGTTTGAAACAAAATTTGATGTTAAAACGCTGTTCTTTCTGTACACTCAACATTTTCCGACGCACAGACAAAACGTCAACTACTTAAAACAGACGCCACGGGCAGACTGAGTGCAGGAGGTAGATGAAACTCGAGCAGTAGGCGGAGCGAGAGTCACGTGACAGGCCACGCGACTTTCAGCCTTGTTGCATTCGTTTTATTGTTTCACCAGTACTAGTCCGGTTTTTTTCTAGCCACACCTCGTATTGTGAATAGCGACGGTCCTACGACACTCCCCTGCGGCACACCTGAAATCACTCTTACTTCGGAAGACTCCTCTCCATTCAGAATGACATGCTGCACTCTGTTATCTAGGAACTCTTCAATCCAATCACACAATTGGTCTGATAGTCCATATGCTCTTACTTTGTTCATTAAACGACTGTGGGGAACTGTATCGAACGCCTTGCGGAAGTCAAGAAACACGGCATCTACCTGTGAACCCGTGTCTATGGCCCTCTGAGTCTCGTGGACGAATAGCGCGAGCTGGGTTTCACACGATCGTCTTTTTCGAAACCCATGCTCATTCCTACAGAGTAGATTTCTAGTCTCCAGAAAAGTCATTATACTCGAACATAATACGTGTTCCAAAATTCTACAACTGATCGACGTTAGAGATATAGGTCTATAGTTCTGCACATCTGTTCGACGTCCCTTCTTGAAAGGGGATGACCTGTGCCCTTTTCCAATCCTTTGGAACGCTACGCTCTTCTAGAGACCTACGGTACACCGCTGCAAGAAGGGGGGCAAGTTCCTTCGCGTACTCTGTGTAAAATAGAACTGGTATCCCATCAGGTCCAGCGGCCTTTCCTCTTTTGAGCGATTTTAATTGTTTCTCTATCCCTCTGTCGTCTATTTCGATATCTACTATTTTGTCATCTGTGCGACAATCTAGAGAAGGAACTACAATTGAGTCTTCCTCTGTGAAACAGCTTTGGAAAAAGACATTTAGTATTTCGGCCTTTAGTCTGTCATCCTCTGTTTCAGTACCATTTTGGTCACAGAGTGTTTCGTTGAATGGTTTGGACACTGACACTTGTTGATGGCCCAGCATAGAAATCTGCACCAATCTGCTGAAGGCTTGCACATCTGTCACGTTGCACGATTCACTTTATTCGTCGTTGGCCACGTTCTTGCAGGATCTTCTCCGGTTCAGCGATGTCGGAGATTTTATGTTTCACCCGATTCCTGATATTGACGGTTCACTCGTGAAATGGTCGTACGGGAAAATCCCCACTTCATCGCTACCTCGGAGATGCGGTGTCCCAGCGCTCGTGCACCGACTATAGCACCACGTTCAAATTCAATTAAATCTCAATAACCTATTGTAGGAGCAATAACCGATGTAACAACTGTGCCACTGAGATGTTGTCTTATATAGGCCCTGCCGACCACAGCGCCGTATTCTGCCTGTTTACATATCTCTGTATTTGAATACGCATGCCTATATCAGTTTCTCTGGCGCTTCCGCGTATGTCGTACGACAGTTGTGAATTCACTATCCTTAAGAAAGGTGCTAAATTTTCTCAGAATATGAGCCCGCCCAGTTAGCCGCCGAGGGGGGACGCGTGCCGGTCCCCGTCAGGAACCCGCCGGCAGATTAGTGTCAAGGTCTGGTGGGCCGCACCGCACAATAACCCTTGGTTCGGTGTGGGGCGGCGGTGGGGTGGGTGGACTGCTGTGGCCCGTTGTGGGGTTGTGAACCACTGAGGGCTACGGCGGGACGAAGCCTCTCCATCTTTTCTAGGTCCCCAATTCAGTACATACATACACACATATATATATTCACAGACTATGAAAATCATAGTACTTCGGTAGACTTTTTAAAAAACTGACTTTTTTATTGCGTAGCACTTCATATAGCTTCTTAACTTTTCCTGTAGATATTTGACGTGACAGAGCCAACAAGTATACCACAGTAAGTGCAATTTCTTTCTGCAGCTTATGCCTACTTTGTTAAGTTTACTCTTATTTACATCGTATGTCTTCAGAGCCACTCGCTTTTATCTTTTGGAAACAGTCACAGTTGAAATGCACTACAGTGGTTGCAATAGCACGTCGCCTATTGAAGGGAGGAAAATATTTGTTGTCGATACTATTCCACAGACCTAGCTTTGGACCTTAAGAAAATATGCCTATAGGTTTCTGACTGACTAATGACAGTTTTTCAAAACATGCATTTTGTTATAGCGGGGCCAAGGTAGCCCCTGGGGGCCGGCAACCCACATAACAGCACAGAGGACGAGGTTGTCTATCCGCAAAGGCGTACCCAAAAAACAGCGTAGTAAACACCGACTATTTACACACTAGATAATGGAAACAGACATTCCGAGCACTACTTCCTGCAGGGGGAGCTCGAGCCACGGCCTGCAGGAAGTATCACTACGCCGAAATCTGATTGGCTGGAGACATCTATTTAGGGGCTACAACCAGGCTCGAAGTTCAGTTCCCACCGGATGCCGACCTCGTGTAATGCTACCGTCGAAGATTACGTCTTGTTCTCGGAATTGGACTGTTACTAGTGTGTGTCAGTGTGTTACCACGAAACTTTGTGCAAAATAAAAAGTGAACTTTTGTTTGCCTCAATTAGGAGAGGTTTTTTTTTTTTGGTTATTGTTACCTTTCGTTTGTATGCTCAGTCATCAACCTTGTGAACTTACATCAATAAAAGTTGTGTTTTGAAAAACTGCGAATTGTCAGTCACAACAGACTTCTTACGAAGTCAACTTTTCACTGAAACATAATTTTCCTGTATATGTGGGAACCGCAAATACACTCCTGGAAATTGAAATAAGAACACCGTGAATTCATTGTCCCAGGAAGGGGAAACATTATTGACACATTCCTGGGGTCAGATACATCACATGATCACACTGACAGAACCACAGGCACATAGACACAGGCAACAGAGCATGCACAATGTCGGCACTAGTACAGTGTATATCCACCTTTCGCAGCAATACAGGCTGCTATTCTCCCATGGAGACGATCGTAGAGATGCTGGATGTAGTCCATGTAGTCCCGTGGAACGGCTTGCCATGCCATTTCCACCTGGCGCCTCAGTTGGACCAGCGTTCGTGCTGGACGTGCAGACCGCGTGAGACGACGCTTCATCCAGTCCCGAACATGCTCAAGGGGGACAGATCCGGAGATCTTGCTGGCCAGGGTAGTTGACTTACACCTTCTAGAGCACGTTGGGTGGCACGGGATACATGCGGACGTGCATTGTCCTGTTGGAACAGCAAGTTCCCTTGCCGGTCTAGGAATGGTACAACGATGGGTTCGATGACGGTTTGGATGTACCGTGCACTATTCAGTGTCCCCTCGACGATCACCAGTGGTGTACGGCCAGTGTAGGAGATCGCTCCCCACACCATGATGCCGGGTGTTGGCCCTGTGTGCCTCGGTCGTATGCAGTCCTGATTGTGGCGCTCACCTGCACGGCGCCAAACACGCATACGACCATCATTGGCACCAAGGCAGAAGCGACTCTCATCGCTGAAGACGACACGTCTCCATTCGTCCCTCCATTCACGCCTGTCGCGACACCACTGGAGGCGGGCTGCACGATGTTGGGGCGTGAGCGGAAGACGGCCTAACGGTGTGCGAGACCGTAGCCCAGCTTCATGGAGACGGTTGCGAATGGTCCTCGCCGATACCCCAGGAGCAACAGTGTCCCTAATTTGCTGGGAAGTGGTGGTGCGGTCCCCTACGGCACTGCGTAGGATCCTACGGTCGCTGCGGTCCGGTGCCAGGTCGACGGGCACGTGCACCTTCCGCCGACCACTGGCGACAACATCGATGTACTGTGGAGACCTCACGCCCCACTTGTTGAGCAATTCGGCGGTACGTCCACCCGGCCTCCCGCATGCCCACTAAACGACCTCGCTCAAAGTCCGTCAACTGCACATACGGTTCACGTCCACGCTGTCGCGGCATGCTACCAGTGTTAAAGACTGCGATGGAGCTCCGTATGCCACGGTAAACTGGCTGACACTGACGGCGGCGGTGCACAAATGCTGCGCAGCTAGCGCCATTCGACGGCCAACACCGCGGTTCCTGGTGTGTCCGCTGTGCCGTGCGTGTGATCATTGCTTGTACAGCCCTGTCGCAGTGTCCCGAGCAAGTATGGTGGGTCTGACACACCGGTGTCAATGTGTTCTTTTTTCCATTTCCAGGAGTGTATAAAGGGCGTTACGAAATTATTCGTTTAAATTAATTCAGGGAGGAGAGTATTATATGTACTTACTTCGATAAAGAATACGTGATCTCCGAAGTCTACTTGTAATGTTAAGGTGCTGGCATAAGCTGTTGTGTCGGTGTAGCCGACTGGCAGTGTGTACTGACGTTCAAAACTGATCTGTGTACGGATTGTTGGCTCTGAGGTCTGCCTGGACACAAATCTATTCATTCGCGAGCATCGCCGCCTTTTGACAACGACGGTGATTTACTTGTAAACAAACCGATTCAGTCGCAGCCAGTATGAACACGAAGAGGTTTACCTGTGCCGAAAAGGTTGACATTCATCTCGTAGACATGTCTGTACGTGATCAATCTGCGGTGAGAGCTCTGCCGATCGACTGGTTCCACAACAACAAACATGCGGACGCGTGCATCGCCTGCTATGTCAAACAGGTACTCTTCGTGCAAATATGCGTGATAGAGGTCGGAATCAAACAGTGCGAACTCCCAACGTGGAACACCAGATTCTGCATCGTGTTGAAAACACTCCATCTACTAGTACATGACGTATTTTGCACATATTTGGCGTCAGACATAGCACTGTGTGGAATGTGTTACGTGACCAACAAGTTAATCCTTTGCATCTTCAGCACGTGCAAGCACTGGCACCTAAGGATTTCCCCCAACGCGAGCAGTTCGCTCGATGCTTTTTACAACAGACTGGCGCGTAACCTTTACTTCCGGTTGAGGCCCTGTGGACCGACGAGGCTTCGTTTAGTCGTGAAAGCTATTTCATTATCCTCAATTTGCATATTCGGGCACATGAATCCACGTGGTACTCGGCCTCCTGCTCATCAAAAGAAGGTCGGTGTTAATCTGTGGACCGGCGTTCTCGATGATAGGTTGACTGGCCCTGCATTACTCAGTTCCGCCTCAACAGAAGGAGATATCGCAACTTCGTGGAACACATGTTGCCAGGACTTCCACCACAATGGGGCACCAGCCCATTTCAGCAGTCCTGTTAGGCATTGTCTGAGGGTCGCTCCCGGGAATCGATGGATCACCCGAAGTCGCCCTGTCGCCTGGACACCAGGGTCACCTGAGCTTACGTGTATGGATTTCTTCTTCTGGGAGCATATGAAATACCTGGTGTGCGAAACAGTTGTAGAAACGGAAGGAAACCTCGTCGCTAGAATTGCCATCGCTGCTGGCACCTCAGCGGACATGCCAAGGATGTTCGAATGGACAAGACATTCAATGGGGCCGACGATGAACTACGTGCATACATGTAATAACATGGAACACCTGCAGCCGTCCTTACCATGTCATTTGTCATATGGCTGCCAGTTTCGACTCTTCAGTGCACCATCTTCAGGCCTTAACTGACGGTGAGGGGGTTAACACCGTCCGTATACACGATTCATCAGTGGCCAACGTCTAGGAACTGGTTTTCACAGACTACCTGTAAAAACGATGTTTTGTCTGCAACCATGATTGTTCCATTTTATTACTTAAGTGAACGGTTGAAGTTCCTCAAACTTTCAATCAGAAGGATGGTAATACAAAAACTGCGTGCATACACGCCAACGGTCGCCCACCGAGCAGTTCCTGTGAATGCCACCGCTGTAATAAGCGTTCTAAACTAGCTTCTGTGCAAATCGTTTTTAACATCAGAAATTGCAGTCAGGGACTGTATTTCCCATAACTAAACATGTCTGTTTTGATGTTCTCTTCCTCCTGTATTAACCCGAATGAACTGATGCAGATCACCCTGCACATGTAGAAGTGGTATGCTATTCTTTGTTTCTTCACGAATCATGTACAGTTAACACTCAGAATCCTTGCTATAGATACACGAGGATGAACCAGACAGACTCCTGCATACTGTACTGAGTGACTGTTTGTCTGGGAAACCCCTTCCCCCCCCCCCCTTCCTCCGCGACATCGCACTCCCATCCACATGTTTTTAAGGCCAACTCCCTCCATCGTTGAAGCAAATTCCAGCCTGGGTCACCACCAGTACATGAGAAACACAATATACGTACATTCAAACAAACGTAATGATAATTGTGTCGACCGAATCCAGCCCCAAATAAGGAATAAAATATATTACGGATGGGTATCATAATCAGAGACTTCCAAGACGAGACAAAAACTAAAGGGACGGAAGAATAGTGTTGAGGGACGATGTGCCAGGAATTTCAGCTATTTCAACAACAATTGTAGTAAAATGTTTAAATTGTTTTAATAATAAATTATTTGATTACCATATTATACGTAACATATTTTAATGCTATAATAAATTGCTTACATCAGTGAAAACTACATTGCCTTGGCGTAAAGCCTTCGAAAGCATACATCCAAAAATTTGAAAATGATACGGTTCATGCAATTAATTTAACTACTAAAATAGGAATAAATAACCACAACTTCGATGAAGCCAGAATTCACGCAATATAAAAGCAAAGTCTATGGCCAGAATTGCCAGTATTTCAGAAAGAACTACGACTGTGAACCCTGGTCTGCAAACTGTTCTGTGCAAGTACTTCCGCCTACCTCTCCTTTCCGTCTCTGAGTTGCCTTACTTTGTTTCTTGTGGTTTGTCGGCTATAACGGCACAATCAGTTTCGGCACTTAGTTTCCATGGTACTTTATCATCTGAAATTGAACTGTGGAATTTGGAAACGGGTGTACAAGGCTTATTCAAAAAGTAATAGAAATTTTGTAACACACAATGCACACTATGTGATCAAAAGTATCCGGACACCCCCAAAATCATACGTTATTCGTAATAGGTTCATTGTGCTGCCACCTACTGCCAGGTACTCCATATCAGCGATCTCAGCAGTCATTAGACATCTTAAGAGAGCAGAATGGGGCGCTCCGCGGAACTCACGGACTTCGAACGTGGTCAGGTGATTGGGTGTCACTTGTGTCATATGTCTGTTTCCGATCTGATAGTGAAATGGAAACGTGAAGGGACACGTACAGCACAAAAGCCTACAGGCGACCTCGTCTGTTGACCGACAGAGACTGCCGACAGTTGAAGAGGGTCGTAATGTGTAATAGGCAGACATCTGTCCAGACCATCACACAGGAATTCCAAACTGCATCAGGATCCACTGCAAGTACTATGACAGTGAGGCGGGAGGTGATAAATCTTGGATTCCATGGACGAGCGGTTACTCGTAAGTCACACATCACGCCGGTAAATGCCAAACGACGACTCACTTGGTGCAAAGAGCGTAAACATTGGTCGATTGAACAGTGGAAAAACGTTGTGTGGAGTGACAAATCACGGTCCACAATGTGGCGATCCGATGATAGGGTGTGGGTATGGCGAATGCTCGGTGAACGTCATCTGCCAGCGTGTGCAGTGGCAACACTAAAATTATGTGGCGTTGGTGTTATGGTGTGGTTGTGTTTTTTTATGGAGGGGCTTGCACCCCTTGTTGTTTTGCCTGGCACTCTCACAGCACAGGCCTACATCACATTTTAAGCACCTTCTTGCTTCCCACTGTTGAAGAGCAATTCGGGGATGGCGATTGTATCTTTCAACACGATCGACACCTGTTCATAATGAACGACCTGTGACGAAGTGGTTACACGACAATAACATCCCTGTAATGGACTGGCCTGCAGACTCCTGACCCGAATGCTACAGAACACCTTCGGGATGTTTTTGAACGCCGACTTCGTGCCAGGCCTCACAGACCGGCATCGATACCTCTCCTCAGTGCAGCTCTCCTTGAAGAACGGATTGCCATTCCCCAAGAAACCTTCCAATACCTCATTGAACATATTCCTGCGAGAGTGGAAGTTGCCATCAAGGCTAAGGGTGGGCCAACAGTATATTAAATTCCAGCATTACCGATGGAGGGCGCCACGAACTTTTCTGGCAGGTGTGCGGACACTTTTGATCACATTGTGTATATGTCCGATTCGCAAGAGTTTTCATTGTGTTGGCAAACATATCTGAAACGTAAGTCCCAAAAGGGAAAAAAGCCGACAAACTTTATAAACAGTTTCCTTACACCAGAACAAGAAAAAAGTGTTTAGTAAACGTGGGCTGTAAAGCGCATAGATTAAGAGATATCAACACTTGTTCTTCTTCGATACTATGAAACACGTCTCTTCTCTTGCAATCTCTTCGCTTTTCATATTTTGGATCGGATATACGGGCCCTAAAAAGCCAAATAATGTCTAGTAACCATGGACTCTAAAGCGTATACACTAGCGAAAATCAGCAAGTGCTCGTAACTCTTAAAATATGCATTTTAGAGTCCATTGTTGCCAGACTTTTTCTCTTGTTTTGGTCAATAATTCTCCATCCAAATATATGGAAAGCAAACACCTTGCAGTAGAAGAGCTCTACTTTATAGTATCGAAGATGAACTAGTGCTGACACCTCTTAAAGTATGTGCCTTAGAGCGCATGTGTACTGGACATTTTTTCTTATTTCTGTGTAGAGGACCTGTGGTGTCACCGCCAGACACCACACTTGCTAGGTGGTAGCCTTTAAATCGGCCGCGGTCCGTTAGTATACGTCGGACCAGCGTGTCGCCACTCTCAGTGATTGCAGACTGAGCGCCGCCACACGGCAGGTCTAGAGAGTCTTCCTAGCACTCGCCCCAGTTGTACAGCCGACTTTGCTAGCGATGGTTCACTGACAAATTACGCTCTCATTTGCCGAGACGATAGTTAGCATAGCCTTCAGCTACGTCATTTGCTACGACCCAGCAATGTGCCATTACCAATCACTATTTATGCTATAAAACATGTACTGTCAAGAGTGATGTTCATCAATTATGGATTAAAGTTAAGTATTCCAGAAGCTCCGTACTTTTTTTACTAGACTCAATTCCTTTAACTGTTCCAGACCTCACGCAAGCCTGCGTGAGCTTAAACGCGTGCCTTTCAGCTTCCTCCCAGTGGATTGGCTGTCTTGCCAGTCCACAACAGTTTGGCGCCGAGGATTAGCGTAGAGCCAATTCGCGTTCGTAACTATACAGACTGATTTACTTGTGTAATGGCTTCGCCACAATCTCCAGATGTACTGTCCGAATTTTATCGCTTACAGAATCAGCAGACGCAGGCCTTAGTGGATGCCCTTGGACAGCTCGTCCAGGGTCAACGTGCAATGCAAAACGATGCGGCAGCCGCCGCTCCACCGCTCCCGCAGCCACAACACGCAGTTGCACCACCTTTTCGTCCTTTTGATGCTGCACTGGAAAGCTGGACGGAGTGGTCACGCCAATTTGGATTCGATCTCGCCGCCTACAGAATTCAAAGTAATGAGCAGCAGCCTTTTCTCCTTTCTTGCGTCGGAGTGTCCACGTACCGTGTGATAGTCAAATTGTTTCCCCAACGCGACGTAGCAACTCTGTCCTACGAAGAAATTTTGTCTGCATTAGATGCATATTTCAAAGAATCAGTCAATGTAGTTGCCAAACGGTATACGTTCTTTCGTACAAAACGTACGGCCGGTCAGACTAATAGGGAGTGGGTTGCAACCTTGCAAGGCCTTACTAGGGATTGTGCTTTTGAGTGTCAATGTGGACTCCCTTATTCAGATACTATGGTATGTGATGCTATTGCACAGAACGTTTCTGATGTTCGTATAAGGGAACAGATTTTGAAACTAGTCAATCCCTCCCTTCAACAAGTGATGGACATATTGGATCGGCAGGACACACTTGACTTTGCTCAGGAATCATTTGAAACTTCGCCACCCGTGTGTCAGGTTAACCGGCCCGCCGGGCGAGCTGCACGGAACAGTAAACAGTCCTCGTGCCAGGCCGCGCCAAAGCCGCCTGGCTCTCAGCCACGTGTACCGCGCCGGCAAGCAAATGCAGTGAAATCATGCCCGCGGTGTGCTACTAGACATTCGCGTGAACATTGCCTGTCACGCCAAGCTATTTGCTTTTTCTGTAATAAAAAAGGACATGTTCAAAGTGTTTGCCAGAAAAAGATCAGATCGGACACTCACAACCATTCCAGGCCCTTTGCTTCGTGCTGGAATCGAAATCGAACCAAGGATACTCAGGCTCGTGAAACTTCACCTATGGAAATTCATATATTTCATTCCACTCCGCCCAGTGCCACTCTCTCTAACAGTGACTGTGTTCATCCCACCAATAGTGTGCGTCGACGTTGCCGGAAATCCCGTCATGTCGCAAGTGATTATGTCCCAGTGTCAGTTCACATTGCACGAGACAGTCACTCTTGTCGTCAGCAGGACAATAAACTTTTTGTCGAAATGGACATTAAAGACAAAGTGATACCATTCCAGCTCAATACGGGAGCTACAGTTTCACTGATCAATCACGACACGTACAAACAGCTGGGCACACCTCCGTTGCGTGCCGCAAATGTTAAGTTATGTAGTTATTCAGGACAAGCGATCCCTGTGTTAGGACAGTGCAGCCTTCTTGCAACATACAAGGGACAAACAAAACTTGTGTCTTTTTACGTCCTTCGGTCTTCTTCTACAGTGAACTTGTTTGGTTTAGATTTGTTTCAGTTGTTTAACTTGTCTATAGTCAATCAGGTCCTATCAGTGAACTAGACTGTGCCTTCAGCCAGTGTTTCTCGTCTATGCGAAGAAATTGCAGATATTTTTGCACCGGGCCTTGGTTGCGCTAAGAACTATAAAGCACATTTGGAACTGCAAGTAAACGTGCAACCGAAATTTTTCAGAGCGCGCAATGTTCCCCACGCATTGCGTGATGAGGTCGCAAGAACATTACACGATTTGGAATCACAAGGTGTAATTGAACGTGTGCAGGCTTCTCTCTGGGCATCACCCTTAGTAATTTTGCAAAAATCTTCCAGAAAATTGAGACTTTGCGTGGACTTCAAGGCAACTGTGAATCCCCAACTAGTGACTGGAACTTTTCCTTTACCCCGCCCGGAACATCTTTTTGACAAACTGTGCCCGGGTAAATATTTTTCCAAGTTGGACCTAGCAGATGCGTACTTGCAAATACCGGTGGACGAAGAATCCCAGCGCGTTTTAGTGGTTAACACGCATCTTGGTTTGTATCGATTAAAACGACTGCCATTCGGGTGTGCATCCGCCCCTGCATTGTTTCAGCAATATCTACAAACTGTTTGTGCCTCGGTCCCTACTGCAGCAAACTATCTGGATGATATTGTGATCTCCGGAAAGACGGAAGAAGAACACTTAGCCAATCTCAGGACATTATTTCAGGTCTTGCGACAAAATGGTCTTCGCTTGAGGAAGGAAGAATGTGTGTTTTTTGCTCGTGACTTACCCTATTTGGGACATGTACTCAATGCCCAAGGCATACATCCGAGTCCAGAGCACCTCCGTGCCATACAAGACTTGCCTTCGCCGCAGAATTTGAAGCAGCTACAGAGTGTGCTGGGAAAAATAAATTATTATCATCGCTATGTGCGCCACGCCTCTTCCATTTCAGCTCCGCTTCAACGCTTACGCCGTAAAGGTGTTCCGTTCGTCTGGACGACGGAATGCGAACGCGCCTTTCGCCAGTTGAAATCGGCGTTGCTTTCCAATACTTGCCTTACGCCATTCGATCCCCGGAAGCCCCTTTTGTTGATGGTGGATGCATCGGCTTTCGGGATCGGTGCTGTGCTTGCGCACAAAGATGGATCGCACGATCGCCCTATTGCCTTTGCGTCCAAATTGCTCTCGTCTGCACAAAGAAATTATTCACAGATCGAGAAAGAAGCATTGGCTCTCGTATTTGGTGTTACAAAGTTTCATGATTTCTTGTATGGTCGTCACTTTACCATCATCACAGACCACAAACCTTTGACATCGCTTTTTCATCCGACCAAGCCTGTACCTCCACGTACAGCGCAGAAATTCATTCGCTGGTCTATTTTCCTCTCGCAGTACCGCTACGATATCTTGTATCGGTCCACTACTAAGCACGGAAACGCCGATGCGTTGTCCCGTTTGCCTGTTGCTGACGATAGAGCATTCGATTCCTCCGAACTTGCTTGCATGTTCATTGATTCGGAAACCGATGACGTGGTCGAATCGTTTCCGATTCATTTTCATCGTGTAGCTACAGCCACAGCTGCAGACCCTGTCCTTGCTTCCGTTCTGCGTTTTGTTGCTACGCAATGGCCCTTGTCAAAGTCACGGATCGAGGATCCGTTGGTTCGCCGATTTTTTGCTCACAAGGAGAGACTTTTTGTACGACGTGGTGTTTTGCTGTTGCGTTCAGATAACGATCATTCCAAGGTCGTGGTACCACGTTCGTTACAGTCCTCTGTCTTACGGCTTTTCCAACATGGACATTGGGGTATAGTGAGAACGAAAAAACTTGCTCGTCAGCACTGTACTTGGTTCGGAATCGATGCCGCGATTACGCATATGTGCTCTTCTTGCATGGCGTGTGCCGAACAACAATCAGCACCACCGCGGAAGTTCTTTGCATGGCCAAAAGCCACTTCCCCTTGGCAACGCTTACACATCCATTTTGCTGGTCCATTCTGGAATGCTCGATGGTTGGTTGTGGTAGATTCATTCAGTAATTTTCCTTTTGTTGTCCGGATGTCTTCCACGACGTCATCTGCCACCATCCAAACGTTACCCGCTATCTTTTGCATTGAAGGTCTTCCGCAGACTATTGTTTCCGACAATGGCCCACAATTCATGTCCGCAGAATTTCAGTCATTCTGCAAGGCCAATGGTATTCAACATCTGACGTCCGCGCCGTTTTCGCCGCAGTGAAACGGTGGCGCTGAACGATTGGTCCGGACTTTCAAGTCACAGATGTTGAAGTTGAAAGAGTCGCATTCTCGGGAGGGCGCGTTATTGCTCTTTTTGTCTTCGTATCGCTCTCAGCCCCGCGATGGTCGCTCGCCGGCTGAGTTGCTCCACGGTCGCCCTCATCGCACCTTGATGTCTTTGCTATGTCCGCCGCATCAGGTTCCTGTGCAGCGGCAGCCACCTGCTTTTGCTCCAGGCGACGTTGTCTATTATCGCAACTATCGAGGTTCATGGCGTTGGCTCGCACGGCGCATTCTTCGCTGCCTCGGCCGGGCTATGTATCTGGTTTTGGGGGCCTCTGGTGAGGTGCGTCGGCATCTCAATCAGCTGCGCCTCTGTCGTCGCACGGGATCTGACGCTCCCCGTCTGCTTTCAGCGACGGTGCCGTCCGGTCAGCGCCCTGGGGACCCATCTACTGGCTCGCCTCATCCCCAGGTGTTACCGACACTGCCTTCCATTTTGCCCCATGGCGACGCGCCGCCGCCGCCGCCTGTTCTCCCGCCGGCGACGCCCGCAGTGGACGCGTCGCTGCAACCGCCGGGCGCCTCCCTGGGTCACGCGTGCCGATCGCTTCCCGTGACCAGTTGTCCTCCGCCATGGACCTCTTGCCCGCTCCGGACCATATGTCGTCTTCGCCCGTCGGGTGCCCCGGCCCGATGGAGGTCGACCCTTCGGCCCCTCCTAAGGGCGCATACACCGCATGTTGGCGTGCACCCTGGAGCAGGTTCTCAGGCGTTTCCTAGCTCCCCTCGGGCCGAATGGCAGGGTGCGGGTGGCACAGCCTCGCCTGTTGTTAGGTTCCCCACCTCGTCGCATACGCCAACATGGGGTCCTCTCCACGGCGGGCGGAAGCCTTATACCACAACCGTCCGCCGATTTGTGGGGGAGGAATGAGGTGTCACCGCCAGACACCACACTTGCTAGGTGGTAGCCTTTAAATCGGCCGCGGTCCGTTAGTATACGTCGGACCCGCGTGTCGCCACTATCAGTGATTGCAGACCGAGCGCCGCCACACGGCAGGTCTAGAGACGCTTCCTAGCACTCGCCCCAGTTGTACAGCCGACTTTGCTAGCGATGGTTCACTGACAAATTACGCTCTCATTTGCCGAGACGATAGTAAGCATAGCCTTCAGCTACGTCATTTGCTACGACCTAGCAAGGCGCCATTACCAGTCACTATTGATGCTGTAAAACATGTACCGTCACGAGCGATGTTCACCAATTATGGATTAAAGTTAAGTATTCCAGCAGCTACGTACTTTTGTTGCTAGTATAATTACCTTACCTGTCCCAGACCTCACGCCAGCCTGCGTGAGCTTAAACGCGTGCCTTTCGGCTTCCTCCCAGTGGAGTGGCTGTCTTGCCAGTCCACAACGGGAACCTGTCCCTAAAGTTTGTCGTTGCTTTTTGGGACGCCCTGCGAACGCTGCTAGATATATTGGATGCTTAGTGAAATGTAACTGCCAAAAGGCTACATCTGTCTTAGCAACAGCGAGTATTGTCGCTTATATTGTAGAACTGTGTAACAAGCAATTTGCCGCGCGGGATTAGCCGAGCGGTCTGAGGCGCTGCAGTCATGGACTGTGCGGCTGGTCCCGGCGGAGGTACGAGTTCTCCCTCGGGTATGGGTGTGTGTGTTTGTCCTTAGGATAATTTAGGTTAAGTAGTGTGTAAGCTTAGGGACTGATGACCTTAGCAGTTAAGTCCCATAAGATTTCACACACTTTTTTTTAACAAACAATTTGTATTAAGCTTGCTATAAGAACAGAGTGAAGTGGAATAAAGATTGATAAATATTTAGTATTGCTTTTTGTGAGTCTACTGTGAGTAAAACAAGTGTTTACGAGTGGTAAAACGATTTGAAGAAGGCCACGAAGACGCTGAAGATGTCGGGGGTCTTGGACGCCCCAGGACACTGTCAGCCGATGAAATCGTGGAAAAGTGAAAGAAATGATTATGAACGGTATCCGAATCACATTTACCGATGTCACTGATGATGCTGGCATATCAATTCGCTCATGACGTGACATTTCTTTCGGATCTTTCGGATATCAAACGGGTGACAGCAAAATTTGTTCCAAAATTGTTGAATTACTACCAAAAACAGCAGCGAATGCAAGTTGCTCGGGAGGCACCATATGAAGTTAGTAACGATGCAGAACTACAGAAGTGTGTCGTAAAAGGTGATGAAACACGGATTTGTGGATACAAAGTCTAAAACGAGTCCCAGTCGTCCAAGTGGAAACATTGTGGTTCGCCAAGGCGGACAAGTGTGGTCAAATATGAAGCTTGTGCTGACTGTAGTTCGGTTTTAAGAGCATAATGGGCCGTGAGTTTATGGCACGTGCGTCGAACGATCAATGACGAGTACTGCTTACAAGTTCAACGCTATCTGCGTGAAGCAGCCTGGAAAGAAAAAGCCGGATTCGTGGCGAAACAAGCTATTCATTTTTTTTCCCTCTGCGATAAAGCACGTGCTGAATCCTTGTTGCTTGTTAATTAGGTTTGGCCCAAAACAACGATGCCTTCAAATTCGCCAGTTATAGCCCAATGTTCTCATAAGAAAGAAAAGCTTTATAAGTAACTTCGTTTTACAAACGTAGATGAGATTAAAGACGCATCACTGTGAGACCTGAAAGCTGTCCTGGTATTCGGGTCCCAGAAGTGTTTCGGGAATTGGAGAAAGCGCCGGCATAAACGTACAATGTCCTATTGGCGCTATATTGATGGGGATAACACTGATGTAGAGGAGTAAATAAAATTATTAAAAATAATTGCCGTAGATTTTTTAACGCTGTTCGTATTTAAAAATATAAATGCGGCCACGTTAACTTTTCTTGTTCCCCACGACCACCCTCGTCCCCTCCCTTGTTGGATCTGCCCCCGTCGGTGTTACTGAAATTAAAGAGTAACAAACTAGGTACTGTCTGCCTACGTTGCTGGTAATTCGTACCCATAGAAGCGTCGCCCTTTCCCTCTGTGACAAACAACGGAAAAAAAACTACCAATGTTAGTTCGGAAACTTTGAACCCGTGTTCGCTAAGTATAAGATTCTAATTACGTTCCTGCAGTTATCATTAATCCAAAAATCTCGTGTGAGTACAAAGGGGGCTACAGAACGGTAATCGTCGTAACAACTCCCCGCCATAGAAGTGCTTAAGGGTTCCAGCCCTTGTCTGCTACTATATTTTTTACCCTGTCACAAAAATGGGTAATGCAGTGGAACAAAAACAAACGTTCAGTTGCTTGATTACAGCCGTTATCAGTTGTAAATGCTATTCCATTTGTGGCACTTGCAAGGACATGCGGAAGAAATTAACCTACAGTCCCATTCAAGTGGGGATTATATGTGTAAATGATCAGGCAACAAAGCAGTGAGACGTTGTGGAGTTCAGTACGAGAACTACACAGATGGCCAGTGAAATTGCAACGAAATGAAGAAAGGAAGGAAGGCAATTAGGATTTTACAACCCGTCGACAAGGAGGTCAGCCGGCCGCGATGGCCGAGCGGTTCTAGGCGCTTCAGTTCGGAACCGTGCAACTGTTACGGTCGCAAGTTCGAATCCTGCCTAAGGCATGGATGTGTGTGATGTCCTTAGGTTAGTTAGGTTTAAGTAGTTCTAAGTTCTAAGGGACTGATGACCTCAGATGTTAAGTCCCATAGTGCTCAGAGCCATTTGACCCATTTTTTTGACAAGGAGGTCATTGGAGAAGGATCGCAAACTCTGACTGTAACAATAAAGGGGAAGGAAATTGACCGTTCTCTTTGAAGGGAAACATCCCGGAATTTGCCTGGAGGGAAATGACAGAAATCATAAATCTGTTAGGTCGGACGCGAATTTGAAGAACACTAACAAATGACTTACGAGAAAATGAAAGTACACCTGAACAATGGAAAAATGTAATAAAATCCCCCATAAACCAGAGGCGTTTAGTAAGTAATGCAACACTTTTTTTCCTGAAAACAGATTGGTTTTATTCAGGATTCCAACACATAACGTTATTCCCCACTCTTTTCTCTACAAAACCCTATTTTTGAACATTACCTTCGTTAAATGCGACGACCTCACACCATCTTACTGTGAGGGTCTGTATATGCTCATGGTATCACTCTACTGGTTGACGTAGAAGCGAAATATTGATGCATTAATAAGTTCCCTCTCATCCACTCACTACTTCCTGCAGAGCGCATCCTTCATTGGGCCAAACAGATAGATGTCGGAAGATGAGAGATCGGGGCTGTACTGTTTATGAGGAAGAGCAGCCCAATGAAGCTTGAACTCACAAGCTCTCGGGCGAGCAGTTTTGTGGGAGGCCTTGCGTCGTCATGGCGGAGGAGTAGTTCGTTTGCATTTTTGTGGTGACAAACATGCTGAAGTCGTTTCTTTAATTTCTGTAAGGTAGCACAATACAGTTCCGATTGGTCGTTGCACCATGAGAGAGGACATCAAACAGAATAACCCCTTCAGAGTACCATAAGAGGGTCGCCATGACTCTACTGGCTGAAGGTGCGGTTTTGAACTTTTTATTCGGAGGAGAAGTGGTGAAACGCCATCCACGGATTGCCGTTTTGTTTCCGGTTCGAAGTGATGAACCCACGTTTCATAACCAGTGACGGTGTTCGACAAAAAATTGTCACGATCAGCTTCGTAAGGTGCAAGCGATTCTGCTGAGATGGTCCTTCGTTGCTCTTTACGGTCTTCCGTTAAGAGGCAGGGAACCCAGCGGCCACACACCTTTGAGTAACGCAACTGGTGGCTGAATGTGTCAGCAGGACCTACCAACAGTTGAGCAGAGAGGTGTCTGATTGTAATCCGCCGATCACCTCGAATGAGTGTGTCCGCACGTTCCAACATTGCAAGAGCCACAGCTGTGTGTGCGGCCGGCCGACACGCGGGAAGTCGGACACGTTTGCGTGACCTTGCGAAGATGACAGATGCCTTGCCCAATGACTCACCGTGCTTTCGTTCACTGTCAGGTCTCCGTATTCTTTCTGCAAGAGCCTATGAATATCTGCGGCGCTCTGATTTCCCGCAAAAGAAATTCAATGACAGCTCTCTGCTTGGAACACACCTCCGTTACAGACGCCATTTTGAAGGCTACGTACAGCGCCGCCATCTATCGGAACTTCGTGAAACTATAGACGCTGACTCGCGAAAACTCCACCATGTCCCACAACAAATTCAGCATTTTTTTTTTTTCAACGGAGAAAAAATTTGTTACATTACTTATTGATCGCTCCTCGTATAATATAAGAGAAAAGCTATCTTGTCAAAATTATAGAGGCATAAATTTATTAAACACTGCCTACGAGATATTTTCCGGGGTGTTGAATGAAAGGATGAAAAGTGCGCTGAAAGTATCCTCGGAGAATACCAATGTGGCTTTCAGTCAAATATAGCAACTTTTGCCCTGGCCGTCACGTCCAAACACTCCCACTTAATGGAAACATGTGGTCATGAGTTGCCGCCACCATTTACCAGCCACTAAGACTGATGTACATTGGCGCACGGTAGAGGTCTGCCAAGATTCGCACGCAGGTTAGAGACAGTACTGAAGTAGCTGGTCTCTGTAACAAATTTCGCACTCTCTACATCCCAAAATAATCCAGAAATTTGATAATGAATTTTTCCTACTATACATACTGTATATGCACAATCCTGGAGTTGTAGTTATGATAGCCAACTACTTAGCATCTTTGACGTGTGAACGATGTGGTGCCTCAAACGGAGCTACTATAAATGATTCACTCGTTTTCGGGGATCTATGTTTTCCGAAGTATTACATGTACAAATACGATCGAGGCACGAGTAGAACCGTAAACTCACTCAGTTTGTGTTGTACCCACCAGCAGGCATTGCGACTGGAGTGCCTTGACAAAATGGCGACAAAGGAAGATAAGAGATTGTTTTGTGTTGGTAATGCGAGATGTCCAGCTGTTACAACAGTGCAACTTGAGCTCAGAAGGAATTAAGGTAAACAACCGGCATATAAACAGAGCATTGTGCGTTCGTATCGGCAATTGTGGCGCATGAACGACATTCGCCGAAGTGTAGTAATAATTTTATCTTGGAACTCTTCCATTTGGTCCGTGTTTGCGCACAAAAACAACGATATGGAAACTGTGAGTCCACCTTGATACAAAACACTATTTGTCATCTATTTATTTATTTATTTATTCCCCATAAATAAACAACCAAAATTGTTTTGCCTCAGTGCGGACTCAATCTCCATACTGTTTCCGAAGGACGGTGTTTTCTGTGCACTGTCGCAGACGAAGCTGTATGGGACGCTTTTCTTCTGTGAGAAAACTGTAATGTGCACCTCTTGCCTTGGTGGTGACAGTTGTCGTTGTTTCCTAAACTGACTGCTGATTCCGAAAACTTCATCTTTCAAAAAGACGGGACGCCCCTCAGTAGAGCAGCGATATTTGTTGCGACCTGAACGAGGAACTTCTGCGCCGCTGGACTGGACGCAGTGGCGAAAGTGATGTGCCTTTGTTCCCTTGCCCCCCCTCCCCCCCCCTCTTTTCATTCCCCAAGTCGCTTGACGTAGTGCCTTGTGACTCATTAAGAACCGAGTTCACGTAAGCCTACTCCCAAGAACACTGTAACAGCACAGAGAACTCATCAATGCTGCTGTCAAATCAAATCCTTTTAATTGCCTGAAGACAACATTGCTGTTGCATGAGATATCGTCTGGTAGAAGTTACTTCATTACAGAATATAATGTTACACAGAATTACATTTAATTTAAGTAAACTGCAATTTACATTTGCATATTACACCTCTTACAATGTACAGCATTTACTTCAAATTACGGTTAAATTATTAAATCCTTTACACTATTACTTATGAATTCTTCAACATTACATAAGGCTTCTCTTTTTAGCCGTGGTTCCATAATTATTTAAAATGCATACCATCACGTTTCCGACTTTGATAAAAGTCGGATGGTAGCTTATCGCGACTGCGGTTTATCGTATCGCGATATTGCTGCTCGCGTTGGTCGAGATACAATGACTGTTAGCAGCATATGGAATCGGTGGGTTCAGGAGGGTAATACGGAACGCCTTGCTGGATCCCAACGGCCTCGTATCACTAGCAGTCGAGATGACAGGCATCATATCCGCATGGCTGTAACGGATCGTGCAGCCACGTCTCGATCACTGAGTCAACAGATGGGGACGTTTCCAAGACACCAACCATCTGCACGAACGACGTTTGCAGCAGTATGGACTATCAGCTCGGAGACCGTGGCTGTCGTTGTCCTTGACGCTGTACCACAGACGGGAGGGCCTGCGTTGGTGTACTCAACGACGAAACTGGGTGCACGAATGGCAAAACGTCATTTTTTCGGATGAATCCAGGTTCTGTTTACAGCATCATGATGGTCGCATCCGTGTTTGGCGACATCGCGGTGAACGCACATTGGAAGCGTGTATTCGTCATCGCCATACTGGCGTGTCACCAGGCGTGATGGTATGGGGTGCCATTGGTTACACGTCTCGGTCACCTCTTGTTCGCATTGACGGCACTTTGAACAGTGGACGTTACATTTCAGATGTGTTACGACCCGTGGCTCTACCCTTCATTCGATCCCTGCGGAACCCTACATTTCAGCACGATAATGCACGACCGCATGTTGTAGGTCCTGTACGGGCCTTTGTGGATACAGAAAATGTTGGACTGCTGCCCTGGGCAGCACATTCTCTAGCTCTCTCACCAATTGAAATGTCTGGTCAATGGTGGCCGAGCAACTGGCTCGTCACAATACGCCAGTCACTACTCTTGATAAACTGTGGTATCGTGTTGAAGGTGCATAGGCAGCTGTACCTGTACACGCCATCCAAGCTCTGTTTGACTCAATGCCCAGGCGTATCCAGGCCGTTATACGGCCAGAGGTGGTTGTTCTGGGTACTGATAGCTCAGGGTCTATGAACGTAAATTCCGTGCAAATGTAATCACATGTCAGTTTTAGTATAATATATTTGTCTAATGAATACGCGTTTATCATCTGCATTTCTTCTTGGTGTAGCAATTTTAATGGCCAGTAGTATATATATATATATATATATATATATATATATATATATATATATATATATATATATATATATATATATATCCACAGTCAACATCTGTCTTTAGGAGTTCTAGGAACCGGGGTGATGCAAAAAGTATTGCATCAACCTGGTTCCAAGAACTCCTAAAGATAGACGTTGACTGCGGATGTTGTATCACAGACACATTCCCTTTGACTGTTCGGAGATGTAAACAACCGTGCATGAGCAGCGCCTATTAGACGGAGGGGGTCCGACAGCTGATCAGTTCCAGTCATTCCACCAGGAAGGAGGTACAAGGCTCGTGTTGTCCGTAGTTCAACCATGCCTAGACGGTCAATACCGCTGTTCGATCGCGTCCTCATTGTTACTTTGTGCCAGGAAGGGCTCTCAACAAGGGAAGTGTGCAGGTGTCTCGGAGTAAACCAAAGTGATGTTGTTCGGACAAGGAGGAGATATAGAGAGACAGGAACTGTCGATGACATGCCTCGCTCAGGCCGCCCAAGGGCTGCTACTGCAGTCGATGACCGATACCTACGGATTATAGCTCGGAGGAACCCTGACAGCAACGCATCCATGTTGAATAATGCTTTTCTAGCAGTCACAGGACGTCGTATTACGACTCAAACTGTGCGCAATATGCTGCATGATGCGCAACTTCACTCCCGACGTCCATGGCGGGGTCCATCTTTGCAACCACGACACCATGCAGTGCGATACAGATGGGCACGACAACATGGCGAATGGACAGCTTAGGATTGACATCACGTTCTCTTCATGAATGAGTGTCGCATATGCCTTCAACCAGACAATCGTCGGAGACGTGTTTGGAGGCAACCCCGTCAGGCTGAACGCCTTAGACACACTGTCCAGCGAGTGCAGCAAGGTGGAGGTTCCATGCTGTTTTGGGATGGCATTATGTGGGGCCGACGTACGCCGCTGGTGGACATGGAAGGCGCCATAACGGCTGTACGATACGTGAATGCCATCCTCCGATCGATAGTGCAACCATATCGGCAGCATACTGGCGAGGCATTCGTCTTCATGGACGACAATTCGCGCCCCCATCGTGCATATCTTGTGAATGGCTTCCTTCATGATAACGACATCGCTCAACTAGTGTGGCCGGCATGTTCTCCAGACATGAACCCTATCCAACATGCCTGGAATAGATTGAAAAGGGCTGTTTATGGACGACGTGACCCACCAACCACTCTGACGGATCTACGCCGAATCGCCGTTGAGTAGTGGGACAATCTGGGCCAACAGTGCCTTGATTAACTTGTGGATATTATGCCACGACGAATACAGGCATGCATCAATGCAAGAGGACGTGTTACTGGCTATTAGAGGTAACGGTGTGTGCAGCAATCTGGACCACCACCTCTGAAGGACTCTCTGTATGGTGGTACAACATGTAATGCGTGGATTTCATGAGCACTAAAAAGGGCGGAAATTATGTTTATGTTGATCTCCATTCCAATTTTCTATACAAGTTCCGGAACTCTCGAAACCGAAGTGATGCAAAACTATATACATAAAGAGTGTGTGTGTGTGTGTGTGTGTACTTTTCCTCTCTGTTTGGTATAAACAAAACTTTGAAGTATGTGCAAACTGGCAACAGTAAGTATTTAAGTATTTTGTATTAAATGAAGCATTTTTTCCAAAAAGTTGTGTTTCCTAGACGGAACATGCATCTTATACTTCCTTCTGCCAATGGAATGCATTCTTTAATCCAGAGTTTTTCCAGACTATTGTCCCACAGTTCAAGTGTGTTTGGAAAAATGCAGAACAAGCAATCGGATGAGGTCTTCATTGACACAGCTTTTTAACTTTCTTATCAGGTACGCTACTCTAGCTGCGTTATGGCAAACTTTTCTGTCTGAGTATTCCGACATAGCTTATTGCCGAAATGGGTGGCTAACAATTTCACTGAATTTTCATTGGGATTGTGCAGGTCAGTATCAAGATTCCTGAGGAAGAAAGTCTAAGTTCTGTTTTATCATCATTTAGCTTTAGTGTATTATTCTTGAGCCACTGACTTGCATCATTCATCTGTATCGTGACCTTTCCATCTGTTTGAGATTTGACGAAAGTCGTGTCATCCGCATACACCACGGCTCTACACGCTACAAGACGTGGCAAATCATTTGCATATACACTCCTGGAAATTGAAATAAGAACACCGTGAATTCATTGTCCCAGGAAGGGGAAACTTTATTGACACATTCCTGGGGTCAGATACATCACATGATCACACTGACAGACCCACAGGCACATAGACACAGGCAACAGAGCATGCACAATGTCGGCACTAGTACAGTGTATATCCACCTTTCGCAGCAATGCAGGCTGCTATTCTCCCATGGAGACGATCGTAGAGATGCTGGATGTAGTCCTGTGGAACGGCTTACCATGCCATTTCCACTTGGCGCCTCAGTTGGACCAGCGTTCGTGCTGGACGTGCAGACCGCGTGAGACGACGCTTCATCCAGTCCCAAACATGCTCAATGGGGGACAGATCCGGAGATCTTGCTGGCCAGGGTAGTTGACTTACACCTTCTAGAGCACGTTGGGTGGCACGGGATACATGCGGACGTGCATTGTCCTGTTGGAACAGCAAGTTCCCTTGCCGGTCTAGGAATGGTACAACGATGGGTTCGATGACGGTTTGGATGTACCGTGCACTATTCAGTGTCCCCTCGACGATCACCAGTGGTGTACGGCCAGTGTAGGAGATCGCTCCCCACACCATGATGCCGAGTGTTGGCCCTGTGTGCCTCGGTCGTATGCAGTCCTGATTGTGGCGCTCACCTGCACGGCGCCAAACACGCACACGACCATCATTGGCACCAAGGCAGAAGCGACTCTCATCGCTGAAGACGACACGTCTCCATTCGTCCCTCCATTCACGCCTGTCGCGACACCACTGGAGGCGGGCTGCACGATGTTGGGGCGTGAGCGGAAGACGGCCTAACGGTGTGCGGGACCGTAGCCCAGCTTCATGGAGACGGTTGCGAATGGTCCTCGCCGATACCCCAGGAGCAACAGTGTCCCTAATTTGCTGGGAAGTGGCGGTGCGGTCCCCTACGGCACTGCGTAGGATCCTACGGTCTTGGCGTGCATCCGTGCGTCGCTGCGGTCCGGTCCCAGGTCGACGGGCACGTGCACCTTCCGCCGACCACTGGCGACAACATCGATGTACTGTGGAGACCTCACGCCCCACGTGTTGAGCAATTCAGCGGTACGTCCACCCGGCCTCCCGCATGCCCACTATACGCCCTCGTTCAAAGTCCGTCAACTGCACATACGGTTCACGTCCACGCTGTCGCGGCATGCTACCAGTGTTAAAGACTGCGATGGAGCTCCGTATGCCACGGCAAACTGGCTGACACTGACGGCGGCGGTGCACAAATGCTGCACAGCTAGCGCCATTCGACGGCCAACACCGCGGTTCCTGGTGTGTCCGCTGTGCCGTGCGTGTGATCATTGCTTGTACAGCCCTCTCGCAGTGTCCGGAGCAAGTATGGTGGGTCTGACACACCGGTGTCAATGTGTTCTTTTTTCCATTTCCAGGAGTGTATAACGAATGGGAAAGGACTCAGCACAGGACCTTATGGAACTCAATAACGTACATTCAGAAAATCACACTTTTTTTATCACCATTCGCTAGCTGTCAGCTAAATACGACCTCGGAAGTGCTAGTTCACTGCCTTTTATTCCATAATATTCTATTTTGTTTATTAGGATATTACGTGAAACAGTGCCGAAGGCCTTGCTAAGAACTGCTAGAAAACAGTGAACTGGACAGTCTGTGCTGTGGATGCAGGGGAGCAGCGTAGCCGGTGTGCACAGATGTCCCCTTGTCGTTACTGCAGCCTTTCACCAATGAGACAACTCTGAGAAAAATGAGGAAGTGGTTTTTGTTTCGCTTGAAGTTTTCATACGTGAGCCGTCCTCACTCCCAGCTATGCGTTTTCGTGAACTTGGCTGTCTATCTGTGTTTGGTCTCCCGCCCTTGTTGCGGTTACGCCGTGGTTCTTCTTCCTTCTACGTGTGGCAGCAGCGACGTGTATCGATATTTGCACCGTATACCAAAGGTAGCGTGTGTGGAGCTGTCCGATCGCTACGATTTTCGTGGTTCACCGACCCAGGACGTCAAAGTTGAGTAGTGGTTTCAAGTACCCAGGCCACGTCCATTCATGTTGTGTGGCTCGTTTCGGCCGTTCGCTGTTGGGGAGGTTTTCCTGTGAGCAACACCGAGTGTTTGTATTGCTGGAATTTAACCCCCATGCGGTGGAATTAACTATATTGGTTGACTACAATTCAAGTGCACCACTACAATTCAAGTGCACCAGCGGAATTTTCTGCCTTGTGGCTGTTAGTGTTCCGGTTACCTGCCGTGGCCACTAACGTAATTCCAGGCAGTGTCCTTTCCTCACCTGTTGTCGCTGTAATTGCATCTGCGTGTTTTTAGTCACTTGAAATTTATGGTTCATATGGCTCTGAGCACGATGGGACTGAACATCTATGGTCATCAGTCCCCTAGAACTTAGAACTACTTAAACCTAACTAACCTAAGGACAGCACACAACACCCAGCCATCACGAGGCAGAGAAAATCCCTGACCCCGCCGGGAATCGAACCCGGGAACCCGGGCGTGGGAAGCGAGAACGCTACCGCACGACCACGAGATGCGGGCTACTTGAAATTTAATTTGTTGATTTTTAAGATTTCTTGTTTGGAGGCCTTCAGCCGTGAAAGATACGGAGTCTGAGACTCGTACTTGTGAAAGTTCGTCTATGTGCCGCTTTAGTTGTAAATGTGTTATTAAATTACAATTTTATGGTGAAACTGACCCCAACCTTATTTGGCCCTTTCCACAATCGTAGTCACCTGTTCTGCCCAGCAGGTTGAGCGGGCGTTTCAATACAGTTCGTTAAAGTGAGTGAGATAGTTCAGCCAAAGAAACCGTACAAAAGACTTGTATGGTACCCTAACGATTAACAAGTAGTTCATTTTCTTCGGCTTCTTCACGAATACCACTTTCACTTCTCATTTTTTGAGTAATGACTAATTTCGGTTTCTTTCTTCATTGACTTTTATGTGGTGATAAAAGCGAGTAGCGATGTACCTAAAAGAGCACTGGAATATAGTAGCCATGATGGGGCTGGAGATAAATAAATCACATTTGTAGGCAGCTGACCAGTAGAGCTTGGTACACTGTACAATTCGTCGAAGGTTTTTTTTTTTTTTGAAACAAATGATTCATCAACACAGGAAACACGAAGAGCAAGTGCTTTGTGTGGAAGGGTCTTAAATTTTATTACATACGAGAGGGAAAATGGCGGTTAAGGTGTTTCGGTGTTTTTTTTTTATGGGATGGTTTTATTTATTGTAGAAATTGCTGCAACTGACTCCCAACCATGGGGCCAGAGCATACATATGGAAGTCACGTGCCGTCAGGACATAAAATGAGCGGCCCAGAAATCAGAACAGAGGCAACAGCTATCCCATGAAAGAATGTCATGGAATGAATTCTAGTCACTGAAATCACTGTAAATATTTACTGAGTCATCAGTAATCTGACTGGTTTGATGCGGCCTACCACTAGCTCCTCTCCAGTGTCAACCTCTTCATCTCAGAGTAGCGCTTGCAATTTACGTCCTCAGTTATTTGTTGCATGTATCTCAATTTCTGTCCTACCCTTTACAGCTCCCTCTAGTACCATGGAAGTTATTTCCTGATGTGTTGACATGTGTCCTGTCATCTTGTCCGTGCTTCTTGTCATTGTTTTCACATATGTCCCTTCCCTCGCCGATTCTCCAGAGAACCTCTTCATTTCTCATCTTTTCAGTCCACCTAATTTTCAACATTTTTCTGTAGCGCCACCTCTCAAATGCGTCGACTCTCTTCGTTTTTAGTTTTCCGACACTCTGATTCACTACCGTACAATACCATGTGCAAACGTACATTCTCAGGAATTTCTTGATCAGACTGAGACAAATGTTTGATACTGGTAGATTTCTCCTACCCAGGAGTGCACTATTTGCCTGTGCTAGTTTGGCTTTTATGCCCTCCTTGCTTCGATCGTCGTATGTTATTATACTTACTATGTAGCAGAAAACCTTGACTTCCTCAACTTCTAGTCTCAAATTCTGATTACCTCCGTCTTTCTACGGTTTATTCTCATTCCATGTTCCGTATTCATGAAACTGTTCATCCCATTGAATTGGCCGTCTAAATATTCTTTATCTTTCACTGAGAATAGCAAAGTCATCTGTGAATCTTACAACTGACAACCTTTCAACCTGAATTTTAGTCACTCTTGAATCTTTCTTTTATCTCCATTACTGCTTCTTCGATGTATAGATTGAACAGTAGGGGGAAAGACTACATCCCTTTCTTACATCCATTTTAATAATAGCCCATCGTTCTTGGTCCTCGATCTTTATTGCTCCCTCTTGGTTCTGTATATTACCCGTTTCCACTGTAGGTCACTCGTATTTTTCTCAAAAGTTCGAAAACCTTCCGCCATTTCACCTTGTCGAGCGCATTTTTTGCAGGTCGAGAAATCTTATGAACGTGTCTTGATTTTTGTTGTCTTGATTCCATTATCAACAGCAACGTCAGAACTCCCGCTCTATAGTAAATAATTATACGAAAGACTGAAAAAAACTGCTTTTGCCCCTGGCTAGGATACTTGCGACTGGGACTGTACACCGTGGACTGGATTAACAGTTCAGTAAAATGAATTTCTTGATAACACGCTGGCCATCTCGCACTCAGAGAAAGAAAACAACTACGTGTGAGACTCCCAGTTAAATCGATAACGTAACATTAAACAGATTACATCATTAGTACTCTATAGTGCATTGAAGCATCAAAGAAACTGGTATAGGCATGCGTATTCACATACAGAGATGTGTAAACAGGCCGAATACGGCGCTGCGGTCGGAAACGCCCATATAAGACAACAAGTGTCTGGTGCAGTTGCTAAATCGGTTACTGCCGCTACAATGATGTGGGAATTTTTCCGTACGACCATTTCAAGAGTGTATTGTGAATATCAGGAATATGGCAAAACATCAAATGTCTGACATCGCTGCGGCCGGGAAAAGATCGTGCAAGAACGGGACCAACGACGACTAAAGAGAATCGTTCAACGCGGCAGAAGTGCAACCTTTCCGCAAATTCCTGCGGCGGTTCAGCGTTCTCGCGGGAGCCCTACACGATATCAGGCAAGCGTACGAGTTTCTTTGGCTATTCAGTGTATCTCTGGTTCGATGGGAGCCGCTTACACACGTGCTCCTGGCGGGGCGGCTGCCAGCACAGCATGCGTGATGTGCGGAAAAAATAACTGCCAGGCGGATACAACAGGTGATGCGGTACCAATACTTTCCAGTACAGTTGTGCCGGAGTTGTTCATAATACAGAAGCTGTTTGACTTCCAAGGTACAAAGGAAAGGACGAGTAGAGGACATTGAAACAAGCAAATAACCCTAATAAACATACGCCAGGAAAGTAATGGCTTTTCAACTGCGATGTACGCACAAATGCACTTGTGCCAATATTGTAACATTATTCATGTCTAAGGCAATGTTTATTTCGAAACATTGCAAGTCAGGCGTAAATTACAAAGTGATGAACTTCCCTCATTTGATTTTATCATCGTTCTGGGTACTTAACAATTATTTAAATGCACTGGCCGTGGCTCACCCATACCACAGGCTCTCAGCTCCTGTGGCTTCAACCAACCTTTTTGTGGAGATTTTTGAAGACTTCTGTGTATTCCAGCCATGTTGGTAGTGTCGATGGGCACTGGGAACGTATTGTGGATGGTTTTCAGTATATTCATAGCATACCTGGGATTTCTTAATGTCTACAGCCATTGATGAGGAAAGTACTGAAGCCTTCCTTCGCATGAACGTTATGCATGCGGAACACTTCCTGTAATGCGTCTATTTTCAAGTACATATCTGCTGTTTGGATGCTTGGCGGCTCTCTCCGTGTACTGTCACAATATGTCATATTGGGGAAACCTTTCCTGTGTACCAGACATTCTGTATTATAAGGAAATATTTATCTTATGATTTGTTATTTTTGCGTCTCGACCCTTAGGTCCTTGCACAGTTGATTTTTTAAACTACGAATCCCTAAGACTCCATGTTCTGCACATTGGATATGGCAACACTTTGCACTGACCCCGGACGTCACTACCGTCCATAAGATGAAGTAAAAGGAACTGCCTGTAGTTTATCAAGGAGCGAGTGCAAACTAGTACTTTCTCTGGAATGTCAACTCAGCTGGTTTCCTAGAACATATTTTTAGCGCTAACATAAAGCTTAACAAAGTTTTGTGTCTAAAGTTGTAACTCAGGGACAGGGGTAGGTAATTCCAGGAATTGCAGTTTGTAATAACTGAGATAAGTCCACAGTTTTTATCAAGGAGCTAGTGCAAACTAGTACTTTGTGTGGATTGTCAACTCTGTTGATTTCCTATAACATTTTCTTAGCGCTAAGAAAAAGCTTAACGAAGTCCTGTTTGTGAGGTTGTAAGCCGGAAACAGAGGTAGATAATTGCAGGCAAGGCAGTTTGTAATAACTGAGATAACTGACAGTCCACAGTTTGTTCGAAACCTCTCGCTGGCCATTGTTTCACTGCCACGTGACCTTGAGTCTGCTGTCGAGACCTCCGTCCTAATTGCGGAGTTCGGCCGTCGCAGACTGGCTGCATGGTATGAGCCACATCCTCCTCTCGTGTTCCCTGAGTCCTACTGACTTTAGATGATCATCTTATCATCTTCATCATCCTTGCTTGTTCACGTTTTCTGCGATGTCGGCATTGTGATACTAGCGGATGCAATGTTAGTACCTGGCCGGATGATGTGGCCGAGCGGTTCTAGGTGCTTCAGTCTGGAACCGCGCGACCGCTACGGTCGCAGGTTCGAATCCTGCCTCGGGCATGGATGTGTGTGATGTCCTTAGGTTAGTTAGGTTTAAGTAGTTCTAAGTTCTAGGGGACTGATGACCTCAGATGTCAAGTCCCATAGTGCTCAGAGCCATTTGAACTATTTGTTAGTACCTGGATGCCTAGATGCCCTTCCTAAGGCCATCGTTAACCTCCCCCCCCCCCCCCCCATCTCCCCCGTCCTCCGGGATGGCATATGTGTGCCCCACCTCTCTGCGTGTAAAGTATATCTCATGTTCAAGTGTCAGAATTTCATCTCAACGTTTGCATAACGTGTATATGAGACGGAACTTAAGTATTTACTTAGTTGGAAGTGGGAACAAATTTGGTCAATTATCATATGAATTCTTTTGTCGCTTGGAGTCGTAAGTCTTCTGACTGGGTTGTTAAGGCCCGCAACGCAAGCCTCTTTACCTCGGACACGCACTTTAGAGTCGTTCGTAGGTCCACGTACCCCAGATCGTGCCACCATCTCGCTTATGGAGCTGTTGCTGCTGTAATGCTTAAGTCGTACAATAGGCGCCAATCACTGAACAGTTCCGAAGATAAAACTAAGTAGGTCGCAGATTCTACTGTGGTGGTCGAAAGTCGGGGGCTTAAGCTTCTCATCATTAATAGTGGTTGTAATGTCGAAGATTTGGATAGCGTGATCATCGTATTGTTTATTCGTGTGAGCTGGACGCGGTGTACTATCTCTGGTCCGTCAACATTCAGTTTCAAATTGTGTAGAACCAACTCACGAAATATAAACCTGTGCAGCCAATCATAAGAAATGCTTTCAGCACGAAGGTGTTATTTCATCACAGTTCTTTCCCAGGCACGATAATACTCAGCATTAATTTCACAG
Source organism: Schistocerca serialis cubense (assembly GCF_023864345.2). Classification (NCBI taxonomy): domain Eukaryota; kingdom Metazoa; phylum Arthropoda; class Insecta; order Orthoptera; family Acrididae; genus Schistocerca; species Schistocerca serialis. The sequence goes on along the minus strand of NC_064647.1, from coordinate 234,480,823 downwards.
GTGTCGCAATTTACATCAGTATCGTGGCTTGTTTAAGCTCCGCTTTTCTCGCCAGAATGATCTCTATATTTTTATTCAAGAACTGTCACTTAAATCCTTTTCCACAGTTTAATTCATTTTCCTCCAGTCCAAAATTGAAATAAATCCTGTCTAGTCTTGGAAAAGTGCCCTTCATACCTTTCTCAACAAAATATCGTGAAATAAGATCAACTCAGACTCAGTACCGTAAAGTCAGTGACTAAACAATGTTACTATTCGTATCATGTCTTACGAGATATACGAGTGGCATTCCCAACTAATGCAACACCTTCTTCTGAAAGGAAGGTGGTTTTATCTAGGATTCAAGTACACCATATTATTTCCCGTTCTTTTCCCTATAAAACCCTCTTTCCCAACATAATCTCCGTTCAATGCGACACCTCACGCCAACTTTCTGGGAGGGCTTGTATATCCCCATGCTACCACTCTATTGGTCGACGTCTGAACCAACATCTTTCTCCATCGATAAACTCCCGATCACCCATGTACTGCTTCACACGGAGAGCATCTTTCATTGGACCAAACAGATGGAGGCGGAAATTGCGAGATCCGAGGTGTAGGGTGTCTCACGTCCGTCGGCCGTCGTAATTTAATATATTATTATTGTTATTATTATTTTTTGATTGTTGCCGATTTACGTGGTGGGCCTTAATAAAAATGATATTCCATTTAATTTTGATTTTACGATTAAATGCATTCCTGAAGTTCTCCTTTTTAACAATATTAATCTCAAATTATTTGTTACGTTAATGAATGTTAGACTCACAGAATCTTAAAACATGAGCATATAAGTTGAACATTGGAATAAACCTTTCATATTAATTTCCTCGGCTAGTCAGTTCACTTTAAAGCAAAAGATCTTTAGTTATTAATTAAAATTGCGGCCCACACGCGCGCGAGAGTATTTTTCTTACCTCCGTTAACCATTGTATTGTAATCGAAGTCCTGGCTCTGGCTCTCGGCTATGGTACTGAAAATAAGAATCTTAAAGCTAGGTATTTTCTGCAACGTCGGGCGGCTGTGGAGAAAAATTAATATTATGTTAATAGCGGGCGAGTTTTCCGCTTCTGCTAATTTTTCATAAGTTAATATCGCTACGTAATGGCGTCGTTGGCTGCATCGGCCGCTGCGATTGTTGAACTGTAAATTACTCGAATGCAGGTTAATTCAAGGAAGCCGGACATGAAATCTGGATCACCTCTTACAAATTAAAAGTGCACAATAATATTAAATCAGTATATTATATGCTTAACTCACACAAATATGCTTACATTTGCCAGCACTCGCAAGATGTCCGTCTGTACATCATCAAGACAAGTGAAGAAGTGAAGTCGACTGAAAAAAATTAACAAAAGAGCGTATCTTGTCGTCTCGTTAGATCATTTTGTCATAAATTATTTCTTTGCATTGCATTTCCCTGCATTTCTCGACAGAGAAATTATTGTTTTACGGCTACATGATAAAAATATATTATTCAATTTTTAAATGTCAACACTGTTTTTTAAGTCTTTTCGTAATATAGCACTCGGGACGCTATAGGTGGAAGAGGAGGAACAGTCCAATGAACTTTTGTGAGCTCCTCTCGGATATACTGACTTGTGTGAGGCCTTGCGTTGTCATGGAGAAGGAAAAGTTCGTTTGCAATTTTGTGACGACAAACACGCTGAAGTCGATTCTTCAATTGCCTGAGGGTAGGACAATACACTTCTGAGTTGGTCGTTGGATCACGAGGGAAAACACCGAACAGAATAACACCTTCAGTGGCCGAGAAGGCCGTCACCGTGATCGTCCTGGCTGAGGGTACGGCTTTGAACTTGTTCATTTGAGAAGAGGTGGTGCGGCGCCACTCCATGGAGTGCGGTTTTGTTTCCGGTTGGGAATGTTTCATCAGCTGTCACAACGCCCAACAAAGAGTTGCCACCATCAGCCTCGTAATGCACAAGCAATGTTGGACAGATGGTCCCTCGTTGCGCTTTATGGTCTTCAGCTGGGTGGCGAGCAACCCAGTGGATACACGCCTTTGAGTACTCCAACTGGTGGACGAGTGTGTCATCACTACCAACAGAGCCGTCCAGTTGAGCAGCGAAGTGTTTAATTGTGATCCGTCCATCACCTCGAATGAGACTGTCCGCACGCTCCAACACTGCAGGAGTCACAGCTGTGTGCTGGTCGGCCGACACGCGGGAGATCTGACAGGTTTACACGACCCTATTGCAATGGTGACAGTCGCCTCGCCCAACGACTCAACGTGCTTTTGTTCGCTGCCAGGTCTCCACAGACATTCTCCAAGCGCCTATGAAGGTCTGTGATCCTCTGGTTTTACGCCAATAAGAAAAAAAAGAAAAAAAACCTTAGCGACAGCTCTCTGCTTGGAACGCACCTTCATTACAGGCTCCGTTTCGGCGGCTACGTATAGTTCCTCCCCCTATCAAAACTTCCTGAAACTATGGAGGCCGACGTGCGAATATTCCACGAAATCCCACAAGAAATTCCGCATTTTTTCAACCGAAACCGGCCGAGGAAAAAAAGTGTGTTGCTTTACTTATTGAATGCCCCACGTTCTTTAAATGGCACTTCAGCTTAGACTATCTCGCTTGATCTGAAAAAACTTTCACCTAAGGCAATGACTCATGAAAATGTTCTTCAGGTAGGATTAAAATCTTCAATATTTTTTGTTCACTTTTTCAACCTTTATTAATTAACTTTACACACACTGATAATACCACCACGTCTCAAACATTAATGAATGAGTCAGTTGATTCGAACTAACTGTGGCCAAAACTGAACACGAACTGAATACATTGCTTAATTTTACAATACAAAGTGCATGTGTTCCTTTTGTCATCCTTGTTAACACGGGGCCGGGCAATTTGGTTCAGGATGTCTCTTCTGGGAAGCGGCCATCGATTCGACGCCATTGTAGCCGTGCGACCGTGGGTGCCTCTTGACAGAAAACCTGTTCCCTCCGCTGCTGCCACGCTCCACGCTCAAAACACGATACTAAGAAAACACACATTTCTACATCATCATATATTCATACAGGAAATCTTTCCTGTAACTAAAATTACGATACCTATAACTATTCAGTGTCCCTGTATCGTGTGGCGGAAAATTATCTGCACAACTTGCACACTCCGTCTCCAATTATTTGTTGGATGTATTCCAATCGCCGGCCGGTGTGGCCGAGCAGTTCTAGGCGCTTCAGTCTGGAACCGCGCGACCGCTATGGTCGCAGGTTCGAATCCTGCCTCGAGCATGGATTAGTGTGACGTTAAGTTTAAGTTTTAGTTAAGTTTAAGTAGTTCTAAGTTCTAGGGGACTGATGACCTCAGATGTTAAGTCCCATAGTGCTCAGAGCCATTTGAACCATTTTTGTATTCCAATCTCTGTCTTCCCCAACAGTTTTTAATCTCTAGTATGAACTATGTTATTCTCTGACGTCGTAACACATGTCCTATTATCCTGCCCCTTCTTCTTGCCAGTTTTCCATATGTTTCTTCTTTCGCCAGTTCTGCAGAGAACTTCCTTATTCCAAACTTTAGCAGTCCACCAAATTTTCATCACCCTCCTGTAGCACCACATCTCAAATGGTTCGATTCTCTTCGTCCACAATTTTCCCGAGGTCCATGCAATTCTGTGCTCGAAACAAAAGTACTCAAAAATTTCTTCCTCAAATTAAGGCTCATGTTTGATACCAGCAGACCTCCCTCGGCGAAGAATGCCCTTTTTGCCAGAGCTAGTCTGCTTTTTATGCCCTCCTTGGTCTTCCGTCTTGTATTATTTAGCTCCAAAGGTAGCACATTTCCGTAACTTCGTCTACATCGTGGTCCCTAACTTAGATGTTAATTTTATTGTTGATGTCATTTCTGCTACTCCTCATTACCGTGATCTTTGTTCAGGTTACTCTCAATCTACAGGGTGAAAAGTATTTAAACCGACAACTCTGGGACGTTGTAGGGGACATCAAAACAAATATTTTTCCGTAATGTCATTTTTTCCTATAAGGATTATTTAAACCGGTGGAGGCCGTATTTAGCTGTTCAGTTGTTAGAGGTCGTATTACGATCTTTAGTCGTTAGAGGGCGTATTACGCTCTTCAGTTGTAGGCAACTGCTGTCCGCCAGTGTAGTAGTGCATTGTCTCTGTTTACTAATGGAGCGATACACCTGGAGTGAGTACACTGATATGGTTGGTGCGTACTACGTAGCGCACCACAACGGACGAGCTGCACAGCGGGTTTATCAACAACAATATCCTAATCGCCGTGTCCCGCATCATACGACCTTTGCTGCTGTGTACCAACGTCTGCGTGAGACCGGGTCATTTAGCAAATTACATCTACATCTACATCTACATTTATACTCCGCAAGCCACCCAACGGTGTGTGGCGGAGGGCACTTTACGTGCTACTGTCATTACCTCCCTTTCCTGTTCCAGTCGCGTATGGTTCGCGGGAAGAACGACTGTCTGAAAGCCTCCGTGCGCGCTCTAATCTCTCTAATTTTACATTCGTGATCTCCTCGGGAGGTATAAGTAGGGGGAAGTAATATATTCGATACCTCATCCAGAAACGCACCCTCTCGAAACCTGGCGAGCAAGCTACACCGCGATGCAGAGCGCCTCTCTTGCAGAGTCTGCCACTTGAGTTTGTTAAACATCTCCGTAACGCTATCACGGTTACCAAATAACCCTGTGACGAAACGCGCCCCTCTTCTTTGGATCTTCTCTATCTCCTCCGTCAACCCGATCTGGTACGGATCCCACACTGATGAGCAATACTCAAGTATAGGTCGAACGAGTGTTTTGTAAGCCACCTCCTTTGTTGATGGACCACGTTTTCTAAGGACTCTCCCAATGAATCTCAACCTGGTACCCGCCTTACCAACAATTAATTTTATATGATCATTCCACTTAAAATCGTTCCGCACGCATACTCCCAGATATTTTACAGAAGTAACTGCTACCAGTGTTTGTTCCGCTATCATATAATCATACAATAAAGGATCCTTCTTTCTATGTATTCGCAATACATTACATTTGTCTATGTTAAGGGTCAGTTGCCACTCCCTGCACCAAGTGCCTATCCGCTGCGGATCTTCCTGCATTTCGCAACAATTTTCTAACGCTGCAACTTCTCTGTATACTACAGCATCATCCGCGAAAAGCCGCATGGAACTTCCGACACTATCTACTAGGTCATTTATATATATTGTGAAAAGCAATGGTCCCATAACACTCCCCTGTGGCACGCCAGAGGTTACTTTAACGTCTGTAGACGTCTCTCCATTCATAACAACATGCCGTGTTCTATTTGCTAAAAACTCTTCAATCCAGCCACACAGCTGGTCTGATATTCCGTAGGCTCTTACTATGTTTATCAGGCGACAGTGCGGAACTGTATCGAACGCCTTCCGGAAGTCAAGAAAAATAGCATCTGCCTGGGAACCTGTATCTAATATTTTCTGGGTCTCATGAACAAATAAAGCGAGTTGGGTCTCACACGATCGCTGTTTCCGGAATCCATGTTGATTCCTACATAGTAGATTCTGGGTTTCCAAAAACGACATGATACTCGAGCAAAAAACATGTTCTAAAATTCTACAACAGATCGACGTCAGAGATATAGGTCTATAGTTTTGCGCATCTGCTCGACGACCCTTCTTGAAGACTGGGACTACCTGTGCTCTTTTCTAATCATTTGAAACCTTCCATTCCTCTAGAGACTTGCGGTACACGGCTGTTAGAAGGGGGGCAAGTTCTTTCGCGTACTCTGTGTAGAATCTAATTGGTATCCCGTCAGGTCCAGTGGACTTTCGTCTGTTGAGTGATTCCAGTTGCTTTTCTATTCCTTGGACACTTATTTCGATGTCAGCCATTTTTTCGTTTGTGCGAGGATTTAGAGAAGGAACTGCAATACGGTCTTCCTCTGTGAAACAGCTTTGGAAAGAGGTGTTTAGTATTTCAGCTTTACGCGTGTCATCCTCTGTTTCAATGCCATCATCATCCCGGAGTGTCTGGATATGCTGTTTCGAGCCACTTACTGATTTAACGTAAGACCAGAACTTCCGAGGATTTTCTGTCAAGTCGGTACATAGAATTTTACTTTCGAATTCACTGAACGCTTCACGCATAGCCCTCCTTACGCTAACTTTGACATCGTTTAGCTTCTGTTTGTCTGGGAGGTTTTGGCTGCGTTTAAACTTGGAATGAAGCTCTCTTTGCTTTCGCAGTAGTTTCCTAACTTTGTTGTTGTACCACGGTGGGTTTTTCCCGTCCCTCACAGTTTTACTCGGCACGTACCTGTCTAAAACGCATTTTACGATTGCCTTGAACTTTTTCCATAAACACTCAACATTGTCAGTGTCGGAACAGAAATTTTCGTTTTGATCTGTTAGGTAGTCAGAAATCTGCCTTCTATTACTCTTGCTAAACAGATAAACCTTCCTTCCTTTTTTTATATTCCTATTAACTTCCATATTCAGGGATGCTGCAACGGCCTTATGATCACTGATTCCCTGCTCTGCACATACAGAGTCGAAAAGTTCGGGTCTGTTTGTCATCAGTAGGTCCAAGATGTTATCTCCACGAGTCGGTTCTCTGTTTAATTGCCCGAGGTAATTTTCGGATAGTGCACTCAGTATAATGTCACTCGATGCTCTGTCCCTACCACCCGTCCTAAACATCTGAGTGTCCCAGTCTATATCTGGTAAATTGAAATCTCCACCTAAGACTATAACATGCTGAGAAAATTTATGTGAAATGTATTCCAAATTTTCTTTCAGTTGTTCTGCCACTAATGCTGCTGAGTCGGGAGGTCGGTAAAAGGAGCCAATTATTAACCTAGCTCGGTTGTTGAGTGTAACCTCCATCCATAATAATTCACAGGAACTATCCACTTCTACTTCACTACAGGATAAACTACTACTAACAGCGACGAACACTCCACCACCGGTTGCATGCAATCTCTAAACACCGTCTGTACCTTTGTAAAAATTTCGGCAGAATTTATCTCTGGCTTAAGCCAGCTTTCTGTACCTATAACGATTTCGGCTTCGGTGCTTTCTATCAGCGCTTGAAGTTCCGGTACTTTACCAACGCAGCTTCGACAGTTTACAATTATAATACCGATTGCTGCTTGGTCCCCGCATGTCCTGACTTTGCCCTGCACCCGTTGAGGCTGTTGCCCTTTCTGTACTTGCCCAAGGCCATCTAACCTAAAAAACCGCCCAGCCCACGCCACACAACCCCTGCTACCCGTGTAGCCGCTTGTTGCGTGTAGTGGACTCCTGACCTATCCAGCGGAACCCGAAACCCCACCACCCTATGGCGCAAGTCGAGGAATCTGCAGCCCACACGGTCGCAGAACCGTCTCAGCCTCTGATTCAGACCCTCCACTCGGCTCTGTACCAAGGGTCCGCAGTTAGTCCTGTCGACGATGCTGCAGATGGTGAGCACTGCTTTCACCCCGCTAGCGAGACTGGCAGTCTTCACCAAATCAGATAGCCGCCGGAAGCCAGAGAGGATTTCCTCCGATCCATAGCGACACACATCATTGGTGCCGACATGAGCGACCACCTGCAGATGGGTGCACCCTGTACCCTTCATGGCATCCGGAAGGACCCTTTCCACATCTGGAATGACTCCCCCCGGTATGCACACGGAGTGCACATTGGTTTTCTTCCCCTCTCTTGCTTACCTGGACAGAGACGCCGTCGCACGGTAAGAACGCTGCAATTTGAGGAAGCTGCCTTGCAACATGTGGAGCGGGTGTCTTCAGTCAGCATTCGTGCAATTGCACGTAACATGGGGACGAATCAGACGAATGTAAGAACAGTCCTTCGAGAGCAATTGTTACGTCCATTTCACTTGCAGCGTGTCCACAACCTGGAACCAGTCGATTATCCACCCAGATCACAGTTTTCGCAGTGGTACCTGGAACAGTGTGAAATGCATCCTACATTTCCATCCTCTGCGTTGTTTACCGATGAAGCAACGTTCGGGCGTGATGGAGTCTTCAACATTCACAATTCGCATGTTTGGAGTGGGGATAACCCATATGCCACAGTTACTAGCGCTCATCAAGTGCGATTCTTCGTTAATGTGTGGGTCGGTGTTGTTGGGGACTGTTTAATTGGGCCGTATCTGCTACCTAGGCCATTAAATGGCAGGCACTATTACAATTTTCTCGCCAGAGCATTGCCAGAATTGCTGGAAGACGTCTCGCTCCCTACAAGACAACGCATGTATTTCCAACATGACGGGGCGCCGGCACATTTCAGTCGTCGTGTGCGTCGATTCCTCGACCGACGGTTCCCAGAAAAGTGGATTGGCAGAGGTGGTCCTGTACCATGGCCTGTTCGATCCCCAGATATGTCCCCGCTGGACTTTTTTGTGTGGGGAGAGATGCGCAACCTTGTTTCTGCCTCTTCTGTTGCATCAGAAGAGGACCTGGTTTCCCGGATAGTAGCAGCAGCAGGAACAATTCAGGATACTTGTTCAAATGTGTGTGAAATGTTATGGGACTTAACTGCTAAGGTCATCAGTCGTTCAGTTTACACACTACTTAAACTAAATTATCCTACACAAACACATGCCCGAGGGAGGACTCGAACCTCCGCCGGACCAGCTGCACAGTCCATGACTGTAGTGCCCTAGACCGCTCGGTCAGGATACTCCTGGGTTTTTGCCCGTGTCAGACACAACATGATCCGGCGGCGTAACCTTTTTTTACGTGTCAATAGAGGCATTTTTGGAAATCTACTGTAATTGAAACTGGGTTGTGTTAATGTGTTATCTCTTGGTCATAAAGAAAGTGGAAAGTGTTTGTTGGTTTAATTGATATGCCGCCAGAGAAATCTTCCTCTAATGGTTTAAATACTCCTCATAGGAAAAAATGACGTTAGGGAAAAATATTTGTTTTGATGTCCCCTATAACCTCCCAGAGTTTGTCGGTTTAAATAATTTTCACCCTGTATATTCCGTACTCATTAGACCGTTCATTGCATTCAACACGTCCCGTAATCTTTCTTCACTGAGGATAGTGATGCCATCTGAAAATCAAATTTTTGTTGCCCCTGGAAGTCGTTAGATGAGCAGCCCTCAACTTGCTAACCCAAAAGGCCGCTAACATTTGAAAATGCCTTAATTCACCAAATAATGTAGGTAGACGTAAGAATCGACACACATGCCTGAAATGACGTGGGTTTTATTGAAACCAAGAGGGAGTGCAGAAACTGGCCAACTGATGGCGGTGAACAGCAACACGCCAGTAACGCCGTATGAGAATCGGGTAGAAAATGAGCTGCAGTGAGAGAGGGAGTCAGATCATCGCAACCCTGGCCGACAAACACCTGCTGGAAGGTGCGACGGCGCTGCACCGCATATTGCTACACGTGTGAAAGATCTCTAGCGCACATCTCTTGGTGAGGATCGCGTGTTGAGCCGCCATTACCAGGTCCCCAGACCTCATACCGTGTGACTACTAGTTGCTGGGATACCTGAAGTCTCAAGTCTACCACGGTTATCCGACCTCATTAGGGATACAAAAAGACAACACGCTACAGCAGTATCTCACCTACTTACTGATACACTATGTGATCAAAAGTATCCGGACACTTGGCTGAAAATGACTTATAAGTTCGTGGCGCCCTCCATCGGCAATGCTGGAATTCTATATGGTGTCGGCCCACCCTTAGCCTTGATGACAACTTCCACTCTTGCAGTCGTAAGTTCAGTCAGTTGCTGGAGGATTTCTTGGGTAATGTCAGCCCATTCTTCACGGAGTGCTGCACCTAGGAGAGGTATGTTGGTCGGCGAGGTCTGACACGAAGTCGGCGATCCAAAACACCCTAAAGGTGTTCTGTAGCATTCGGGTCAGGACTCTGTGTAGGCCAGTCCATTGCACGGATGATATTGTCTAGTAACCACTCCGCCACAGGCCGTACATTATGAACAGGTGCTCGATCATGTTGAAAGATGCAATCGCCATCCCCTTGCTCTTCAACAGTGGGAAGCGAGAAGGTGCTTAAAACATCAATGTAGGCCTGTGCTGTGATAGTGCCAGGCAAAACAAGAAGGGGTGCAAGCCCCCTCCATGAAAAATACGACCACACCATAACTCCACCGCCTCCGAATTTTACTGTTGGCACTACACACGCTGGCAGATGACGTTCACCGGGCATTCGCCAAATCGACCCCTGCCATCGGATCGCCACATTGTGGACCGTTATTCATCACTTCACACAACTTTTTTCCACTCTTCAGTCGTCCAATGTTTAGCTCCTTGTACCAAATGAGTCGTCGTTTGGCATTTACCGGCGTGATGAGTGGCTTATGAGCAGCCGCTCGACCATGAAATCCAAGTTTTGTCACCTCACGCCTAACTGCCATAGTACTTGCAGTGAATCCTGATGCAGTTTGGAATTCCTGTGTGATGGTCTGGATAGATGTCTGTCTATTACACATTACGACCCTCTTCAACTGTCAGTGGTCTCTGTCAGTCAACAAACGAGGACGGCCTGTACGCTTTTGCGCTGTACATGTCCCTTGACGTTTCCACTTCACTATTACATCGGGAACAGTGGACCTAGGGATGTTCAGGAGTGTGAAAATCTCGCGTACAGACATATGACACAAGTGACACCCAATCACCCGACCACGTTCGCAGTCCGTGAGTTCCGCGGAGCGCCCCATTCTGCTCTCTCACGATGTCTAATGACTACTGAGGCCGCTGATATGGAGTGCCTGGCAGTAGGTGGCAGCGCAATGCACCTAATATGAGAAACGTGTGTTTTTGGGGGTGTACGCATACTTTTGATCAGATATTGTATCTGTATGGTGTGAAAAGTGGCAACTGACTCTAAATAATGAAAAGTATGAAGTCATCCAAATGAATCCATCAGATTTAGATCACACGATAAACCACACAAATCTAAAGGATGTCAGTTCGACTGAATACCTTGGAATTCAATTACAAAGAACTTAAATTTGAACGACCATATAGATATAGTTGTGCTGAAAGTGAACCAAAGACCGCGTTTTATTGGTAGAACAGTTAGAAGGTGAACAGGTCCACTAAAGCGACTGCCTGCACTACGCTTGTTCGCTCTCTTCTGGAGTATTTTTCCACAATATGGCACCCTGACACTTGAAATTTCGCTTAAAAGAATCTCATTTCGGCAGTCTGTATCTTGTTTTTATCAGCTCGTCTACGTATGTGTTTCAGATTCATAGAGAAAATCAGGCACAGACATTGCTTTGTTGAACTTCATCCATGTTTCTTTCTTGGCTTTAGTTTTTAGGCTTCACCGCATGTTTGCTGAAACATGAGTTATGTGTTTTTAAAATCTTTTTCATATTTGTAACTGATATATGTTTAGATTTAATAACTAAAATCCGTAACTTGTTCTAATATAATGTCATTCATTACAATATTGCTTCTAACGTATATTTACCATTGAAAGCCATTGTTTTTGTCTTATTTACGGAAACCTTAAAACTGTAATTCTCAAATATTACTTCTGTAATGTACACTGCTCTTTGCATCTTGTCTTCAGTTTTACTCATAATAAATCTTATCACCAGCAGATAGGTGCAAAATTTGGTGCAATAAAAATGCCCCTGTAGATTTTGTCCTCCATTCTTTAATCAGGTCGTCTATACAAATTTTAAACAAAATAGGAGACAAGCTACGATCATCGCTTACACCTTGGTTTATGCTTTAGATTAGATCAGATTAGTACTTGTTCCACAGATCATGAATACGACACTTCGTAATGATGTGGAACGTGTCAGGTTAATAAAAGGTGTCTATACAAGATATTACTTTAGGCAAAATATTACATGACACTCAATAATTTTTTTAGTTGCCTCCACCGATTTAAATGGTTCAAATGGCTCTGAGCACTATGGGACTTAACATCTGTGGTCATCAGTCCCCTAGAACTTAGAACTACTTAAATCTAACAAACCTAAGGACATCACACACATTTCTGCCCGAGGCAGGATTCGAACCTGCGACCGTAGCAGTTACACGGTTCCGGACTGTAGCGCCTAGAACCGCTCGGTCACAGCGGCCGGCTCCACCGATTCATTTCATTCAACCCGCAGTACGTCTGTATCAAGAACGGCATTCAACGTGCGACAGCCACGTAATCGATATACAGGTCCATACGTATCCAAGTGCCTCAAGTCTTGCTTTATGTAATTAGCGATGTAGTCGTACCGGTTCTGGATGTCTCTGTAAGTTCCTTCCGTTTATAAAAGTTGTTTCTTTCGTGTTTCCCATTCTGATATCTGCCGTTAATTTCGTTGTTTTAGATGGTGAAACACATTTTATAAGACAACAAAGCCTGTATGACTACGCCTTTAACTACGCAGAGGGAAATCGGAGACACATGGATAACTATGGCAGAAGTAAGGTACAGCTTGGTCCAAAAAATACGGTGTAACGCCTCGCCAATCCTCACTTGTATTTTTATAGTGTGATTCGGTTTCCTAGGAGTCGCCCAACGCTCTGGGAGCCAACGTATCGATTACATGGCTGTCACCTGTCTGTGTACCGTTCCTGGTACAGACGCAGTGTGGGTTGCATAAAACGAATCAATAGGGTCAGCTCAATCACCCTATATGTATTTTTTACTTCACTCCCATTACCGACATGTATGCTGATGGTTGTTTCTTTAAATATCCGTCTTAATACTTTTATTTAATATCATCTTTGTTCACTATTTCCCAAAATTTTTTCCTACCTACCTGGTCGAAAGCGTTTTCAACATGGAAAAAAGCTGTATGAGTTTCAACGTTGTATTATCTTCTGTTATCTGCTTAACTGTGAAAGTGGCATCTGTACAGCCTCGACCCTGTCTAAAACCACTTTCGACTTCTAGTAGTAAAACGTCTATGAGGGCTCAAACTATTTTACTTCACATTCTTGCATATATTTTATATCCTGTATTTAAAAGACTTATTCACCTATAATTTTCACACCTGTTTCTACCACCCTTGTAAATATTGACATAACTTGGGCATGTGACCAGAATCTTGAAATATGACATCCATACCAACACCTGTTAATAGGATTCAGAAATCTACGATTTGGCATTGCGCCCCCACATCTAAATAAATCTATGCTTATTCCATCTTCTCCTGTAGCCTTCCTATTCTTCATTTTTCAGAGCTGTTTCTACACTCCTGGAAATTGAAATAAGAACACCGTGAATTCATTGTCCCAGGAAGGGGAAACTTTATTGACACGTTCCCAGGGTCAGATACATCACATGATCACACTGACAGACCACAGGCACATAGACACAGGCAACAGAGCTTGCACAATGTCGGCACTAGTACAGTGTATATCCACCTTTCGCAGCAATGCAGGCTGCTATTCTCCCATGGAGACGATCGTAGAGATGCTGGATGTAGTCCTGTGGAACGGCTTGCCATGCCATTTCCACCTGGCGCCTCAGTTGGACCAGCGTTCGTGCTGGACGTGCAGACCGCGTGAGACGACGCTTCATCCAGTCCCAAACATGCTCAATGGGGGACAGATCCGGAGATCTTGCTGGCCAGGGTAGTTGACTTACACCTTCTAGAGCACGTTGGGTGGCACGGGATACATGCGGACGTGCATTGTCCTGTTGGAACAGCAAGTTCCCTTGCCGGTCTAGGAATGGTAGAACGATGGGTTCGATGACGGTTTGGATGTACCGTGCACCATTCAGTGTCCCCTCGACGATCACCAGTGGTGTACGGCCAGTGTAGGACATCGCTCCCCACACCATGATGCCGGGTGTTGGCCCTGTGTGCCTCGGTCGTATGCAGTCCTGATTGTGGCGCTCACCTGCACGGCGCCAAACACGCATACGACAACCATTGGCACCAAGGCAGAAGCGACTCTCATCGCTGAAGACGACACATCTCCATTCATCCCTCCATTCACGCCTGTCGCGACACCACTGGAGGCGGGCTGCACGATGTTGGGGCGTGAGCGGAAGACGGCCTAACGGTGTGCGGGACCGTAGCCCAGCTTCATGGAGACGGTTGCGAAAGGTCCTCGCCGATACCCCAGGAGCAACAGTGTCCCTAATTTGCTGGGAAGTGGCGGTGCGGTCCCCTACGGCACTGCGTAGGATCCTACGGTCTTGGCGTGCATCCGTGCGTCGCTGCGGTCCGGTCCCAGGTCGACGGGCACGTGCACCTTCCGCCGACCACTGGCGACAACATCGATGTACTGTGGAGACCTCACGCCCCACGTGTTGAGCAATTCGGCGGTACGTCCACCCGGCCTCCCGCATGCCCACTATACGCCCTCGCTCAAAGTCCGTCAACTGCACATACGGTTCACGTCCACGCTGTCGCGGCATGCTACTGCGATGGAGCTCCGTATGCCACGGCAAACTGGCTGACACTGACGGCGGCGGTGCACAAATGCTGCGCAGCTAGCGCCATTCGACGGCCAACACCGCGGTTCCTGGTGTGTCCGCTGTGCCGTGCGTGTGATCATTGCTTGTACAGCCCTCTCGCAGTGTCCGGAGCAAGTATGGTGGGTCCGACACACCGGTGTCAATGTGTTCTTTTTTCCATTTCCAGGAGTGTAATTCCTCTCACGGAAAGGGACCTATATTTCCATACACAGTGTCATCGCTTTCTTATTATTTTTCCACGGATTTATTAGACCACAAATCTTTATATGTTGTATCCATTCGTCAATAACATGTATATTGGCTACATCTTTTTCTTCACATCTAGATGGTTACGCACGTTATAAGCCATCATTTTTCTTCCATGTATATCATTGGCAATGGTGCTTATAAAATTGTTTCAAGATTCGTGGTGAACTTTCCTTGCAATACTTTTTGTTTCATTTAGTTTTGCCTTACATATCTTTCTTGCTTCGTCCGTTTGTTTTTGTAAGGCTTGCAGATGAGCTACTTTCTTGTCTCTCATTGGATTTGCAATTTCTTCTCCAGTACTTCCTTTTCTTACCTACACTTCGTTAGCTGTAGTTCTTGCAGCTTGTATAATGTTACCCCATTCCTCATAAACATCTTTGCTAATTTCTTGTTCTCGTAGGTAAGAAGATAACCTTCTGTGTTTCAAAGTTTTTATTCTCTCTTGTTGCGACAAGTATATTTTAAATACTTCATAATTTGCTCTTTATGGCTTTTCATTTTCTTTCACCTTGTTAGGATATGCATTTTTGATATTAGCAAATAGTGGTCCATTAATATATCACCTCTCGGATAGACTCTAATGGCTTTTACTTGGGATGACAATTTTTTATTCATCAGGTTGCCCTCCATTCAGAGCCTGTTGCACGCAGCAACTGTTATATTGACTTGTAAATAATAGATTCCAGCTATCAGCCATCATTTTGAAATTTTACTGGAAGATCTAGATTTCAGCTAGAAACTAGCCATTCTCAATGCACTATCAATTTTGATCAATGCATGTAATGCCTGTTGGTCGGGCTTCATCCACAGTTCATTGAATTCAATAAATTGTGGATGAAGCCCGACCAACATGCATTACATGCATTGATCAAAAATGAAAGTGCATTGAGAATGGCTAGTTTCTAGCTGAAATCTAGATCTGCCAATTAAATTTCAAAAGGACGATTGATAGCTGAAATCTATTATTTACAAATTTTATTTGTAATGACATATTCAATTAGCGATCTATCTCCCCTTGCACACCCACCAAACTTATGGATGTCTTTTCCTAAAGAGAGTACTTGTTATCTTTAATTTATTAAATGCTGAAAACTGCCATAGCTTCTCTCGATTATCGTTCAAAGTATCTTCACCAAAAGTACCTATAACATCTGTAATCGCTAATTTACCCACTCATGCCTTCAGATCCCCTGATAATATAAGGTAATCACTTTTTTCATAGTCATTACATTATTTAGTTCTTTACAGAATTTTTCACTATCTTCCTTTTTGTCTTCTTTGGGGCATATACTCAAATTACGACTAGGTGATCACTAGGTATTTTAAATGTAATAGTAACCATTCTGTCATTAACAAAAGTGTAAGACTCTCTTATGGGACCACGTTTTATCAAGGATTACTGCAACTCTACTAGCTGCTCTCTGTTGTTTATTAACTCCACTAAAGTCAAGGTGTAATTTCCTGTATATTGAGATCCTTTGAGTTTTTTTTCTATTTCTGTTAGAACCACTAAATTATATTTTCTTTCCTTTAATTCTTCAAATAAGTTCTGTTTCCTTACTAGCTAATCCAAGAACATTCCTGGTTCCCGAGAGTAGTTTGCTCATATTCCAAAATCTTTATCCTTTTCCTCCTTGTCTTGTTTGTTATCCATCCAGTTTATTTTTCTGAAACTTTCTACTAAGAAAATCTTGCTGGATAGTGTTACAGGCCCTATGCAACCCTCTCGTCAGCCCTTCAATAGAAGTTTAATATATATTCTTTTTCCATTGATAAAGGATGGTATTCAACTTTCTTCCTATATATTTACATCTGCAGAGAGCACGGCAGATAGCACGTTTCCTGTTCCTTTTGTGTATGGAATGCGGAAAAAATGACTATTTAAATGCCTCTGTGCATTCTGTAATTAATCTAATCTTCTCCCAGTGATCCCTATGTGAGCGAGACTTTGGGGGTTACGGTATTTATTATTCACGTATGGGCCCAGTAGGACCACGCGAGGTACAATCCATCAGTGTCACGTTTGGCGGTTGCCCTTTCTTTGTGCCCAAATTTGTTTCATCCTTTCAAAATGAAGTCTCTTTCTTTCATCAGACAACGGTGTTCCAGTCCGTTCTCTAATTTCCCTCTGACCAACTTTCCAATCAATTATCTTTTGTCTGAATGTTTTCTATCTGTAAGGTCTGACTGGGTTATACTGGCCGCTTTAAGATCCTCCTTAATCGCAGCGATCCATTTCATTGGCTCAGTTTTGGCCTTACTTCTGCTTTCGTAGAATTCTACTATTTGTTTTGTCAACCTAGTGGGTGCCATTCTTTTAATGTGCCATAAAATTTAAGTCTTCGTTTTCTCATGTCACCTTGTATGTCTGTGTATTCTTCTATTTCCTTATTACTTCTCAGCATTTAAGTTTCTCCAACAGTAATTTTGGCGTCTTATATTTTCCTAATAATCTTTCTTTCTTTCTTTTGAATTTCTTCAGTATCCCTCTTCCTATTTAAAATTGAAGTTTCTGCTCCATAAAGACATTCAGGTTTGATTACAGTGATGTAACGTCTAAGTTCACTGAATTTAGAAAGTGTTTTTTTATTATAAATATTTTGTGTTAATCTGAATGCAGTTGCCATCTTTTGACAGCTAACTTCATTTGCAGTTTTTTCCAGACCGTTTTCTTGTAGTATTTCCCCCAAGTATTTAAACTGAGATACCGTTTTCATTTTTCCATATTTCGTGTTCAAAACTTTGGTGCTTGTTTATTGTATGTCATGCGTTCCGTTTTTTTGAATGATATTTGTAGCCAGTTTTTGTTTTTGAAACTTAGTAATTAGGTTTTCTCAGCATATTTTACAGCTACCTTAAACGGGCTTCCCATTCAGTTTCTTGAGCATCTCTGTGACACTCTTCCAAGGGGCAAACAAATGTGTGAGCATTCGTGCTGCCATCCTCTGCATATGCTCTATATCATCTGTTAGTCCTATCTGGTATAAGTTCACACACTTGAGCAATATACTACGATGGGTCGCTGGAGTGATTTGTAAGCCATCTCCTTTGTAGACTTATTGCATTTCCCCAGTATTCTACCAATAAACCAGAGTCTACCACTTGCTTCACCCACAACTGAACCTATGTGATAATTCCATTGCATATTCCTACAAAGCGCTACACTCTGGTATTTGTATGGGTTGGTCGATTCCAACAGTGACTCACAGATATTATAGTCATAGGATATTATGTTTTCGCTTTGTGAAGTGCACGGTCTTACATTTTTAATCATTTAAAGCGTGTTGCGAGTTTTTTCACCATCAATTCTATCAAGGTATAACGGAATATTTACGCAGCTTCTTTCAGACAGTACTTCATTACAGATAACTGCATCTTCTGCAAAAAGTCTGAGGTTACTGTTAATATCGTCTGCAAAATGATTAATATACAAAATTAAAAGCAAAGGTGCCAACTAACTTCGCTGGGGCACACTCGAAATTGCTACTCCATCCGACATAACATGGTGCGTCCGGTCTAGCAAAAACTCCTCAGCTCAGTCGCAAATTCGCTTGATACACCATATGACCATACTTTTGACAATAAGCGTAGGCGTGGTACTGAGTCAACCGTTTTTCGGAAATAAAGAAGTACCTGACTGTCCTGATACAAAGTTTTCAGAATGTCACGTGAGAAAAGTGGGAGTTGAGCTTCACATGATCGATGTTGTCGGAGTCTGTGCTGGTTGGCACTGAGGAGGTCATTCTGCTCAAGGTATCTCCTTATGTTTGAGCTCAGAATACGTTCCAAGATTCTGCAACAAATCGATATCAGTGATACTGGAGGGTAGTTTTGTGGGTCACACCTACTACCCTTCTTGTAGACGAGCTTGACTTGTGCTTTTTTCCAACAACTGGGCACGATTCTTTGTTCGAGGGATCTACGACAGATTGTAGTTAGAAGAGAGGCTAACTCAGTGAAAATTCAGTATAGAATCTGATAGGGGTTCCATCGTGACTTAGAACTTTGTTCAGTTTTAACGATCTCAATTGCTTCTCAGCGACACTGACATTGAAACATACTCCACTCATCTTTCCAGTGTTACGAGGATTAAATTGGGTAATCTCTCCAGGGTTTTCCTTTGAAAACATTCGAAAACTGAGTTAAACATTGCAGTTTTTGCACTGCTACCCTTAATTTCAATTCTTGTCTCATTCCTGTGTCATTCACGAGTGAGTGGACGCGAACTTCGATGCCACTAACAGCATTTACATACGACCAGAATTTCTTTGTGTTATATGAAAGACCAAGTGACAATATTCTGCTACGGCAGTCATTGAAGACTTCACGCATTGCTCTCTCGACAGCCAAACGCGTTGCAGTCTGTCTAGAGTCCTATGCTTTTTTTTTTTTTTTTTTTACAACTGTTGTGTAGTGCTCTCTGTTTCTTTAGAAGTTTCCTAACAAAGACTCTACACCATAGAGCCTCCCATTATGAACTGTTCTACTGGGTACTGCATGGTCAAGTATTCTTTTGCATTGTGCCCGTTGGACACTGTAGGCCGGCAGTACACCCGTGGATATTTTGATTGTGAAATACGCCGGGAGAAACTCAAGAATCACACAGTATTACTGTTCGTCGAACGGCCTGAGCTAGCGAGGTGGGCGCATCGCTGCCGCTGCGCGCTTCGCTTACTCGGCCGTTGAGAGCTCGTGAAGAGGTTTCTGTGCTGTGGACGCCGCGGGAAGCAAATTGTCGTGTGTTGTTTTCACAATGCCAGCAGACTGTCGTGTTCTGCGCCCCACAGCATGGGAAGTACGCTCACAGGAAAGCTGCTGCTACGAGGGCTCCTTCGGTTGAGCATCTCACCGAGTCTGCCGACCGAGCAAAGAAGAGCCGAGAAGACGAGTCTCTCAGCCTGTTCGCCCTTTGTACATCAAAGGCGGGTGGACTGCGCTGTTCGACCTAACGACGAATTGCGCCGACAACGAGGTGGTCTGCGAGTCTCCCGACACAGACTCGCTGATCTGCGTTCGGGCAGCAAACGTGGCTGACCACAGGGCGATCCAGGTCGCCCTGGTTGTCCACATTGTCGAACCGCCGCCAGTGCGTGAAAAGGCACCTTCCGCTGGAAGGCAGAAGACGACCAGGGCACTCCTAAGGGAGTTACCTCGGTACTGTGACGAGGCAGCGGTCCAGGAAGGGCTGCTGCGAGCCGGGTTTGGTAATGCAACCGCAAAATTGATGGTGGGATTAAAAGATGTAACCTTCTCTAAATTTTATAGCGTTTTTCTAGAAGTCAGTTTTGTAGCTGACAAATATGCATCCACCGTCACAAACGGCTGTCTGCTCCAGTTGATTTTAACAGTTTTCTTTCCAGTGATTAATTTGAATTACTACTTAAAACCAAATTTCAGTGATCTAGCGTGAGCAGACGCGTCAGGCTGCACCTGGTAACGGTGTTGCGAAGTGGCTTCCCAGTACTTAAAAGTGTAGGTATCCCAAAACACTTCAAATTTGGAGCCATGACATGCAACAAATTAGCCGTTTATCACACCTCTCCGTTCCGCATTTACTTTCTGGTACCAAGTTTTTAACCTTCGTTCATCCGCGCGGAAATAAAAATATGAATATCACGCAATCATTCTCCACGTCATAGGTAAGCCACCTAGTTGTAGACTTTGGTATTGTGGCTATTTTAAAACAATCGCTCTGAGATATGTGTAACCTGTGCGAAATAGCTCTGACTGTCATATATAAATCTTATCTACAGGTGAAAGTTGTTCGAAATGTGTGTACATTCAACGGATTGACTGCCAGCGTCCTCCATGCTACCATATTTGTCCAGAACTTATCTCCCGAAAGTCTGCAACACGTATTGCGCGCTTTACTACAGAGTGTTTATAAATGAATATCGGGGTTTTAACGCTTTGTAATATTTATTACATTAAACTTAGAGTTATAAATTATATGTCACATGAAAGAGCAACTCAAACAGTTTTACCAAGAACCTTAAAAATATTCAATGTGAGCACCATTTGTCACACGGCACACATCAATTCTATAACCGAGTTCTTCCCAAACGTTGATAAGCGTGTCTTCAGCGATTGTAGCAACAGCTGCTTCAATCCGGTTTCTTAATTCAGGGAGGTCTGCTGGTAGCGGAGGCATGAACACTCGATCCTTGATGAAGCCCCAAAGGAAAAAACTGCGTGGCTTTAGGTCGGGTGAACATGGGCACCAGGCAAAGCAAGCCCTGTCATTGGGCCCCCTGCGGTTATAAAGCGTTAAAACCCCGATATTCATTTATAATCTCCCTGTACTTAGATTACTGTAAATGAACTTTTGTCGCCGTTAACCATTATAAGTATTTTTTTTAAATCGGTTCACCATTGCTGTTTCTAAGAAATAACTATGTAAAAATAGTGGAAATAGGTGTAATATTAAAGTTCCGGTCTTAACGCAAAATGTAAACAACCAACATTATACGACAGCCACGTACAGTGACTTGCAAAATTAAATATCGGTTTGCTGCAGAATTCTTGAACATATTCTCAGTTCGAATTTAATGTCTTTGAGGCGGAAATGCTCCTGTCCTCCTGTGAGTCATGAATGAAGGGCAACATGCAAATTCCATAATTGTAGATTTCCGGAAAGCATTTGACACGATGCCCCATGCAAGCTGTTAACGAAGGTCCGAGCGTATGGAATAGGTACTCAGATATGTGGGTGGCTCGAAGACTTCCAAAGCAATACAACACAGTATGTCGTACTCGACAGCGATTTTTCATCAGAGAAAAGGGTATCGCCCGGAGTGCCCCTGTTGTTCTTTGTATACATAAACGATTTTGCAGATAGGATGGGCAGCAATCTGCGGTTGTTTGCTGATGATGCTGTAGTGTACGGTAAGGTGCCACCGCTGAGTGGCTGTAGCGGCACAGAAGATGATTTATACAGAATTCCTAGTTGTTGTGATGAATGGTAGATTGCTTTAAATGTACAGAAACGAAAGTTAACACAGATGAGTAGGAAAAACAATGCCATACTGTTCGAATACAGCATGAGCAGTACGCTGCCCGACGCAGTCACATTGATTACCTCAGCGTAACGTTGCCAAGCTATATGAAATGGAACGAGCGTGTAAGGATTGCACTACGGAAGGCGAATGGTAGATTTCGGTTTATTGGGAAAATTTCGGGAAAGTGGGCTCGGCTCTGAGCACTATGGGACTTAACACCTATGGTCATCAGGCCCCCTAGAACTTAGAACTACTTAAACCTAACTAACCTAAGGACATCACACAACACCCAGTCATCGCGAGGCAGAGAAGGGAAAATGGGTCTCATCTATAATTTTAACAGCGTATAGAACACTAGTCCAGCCTAACCATGAGTACTATTCGAGCGTTTGGCATCCCCTCCAGGTCGGATTAAGGGATGACATCGAAGCAGTTCAATGGTGGGCTGTTAGCCACTTAACACGCGAGTACTACGGAGATGCTTTGGGAAAAATGGGAATCCCTGGCGGGAAAGCGATGTTCTTTTCAGGAAACGCTACTGAGAAAATTTACGGAAGCGTCGTTTGATGTCGATTGCAGAAGGATTAGACTGCCGCCAACGCACATTTTACGTAAGGACCACAAAAATAGAAGTAATTAGGGCTCATATGGAGGCATATACACAGTCGTTTTTCTCCCGCTCTATTTATGAGTGGTACAGGAAAGGAAATCAGTGGTACAATGTACGCCATCATACGATTGATCGCAGAATATGTACACCGTCGGAAGAAAGAATTAGAGCTCCTGGAAAGACGACGACAGATTTGATCCGATGACGGCATATGCCACCTAGGAAAAGTAGAGGCTCTAATAATGGTTTCAGCGTCGTCCGCCAACAGATAGCGTAGTGGCAAAACTAGCAGAGCGCTATCTGTATCTCAGTGTGGTGCAGACGTGTGAAGCAAGCAGGCAACCATGCCACAGAGATGCATTCGTGCTTCCTACAGCCGACGGGGCGAGTTTGAAAGAAGTCGAATTATGGCCCTCCGAGTGTCGGAATGGTCCTTTCGGAGAATTTCCGCACAAGTTGGACGTATTTCTATCAGTGGTCACGTGAATATTCTGACACCCTGCGACGGCACCTACCGGTAGTTGCACTTCCATCCGTACGAGCAAACTAGTTGCGCCTTTACCTATGGTAACTCGTACTTTAGGCACTTGGGCTATGCAGTTCGATGTTGTCAGAGGGTCGAGACACGCAAGTCTGCTTTCACGCCCTGCACTGATCTGTATGCTGCCTGATTATGGATGTCTGAGTGATACGAGGTTGAAGGGATTCTGGCGTCGGTCATTGTATGTTTCCTGTAAATTTTGAATGTGGACGTCTTGTTATTTCTTGTAATGCGAATTAGCACAATTTTAATAGCACATGTAATCAACATTTAAATACAGTTACTGGCAATAGTAAACCGTTCATTAAAAAAAACCAAATATGGCAAAATATGAGGTACAGATGCTGTTTTCATTTGTTATGTTTATGTGGAGAATACGACGTTCCGACAAACATCTGCGAGGAAAAAACACGCAAAAACGTAATAAATCGATAAATAAAATAGATACAGATACATAGCTTTCAAGGATGATCGCTGTAATGCAGTGTTTTCATCTGAGATACCGTTTGTTGAAATCGCATGAAGAGGTTAAAAGTTGTGAATTCAGACGTTCATTGTGTAAATTTTTATTCAATGTGAAAAATTTTATTCTGTAGTTTTAAGTATCTTGAAATATTGTTGCGTCATTGGATGTGCCTCATTTTTCTGAGATCGCAGATGCATCCAGATCTGCATTTAATGGCTCTAAGACGCCATCTTTGAGCTTCTTTCTGAGTCCGCCATTGCTGTCCATTCCGCATTCTACCGAGCGAGCGACAATTGTCCAGCTGCTACTTCTGGGATTTACTCGCATCCGGTGTTTGTCCTGGGCCGGCCTGAAGCAGCCTCTGTGCTCCAGCCTGAGTCCCGGGCCCACTAGCATTCGGCCGTACATCAAACACACCTCACCTGCCAGCAGCAGACTGGCTCGCCCAAATGCCTGGAACGTTACAGTCCCTAGACGTGGTTCTGGGCACCCACGGAGCACAGACGCCCGCAAGGATCGTCGTCTTGTAAGGGCAGCAGTGGCCAAATATCGCACGAAATAAGCGTCAAACGAAAAAACTACAAAGAACGAAACTCGTCTAGCTCGAAGGGGGAAACTACACTCCTGGAAATGGAAAAAAGAACACATTGACACCGGTGTGTCAGACCCACCATACTTGCTCCGGACACTACGAGAGGGCTGTACAAGCAATGATCACACGCACGGCACAGCGGACACACCAGGAACCGCGGTGTTGGCCGTCGAATGGCGCTAGCTGCGCAGCATTTGTGCACCGCCGCCGTCAGTGTCAGCCAGTTTGCCGTGGCATTCGGAGCACCATCGCAGTCTTTAACATTGGTAGCATGCCGCGACAGCGTGGACGTGAACCGTATGTGCAGTTGACGGACTTTGAGCGAGGGCGTATAGTGGGCATGCGGGAGGCCGGGTGGACGTACCGCCGAATTGCTCAACACGTGGGGCGTGAGGTCTCCACAGTACATCGATGTTGTCGCCAGTTAAAACCTGGAATGATGGATTTTTTTGATTAAACCAGAGCAAGAGACCTTGTCGAGACGATCAGCTACAACTCTGAGATAGCCGCCAATGATTGTCCGGAGTCGGTCATGTGTCCTGTGTAGAGCTCCAGATCTGGATCCATTTAAATATGGTGTATCCGGAGTCTCCCTCTGTCGCCGCTGAGTTGAGAGAGTGAGTAAGTACAAAAATGTTCAAATGTGTGTGAAATCTTATGGGACTTAACTGCTAAGGGTATCAGTCCCTGAGCTTACCCACTACTTAACCTAAATTATCCTAAGGACACCCATGCCCGAGGTCGGACTCGAACCTCCGTCGGACCGAGTAAGTACAAGCCGCTCACTTTAACACAGCGTTTCTTTACGCAACAACACCAAAACAGTCAACGATGTTATACAAATATACAGGGTGGCAATTATTGAACTATATGAAATAAAATCGTCATAACTCCTGAACGGTTTGCGTTAGGACATACAGACTGCACAGTTGGTGCGGGGCATGTTGGGAATTAGTATATATGTGCATGGTTTGGTTTAGCGATGATGTCCACATTCATTTGGATGGGTTCGTCAATAAGCATACATAAGTATACAGACGCGGATTTAGTATGAAGTCGGCGGCGTGTGCAGTTCACTAGCTTCAGCCCCACAGACACTGGTACTGCATGCTTCAGGATGGAGATGTCACACAGCCCAGGTGCTTCGGCTGCTTGTCATTCAAGAGCCGGAGTACGAAGAACTGGCGGCAATTCGTCATGTAGCTAATTCATGCAAACTACTACTTTAATACTGACAACAGCTCAATTTCCAAGAACGTAGTTTTAGCGATAAAAGGAACAAGAATTTCTTCTCCCTACATAGTACCTCAACCAAGTTCTGGTTGTTAAGTCACATGTCGCGAACAGGAACTCATAATTATATGCAAGGCGAAGTTTGATAAGCGCCCGTCGTCCATTTCTTACAAATCCCTCGATTGCCTTTTGTTTCACGGTCGCGCAGGAGACCTCACGTAACCGTCTTGGTGGTATTTGATAAGTCACTGTGCCAATTGCCTGTAAGTATACAATTGCAACATCAAGAATGATATCGAACAACAATATTTTATTTGTTGAGCGTTTGTAGTACATCTGGAAGAATACGTGTTAAGTTTGTGATTTCGGAGTATTCAGGATGCGTGATTAGTTCGCAGAATTGCCACTTCTGAAAGCAGCAATGTCTTTCCAGAGTGTTCGGAAATTCCCGTTACGAACTTCTAGGACATGTAGAGGGGAGTGAGTACATAATAATTTGAATAGGAACCCATGTCCAGAAACATATCGTTTCCGTTCCACGACAGTTCCAGTTGAGATCTTCAACTTATCCACTTCTGCTTGACCAACTGAATTGGGTGTGACGCAGTACACTTATTACGTGTCAGTTCGAAAGGAAACATGACGAAACATCCAATTATCACTTAAGGACATCTGTTTGCACTAACACTTAAACCTTGCATGTTCTCATTATTCCAGAACAATAAAGAAAGCAGCATACTGCACGTACTCAACAGTACTGATGCATTACAACAGCGACTCGATGTGGCGACCACCAGCGTCGTTGCACGTGTTGTACCTGCGACGCATGTTCTGGTACTCTGTCTCCATCTCACCTGGTGTCTCTCCAGTTTCTAGTGCAGCGACCACAGCTCGTGCCAGCAGATCTCCCTCCGTCTCGTTAATGAAATTTCGCACACGATACCACAATAAGTCACGTGATCTACGTGATCTGTCTACCCTAGGTTTTCCGTGATTTCCCTAAATCGCTTCAGTCAAATTCCCTTGAAACTGCACGGCCGGCTTCCTTCCCTAATCCGATGCGACCGCTGACCCAGTCTTTAAAGTCCATTTAGTGCCCGAAATATGCACGGGATGAAATTCGCGCAGGGAAGACAGAGTGCACGATATTTTTTTTTTTTTTTTTTTTTTTTTTGAAGAGCCCAGAAACTGGTACACCTGCTTAATATCATGTAGGGTCCCCGCCCCGTGAGGACGCAGAAGTGCCACAACACGACGTGAATCCTGCAGGGCTGTCCATAAATCCGTAACAATACAACGGGCTACTGATCTCTTCTGAATGGTTAAGTTCCAAGATGTTCCAGGTATGCTCAATAATGTTCATAGCGCCTGTTGTCGGTAGTATTATACTTCTTGTGTAAAGCGGGTAATATGCAGTATGTACAAGAATCAGGAGGGAACAATAAAATCAATTTTTCATGACTTAGCACAGCCAGAATTGTTACACAAATGTCTACACGGAAAGACGCAGAATCCTAATGAGAGCGTAAACAATTTGATTTGGAAAGTGATTCCTAAAAGGGAGTTTGTAAGCATAAAAACACTGTACTTTGGCATTTATGATGCAGTAGCAACCTACAACCAAGGGAACAGTGTGAAGTGTGAAGTTCTGAAGGCATTAGGATTTACAGCTGGGGTGAACACTGTACGAGCACTAAGAAATATTGACAGAGAAAGGATAAGAGGAGCAGAAAGAAGAGAAAGGCATATGAAGTATGATGGAACAACAGGCCAGAAAAGAAGACAGAAGAGGAAGCTTTTGGAGGATGAAGAAGAAGACCCTGATAATCCATCCTATAGTGCAGGAATGTATTGAGAAGCTTTGATAGACATTTCCCGTAAATTAGAATTTTTCGAATATAAGGAACATTTTCTCAAAATCCACTCAAGCTAGAGAGATGAAATGTTTATACAGCACTCCTAGTGGTCAAACTTACATTGTAACACAGTCATTTGGCAGTATGTTCAGTAGTTTCATTTCAGTTTAATTATAAAGCAATTATTTGTAAAAAATTTGGGTCATTAATAAAAAAATTGGAAGGAAACTAGAAAAGATATTCCAAAATCTCTCTGTCATAACTGCAATACTAAACCACTCTATATGTAAAAAAAAATTCAAATTTTTCTATTTGGTAGTTTATTCATAAATGTTCCTCAAACTTAGTGATTTTAACATGGGCAGCATAGGCACCTCCGGCTCCCCTTAAACTCAGAAAAGTGTTTCTGAAGCAATTCTGGACGTGTGGGGTGTCGCATTGTTCTGCTGGAATTGCCCAAGTCCGTCGGAATGCACAATGGACATGAATGGATCCACGTGATCAGACAGGATGCTTACGTATGTGTCACCAGTCACAATCGTATCTAGACGTATCACGATCCCATAGCACTCCAACTGCACACGCCCCACGTCATTACAGAGCCTCCACCAGCTTGAGCAGTCTCCTGCTGACATGCAGGGTCCCTGGGTTCGTGAAGTTGTCTCCATACCCGTTCACGTTCACCCGCTCGACTCAATTTGAAACGAGACTCGTCCGACCAGGCAACATGTATCCAGTCATCAACAGTCTAAGGTCGGTGTTGACTGGCCAAAGCGAGGTGTAAAGCTTTCTGTCGTGCAGTCATCGAAGGTACACGAATGAGCCTTCGGCTCCGAAAGCCCATGTGAATGATGTTTCATTGAATCGTCCGCCCGCTGACACTTGTTGATGGCCCAGGGTTGAAATCTGCAACAATTTTCGGAAGGGTTGCACTTCTGTCACATTGAACCTCGGAGATGCTGTGTCCCATCTCTCGTACGCCGATAATAACACCACGTTCAAACTCACTTAAATCTCGATAACCTGCCATTGTAGCAGCAGTAACCGATCTAACAACTGCAACAGACACTTGTTGTCTTATATAGGCGCTGCCGACCGCAGCACCGTATTCAGCCTATTTACATATGTCTGCATTTGAATATGCATGCCTATACCAGTTTCTTTGGCGCTTCAGCGGATATAACTCGCTAACGCAGGCCGGTGCATGGCCCTTCAGCTGGAGGTCAGCCGGTTTAAATCCTTGTGGTGGATGACATTTTCACTGCCCTTGAGTCGCAGGCAAGGCGAGGAGAGGTCCCTGATCGCCAGACTTTTGCCTCACTGCCTTGGATTAAATTCCGAACCTCACCGCAGTGTCTCATGGAGTGAGAGTATGTGACACTGTAGATGGTGATCCGTCCACCAGATGGGGACGTTAAGTTCGGGTTCCTCCTTGGAGGAGGCGGCTATACTGGTAGCAGGGGCTGTGTGGCGTGGACTGGGTGGTGTTTTAGGTTAGAGGGTCTCGCGAAAACACAGGAAGGGCTTCAGTCACAAACGGTGCAGGCTGACCACAGGAAGAAGCTAGATACAGGAACCATTAGTATAACAGTTGTCGTAGCTGTGTTGGGAAAGTACCAGAGCTCCAAGCGCTAATAGAAAGCACTGCCTTGGATTATAGGCTCTGAAAGCTGGCTAAAGCCGGATACAGCTCAGCCGAAATTTTTGCGAAGGTGTTCCGAAAAGATAGGCTAAACACGTTTGGAGGTGGCGTGTTTGTTGCTGTTACAAGTAGATGAACTTGTCGCGAAATTGAAGTTGATACTTCCTGTGATTTAGAGCAGAGGTCCTTGTTGGCAACCAGAGTAAAATAATAATTGGATCCTCTTATCGACCTCCCACTTCAGATGATACAGTTGCAGAAAGGTTCAGAGAAAACTCGAATTTGATTTCAAACACCTTCCCGACTCATACGATAATAGTTGATGGTGACTTTAATTTACCCTCGGTATGTTGGCGAAAATACATGTTTAATTCCGGAGGTACGCATAAAATATCATCCGAAACACGCATTCTCTGAAAATTATTTCGAGCAGTTAGTTCATGAGCCCACGCGAATAGTAAACGTTAGTGAAAACACACTTGACCGCTTTAGCAACAAATAATCCTGAGTTTATAACGAGCATCAAAACCGATATAGGGATTACTGAACACAGGGTTGTCGTAGCGAGATTGAATATTGTAATCCCCAAATCCACGAAAAATAACAGATCTTGACAACAGGTTAAAAGACATAGCCCCCAAATCCTCCAAAAATAAACGAAAAATATACCTATTCAAAAAAGCAGATAAAAATTCACTTGACGCCTTCCTAAGAGACAATCTCCAATCATTCCCAATTAATAATATAAATGTAGACCAGATGTGGCTTAAATTCAAAGAAATACTATCGGCAGCAATTGAGAGACTTATACCAAATCGTTCTTGTTACACAAAACGGGTTAGAACACTGTTGCGGAAACAATGAAACAGACATACCAAATTTAAAGAGACGCAAAATTCCCAAGATTGGCGATCTTTTACAGAAGCTCGAAATTTAGCGCGGAGTTCAATGCGAGACGCCTATAACAGTTTCCACAACGAAACTTTGTCTCGAAACCTGGAAGAAAATTCAAAGAGATTCTGGTCGTAGCGGAAGTATGTTAGCGGCAAGGAACAATCAATGGCTTCTCTGCGCGATAACAATGGAGATACTATCGAAGACAGTGCTGCCAAAGTAGAGTTACTAAACACAGCCTTCCGAAATGCCTACACAAACGAAGACGAAGTAAATATTCCAGAATTCGAATCGAGAACAGCTGCCAAAATGAGTAACGTAGAAGTAAATATCCTCGGAGTAGTGAAGCAACTCAAATGACTTAATAAAAGCAAGTCTTCTGGTCCAGACTGTATACCAGTTATGTTTCTTTCAGAGTATGCTGATGCATTAGCTCCATGCTTAACAATCATATACAACCGTTCGCTCTATGAAATATCCATACCCAAAGACTGGAAAGTTGCACAGGTCACATCAATATTCAAGGAAGGTAGTAGGAGTAATCCACTTAATTACAGACCCATATCGTTAACGTTGATATGCAGCAGGATTTTAGAACATATATTGTGTTCGAACATTACGAACTACATAGAAGGAAACAGTCTATTGACACACAGTCAACATGGGTTTAGAAAACATCGTTCCTGTGAAACACAACTAGCTCTTTATTCACATGAAGTGCTGAGTGCTATTGACAAGGGATTTCAGATCGATTCCGTATTTCTGGATTTCCGAAAGGCTTTTGAACTGTACCACACAAGCGGCACGTAGTGAAATTGGGAGCTTTTGGAATATTGTCTCAGTTATGTGACTGAATTTGCGATTTCCTGTCAGAGGTCACACTTCGTAGTAATTGACGGAAAGCCATCGAGTAAAACAGAAGTGATTTCAGGCGTTCCCCGAGGTAGTGTTATAGACCTTTTGCTGTTCCTTATCTATATAAACGATTTGGGAGACAATCTGAGCAGCCTTCTTCAGTTGTTTGTAGATGACGCTGTCGTTTATCGACTAATAAAGTCATCAGAAGATCAAAACAAGCTGCAAAACGATTTAGAAAAAATATGCGAATGGTGCGAAAAGTGGCAGTTGATGCTAAATAACGAAAAGTGTGAGGTCATCCACATGAGTGCTAAAAGGAACTCGTTAAACTTCGGTTACACGATAAATCAGTGTAATCTAAAAGCCGTAAATTCAACTAAATACCTAGGTACTACAATTACCAACAACTTAAATTGGAAAGAACACGTAGAAAATGTTGTGGGGAAGGGTAACCAAAGGCTGCGTTTTATTGTCACGACTCTTAGAATATGTAACAGACTTACTAAGGAGACAGCCTACACTACTCTTGTCTGTCCTCTTTTAGAATACTGCTGCGCGGTGTGGGATCGTTACCAGATAAGACTGACGGAGTACATCGAAAAAGTTGAGAGAACGGCAGCACGTTTTGTATTATCGCTAACTATGGGAGAGAGTGTCACAGAAATGATACAGGATTTGGGCTGGACAGCATTAAAAGAAAGGCGTTTTTCGTTGCGACGGAATCTTCTCACGAAATTCCAATCACCAACTTTCTCATCCGGATGCGAAAATATTTTGTTGACACCGACCTACATAGGGAGGAACGATCACCTAGATAAAATAAGGGAAATCAGAGCTCGTACGGAAAGATATAGTTGTTCATCCTTTCCGCACGCTATATGAGACTGGAATAATAGAGAATTGTGAAGGTGGTTCGATGAACCCTCTGCCCGCACTTAAATGTGATTTGCAGAGTATCCATGTAGATGTAGAGCTATTCAAGCGAGCCAATCTGTGCGCAAACACTGTGTTTGACCCTCTCTCTTCTCTCAGTATCATCCTACAACACACACATGAGACTGCAGTATACGCGCATCCATTACACTCAGCCACTCTCTGCAAAGTACACGTAAGACACAAGTCTCATGTATCCACAAGGGAAGTTGCGAATGTGGGTAGAGGGCAGTCGCCTGAACCCACGCCGTGTGAAATCCCATCAAATAATGCCACACGACACTTACATTTTCTTTTTTTCCCCCTTTTTTTTTTTTACTGTCTTCTGTACTGCTGTCAGCAACTTGGTTCGTCACAAAGTATCACCCGTTCGCAGTTTGAGAAACTCACGACGAAAACGCCATCTTCGCTCCAGAGGACACCCCGTTTCTGCACGACACGAGGGCCTTTGGGCGACTCCTCTATTTCCCGAGCTCCACGGAAATATTTAGAATCCCGGCCCTCAGCCAGTAGAACTAGCGGCCGCGTTCAAGGCGTGTGGGCTTTCCGACCGCGGGCTTCGCGACCTGACCTGTGACGTCATCGTGGTGTTTCCGACCGTCAAAGGAAGCCGCATTAGGGAGGTTCTGCCGACCGTCGTGTAATACGAATTTCCCTTCACGTTTTGTCCATGCTTAGGAATGGCCATACACACGATACATAGGGGATTTTTAAATTTGTTTTTTTTTAATTTGTTATTTTTACCTTTTCTATTTTTTATTTTACCTTTTGTTTCTACAACATTACTACAGAAAATGATTAAATTTCTTCTATTGTTTTATGAAATTTTAATTATTCACTCACTTTTTTGTACGAAATCCAGAGATTTTAAACCTTCTTAAAACCCACGAGTCGTTATACATTCTTATCTACATCTACATCAATACAAATCACATTTAAGTACCTGGCAGACGGTTCATCGAACTACCTTCACAACAATTCTCTATTATTGAACTCTCGTACAGCGCGTGGAAAAACGACGACACATATTTTGCCGTGTGAGCTGTGATTTCCCTTATTTTATTGTGATGATCATTTCTCCCTATGTAAGTCGGTGTCAACAAAATATTTTCCCATTCGGAGGAGAAAGTTGGTAATTGAAATTTCTTGAATATTCCGTAGCAACGAAAAACGCCTTTTTTTTAATGATGTGCATCCAAAATCCTGTATCATATCTGTGACACTCTCTCCCTTTTTCGCGATAATACAAAATGTGCTGCCCTTCTTCGAACTTTCTCCATGTACTCCTATCTGGTAAGGATCCCACACCGCGCAGCAGTGTTCTAAAAGAGGACAGACAAGCGTAGTGTAGGCAGTCTCCCTTGTAGGTCTGTTACATTTTCTAAGAGTCCTGCCAATAAAACGCAGCCTTTGGTTAGCCTTCCCCATAATATCTTCTGCGTGTTCTTTCCAATTTAAGTTGTTGGTAATTGTAGTACATAGGTATTTAGTTGAATTTACGGCTTTTAGATTACACTGATTTATCGTGTAACCGAAGTTTAACGAGTTCCTTTTAGTACTCATGTGGACGACCTTCATTATTTAGGGTCAACTGCCACTTTTCGCACCATCCAGATATTTTTTCTAAATCGTTTTGCAGTTTGTTTTGATCTTCTGATGACTTTGTTAGTCGATAAACGACAGCGTCATCTACAAACAACTGAAGAAGGCTGCTCAGATTGTCTCCCAAATCGTTTATATAGAAAAGGAACAGCAAAGGGCCTATAACACTACATTGGGAACGTCAGAAATCACTTCTGTTTCACTCGATGACCCTCCGTCAGTTACTATGAACTGTGACCTCTCTGACAGGAAATCACGAATCCTGTCACATAACTGAGACGATATTCCATAAGCTCGCAATTTCACTACAAACCGTTTTTGTGGTACAGTCTCTAAATCCTTCCGGAAATCTAGAAATACGGAATCAATTTGAAATTCCTTATCAATAGCACGCAACACTCCGTGAGGGTAAAGAACTAGTTGTGTTTCACAAGAACGATGTTTTCTAAATCCTTATTGACTCTGTGTCAATAGACCGTTTTCTTCGAGGTAATTCCTAATGTCCTAACACAGTATATGTTCCAGAATCCTGCTGCATATCGACGTTAATGATATGGGCCTGTAATTTAGTGGATTACTCATACTACCTTTCTTGAATATTGGTGTGACCTGTGCAACTTTCCAGTGTTTAGATATGGATCTTTCGCCGAGCCAACGGTTGTATATGATTGTTAAGTACGGTGGTATACAGTCTGGACCGGAAGTCTTGCTTTTGTTAAGTGAGTTGATTCACTACTCCGAGGATATCCACTTCTACGTTACACATGTTGGCAGCTGTTCTCGATTCGAAATCTGAGATATCTACGTCGTCGTTTTTGGTTAAGGAATTTCGGAAGGCTGTGTTTAGTAACTGTGCTTTTGCAGCACTGTCATCGATAGTATTACTATTGGTATGGCGGAGAGAAGACACTGATTGTGTCTTGGCGCTAGTATACTTTACATACGACCAGAATCTCTTTGGATTTGTGCCATACTTCGAGAGAAAGTTTCGTTGTGGAAACTATTATAAACATCTCGCATTCAAGTCCGCGCTAAATTTCGAGCTTCTGTAAAAGATAGCGAATCTTGGAGATTTTGCGTCCGTTTGAATTTCGCATGTTTTTTTCGTTGTTTCTGCAACAGTGTTGTGACCCGTTTTGTGTCCAAGAAGGATCTGCTCCGTCGTTTGTTAGTTTATTTGGTATAAATCTCACAACTGCTGTCGATACTATTTCTTTGAAGTCAAACTACATCTGGTCTACATTTACACTGTTAATTTGGAAGGAGTGGAGATTGTCCCTCAGGAAAGCGACAAGTGAATTTTTATCTCCTTTTTTGAATAGGTATATTTTTCGTTTATTGTTGGAGGATTTGGGGGCTATGTCTTTTAACCTGTTGTCAAGATCTGTGCATCTTTTTCTCCTTTTTCTGAAGAAGCAGGCCAGTGGAATCTTTTTGAATTTCAAATATAGCATCTACTGCTGCCTTCTTCAGAATTTTTTTATCGAACAGTATACGCTCGGAGCCGGCCGGGGTGGCCGAGCGGTTCTAGGCGCTAAAGTCTGGAACCGCGCGACCGCTACGGTCGCAGATTCGATTCCTGCCTCGGGCATGGATGTGTGTGATGTCCTTATGTTAGTTAGGTTTAAGTAGTTCTAAGCTCTAGGGGACTGATGACCTCAGAGCCATTTGAACCATATACGTTCGGAGGTTTTTTGATTTATTGAGCAGTTAAGTATCTAATGCCGACCCCATCCATGGCCCTGTGCCACTGGTAAAAGAAATTACACTTTGAAACTTTCTGGCAGATTAAAACTGTGTGCCGGACCGAGACTCGAATTCGGGACCTTTGCCTTCGCGGGCAAGTGTTCTACCATCTGAGCTACCCAAGCACGACTCACGCCCCGTCCTCTAAGCTTTACTTCTGCCAGTGCCTCGTCTCCTTGGAGACCTCCAAAGGAGACGAGCAACTGGCAGAAGTAAAGCTTTGAGGACTGGGCGTGAGTCGTGCTTGGGTAGCTCAGATGGTAGAGCACTTGCCCGCGAGAGGCAAAGGTCCCGAGTTCGAGTCTCGGTCCGGCACACAGTTTTAATCTTCCAGGAAGTTTCATATCAGCGCACACTCCGCTGCAGGGTGAAAATCTCATTCTGGAAATTACACATTGCTTCAAATTTGTCCGTAAACGTATCCAATGTAGGGCATACTGCACTAATGCACGGGGCAAACGCCCTAAAAATCGAAATATTCGATGAAATGCGCCGATTCTGTGAAAACAGAGACGCCAGCGGCGATGCGTTCAGTTACGAAAAGGGCTTTGAGGAAGAAAATGAGGGCTTATCTGGTCAAAGTAGCAGAAAGCGGCGATCCAGTAGCCGGGGCGATAGTTATTGTTGACCAGGCATCAACGATATCCCTTAAGATTCAAACCTTGACCCTTTCTTTTACATGATTAATAATTGTCAAACTTTAAACGCGTTTCTCTCAAAACCATGTTTTTCGGCATGCTTCTCGTCGCCCATGCTACAATTTTCATCCGATTTTAATGTTTTTTGGTTCCCCTTCAAGAAAGAAAGATGAATTACCTTCAGTACATCGTAGCCGATTTTTTTATATTGATATTTAATATTTTTATCGGCCCAAAAATAAAGGTCTAAAAATTTCAATTTTTGTGAAATTTCGTCAAAAAATTATTTTTAGCAAATCGTTACGATGAACTAAAATTACACGGAAGACCTAAAGAAACTGGTGTAGGTATGCGTATTCACATACAGAGATACATAAACGGACAGAATACGGCGCTGCGGTCGGCAACGCATATACACTCCTGGAAATTGAAATAAGAACACCGTGAATTCATTGTCCCAGGAAGGGGAAACTTTATTGACACATTCCTGGGGTCAGATACATCACATGATCACACTGACAGAACCACAGGCACATAGACACAGGCAACAGAGCATGCACAATGTCGGCACTAGTACAGTGTATATCCACCTTTCGCAGCAATGCAGGCTGCTATTCTCCCATGGAGACGATCGTAGAGATGCTGGATGTAGTCCTGTGGAACGGCTTGCCATGCCATTTCCACCTGGCGCCTCAGTTGGACCAGCGTTCGTGCTGGACGTGCAGACCGCGTGAGACGACGCTTCATCCAGTCCCAAACGTGCTCAATGGGGGACAGATCCGGAGATCTTGCTGGCCAGGGTAGTTGACTTACACCTTCTAGAGCACGTTGGGTGGCACGGGATACATGCGGACGTGCATTGTCCTGTTGGAACAGCAAGTTCCCTTGCCGGTCTAGGAATGGTAGAACGATGGGTTCGATGACGGTTTGGATGTACCGTGCACTATTCAGTGTCCCCTCGACGATCACCAGTGGTGTACGGCCAGTGTAGGAGATCGCTCCCCACACCATGATGCCGGGTGTTGGCCCTGTGTGCCTCGGTCGTATGCAGTCCTGATTGTGGCGCTCACCTGCACGGCGCCAAACACGCATACGACCATCATTGGCACCAAGGCAGAAGCGACTCTCATCGCTGAAGACGACACGTCTCCATTCGTCCCTCCATTCACGCCTGTCGCGACACCACTGGAGGCGGGCTGCACGATGTTGGGGCGTGAGCGGAAGACGGCCTAACGGTGTGCGGGACCGTAGCCCAGCTTCATGGAGACGGTTGCGAATGGTCCTCGCCGATAGCCCAGGAGCAACAGTGTCCCTAATTTGCTGGGAAGTGGCGGTGCGGTCCCCTACGGCACTGCGTAGGATCCTACGGTCTTGGCGTGCATCCGTGCGTCGCTGCGGTCCGGTCCCAGGTCGACGGGCACGTGCACCTTCCGCCGACCACTGGCGACATCATCGATGTACTGTGGAGACCTCACGCCCCACGTGTTGAGCAATTCGGCGGTACGTCCACCTGGCCTCCCGCATGCCCACTATACGCCCTCGCTCAAAGTCCGTCAACTGCACATACGGTTCACGTCCACGCTGTCGCGGCATGCTAGCAGTGTTAAAGACTGCGATGGAGCTCCGTATGCCACGGCAAACTGGCTGACACTGACGGCGGCGGTGCACAAATGCTGTGCAGCTAGCGCCATTCGACGGCCAACACTGCGGTTCCTGGTGTGTCCGCTGTGCCGTGCGTGTGATCATTGCTTGTACAGCCCTCTCGCAGTGTCCGGAGCAAGTATGGTGGGTCTGACACACCGGTGTCAATGTGTTCTTTTTTCCATTTCCAGGAGTGTATAAGACAAGGGTCTGGCGCAGTTGTTAGATCGGTTACTGCGGCTACAATAGCACGTAATCAAGATTTAAGTGAGTTTGAACATGGTGTTACAGTCGGCGCATG
This sequence comes from Schistocerca serialis cubense, assembly GCF_023864345.2. Classification (NCBI taxonomy): domain Eukaryota; kingdom Metazoa; phylum Arthropoda; class Insecta; order Orthoptera; family Acrididae; genus Schistocerca; species Schistocerca serialis. The sequence continues at coordinate 234,443,561 of NC_064647.1, read as the reverse complement.
AGCGATGGAACACAGCATCTCCGAGGTAGCGATGAAGTGGGGATTTTCCCTTAACGTCCATTTCACGAGTGTACCGCGTATGTCAGGAATCCGGTAAAACATCAAATCTCCGACATCCCTACGGCCGGAAAAAGATCCTGCAAGAACGAGACCAACGACGACTGAAGAGAACTGTTTAACGTGACAGAAGTGCAACCCTTCCGCAAACTGCTACAGATCTCAGTGTTGGGCCATCAAGTGTCACCGTGCGAACCATTCAACGAAACGTCATCGAATTGGGCTTTCGGAGCCGAAGACCCACTCGCGTAGCCCTTGATGAGAACACAAGGCTTTACGCCTCGCCTTGGCCAATCCACACCGACGATGGCTGGAAACATGTTGCCTCGTCGGACGAGTCTCGTTTCAAATGGTACCAAGCGGATGGACATGTACGGATATGGAGACAGCCTCATGAATCCATCCATAGATCTTGTATGTCAGCAGGGGACTGTTCAAGCTGGTGGGGGCTCTGTAATGGTGTGACGCGTGTGTAGTTGGCGTGATACAGGACCCTTGATACGTCTAGATACGACTGTGACAGGTGCCACTTACGTAAGCATCTTGTCTGATCACCTGCATCCAATCGTGTCCACTGTGTATTCCGACAGACTTGGGAAATTCCAGGAGGACAATGCGACAACCCACACTTCCAGAACTGCTAGAGCGGCTCCAGGAACACTCTTCTTAGTTTAAACACTTCCGCTGGCCACCAAACTCCCCAGACGGGAACATTATTGAGTATATCTGGGATGCCTTGCAACGTGCTGTTCAGAAGAGATCTCCGCCCCCTGGTACTCTTTCGGATTTATGGACAGCCCTGCAGGATCCATGGTGTCAGTTCCCTCCAACACTATTTGAGACACTAGTCGATTTCGATCCACGTCGTGTTGCGGCGCTTCTGTATGCTGGCGTGGGCCGTAGACGATATTAAGCAGGTGTACCAATTTCTTTGGCTCTTCAGTGTGTATCTGTAAGGATCAGGGTAACATGTTAATTTCATGTTTCGTAAAACCACAACCGGAGTTACAGCAGCTACCGTTGATCTATCTCGTTTGAGAGCTACCTCGGGAAAATCTCAAAATGGTTCAAATGGCTCTGAGTACTATGGGACTTAAGATCTACGGTCATCAGTCCCCTAGAACATAGAACTACTTAAACCTAACTAACCTAAGGACATCACATACATCCATGCCCGAGGCAGGATTCGAACCTGCGACCGTAGCAGTCGCGCGGTTCCAGACTGTAGCGCCTAGAACCGCACGGCCACTCCAGCCGGCTGGAAAAATCTCATTACACAGTCAACATATTAATATTTTTCATTAAAAAATACCAATAATAACTTCAAAGTATGCTTTGCTCATTTCAGCAAATTGCATTTCTCTACTAAATTCCGGTACGGATATAAAAAATCCTGAATTTGATCAATATTTTCGGCCTTCACCTTATCGTGCGGCCTTTACCGGTCAGTGTCTCCCATCAGTACTGGACACATACGCCACGTGGTAACACCCTGCTTTTTTTATTTACTGGAACGATATGCGCACTCCGTCACGCCGAATGAATTTTCGACTGGACGTGAAATGGACAAGTGCCTGCCCTCCGCTAGAACCTGTCTCTGAGACAAATGTGGAGGAAGTGACGTTATCGCCGCATTCGATACTCGGACCGGTCGCCCGCTTTTCCGGGACGTCTTAAATCAAGCGAACAATAGGTACCGCTGCCTGCACTGTGAATACCCATCGGACGGCGGGCGTTTTGTCTCACTTTTTTTCTGCCGCTAATTCGTTTGCCTTCCTGCGCAGTCCTTGCTGATTAGCCAGGGGCGTTCCCGCCGGCAGTTCCCCGCGTTCCGGGGTCTACCGGTGCCCCGTGGTGGTGGGTGGGGGCGGCCGACAGGTGTGACCACCTCGCCAATCGCGAGCAGTTTTCCGAGTCCAGGAGTCTGACCCCCCTGATTAGATAGGCCTCGACTTAGCGCTGATGTTTTAAAAACGGAGGCGCACGACATTCCCACTGTCGTAGTGACTGAGCGTTGGCTGGCTGAGCATCACAGGTAAGCCAGGCGCTGTTATCTCACTTTCGTTAGAATAATTATTACATGTAAAATTTTTTTGGAAGAAATATGGTAAAATGTTTTGTGAAATGGTTTGTCTAAAAGCAATAAACAAACTGGATTTGAAAAACCATTTGAGGAATGTTGGAATGATGCTCGAAGTCGTATGCGGTAAACGAGACGCATCAAATGTTTCTCTTATCCACACTGAAGAACCAAACAAACTGGTAGACCTACGTAATATCGCGTAGGGCCCCCACGAGCACGCAGAAGTTCCGCAACATGACGCCGCATCGACTCGACTAATGTCCGAAGTAGAGCTCGAGGGAATTGACACCATAAAACTTGCAGGGCTGTCCATAAATCCGTAAGAGTACAATGGGGTATAGATCTCTTCTGAACAGCACGTTGGAAGGTATTCCAGGTATGCTCAATGATCATGTCTGGGGTGTTTGGTGGCCAGCGGAAGTGTTTAAACAGAACGGTGTTCCTTGTGCCACTCTGTAGCAATTCTGGACGTGTGGGGTGTCACATTGTCGTACTGGAATTGCCCAAGTCCGTTGGAATACACAATGGACACGAATGAATGCTGGAATTCAAACAGGATGCTTCGTACTTCTCACCTGTCACAGTGGCATCACTGCAGCTGCACACGCCCCACACCATTACAGAGCCTCCACCAGCTTGAACAGCACCCTGCTGACATGCAGGGTTCAGGGATTCATGAGGTTGTCTCCATACCCGTAAACGTCCATCCGCTCGATACAATTTGGAACCGTACTCGTGCGACTAGACAACATGTTTCCAGTCATCAACAGTCCAATGTTGGTGCTGACGGGCCCAGGCGAGGCCTGAAGCTTTGTGTCATGCAGTCATCAAGAGTACACGAGTGCGTCTTGGTCTCCGAAAGACCATATCGATGATGTCTGGTTGAATGATTCGCACGATGACACTTGTTGAGAGCCCAGCATTGAAGATTGCAGTAATTTGCGGAAGGGCTGCACTTCTGTCACGTTGAACCATTCTCTTCCGTCGTCGTTGGTCCGCTCTAGCACGATCTTTTTCCGTCTCCAGCGATGTCGGAGATTTGATGTTGTACCGGATTCCTGACATTCACGGTACACTCGTCAAATGGTCGGACGTGAAAATCTCTCTACCTCAGAGATGCTGTGGCCCATCGCTCGTGCGCTGCGACTAACACCACCTTCAAACTCACTTAAATCTCAATAACCCGCCATTGCAGCAGCAGTAACTGATCTAACAACTGCTCCAAACGCTTTTTGTCTCAAATATGCATTGCCGACCGCAGCGCCGAATTCTGTCCGTTTACATATCTCTGTATTTGAGTACGCATGCCTGTACCAGTTTCTTTGGCGCTTCATTGTATTTTGTTTATTACTTTTAGACGAAACATTTCATAAAACTTCCGACCGCCTTTTTTTAGTTTTGTAATTTCAAGTTTTGTTCAGAAAGCACGAAAAAAATAAAAATATAGTCTAAGACCAAAAATCTACAAATCAATTATCCGAACAGGGCAAAAAATAAGAGCATTCGATGTACGAAGTCTATTCAAAAAAGTTCCGGAACATTCATAATGGTTTATTGGAGCGAAATGCGGTTTGCATCCCTGCACATGCTCAAATGGTTCAAATGGCTCTGAGCACTTAACTTCGAAGGTCATCAGTCCCATAGAACTGAGAACTACTTAAACCTAACTAACCTAAGGACATCACACACATCCATGCCCGAGGCAGCATTCGAACCTGCGACCGTAGCGGTCACTCGGTTCCAGACTATAGCGCATAGAACCGCACGGCCTCCCACGCCGGCTGCACATGCTCGTGTTTAAAGTGTAACTAGCGGAAGTTTCATTGTTGTATGTCTGTTAGTTATTGTCCAGTGCTGTATTGTGAATAACGTTGTGTCTCAAAGAATTTCGAGATGGCAGAGACAGAGGAGCAACGAGTCTGCATTAAAGTTTGCGTGAAGCTCTAGAAAGCCTTTATACAGGGTGAAACGTATTTAAACCGACAAACTCTGGGAGGTTGTAGGGGACATGAAAACAAATATTTTTCCCTAATGTCATTTCTTCCTATGAGGAGTATTTAAGCCGGTAGAGGAAGATTTCTCTGGCGGCAAATTAATTAAACCAACAAACACTTTCCTAATTTTTTTATGACCAAGCGGTAACACATTAACACAACCCAACTTCAATTACAGTAAATTTTCAAAAATGTTTCAAATGGCTCTGAGCACTATGGGACTTTAACATCTGAGGTCATCAGTGCCCTAGAACTTAGAACTACTAAAACCTAACTAACCTAAGGACATCACACACATCCATGCCCGAGGCAGCATTCGAACCTGCGACCGTAGCAGTCGCGCGGTTCCGGATTGCAGCGCTTAGAACCGCTTGGCCACCACGACCGGCCAAATTTTTTAAAAATGCCTCCATTGACACGTAAACAAAGATTACACCGTCGGATCATGTTCTGTCTGACACGGGCAAAAACCCCAGGAGTATCCTGAATTGCTCCTGCTGCTGCTACTATCAGGGCAACCAGATCCTCTTCTGAGGCAACAAGAGTTGCGTAAATAAGGTTGCGCATCTCTCCCCACACAAAAAAGTCCAGAGGGCACATACCTGGGGATCGAGCAGGCCATGGTATAGGACCACCTCTGCCAATCCACGTTTCTGGGAACTGTCGGTCCAGGAATCGACGCACACGACGACTGAAATGAGCCGGTGCCCCGTCATGTTGAAACCACATGCGTTGTCTTGTAGGGAGCGGGACGACTTCCAGCAATTATGGCAATGCTCTGGCGAGAAAATGGTAATAGTGCCTGCTATTTAATGGCCTAGGTAGCAGATACGGCACAATTCAACAGCTCGCAACAACACCGACCCACACATTAACGAAGAACCGCACTTGATGAGCGCTAGTAACATGCGAATTGTGCATGTTGACTCCATCACGCCCGAACGTTGCTTCATCGGTAAACAACACAGAGGATGGAAATGTAGGTTGCATTTCATACTATTCTAGGCACCACTGCGAAATCTGTTCTCTGGGTGGATAATCAACTGGTTCAAGGTTGTGGACACGCTGTATGTGAAATGGACGTAAAAATTGCTCTCGAAGGACTGCTCTTACATTCGTCCCCATGTTACGTGCAATTGCACGAGTGCTGATTGAAGGATCCTGCTCCACATGCTGCAAGACAGCTTCCTCAAATTGCAGCGTTCTTACCGTGCGACAGCGTCCCTGCCCAGGTAATCTGCAAAATGACCCGGTATCACGCAAACGTTGGTACACAGGAGAAAAATTGCGTGAAAATGGCAGTTCTAGTATAATATATTTGTCCAATGAATACCCGTATATCATCTGCATTTCTTCTTGGTATAGCAATTTTAATGGTCAGCAGTGTATTATTGTTTAATGTTCATTGAGGACCGAGTACCACGATATCGGTTTCAAAGCGCTATTTGCTGCAGAGGACAGAGATGTTGCCGACATCTGGAAAGAGTAAAAGTGGCGACATTCCCTTCTTCGCGGTTTTCCGCGACTTTCACACGTGTATCCTGTGCGCTCCGTCCTACCAGCTGCTGCGTTGCGTCACTCATTCCAACTCCGTTTCGTAGTAACAGAAGGCGCTTAGCAGTTACCGAATGCTCCCACGAAGCGGAATGAAGGCTCTTCTAGGGCACTCAATCCCTTGGAATTTTCCGTTCGTGCTCTAAATCCTGCCTGCGTATCATAATCCACACATATAAATTTCGGTAGAAATCAGTAAACCCGTCGAGCGTTTAAAGAATCAAACATTCACGTATAAAACAGCGTCAAACACCGATATGCAACATGTTTTACGCTCCGGTATTACGATTTTTTTGGAGAAGGAAAATCCCCCCTATAAAAAAGCAACACCCATTGCGCAAGCGGAGATCTTGCGAAACTCAGCTCACTCTGTCCTCGACGAGATCCCCGGCGCCGCAGACATGGGCGCTAAAGTTGACGCCGTGTTGCTGCAGCTCTAGCAGAAGCGCATGACTTTGTTCCTAGAGCAAAACTGTCGGTAGGTTTGAAAGATACAGATATGCACGACCAGAAATATCAGGAAGAGTAATCACAGATCGCACGGAAGGATTTAACTGTTCATTTCTACTGCACGGTGTTAGAGAGGGGAACAGTAGATAAACAGTACAAAAGTGGTTCGATGAACCCTTTGTCAGGCAATTAAGCGTGAACTGCAGAGTAGCCACGTAGGTGTGCAGGGTGATTACAAGTCAAGCTTTCGGTAGAAATAACAACACTGGTCAGAATGGCGTCAAATTGCAACGGAATATTGTCGGAGAAGGGGGAAGACGTATGGCAGAAGAAAAATGTAGCAATAGATGGCGCTGTATGCATGATAGTTTAATATTAGTCGACTATAAATGACAAATGAATCATACAACAATGCCTAAGGTGTACGTTTGACAATAAAGAAACTGTACTACTCAGTGTTCAAACGGCTCTGAGCACTATGGGAGTTAACATCTGTGGTCATCAGTCCACTAGAACTTAGAACTACTTAAACCCAACTAACTTAAGGACATCACACACATCCATGCCCGAGGCAGGATTCGGACCTGCGACCATAGCGGTCCTGCGGTTCCAGACTGAAGCGCCTAGAACCGCACGGCCACAGCAGCCGGCACTACTCACGAGGGAACTTCCCCACCGCACCCCCCTCAGATTTAGTTATAAGTTGGCACAGTGGATAGGCCTTGAAAAACTGAACATAGATCAACCGAGAAAACAGGAAGAAGTTGTCTGGAACTATGAAAAAATAAGCAAAATATACAAACTGAGTAGTCCATGTGCAAGATAGGCAAAATCAAGGACAGTGTGAGATCAGGAACGCCGTGGTCCCGCGGTTTGCTTGAGCAGCTGCTGAACGAGAGGTCCTTGGTTCAAGTCTTCCCAAGAGTAAAAAGTTTCCTTTTTTTTATTTTCGCAAAGTTATGATCTGTCCGTACGTTCATTGACGTCTCTGTTCACTGTAACAAGTTTAGTGTCTGTGTTTTGCGACCGCACCGCAAAACCGTGCGATTAGTACACGAAAGGACGTGCCTCTCCAATGGGAACCGAAATCATTTGATCGCAAGGTCATAGGTCAACCGATTCCCCCACAGGAAAACACGTCTGATGTATTCGATATGACACTGGTGACGGCATGTGCGTCACATGATAGGAATATGTTGTCGACCCACACTTGTACACTTGGCGAATGGGTAAAAAGGTTCTTCTACCTTGCCCGATTTAGGTTTTCTTGTGGATGTGATAATCACTCCCAAAAAGTGATGAAAACATAAGAGTTTGTGACATAAACTGCAACAAATGAATGCAACACTTTCACAGTCGCACAGTTTTGCCTGTGCTCTGTCAAAACATGTTTTTAAAGTTTTCAAATTTTTCCATGTGCAGACCGTCAAATCCTGCGTATGTCCAAGCAAATCTGAACATGTCCGGGAATTTTGGAGAGCGAAGTTTTTGTGTCAGTGCCTGAACTTTGATAAGTGTCTGAAAATAAAAAGATTAAACTTTTCACTCGAGGGAAGACTTGAACCAAGGACCTCTCGTTCCGTAGCTGCTCACGCTAACCACGGGATCACGGCGTTCTTGAGCTCACTTTCTCCTTCATGTTGCTTATCTTCCATATGGACTACTCAGTTTGTATATTTTGCCTATTTTTTCATAGTTCCACACAACTTCTTCCTGTTTTCTCGATTGATCTGTGATCAGTTTTTCGAGGCCTATCCACGGTGCCAGCTTATAACTAAATCTGAGGGAGGTGCGATGGGGAGGTTCCCTTGTCAGTGTGCATCGGTGACCAGGTGTGGTACTGTTAGTTACGTAAACCCATTGACGACGGCAAGGGTGATATCAAATCGGATGGAAAAATCGGTTTTAAATTGTGCCGAGGCAAAAAACCGCATAAAAAATATCAACCACATTGGTTTTTAATTGTCCTGAGGCCATAAACCGCATGAAAAGCATCAATAAAAATCAAATCGGATTATTAATTTCCGTGTGACTGCTGCAAAACATGTTCAATACGCTGTCCACCGTTTTCTGCAAAAAGTTGAAATCGAGAAACAGCATGTTCCACAACTGATCGAAGTGTTTCTGGGGTCACGTTCACAATGTGTTGAGCAATGCGTGCCTTCAATGCAGCTAAGTTTGCAATCGGAACACTGAACACAACATCTTACAGACAGCCCCACAGCCAGAAGTCACACGGATTAAGATCAGGTGATCGGGACGACCAGGCTGTACGGAAATGAAGGCTGATAATTCTAGCATTTCCGAAATTGTGCTTCAGCAGCTGCTTCAGTGGATTTACAGTGTGTGGAGGTCCGCCATCTTGCATAAAAATGATCCCATCCACACATCCACGCTGTTGGAGAGCTGGAATGACGTGGTAGCGCAAAAGACACTCATAGCGCTTACCTGTGACGGTACAGGTAACAGGACAGGAAGCGCCTGTCTCTTCGAAAAAATATGGCCCTATGATAAATGATGCCGTAAACCCACACCACACAGTGGCCTTTTCAGGACGAAGTGGTACTGGTTGATTTGCGTGAGGATTTTCCGTTGCGCATACTCGTCAATTCTGTGTATTGAGATATCCTGTCAGATGGAAGTGGGCTTCGTCTCTCCACAACGTCTTCCACAGCCAACCATTGTCCACTTCCATGCAGACAAGAAATTCTAAAGCAAAGGTCTCTCTTGCTGGCAGGTCAACAGGGAGCAACTCGTGCACATGCGTAATTTTGAGTGGATAGCAAAGAAGGATGCTCGGTAGAATTTTACGCACCGTGATCACAGATATGTCTAATGTCCGGGGAATTCTCCGTGTACTAAACGTTTGCACACCAACAGTCGTCTCCTCCTGCATTTCTGTGGCCACTGCTTCCACTGACGTCGAATCAATTCGTTTCCTCCCTCTACCAGATTGCATATCAAAAGAAACCGTCTTTTCGAATTTCCGAATCATTTTCTCCAGACTCACGGCAATCATCGGACCAAAGCTTTTTTTCCAACGATTCAGTGTGCGGAACTTCTGCAGAGCAACAGTGCACAGAGGTCATTCTTGAAATACAGCTTTACAAGCAGAGCGCGATCCTGCATTGAGACAGTCACGGCGAACGTCGCAGACACGAAAGGAAGAAAGGCCGTGTACCCGGCGTGTTTATACCAACTTCAATGGGTGGTGCGCATGACAGGTGTTTTCATTTACGTATTATGACACATACAGCGCCATCTATTGATCAGTTTTCACACTTTTTTTCTTCTAACATACGTTTTACCCCTTCTCCGATGATATTCCTTTGCAATCTGACGTCATTCTGACCACTATTGTTATTTCTACAGCGTTTCGAAAGTTTGCCTTTTAATTACACTACTAGCCATTAAAATTGCTACACCAAGAAGAAATGCAGATGATAAACGGGTATTCATTGGACAAACGTATTATATTAGAACTGACATGTGATTATATTTTCACGCAATTTGGGTGCGTAGATCCTGAGAAATCAGTACCCAAAACAACCACCTCTGGCCGTAATAACGGCCTTGATACGCCTGAGCATTGAGTCAAACAGAGCTTGGATGGCGTGTACAAGTACAGCTGCCCATGCAGCTTCAACACGATACCACAGTTCATCAAGAGTAGTGACTGGCGTATTGTGACGAGCCAGTTGCTCGGCCACCATTGACCAGACGTTTTCAATTGGTGAGAGATCTGGAGAATGCGCTGGCCAGGGCAGCAGTCGAACATTTTCTGTAACCAGAAAGGCCCGTACAGGACATGCAACATGCGGTCGTGAATTATCCCGCTGAAATGGAGGATTTCGCAAGGATCGAATGAAGGGTAGAGCCACGGGTCGTAACACATCTGAAATGTAACGTCCACTGTTCAAAGTGCCGTCAATGCGAACAAGAGGTGGCCGAGACGTGTGATCAATGGCTCCCGATACCATCACGCAGGGTGATACGCCAGTATGGCGATAACGAATATACGCTTCCAATGTGCGTTCACCGCGATGTCGCCAAACACGGATGCGACCATCATGATGCTGTAAACAGAACCTGGATTCATCCGAAAAAATGACGTTTTGCCGTTCGTGCACCCAGGTCCGTCGTCGAGTACACCATCGCAGGCGCTCCTGTCTGTGATGCAGCGTCAAGGGTAACCGCAGCCACGGCCTCCGAGCTGATAGTCCATGCTGCTGCAAACGTCGTCGATCTGATCGTGCAGATGGTTGTCGTGTTGCAAACGTCCCCATCTGTTGACTCAGGGATCGAGACGGGGCTGCACGATCCGTTACAGCCATGCGGATAAGATGCTTGTCACCTCGACTTATAGTGATACGAGGCCGTTGGGATCCAGCACAGCGTTCCGTATTACCCTCCTGAACCCACCGATTCCATACTCTGCTAACAGTCATTGTATCTCGACCAACGCGAGCTGCAATGTCTCCATACGATAAACCGCAATCGCGATAGGCTACAATACGACCATTATCACAATGGGAAACGTGATGCTACGCATTTCTCCTCCTTACACGAGGCATCACAACAACGTTTCACCAGGCAACGCCGGTCAACTGCTGTTTGTGTATGAGAAATCGGTTGGAAACTTTCGTCATGTCAGCACGTTGTAGGTGTCGCCACCGGCGCCCAACCTTGTGTGAATGCTCTAAAAAGCTAATCATTTGCATATCACAGCGTCTTCTTCCTGTCGGTTAAATTTCGCGTCTGTGGCTCGTCATCTTCGTGGTGTAGCAATTTTAATGGCCAGTAGTGTGTATACGAGGGGGGACCCGAAAGAAACCGGACTCCGAGGGCGCTGCCACTCGTAGACGTAGTGCAGGGTTCTCACGCTAGATGGTGTTAGTAGAGACCTTCATGAAACAGCTGTGCAGACCGCGTCTGTGCAGAGCTGAACGTGCAAATCTGGTATTGTGTTTCTCTGACTGTTGGCGGGTTACCTATGCGAAGTCGTTAGGGCAACTTTAAAAGTACAAAGAGCGTGTGTGGAATTTTGTTTCCTGCTTAAAAAAACTGCAACGGAGACACACCAAATGCTTTAGGAAGCTTTCCAGGAGGACGTATGAGCCGCACACAGGTTTTCGAGTGGTTTGAGCGCTTTAAACGTGGTGAGATGTGTGTTGAAGGCCAAGCTGCTTCTGGACGCCCTTCAACATCACGAAATGAGGAGAACATTGAAAAGGTCCGCCAAAAGATCAACGAGGATCGTCGCCAAACGACCGACCAAATTTCAGCAGAGACAGGAATCAGTTGGAGCTCGTGCCAGCGGATTTGCACATGAGATGTGTTGCTGCTAAATTTGTTCCTCGCCTTCTCACACAGGAGCAAACAACCATCCGCATGAATGTGTGTCATGACTTGAGAATAGAGATTACACGTGCTCCAAATTTCTTGAACAAAGTCATTACAGGGGATGAGAGTTGGTGTTACGGGTATGAGCCAGAAACCAAGCAAGCGTCAAGCCAGTGGAGGACTCCCAACTCTCCCAGACCAAAAAGAGCAAGGCAAGTGAGGTCGAATGTGAAGGCGATGATCATTGTCTTTTTTGATGTTCGTGGAATTGTGCATCGGGAATTGGCACCCCCTGGCCAGACTGTTAACCAGCACTCTTACTTGGATGTTTTAAGGCGTCTGCGAGAGGAGGTGAGGAGGAAACGCCCGGAACTTTGGCGATCAGGTGACTGGTTTCTGCATCACGACAACGCTCCAGCACACACGGCCTTACGAGTGACCCACTATTTGGCATCTCAGAGGTGGTCTGTCGTTCCCCACGCTCCGTATTCGCCGGACCTAGCCCCGTGCGACTTTTTCCTATTTCCACGAATGAAAAAAACGCTGAAAGGGGAGCGTTATGACGATGTGGAGGTGGTAAAAACAGCTTCGCAAAGGTCACTGGACAATATCAAACTTGAAGAGTTCCAAACACGCTTCCAACAGTGGGAAGAGAGACTTGACAAGTGTATCGCATGTAATGGAGAGTATTTTGAAGGTGACTGAAGTAATTTTGTAAAAAGGTACATCAATAAATTTTTTATGACAACAATCCGGTTTCTTTTGGGTCCCCCCTGGTATGAGAGAACTCAGCCCCAAAAACAAGATAGACGCCTTACGGATGTGGCTGAGGGAATTGCGGATGTGGTGCGGGCAGCGTTCGTCGTGTCCGCGCTCTGAGCTGAGCTGGTCTGTGGCGCCGCCGCCGCTGCTGCTGCCGCTGCCGCGCGCCTGGACCGTGGAGCGAGTGTGGAGTGCGTGACGTGCCCGCAGGTGTCGGCATGGCGACGGCGATGGCGTGGCTGGCTCTGGCGCTCTTGGGGGCGTGTCTGGCGGCTGCGGGCGAGCGCGGGGGCTGCGGCGACAACGTCGTGCCGCCCTACATCCTCCACACCGAGCCCTGCCGGCCCAGGGCCTCCAGGGGTGAGTACCCCGCCTCTTCTCTGTGCTGACTGCCCGGTCTCCCGCCAGCTTTTGTTGCGGTCTGCGCCGCGCTGGATTAGCCGAGCGGTCTCAGGCGCTGCAGTCGTGGACTGTGCGGAGTGGTTACACGACAATAACATCCCTGTAATGGACTGGCCTGACCCGAATCCCATAGAACACCTTTGGGATGTTTTGGAACGCCGATTTCGTGCCAGGCCTCACAGACCGACATCGATAACCCTCGTCAGTACATCTCTCCTCGAAGAACGGACTGCCATTCCCCAAGAAACCTTCCAGTACCTCATTGAAAGTATGCCTGCGAGAGTGGAAGTTGCCATCAGGGCTAAGAGTGAGCCAACACCGTATTAAATTCCAGCATTACCGATGGAGGGCGCCACGAACTTGTAAGTCATTTCCTGGCAGGTATCCGGATACTTTTGATCACATTGTGTATATGTCCGATTCACAGGAGTTTTCGTGGTGTTGGCAAACTGTTGTGTACATAGTCCCGCGTAGTCAGGGAGTACACAACTTTCCCACTAGATCGCGCCCCGCTAAGCACAACAGCGCAGGCGCAGCGCTCGTCCGTCTCCGCACTACGAGATGGCGCTGCCATAGAGACGGACCGAATTCTGCTTCCGCCGATCTGCGTATTAATACGTAACGGAGCCAATGAGATTGCTGCTAACGTAGAACCTTTTCTCCTCACGGGTCACACTCGCGCAGTGATACGTGAGGTATTATAAAGAGTGCACAGACCTCCGATTAGTCAGTCTGCATTTGTCTGCTCCAGTCTGTACCAGTCTGCATTAGTCTGCATTAGTCTATAGTCAAGTTTCAGTCTGCGCGTAATAAGATTACCATATTCCTGTACATAGCCGTGGAGAGAAATGTATAGACACTTTGTCAAGTATCAGAGATATGTGAGAATAAGATTAACGTACCAAAACCAAAGGAACTTCAGATTGTCAGTTGTAAATAGCATCCAGAACCAAGTTAAGTTATTTTTATGGTTGTTATTATTTTAATAAATGTGGGTGAAAATTAATCAAGTTCTGTTTAAAGTTGATCACTATCAATCTGCTACTCTAAGCGTGCAAGTGGCATTTCTATCGTCTGACCTAACGGCAGAAGATAAACACTCCACGATAAGACCACGAGACATATTGCTGACACTCGCCTGCTTCGTTAGACCGACAAGTCGAATAATCTGATGATGTGTGTACCGAAGGTCTCACAGTACGAACGCCACACAAACATATCTGAAACGTATGTCCCCAAAGAGAAAAAAGCCAACAAACTTATAAACAGTTTCATTACACCAAAACAAGAAGAAAGTGTTTAGTAAACATGGGCTGTAAAGCGCATAGGTTAAGAGATATCTTGTTTTTCTTCGATACTATGGAACGTCTCTTCTCTTGCAAGCTCTTTGCTTTTCATATTTTGAAGCAGATATATGGGCCATAAAAAGAAAAATAATGTCTAGTAACCGTGGACTCTAAAGTGTATACACTAGCGAAAATGAGCAAGTGTTCGGAGCTCTTAAAGTATGCATTTTAGAGTCCATTGTTGCCAGGCTTTTTTCTCTTGTTTTGGTCAATATTTCTCCCTCCAAAAATATGGAGAGCAAAGACCTTGCAGTAGAAGAGCTCTGTTTTATAGTATCGAAGATGAACTAGTGCTGACACCTCTTAAAGTATGTGTCTTAGAGCGCACGTTTACTGGACATTTTTTCTTATTTCTGTGTAGAGGAACTGTCCCTAAAGTTTGTCGTTGCTTTTTGGGACGCCCTGCGAACGCTGCTAGATTTATTGGATGCTTAGTGAAATGTAACTGCCAAAAGGCTACATTTGTCTTAGCAACAGCGGGTATTATCGCTTATATTGTAGAACTGTGTAACAAACAATTTGCCACGCGGGATTAGCCGAGCGGTCTAGGGCGCTGCAGTCATGGACTGTGCGGCTGGTCCGGCGGCGGTTCGAGTCCTCCCTCGGGCATGGGTGTGTGTGTTTGTCCCTGGGATAATTTAGGTGAAGTAGTGTGTAAGCTTAGGGACTGATGACCTTATCAGTTAAGTCCGATAAGATTTCACACACATTTGAACATTTGTTGCGGTCTGCCACCACCTGCTCTCCTGTGCCGGCTTCTTCATCTCCGAGTCTCATGTACGCCCGACGTCCTCGATTATTCGGTGGATATTGTAAGACAACGAAACACCTACGGCCATTCTTGTGTCGTCATTTACAGTGCAGCTACCACTTTCGGCGCTTCAGTGCACCGCCTTCACGCGTTAGCTGAGACTTCGATCAGTTGTGGAACACGCTGTTTCTCGATTTCAACTTGTCGCAGAAAACGGTGGACACCATATTGAACATGTTTTGCGCCGGTCGCACGGAAATTAATAATCCGATTTGATTTTTATTGATGCTTTTTATGCGGTTTATGGCCTCAGGACAATTAAAAACCAATGGGGTTGATATTTTTTATGCGGTTTTTGGCCTCGGCACAATTTAAAACCGATTTTTCCATCCGATTTGGTATCACCCTTGCCGTCGTCAATCGGCTTACGTAACTAACAGTACCACACCTGGACACCGATGCACACTGACAAGGGAACCTCCCCATCGCACCCCCCTCAGATTTAGTTACAAGCTGGCACCGTGGATAGGCCTCGAAAAACTGATCACAGATCAATCGAGAAAACAGGAAGAAGCTGTGTGGAACTACGAAAAAATAAGCAAATTATACAAACTGAGTAGTCCATGTGGAAGATAAGCAACGTGAAGGAGAAAGTGAGCTCAAGAACGCCGTGGTCCCGTGGTTAGCGTGAGGAGCTGCGGAACGGGAGGTCCTTGGTTCAAGTCTTCCCTCGAGTAAAAAGATTAATTTTTTTATTTTCAGACACTTATCAAAGTTCAGGCACTGACACAAAAACTTCGCTCTCCAAAATTCCAGGACATGTTCAGATTTGCTTGGACATACGCAGGATTTGACGGTCTACACACGGAAAAATTTGAAAACGTTAAAAACATGTTTTGACAGAGCACAGGGAAAACTGTGCAACTGTGAAAGTGTTGCATTCATTTGTTGCAGTTTATGTGACAAACTCTTATGTTTTCATCACTTTTTGGGAGTGATTATCACATCCACAAGAAAACCTAAATCGGGCAAGGTAGAAGAACCTTTTTACCCATTCGCCAAGTGTACAAGTTCGGTGGGTCGACAACATATTCCTGTCATGTGACGCACATGCCATGCCATCATCGAATACATCAGACGTGGTTTCCTGTGGGGGAATCGGTTGACCTATGACCTTGCGATCAAATGATTTCGGTTCCCATTGGAGAGGCGCGTCCTTTCGTCTACTAATCGCACGGTTTTGCGGTGCGGTCGCAAAACACAGACACTAAACTTGTTACAGTGAACAGAGACGTCAATGAACATACGGACAGATCATAACTTTGCGAAAATAAAAAAAGGAAACTTTTTACTCATGGGAAGACTTGAACCAAGGACCTCTCGTTCCGCAGCTGCTCAAGCAAACCGCGGGACCACAGCGCTCCTGATCTCACACTGTCCTTGATGTTGCCTATCTTGCACATGGACTACTCAGTTTGTATATTTTGCTTATTTTTTTCATAGTTCCAGACAACTTCTTCCTGTTTTCTCGGTTGATCTATGTTCAGTTTTTCAAGGCCTATCCACTGTGCCAACTTATAACTAAATCTGAGGGGGCTGCGGTGGGGAGGTTCCCTTGTGAGTAGTGCCGGCCGGTGTGGCCGTGCGGTTCTAGGCGCTTCAGTCTGGAACCGCGTGACCGCTACGATCGCAGATTCGAATCCTGCCTCGGGCATGGATGTGTGTGATGTCCTTAAGTTAGTTGGGTTTAAGTAGTTCTAAGTTCTAGTGGACTGATGACCACAGATGTTAAGTCCCATAGTGCTCAGAGCCGTTTGAACACTGAGTAGTACAGTTTGTTTAACGTCAAACGCACACCTTAGGCATTGTTGTATGATTCATTTGTCATTTATAGTCGACCAATATTAAACTATCATGCATACAGCGCCATCTATTGCTACATTTTTCTTCTGTCATACGTCTTCCCCCTTCTCCGACAATATTCCGTTGCAATTTGACGCCATTCTGACCAGTGTTGTTATTTCTACCGAAAGCTTGACTTGTAATCACCCTGCACACCTACGTGGCTACTCTGCAGTTCACGCTTAATTGCCTGACAGAGGGTTCATCGAACTACTTTCGTACTGTTTATCTACTGTTCCCCTCTCTAACACCGTGCAGTAGAAATGAACAGTTAAATCCTTCCGTGCGATCTGTGATTACTCTTCCTGATAGTTCTAATCCTCTTTTAATCTATACCTTATTGTCTCTGTACATTTAAATAACCTGTAAAAGATAGTCATGCTTGTCTGTATCTTTCAAACCTTCCCACAGCGTCCATACATACACTGTAGAGCCAAGAAAGCTGGTACACCTGCCTAATGTCGTGTAGGGCCGTCCGAGCACGCAGAAGTGCCGCAACACGACGTGACATAGACTTGACTAATGTCTCAAGTAGTGCTGGAAAGAACTGACACCATGAATCCTGCAGGGCTGTCCATAAATCCGTGAGAGTACGAGGGAGTGGACATCTCTTCTGAACAGCACGTTACAAGGCATCCCAGATATGCTCAATAATGTTTGTCTGGGGAGTTCGGTGACCAGCGGAAGTGTTTAAACTCAGAACAGTGTTCCTGGAGCCACTCTGTAGCAATTCTGAACGAGTCAGGCGTCACATTGTCCTGCTGGAATTGCCCAAGTCCATCAGAATCCACAATGGACATTGCAAGTAGGCTGTTTGGGTGTTTATATTGGTAACGCCACGCAGCACTCTGTATGAAAATCACTGGCTGTGCTGTGTGCAGTCTGTGGCTGGTTGGCATTGTTGTAATATTCGCTATTGTAGTGTTGGGCAGTTGGATGTGAACAGCGCGTAGCGGTGCGCAGTTGGAGGTGAGCCGCCAGCACTGGTGGATGTGGGGAGAGAGAGCGGATGATCTGAAAGTGTGTCCATCAGAAAGAGTAAATTTGTAAGATATATTGATTTTTGAGCACTTTTAAGGTAAATACATTGTTTGTTCTCTATCAAAATCTTTCTTTTGCTAACTGTGCCTATCAGTAGTTAGTGCCTTCACTTTTATTTAGCTGGCAGTAGTGGCGCTTGCTGTATTGCAGTAGTTCGAGTAACGAAGATTTTTGTGAGGTAAGTGATTCATGAAAGGTATAGGTTATTGTAACTCAGGCCCAGTCTTTCCTAGGGATTATTGAAAGTCAGATTGCATTGTGCTAAAAATATTGTGTGTCTGTTTATTAATGATCTGAATAAGTAAAGAGAGAAATGTATGTGCGCGTTCAGTTTTACTCAGCTGTTTGAAAACGTAAGGAGTTTATCAGCACAATTATTCATAAATTTTTCTAAGGGGAGGTTTCAAAATGAATAGATGCAGTTGATCACACAGGATGCTTACGTACGTGGCGCCTGTCAGACTCGTATCTTGATGTATTAGGGGTCCCATATCATTGCAACTGCACACGCTCTATACCATTACAGAGTCTCCACCAACTTGAGCAGTCCCCTGCTGATATGCAGGGTCCATGGATTCATGTGGTTGTCTCCATACCTCTACACGTCCATCGGCTCGATACAATTTGAAACGAGACTCGTCCGACCAGGCAACATGTTTCCAGTCATCAACAGTCCAATGTCGGTGTTGACTGGCCCATGCGAGGATGAAACCTTTGTGTCATGCAGTCATCAAGGGTACACGAGCGGGTCTTCGGCTCTGAAAGCCTTGACCGATGATGTTTCATTGAATGATTCTCACGCTGATACTTGTTGTTGAGCCAGCATTGAAATCTGCAGCAATTTGCTTAAGGGTTGCACTTCCGTCACGTTGAACGATTCTCTTCTGTCGTCGCTGGTCCCGTTCTTGCAGGATCTTTTCCGGCCGCAGCGACGTCAGAGATTTGATGCTACACCGGATTCCTGATATTCACGGTACTCTCGTGAAATGTTCGTACGGCAAAATCTCGACTTCATCGCTACCTTGGAGATGCTGTGTCGCATCGATCCTGCTCCTGCTACAACACCAAACTCACTTAAATTTTGACAACCTGCCATTGTAGCAGCAGTAACCGATCTGACAACTGCGCCGTATTCTGCCTGTTTACATGCCTCTGTATTTGAATAGGCGTGCCTCTACCACTTTCTTTGGCTCTTCAGTGTCGCAGACTACCTGTATCTGTGATGTCATCTCTCCCACCCATCAGCTCCTGAGGGTTGGAGAGACAACGTCAGTTACAGGTAGTCTGCGTAAACCAGCTGTTGGCCACTCACGCATCGTATATATAGATCGTGATAACCCCTTAAGCATCACCTGGGGCCTGAAGATGGTGCACTGAAGCACCGAAACTGGTGGCTACACAATAAATGACAACGTAAGGATGGCTGTAGGTGTTCCTTGCAATAGTTAACGGCCGTAGTCCCTCAGACCTCCTGGCGCAAGGATGGGCACACGCGCAGAAAAATTTTGGATATGTTCTAGTCTGACACGTTTCTCTCCTAGAGGTTAGTTGCAGCTTGGGTTGAGCTTAAGATTCCCAAGTGTGGCGATCAGTTTAATTTAGTGGTAATTGACGTTAACGAAATTCTTCAACATAAATGTAACTAACGCCAGAGGGAAAGACAGAGCAACATATCATTTAGATATATCACAATTTTCATCATTACCGCAATCTGTAATTTCATTATCGATTTGCTGGAAACCGGTTTCGACGACACACTTTATCATCAGGCCCTCTAAATACATGGTGGCTGAATTTTCCCGAAAGAGATCAATCAGAAAGCCCCACGTGCAGGTAACCAGTATCCATATCAGCTCTCGTGCGACAGAAAACTCAAGTCGCATACGCACGGGGAACAGCAAGAAGCCCTAGTAAGTGGTAAAAACGAGAGTACACTCTGCCATGCACTTCACAGTGGTTTCCACAGTATACAGGTGAAACATAACTACGCCGACAAACTTTCAGATGGGGTAGTATGGACCAAAAAATGCCTAGTAAACATGGGTTCTAAAATGCTTACCTGAAGAGCTATCAGCACTTGTTACTCTGGGATACTGTGAAACACTCCTCTTCTATTACTAGCTCTCTGCTTTCCATGTTTCTGGAGGAGATAGTACGGACCAAAAAAGAGAGGAAATATCCAGTAAACATGGGCTCTAAGATCCATACCTCAAGAGGTATGAGCACTTGGTCAGTATAAGAGATGTGTTGGCATCCGTTTGCGGTCTCACTGTGTGTTCCTCCTTACTGCAAGAGCCGATGTGGATGCCATTATGTCCACGTGGAACTTTCCGACTGATGTCTTTCGGGAAAATTAAGCCGCTATGTATCTAGGGGGCCTTATGATGACGAAGTTTAACGTCGAACCCGGTTGCCAAAAAACTGATAATGAAATTACAACTGGCGGTAGTGTTGAAAACTGTGATATTCCTATCGGCTGTGGTTCTATCTTGCTGTTTAACAAAGATGGATATGCCGACATCATTTAGATAGTAGGAATGCGGCCTTAATAACGTACCGCTATTGTACGTGGTATTACCTTGCAGTATGCTGGCTGGGACACGTCCATCGTATGGATCCTGACAGATTACCACGTGAGGTGATGCTTGGAGAGATGTCTATAGCCAAAAGATCTGTAGGACGTCCTGTTTTGGGGACTCCTGTAAACGAGATATGGAGAGCTTTGGAATCGACACAAACAGATGGGAGGCACGGGCTAGCATAAGACCAGAGTGGCGTGATGATGTATCATCTGGAATGTCGAAGCACGATGAAGTCTTGTTGGACAGATTAAGGCAGAAAAAGCTTCGCAATGCTACCACTGCTCCTGCCTCAGCAGCGAGATACAGTTGTGGCAATTGCGGCAAGAGATGCCGTGCTGCCATTGGCTTGACAAGTCATACGAAAAAATGCAACCCATAAATACACAGACACTGCTACAATCATCTACCAAGATGTCGTGGCCAATATATATGCTCAGTAAAAGTCGTAGACATGTTACTAACAAATACATGAGCTAGTTTTTTCAACCACCATTGATCAGCATTATTTAGGGAGGCCTGTATCTAATGGTATCGAAGCCCGACAGAATCATTGATCACGGATGAATGACCGAATCATTCACAATAATTTCTTGCACGTAATAAGCGCAACACGCCTTCGAATCATCAGCATGTAAAATCAGGGCCGCGATTTGCTACGAGCAGTAACAAGTTAATACCTAATCTCATTACATCTCTTCATAATCATTTGCTAACTCCGTTATTTCAGCCATAGCGACTGAAACTGTATTAATTTGTACAGAATTAGTAAATATCCATACTAGGAGAACTGATGATAATAATAAAAGGCTTTTTACATCTGCTTCTAAGAATAAAACCAGCAAACACCGAATGAACTTAGAAAATGCGTCTGCTCGCTACGAAAGGCCGAGGAGAAAGACATAAGAAAGATACCCAGAGCTATGCTCATAAGACAAGACAAGCGAAAAACAATTTTAAACATGGGTTTTGTTTTGATTTTATATCGCTGATATTCTTTGCGATTACAGTAGATGTTTCTTGATTTACAGAGATTTACGATAAACTTTCACGTATTCAAAAATAAATAAAGTCCACACATTCGCGAGAAACAGATTCCTACTAAACATTTCAACAAATAATATATCCTTTACGTAACGTAGTACTTCAAGTTTTAAAAATAAACTTCCTCTCGAGAGCTACCTCAAGAACAAGCTGAATTTTCTAGAGGAAGATGGGCCACAGATCAAACTGCCAACATCTGACGGAATATGGAGCAGCCTGGAGAATTCCAGAAAGATGTTAATCTCTGCTTCATTCATTATGCTATAGCCTTTGATTCTGTCCACTAAGGTAAACTATGGGAAACACTCTAAACATGGGAGTACCAGATCACCTCATCCACCTCATAAGAAATTTATATTCTGATCAAGAAGCCACAATTAGAACCCTATATGGAGCGATTGAATGGGCCAATCATAATTTACGAGTATTAAGTCAACGATCGCTTAGATAAAGTCGTAAGACCAAAAAAGGACACACTACCAAGAAGTTATCCGAATAGGATGTGATGTTCATATACAGAAAAACAAATGTTTAGAATTTCAGAAAAATTGGATGATTTATTCAAGAGAAACAGCATTACAAAATGAGCAAGTCGGTAACGTGTTGGTCCACCTCTGGCCCTTATGCAAGCACTTAGTTCGGGTTGGTATTGATTTGATAGAATTGTTAGATATCAGCCTGAAGGATTTTTTGAAAAATTCCGTCCAAATGGAGCGTTATATCTTCAATATCCTGAGCTGGTGGGAAGGCCCTGCCCATAGTGCTCCAAAGGTTCTCTTTCCGGGAGAGATCCAGCAATCTTGCTGGCCAAGATAGGTTTTGGCGAGTACGAAGACGGGCAACATAAACTATCGCATTGTGTGGGCAAGCATTGTCCTGCTGAAATGTAAGCCCAGGATGGCTTACCATGAAGGACAACGAATTGGGTCGATTTACCGCTGTCCTGTAAAGGTGCCATGGGTGACAACCAAAAGGGTCCTGCTATCAAATCAAATGGCACCACAGATCATCACTCCTGGCTGTCGGGCGTATGGCGGGCGACAGTCATGTTGGTATCTCGGCACTGTTCGGGAGATCTCCAGACATGTCTTCGGCCTGTAATCTCACTGACTGGAGTAGAATTGTCTTCAGTGATGAGTCCCCCTTCGAACTGAGTTCCAATGACCAGCGATCACTGGACACAGTTCTACTCTAGTCAGTGAGATACCGTACCAAAGACATGTCTGGATACACTCCAGACAGCGGTGGGACACCAACCTGGCTGTCACCCATCATACTGCCCGACAGCCAGGAGTGATGATCTCTGGTGCCATTCGATTTCATAGCAGGACCCTTTTGGTTGTCACCCATGGCACCCTTACAGGACAGCGGTACATCGGCCCATTTTGTTGCCCTTCACGGCAAGCCATCCTGGGCTTACATTTCAGCAGGACAATGCTTGCCCACACACATTTCTGTCGTCATCTGTTGCTGTTATCACAAGCACTTTCTTTGGCATTTAAAATTTTTTTTATGGAATCCAATGATTCGCCCTTTCTTGCACCCCACTCGACTTTCCAATATACGAATATTTTTGTAAATGTAATTATTTCTGCTTGAAAAGCGAATATGTTGAAGAGTCTTGCCTCAGATTTAGCAACAATTGTGGAATTGGTATTATCACACCTCTATGGTTTTCCCTTAAGGTTAAATTGTGGGGGAATTATTGGATACGTTAAATAATACGTTCCACATAGGTTTCCCACTTCCCAAATTTACTGATTTGGCTGAAAGTGTAGCGAACGAAACTCTGCTTTGTTGGATACATATAAGACGTCTTTCTGTAAAAGGTCAGGTCTGCTGGTGTTACCTAGCAAGTTCCTGTTATTAAAGGAAAACGATATTATTCAGTAAATGTCTGTACGTTACAAGAGAATCGTAAATAAATTGTCCTGTAATGCACTGTTTCGTATCTCCCAGGGTCCTTAGGAAACTAAATAATCAAAAATACAGTCTAATTTTATAGTTATTGTCAATTTTTATGGCACTGCATACACTTCCTATCGCAAATACTATCTTACAAATCAATATAGACGTTAGTATTCGCACTTACCCGATACGTTACGCATTAGTGTCGCTTTACTGCCACTTGGGGCGCTGCTATCGCTGGGGTTAACAAAAACAAGATGGAGTGTCGCGACTGATACACTCCTGGAAATTGAAATAAGAACACCGTGAATTCATTGTCCCAGGAAGGGGAAACTTTATTGACACATTCCTGGGGTCAGATACATCACATGATCACACTGACAGAACCACAGGCACATAGACACAGGCAACAGAGCATGCACAATGTCGGCACTAGTACAGTGTATATCCACCTTTCGCAGCAATGCAGGCTGCTATTCTCCCATGGTGACGATCGTAGAGATGCTGGATGTAGTCCTGTGGAACGGCTTGCCATGCCATTTCCACCTGGCGCCTCAGTTGGACCAGCTTTCGTGCTGGACGTGCAGACCGCGTGAGACGACGCTTCATCCAGTCCCAAACATGCTCAATGGGGGACAGATCCGAAGATCTTGCTGGCCAGGGTAGTTGAGTTACACCTTCTAGAGCACGTTGGGTGGCACGGGATACATGCGGACGTGCATTGTCCTGTTGGAACAGCAAGTTCCCTTGCCGGCCTAGGAATGGTAGAACGATGGGTTCTATGACGGTTTGGATGTACCGTGCACTATTCAGTGTCCCCTCGACGATCACCAGTGGTGTACGGCCAGTGTAGGAGATCGCTCCCCACACCATGATGCCGGGTGTTGGCCCTGTGTGCCTCGGTCGTATGCAGTCCTGATTGTGGCGCTCACCTGCACGGCGCCAAACACGCATACGACCATCATTGGCACCAAGGCAGAAGCGACTCTCATCGCTGAAGACGACACGTCTCCATTCGTCCCTCCATTCACGCCTGTCGCGACACCACTGGAGGCGGGCTGCACGATGTTGGGGCGTGAGCGGAAGACGGCCTAACGGTGTGCGGGACCGTAGCCCAGCTTCATGGAGACGGTTGCGAATGGTCCTCGCCGATAGCCCAGGAGCAACAGTGTCCCTAATTTGCTGGGAAGTGGCGGTGCGGTCCCCTACGGCACTGCGTAGGATCCTACGGTCTTGGCGTGCATCCGTGCGTCGCTGAGGTCCGGTCCCAGGTCGACGGGCACGTGCACCTTCCGCCGACCACTGGCGACAACATCGATGTACTGTGGAGACCTCACGCCCCACGTGTTGAGCAATTCGGCGGTACGTCCACCCGGCCTCCCGCATGCCCACTATACGCCCTCGCTCAAAGTCCGTCAACTGCACATACGGTTCACGTCCACGCTGTCGCGGCATGCTACCAGTGTTAAAGACTGCGATGGAGCTCCGTATGCCACGGCAAACTGGCTGACACTGACGGCGGCGGTGCACAAATGCTGCGCAGCTAGCGCCATTCGACGGCCAACACCGCGGTTCCTGGTGTGTCCGCTGTGCCGTGCGTGTGATCATTGCTTGTACAGCCCTCTCGCAGTGTCCGGAGCAAGTATGGTGGGTCTGACACACCGGTGTCAATGTGTTCTTTTTTCCATTTCCAGGAGTGTATATGAGACCTAGTGTCAATAAATATACCTGATCTCTTTGAGTACGTCCACATCTGGTGTCATTGACCTTGAGGCAGTTGTAGCAAACACTGATTACCAAAGGACAACAGAAAAACTAGAAATACGTGTATGTTCCGTAAACTAGGTAAAACAGCAGTAGCATCATAGCTCAGCAAATAGCTGGAAACTTTTACGTCAGGGTAGAAGCACGTAGAGGTACTACGGCTTAAGTTTAAAATAATAGGTGACAATGTACTGGATAGAGACGTACCTAGTGGGTCAGTTCAAGCTGGCAGGGACCCTCCATGCTATACAGTCACTCATCATCATCATCATCATCATTTAAGATTGATTATGCCTTTCAGCGTTCAGTCTAGAGCATAGCCCCCTTATAAAATTTCTCCATGATTCCCTATTCAGTGCTAACATTGGTGCCTCTTCTGATGTTAAACCTATTACTTCAAAATCGTTCTTAACCGAATCCAGATACCTTCTCCTTGGTCTGCCCCGACTCCTCCTACCCTCTACTGCTGAACCCATCAATCACTTGGGTAACCTTGCTTCTCCCATGCATGTAACATGACCCCACCATCTAAGCCTGTTCGCCCTGACTGCTACATCTATAGAGTTCATTCCCAGTTTTTCTTTGATTTCCTCATTGTGGACACCCTCCTGCCATTGTTCCCATCTAATAGTACCTGCAATCATCCTAGCTACTTTCATATCCGTAACCTCAACCTTATTGATAAGGTAACCTGAATCCACCCAGCTTTCGCTCCCATACAACAAAGTTGGTCGAAAGATTGAACGGTGCACAGATAACTTAGTCTTAGTACTGACTTCCTTCTTGCAGAAGAGAGTAGATCGTAGCTGAGCACTCACTGCATTAGCATTGCTACACCTCGCTTCCAGTTCTTTCACTATGTTGCCATCCTGTGAGAATATGCATCCTAAGTACTTGAAACCGTCCACCTGTTCTACCTTTGTTCCTCCTATTTGGCACTCAATCCGTTTATATTTCTTTCCCACTGAAATTACTTTCGTTTTGGAGATGCTAATCTTCATACCATAGTCCTTACATTTCTGATCTAGCTCTGAAATATTAATTTGCAAACTTTCAATCGAATCTCCCATCACAACTAAGTCATCCGCATATGCAAGACTGCTTATTTTGTGCTCACATATCTTAATCTCACCCCGCCAGTCTATTGTTTTCAACATCTGATCCATAAATAATATGAACAACAGTGGAGACAGGTTGCAGCCTTGTCTTACCCCGGAAACTACTCTGAACCATGAACTCAATTTACCGTCAACTCTAACTGCAGCCTGACTATCCACGTAAAGACCTTTAATTGCTTGCAGAAGTTTGCCTCCTATTCCATAATCTCGTAGAACAGACAATAACTTCCTCCTAGGAACCCGGTCATATGCCTTTTCTAGATCTATAAAGCATAGATACAATTCCCTGTTCCACTCATAACACTTCTCCATTATTTGCCGTAAGCTAAATATATGGTCCTGAACCTCTAAGAGGCCTAAACCCACACTGATTTTCATCCAATTGGTCCTCAACTAATACTGGCACTTTCCTTTCAACAATACCTGAGAAGATTTTACCCACAACGCTGATTAAAGAGATACGTCTGTAGTTGTTACAATCATTTCTGTTTCCATGTTTAAAGATTGGTGTGATTACTGCTTTTGTCCAGTCTGATGGAACCTGTACCGACTCCCAGGCCATTTCAGTTATCCTGTGTAGCCATTTAAGATCTGACATTCCACTGTATTTGATGAGTTCCGACTTAATTTTACCCACCCCAGCTGCTTTATTGCACTGCAATCTATTGACCATTTTCTCCACTTCCTCAAATGTGATCCTATTTCCATCATCATTCCTATCCCATTCTACCTCGAAATCTGAAACATTACTGATCGTATTTTCACCTACATTGAGAAACTCCTCAAAATATTCCCTCCATCTGCCCACGGTATCCACAGGATTCACCAGCAGTTTTCCTGACCTGTCCAAAATACTTGTCATTTCCTTCTTACCTCCCTTTCGAAGACTGCTAATTACACTTCAGAATGGTTTTCCAGCAGCTTGACCCATAGTCTCCAACCTGTTTCCAAAGTCTTCCCAAGATTTCTTCTTGGATGCAGCAATTATCTGTTTGGCTTTGTTTCTTTCTTCAACATAAGTTTCTCTACCTGAGTTCTAGTATGTAGCCATTTTTGATACGCCTTCTTTTTCCTTTTACAGGCTGCCTTGACTGTGTCATTCCACCAAGCTGTTTGCTTCATCCTACCTTTCCACACTACCTACCTGTTCCAAGACATTCTTTAGCCACTTCTAGTACTGTGTCCCTGTACCTTGTCCATTCCTTTTCCAATTACTGTAATTGACTACATTCAACTAACTTGTGCCTTTCTGAGATCGCTGTTATGTACTTGTGCCTGATTTCCTTATCCTGAAGTTTCTCCACTCATATCCTCCTACATATGGACCTAACCTCCTGTACTTTCGGCCTCACAATCCCATTTTCACTGCAGATTATATAATGATCAGTGTCATCAAAGAATCCCCTGAATACACGTGTGTCCTTCACAGTCTTCCTGAATTCCTGATCTGTTATTATATAGTCTATGACAGATCTGGTTCCCCTGCCTTCTCAAGTATACCGGTGAATGTTCTTATGTTTAAAAGAGGAGTTTGTGATTACTAAGCCCATACTGGCACAGAAATCCAAGAGTTGTTTCCCGTTCCTGTTGGCCTCCATATCCTTTCCAAATTTACCCATAACCATTTCATACCCTTCTGTTCGGTTTCCAATCCTAGCGTTAAAATCACCCATGAGCAGAACGCTGTCCTTGTCCTTTACTCTAACAACTACATCACTGAGTGCCTCATAAAAACTATCCATCTTATCTTGATCTGTCCCTTCATAATGCGAATATACTGACACAATCCTAATTTTCTTGCTAGACACTGTCAAATCTATCCACATCAGTCGTTCGTTTACATACCTTATTGCAGCTACGCTGGGTTCCATTTCTTTCCTGATGTAAAGCCCTACACCCCATTGTGCTATTCCTGCTTTGACTCCTGACAGGTAGACCTTGTATTCTACCACTTCCTCTTCTTTCTCACCCCTTACCCGAATGTCACTAACAGCTAAAACGTCCAGCCCCATCTTACTTGCAGCCTCTGCCAGCTCTACCTTCTTGCCAGAGTAGCCCCAGTTGTTAGCTCCCCATCTCATTACCATTTGTTGCCAAGTCGTATCTTAGGAGTCCCTGGTTTGTCAGTTAGAGGTGGGACTCCGTCACCTCCAAAGGTCCGAGGCATTCTGCTCTGATTGTTGCCAGCATCATATTTAAAGTAGCAGGGAAGCAGGTTGCTAGCCTTACTTGCCCCGAGTCCCATTGGGTTTTACCCCTAACGGTTGAGGGACTAACCGGTGGATTTTTGCCGTATGAGCACAAAGGTGACCACGCCTCAGAATATGTCCGAGATGCCCAGCCTTATTCCAAAGTAACTGGTATCCCGACTGTCGGGACCACTTACTTGGCCACTCATACGTTGCCCGTGGTTCATGAACTAGGACATGACTATAGGAACCCACACCATGAACCACTATACAGTCACTACAAAGAAATTTCCAAACTACTGCATAACGGGTGTAAAACAAAGTACAGGACTACAGATAGAGAGCTGCTAAATGAAACGCGTTTGGCGTTAAGATACCAACGCGTGAAGCCTTCAGTGATTACCGTAACAGAATATTGTCAAATAGTCTTTCAAAAAACCCGAAGAAATTCTGGTCCTACGTAACAGTTGCTAGAGGTACCAAAGCTAGTGTCCAGACACTCGTGGACAAGCCAAGAACTGAATTCGAGGGTAACCAAGCACAAGCAAAAATATTTAACTCCGCTTTCAAATACTGCTTGACAAAGGAAAACACATTACTCCAATGTAATTCTCTAACCACTGCAAAGATGGTAAAATAGACATTAGTCGCACTGGTGTTCGGAAACTGTTGAAATCATTAAAAGTGAAGAGAGCTCCAGGATCTGAAGGAATCTCCATCAGGTTCTGTACAGAATTTGTGACTGAGTTAGCCCTCTTTTATCCGTAATATACCGAGAATCCTTCCAACAAAACACTGTGCCCAATATTACGGTATATTGATAATTTTTACTTATGGACCGTCTGACAGCAACTGAATAAAACACAATTTTAGTGCCATACGCGTTTCGTCTTTATTTTCTGCAAGGCATCATCAGTGGCCTGGAATATGTACATATGTTAGCTATTTTATTTACATTTTTGTCACTGTGCCTATAGGTTATAAACAGTTCTGGTGGTTGGTATTTCCTATTAAGTAGTAATGTTTTGAACTGTACTTACAGGTTGCGTGGACAATTTCTTACATATTACCCTCCTGTTGCGTTTTTGGTGTTGTTCTTCTTCTTATGAACGCCAATTTGCTGTTTTTTCCACATTCCACAGCACTATGCACTGAACGCTTGTTTTAAAGCAATGTTTTGGTTTCTGTTGCCGACTGTCAAATGTTTTTGCCAAAGATCGAATGTTATTGCCAAACTTATGAGTGTAACTATTGAAGTATCTGTGGTCTGTTCGTGTATGCATTTGTGAGTGTGTGTGTGTGTGTGTGTGTGTGTGTGTGTGTGTGTGTGTGTGTGTGTGTCAGACGGTCCATAAGTAAAAATTATCAATATACCGTAATATCACACGCAACTGAGGAAGACAGGACTATAAAAGTTGAAGATGTCTGTGCCCAATAGTTTGAAGAAAGCACTGACCACCCGCAACTACAAGAAGGGCGACAGAAGTGATGTACAAAAGTAGCGTCAAATAAACTTGACATCCATTAGTTGTAGAATCCTAGAGCTCTATCAGGTATGTCGAACAGAATGACCTTCTTCACGTCTACTAGCACGGGTTCCGAAAACGCTGATCGTGTGAAACAGAACTCGCGCTTTTCAGACGTGATATCCTGGAAGCCATGGATCATGGCGGCCAGGTACCAGCTATGTTTCTTCACTTCCGAAAGGCGTTTGAATCAGTATCCCACACGCACTTGTAGTACGATAAAATGGGGTATCACGCGAGACTTGTGACTAGGACAAGGACACAGAATGTGATCTTGAATGGAGAGTTACTGACAGACGTAGAGTCAACTTCAGGAGCGCTCCAGGGAAGTGTGTTGAGACCCATGCTGTTCGTTTGTGTATTAATGACTTTGCAGACAATATTACACTGTCTTGTCACCTTAATATGACATATGACTACCTGCCAAAAGCCAGAATAACCTAAATGACTGGCGACAGGTGGCCTTTGCAGATTAATCACAATTTATGCTGTTGGCCGTTGCCGTTGATGTGTACGGCATGAAACATCTGAAGGCAAACACCCTACAACAATCGCTGTAAGAGTCCAGGCAGGAGGAGGAAGCGTTAGGGTATGCGAAATGTTTTTGTGCTGTTCCCTGGATGACCTCGTCATTCTGGAAGGCACTGTGAATCAACATAAGTGTGCATCTATCCTTGGGGGCCATGTGCACCCCTCGCATGCCACCTGTTTTCCCTCAGCATGATGGCACCTACCAGCAGGACAATGCATCGTGTCAGCCAGCTTGCAGTGTACGTGCGTGGTTAGTAGAACACCAGGATGAGTTGAACGTACTCCCCTGGCCGGCAAACGCCCCGGCTTTAAACCTAATCGAGACTCTGTGCTACCACACCGATCGGGCTGTATGCGCCATTGAGCCCCAACTGAGAACGCTACCAGGTTGGTACGCACCTTCGTTCATTGGCTGCAGCAATTCCTACCGGATTTGAAAGCGATATTGATTCACAAGCCTTGGAACGTGTCTCCTATCCTTCTCGGTCAGGGTTTTTTCCGCCCACAATTCTGACGTCGTTTCGTGGCCACGAGAGTGACACCGCAGCTTGTAGACACGTTTAACAATCCGACCCCAAGCACCAATAAATCGTGCAACTTGTCCGCCCCGATAGTTGAGTGGTCAGCGTGACGGATTGCCGTCCTACGGGCCCTGGTTCGATTCCCGGCTGGGTCGGAGATTTTCTCCGCTCAGGGACTGAGTGTTGTGTTGTCATCCTGCAACTTGAGACACCACATGGCCACCGGCACGGCCGAACACGATTGCCCCTTTTTGCTACTCTATCATGTCCTTACATTTACTCATGTTTCCGTACAATGTCTCCTTGAAACATGTCGCCGGCCGGAGTGGCCGAGCGGTTCTAGGCGCTACAGTCTGGAACCGCGCGACCGCTACGGTCGCAGGTTCGAATCCTGCCTCGGGCATGGATGAGTGTGATGACATTAAGTTAGTTAGGTTGAAGTAGTTCTAGGGGATTGAGGACCTCAGAAGTTAAGTCCCATAGTGCTCAGAGCCATTTGAACCATAAGTGTCTCGCCGATCCAGTGGCGGATACAGAAAAACCTCAAAGATGGGGGCGCTAAAGATATCTTAAGATACATATACTTTACCGTATTAAAAAATAATCAGGTCACATGCAGAGTTTAAGAAACTTTTATTTAAACTGATTATACAGATATACAAGACAAAACCATCGCATTACTTGTAATACTCGTATTACGAGTTAGGTATGGCAAACTATTGTAACGTTGTTACTAAAAATATTGTTAAGAGTCTCGTAACTATTTTTACTAAGAAATTATTATGAAATACTATTATTAATACTTCTCAATCGTCTGATCACTCTCACTTTTAACTAATCTTCACGCTTACACTTGCTACAACTAGGACTTTTTACTTATTCATTCTGCTTCTGAATGTAAACTGGCTTCCTATTCGGCGAATAGTCCGTATTTATAACGCTACGAATCGAAGATTCTCTGTACAAGAAAACAGGAAAATATTCGCGACTTTTCTCGAACAAATGCCAGACAGAGTAGCGTATCGAGATCACTAGAATGGCCGCGAATTTTCTCGGATGTGTGTGTTAGCTATCTACGTGCTAGACAGAAATGTATAAAATACGATGACGAGGACGCGCGTGCTACATAGGAAAGTGCAACTACTCGATAACTCGATTCAGTCGAGGCGACTGACGAAGGAAACGAACGAATAGCGTGCGGGCTGGCACGGAGGGGGGGGTGGGGGGGGGTGGGGGGGTGGCAATGCTGGCGGCCCCACAAGGGTAGGGAGGAGGGGGGGGAGTGGGGGAGGGGGCGCCACCATATGTATCCGCCACTGCGCTGAACGCCACCGCCTTGTGCTCACATAGAGGTAGTGTGCACGCGGTTCAGCTCGTGACTCTATCGCTGCGCTATCTGTAAAGGCTTAACTATTCATCTGTGCATGCGCACTGGGGTGCCTAATTTTCTGTCCGCTGAGATAACTTTCGGAGCAATCATTACAACCCAACAACAGTTATGTGCTTCACTGGACACTACATGTTGAGATGACTGTCACTTTTGGCCTTGCAGGCTCTAGTACATTATCCCGATGTTCACTAATGATCTCTTTTTTTCTTGTATTTTCTTAATAAGATTGATGCGTGCTTCTTTTCGTGTTTGTGCTCGGATTGAGTAAATAAAATTGGGGTTAATTTGGACCAGTGTTGTCATTTCTGTAGATAGACAACTTACTCCAACTGCTGATCGTTACTTACACTGTTACCTGAAATGCTCCTCCATGATACTGACAAGAGGGAGAGTGAGTTAATAATTAAATCACTAAAGACCAAGAACTCTCATGGATATGACGGGGTATCTAGCAGAATACTGAAGTATTGTTCCATGTATGTTAGCCCAGTACTTAGCCATATCTGTAACTTTTCCTTTAGGAGTGGTCGGTTTCCTGACCGATTAAAGTACTCGGTAGTGAAGCCACTTTATAAAAAGGGAGACAGGGATAATGTTGATAATTATAGACCTATTTCTATGCCATCGGTGTTTGCTAAAGTCATCGAGAGGGTTGTATATACAAGGGTACTGCAGCATTTAAATTCACATAATTTGCTGTCAAATGTACAGTTTGGTTTTAGAAGTGGCTTAACAGCTGAAAATGCTATAGTCTCTTTTCTCTGTGAGGTTTTGGAAGGATTAAATAAAAGGTTGCGAACGCTAGGTGTTTTCTTTGATTTAACGAAGGCTTTTGACTGTGTTGACCATAAAATATTACTGCAGAAGTTGGACCATTATGGAGTAAGGGGAGTAGCTTACAATTGGTTCGCCTCTTACTTTAAGAACAGAAAGCAGAAGGTAATTCTCCGCAATATTGAGAGTGGTAATGATGTTCAGTCCCAATGGGGCACTGTTAAGTGGGGCATTCCCAAGGATCGGTGCTGGGGCCACTGCTGTTTCTTATTTATATAAATGATATGCCTTCTAGTATTACAGGTGATTCAAAAATATTTCTGTTTGCTGATGATACCAGCTTGGTAGTGAAGGATCTTGTGTGTAATATTGAAACATTATCAAATAATGTAGTTCATGAAATAAGTTCGTGGCTTGTGGAAAATAATTTGATGCTAAATCACAGTAAGACTCAGTTTTTACAGTTTCTAACTCACAATTCAACAAGAACTGATATTTTAATCAGACAGAATGGGCATGTTATAAACGAGACGGAACAGTTCAAGTTCCTAGGCGTACGGATAGATAGTAAGCTGTTGTGGAAAGCCCATGTTCAGGATCTTGTTCAGAAACTAAATGCCGCTTTATATACCGTTAGAATAGTATCTGAAATAAGTGACGTTTCAACACGAAAAGTAGTCTACTTCGCATATTTTCATACGCTTATGTCATATGGTATTATTTTTTGGGGTAATTCTTCTGATTCAAAAAGGGTATTTTTGGCTCAAAAACGGGTTGTTTGAGCTATGTGTGGTGTAAGTTCTAGAACCTCTTGTCGACCCCTATTCAATAGTCTGGGAATTCTGACATTGCCCTCACAGTATATATTTTCTTTAATATCGTTTGCTATTAGCAATATTAGCTTATTCCCAAGAGTTAGCAGCTTTCACTCAGTTAATACTAGGCAGAAATCAAATCTGCATGTGGAATACACTTCCTTGACTCTTGTGCAGAAAGGAGTGCAGTATTCTGCTGCATCCATTTTCAATAAGCTACCACAAGAACCCAAAAATCTTAACAGTAGCCGATACGCTTTTAAGCCTAAACTGAAGAGTTTCCTCATGGCCCACACCTTCTATCCTGTCGAGGAGCTCCTGGAAGAGCTAAAAAATTAAGCAAATTCCAGTGTTACATTCTTGATTTTCTTTATTTAAACTAACGATGTGTCACCTGAATATGTTTCTTATATTTCATTTTATCTGTTTCTACAATCGTGTTATAATTTCATGTATTGACTCGTTCCATGACCATGGAGACTTCTCCTTAATTTGGTCCCACGGAACAATAAATAAATAAATAAATAAAATCTGAAGAGCGAAGGAAACTGGTACACCTGCTCAATATCATGTAGAGCATGCAGAAGTGCCGCAACACGATGTGGCATGGACTTGACTAACGCCTAAAGTAGTGCTGGAGGGAACTGACACCATGAATCCTCCTGGACTGTCCATAAATCCGAAAGAGTAAGAGGCGGTGGAAGTCTCTTCTGAACAGCACGTTGCAAGGCATCCCAGATATGCTCAAAAACGTTCATGCCTGGGGAATTTGGTGGCCAGCGGAAGTGTTTAAATTCAGAAAACTGTTCCTGGAGCCACTCTGTAGCAATTCTGGACGTGTGGGGCGTCGCATTCTCCTGCTGGAATTGCCCAATTCCGTCGGAATGCACAATGGACATGAATGGATGCGGGTGATCAGACAGGATGCTTATGTACGTGTCACCAGTCAGAGTCGTATGTAGATGTATCAGGGGTCCCATATCATTCCAACTGCACACGCCCCACACCATTACAGAGCCTCCACCAGTTTGAACAGTTCCCTGTTCACATGCAGTTTTCATGAATTCATGACGTTGTCTCCATATCCGTACACGTCCATCCGCTCGATACAATCTGAAACGAGACTAGTCCGACCAGGCGACATGTTTCCAGTCGTCAACACTCCAGTGTCGGCGTTGACGGGCCCAGGCGAGGCGTAGAGCTTTGTGTCGTGCAGTCAATCAGGGAACACGAGTGGGCCTTCATCTCTGAAAACCCATATCGATGATGATTCGTTGAATGGTTCGCACACTGACACTTGTTGATGGCCCAGCACTGAAACCTGCAGCAATCTGCGGAAGGGTTGCACTTCTGTCACGTCGAACGATTCTCTTCCGTCGTCGTTGGTCCCGTTTTTGCGGGATCTTTTTCCAGTCGCAGCGATGTCGGAGACTTGATGTTTTACCGGATTCCTGATAATCTCGGTACACTCGTGAAACGGTCGTATGGGAAAATGCCCACGTCGTCGCTACCTCGGAGATGCTGTGGCCTATCGCTCGTGCACCGACTATAACACCATGTTCAAACTCATATAAATCTAGATAATCTGCCATTGTAGCACCAGTAACTGATCTAACAACTGCGCCAGATACTTGTTGTCTTATATACGCGTTGCCGACCGCAGCGCGATATTCTGCCTGTTTACATACCACTGTATTTGAATACGTACGCACCTATACCAGTTTCTTTGGCGCTTCAGTGTATTTTGTAAGACCCGACATCCAGGACTCACTTACGGCTGCCTTTCTTTTCATATTATGCGATCCAATGGGCAGCAAATTCAGTTACTGTATTTCTCTGAGTTTATGGGGAATGATCTGTCTGTCGGAGGGTCTAGTCGAAAGATCACAAGAACGACCGATGGGTTCGTTAGGTCGAGTCGACTCCTTGCGCAGCCTCCGAACAGGGGGTACACATATACAGAGAAGCTGAAGTATATCTTCGATGATCGCCACTCCTTATTTCGAGCTCTCTGTGGAAC
Organism: Schistocerca serialis cubense; assembly: GCF_023864345.2. Lineage (NCBI taxonomy): Eukaryota > Metazoa > Arthropoda > Insecta > Orthoptera > Acrididae > Schistocerca > Schistocerca serialis. The sequence goes on along the minus strand of NC_064647.1, from coordinate 234,407,697 downwards.
TGGAAGACTATAAAGCCCCTCTAAATACTCGTGAGCCTTCAAACGACTGCCTTCCAGTTCAGGAGACGCCCAGTGGCGAGAACTCGAGTCGTAGGATTGGGGAGATACGGAACCACACCAGAACGGGCGTATGACCACGTAGGGTTTTGTAGATTAACATGGCGACAGAATGTGCTTATGGAGAACGTCAGGATATGAAGTATCTCCTGATCTGTCCTGTCACAGTACCAGGTGTGCCGGTATGAAATGTGGTTTTTTTTTGTGAAAATGAAACACTAATTTTGAATTGAAAATTAAAAACATTTTATTCAAAGTACTGACCATTGATTTCTATGCATTTTGACCACCTTTCTGGCAGTTTGTGGACACCACGTCAGTAGAAATGTTCGTCTTTTGAAGCAAACCAATCAGGCACACAATTTTCGACTTCTTCATAGGAATCGAATTGTTCCTCAGCCAGTGCGTGTCCCATTGATGAAAACAAATGGTAGTCGTAAGGGGCCAAGTCTGGTAAATACGGCGGGTGGGGTAGCAGCTCCCAGCCAAGTGTTCTGATTGTATCCTGAACCAGTTTTGCTTTGTGTGCAGGTGCATTGTCGTGTAAAAAAATTAATTTGCCATGTCTTCTGGCCCATTCTGGTCTTTTTTCGATCAATGCATAGTTCAAATTGATCATTTGTTTTCTGTAGCGATTAGTATACACAGTTTCACCTTGTTTTAGAAGATCATGATACACCACACCTTTCTGGTTCCACCAAACACAGAGCATTGTCTTCTTGCCGAATCGACCTAGTTTTGCAGTCGACGTTGATGGTTGTCCCGTATTAACCCATGATTTTTCCCTTTTAGGATTCTTAAAATAAGTCCATTTTTCATCGCCAGTAACAATTCGATGCAAAATTGATTTTCTTACATGTCTTTGAAGAAAAATTTGACAAATGGTTTTTCGGTATTCCATCTGTCTTTCATTCAATTCATGTGGCACCCATTTTCCAGACTTTTGGATCTTTCCCACAGCTTTCAAACGGTCAGAAATTGTTTGCTGTGCAACATTTAGCATTGCTGCTATTTGCTTCTGACTATATCTTCATCCAATATTGCTTGCAATTCGTCGTCTTCGAACTTTTTTGGCGGCCTTCCACGTTCTTCATTTCTTACATCAAAATCATTATTTCTGAGCGGTTGAAACCATCTTTTGCATGTTGCTTCTGATAGAGCATGATCACCATATGCCTCGACAATCATTCGATGCGACTCCGTAGCACTTTTTTTCAAATGAAAAGAAAATATTTATGCTTGCCGCAAATCATCACTTTCTGGTACAAAATTCGACATTGTTAACACGATGAAAACGTATGATGTTGTTTGTTCCATGACTTGATGTATACTAAATATCTTTGACAGATGCCATACCAACTGTTGTGGACTGGCAAGACAGCCAATCCACAGTGACGGGTAACCGAAAGGCACGCGTTTAACTCACGCAGGCTGGCGTGAGGTCTGAAACAGGATACGTAATGAATGCTATAAAGAAAAGTACGTAGCTGCTGGAATACTTAACTTTAATCCACAATTGGTGAACATTGGTCTTGTTACTGTACATGTTTCATTAGATACATAGCAAAGGATAATTGGCGCCTTGCTAGGTCGTAGCAATTGACTTAGCTGAAGGCTATGCTAACTATCGTCTCGGCAAATGAGAGCGTAATTCTCAGTGAATCTTTCCTAGCAACGTCGGCTGTACAACTGGGGCGAGTGCTAGGAAGTCTGTCTAGACCTGCCGTCTGGCGGCGCTCGGTCTGCAATCACTGATAGTGGCGACACGCGGGTCCGACGTATACTAATGGACGGCGGCCGATTTAAAGGCTACCACCTAGCAAGTGTGGTGTCTGGCGGTGACACCACACCAACCAAACAAAAAAAAATTAAGGCTCGTGCACGACAAATGTTCCCTATCGACACATTTGTATCTTAACGCTCATTTCATACCGGTACACCTGGTAACTGTACCCTCTCTGAATTGTGGCAAGGAAGCATCGGACGTAGCTCAGTTTTGGACCGAAAAACTTTGATCTCCGGACACGAAAAAGTAAGGAAAGGCGTACATAAAGAAGTTACGTGGCGCCAGTCCTACTGTAGTCACACTGGTCCTGATGCCGCGTGGCTAGGGCCTCCCATCGGGTAGATCGGTCGCCGGGTGCAAGTCTTTCGATTTGACGCCACTTCGGCGACTTGCGCGTCGATGGGGATGAAATGATGATTAGGACAACACAACACCGAGTCCCTGAGCGGAGAAAATCTCCGACCCAGCAGGGAATCGAACCCGGGCCCTTAGGATTGACATTCTGTCGCGCTGACCACTTTTTTATTTTTATTTTTTTCTGTTCTGTACTGTTCGTTGAATTTGTTCGTGGCGGACGTCCAATGACACTCGTTCACGTTGTTCGTTGATCCGTTCACTCACTTTTTTTTATTACAGAGGGTAGCTAAACCCTCTGACCGAACACGCTGAGCTACCATGCCGGCGGTCACTCGGATACCGGGGACGGACACTGATCCTGATAGCGGACAGGTTACGTAAGGCAGCCTGCCCGTATTACAACAGCGGACAGCCACCTCGCTTCATTTGCATTGGCAGCCAGCACTCTTCTAATTACCCGCCGCTTGCGAGTGTAACCGAACCACTTAGCGCCTACTGCTTTCAGGGTCGTTCTGGTGGCACAAATTCACTTTTACCTTGAAATCGTGGATAACACGGGACAGCGAAAAAATATCTTTTGTTATCTTTTACTATACGTTGACTTCCTCCTACGGTGTTTTTGGGCACTTAATCCATATCTGAAGTCAACCATAGATCAAATATCCACCTTGACAAATCCTGGAAAAAACAAACGAATTTGCAGTTGGCACGCATCACCTCTTTATAGATTTCAAAGCAGCTTATGATAGCATAAATAGAGAGCAGTTATATCAAGCTCTGGATGAACTGGGAATCTCTAGAAAGTTTTAAGGCTGGTGAGAATGACAACGAGCGAAACACAAGGTAGTGTAAGAATAGGAGGAATGATGTCCAACGTATTGAGTATTAAAAATGGGGTAGCCGGCCGTTGTGGACGAGCGGTTCTAGGCGCTTCAGTCTGGAACCGCGCGACCGCTACGGTCGCAGGTTCGAATCCTGCCTCGGGCATGGATGTGTGTGATGTCCTTAGGTTTAAGTAGTTCTAGGGGACTGATGACCTCAGATGTTAAGTCCCATACTGCTCAGAGCCATTAAAAATGGAGTGCGACAAGGGGTTGCATTGGCATACCTTCCCTTTAATACCGCCCTGGAGAAGGTGATGAGAAATGCAAACCTTCTGAAATGCAAACCTTCTGAACAGAGGAACGATCTTCTATAAATCGGTGCAGATACTGGCCTACGCAGATGACATAGATACGACAGCAAGAACCCAAAAAGCAAAGGAAGAGACATTTAGAGCTCTCGAACAGGCCAGTAGGAACATGGGGTTAACTATTAATGAACAAAAAACAAAATATATGGTAGCTGGAAAAGCATATAGAGAAAATATGCCAAATGCAATAACAATGGGCAATTATACATTTCAAGTGTCTGGTCTCGACAGTTACACATATAAATGATACCTCCTTTGAAATTAAGCAGAGATTAATACTGGCCAACAGAGCCTATTTTGCCCTAACAAGACTTCTGTCCTCAAGGCTCCTGACTCGTACCACTAAGTTAGCTGTGTACAAATCACTTATACGACCAGTGCTCACATTTGCCTCTGAAGCCTGGACATTAACAACTAAAGATATGGAAACACTGGATGCATTTGAAAGAAAGGTACTTAGACGAATTATCAGCCCAATCTGTGAAAGAGGAAGACGGGAGAGGAGATACAACCATGAGTTGTATACCATATACAAAGACCAACCCATCAGAAGGATAGTGAAATCATCCAGACTGAGGTGGGCGGAACATGTGGCTCGCGTGAATGACACAGAAGTACCAAAAAGAATATTACAAGGATAGCCAGGAGGGCAGAGAGGACGTGGTCGGCCAAGAGCCAGGTGGGAAGATGGAGTAATCGTAGATCTTAGGAAGATGGGCAATAGAAACTGGGGAGTATTGGCAAAGGACCGAGTGAGATGGAAGGAAATTGTAGAAGATGCCAAGGTTCATCATGAGCTGTAGAGCCAAGATAGAAGAAGAATCCATATCTGAACACAGTGTTTTTCTAACACATACTGTCTTGTCACTATATGACTCCACGATAAACTAGAAAATTAGCGAAACTGCAGTAAATAATAATTCAATTTTTCAATACGCTCAAAGGTTTTATCGAAATATAAAAATGAAAACACCTCTTTATTACATAGGAACGGTGTGTCCATTGCTTAACAACTTGTCAGTCCAAAATGTTTCAAGACTGAATTAATAAAATGCTTGATTGATTTATTGATCATCCATTTTACCATATAGGCAACGGCTTCGCCGCAGTGGATACACCGGCTCCCGTCAGATCACCGAAGTTAAGCGCTGTCGGGCGTGGCCGGCACTTGGTTGGATGACCATCCAGGCCGCCATGAGCTGTTGCCATTTGCCTCGTGATGCAATTGAGGAGCTACTCGACCGAACAGTAGCGGCTCTGGTAAAAGAAAACCATCGTACCGACGGGGAGAGCGGTGTGCTGACCACACGCCCCTCCTATCCACATCCTTAGCTGAGGATGACACGGCGGTCGGATGGTCCCGATAGGCCACTTGTGGCCTGAAGACGGAGTGCATTTTATCATATACAATGGTATAGGACTTGTCATATGTTGATACTAAAAAACCGTAAGTCTGTATACAACTCATGCAGATAATTAAGTACATAAACAGAAGCGAATCAAACAGATACAGATAAAATCATACGGCTAACCAAATACGTAAACCAAACAAAGTCTAAGTATACATTATATCCAGTGGCTACGTTTATCTTAAGTTATGGATGTCCTCAAATTCATAAAATTTATGTACTCGTCAACACTTATAAGTATTTTCTTAAACTCATTTTTAAAAATGTGCAGCTTTGGTATCTTTTTAACCTGAAGGGGAGTTCACTAAAAAGAATTTTGGGATGATATATTGGAGTTTTTTGACACACGGCTTTCTTATGTACTTCTCTATGAAAGTTCTGTGTCTAGTTTCATAATCGTGGTAATCACTGTTCATAGAAAAGAGCTGGAGATGGGATTACAAAAAGCATACACTTTCATAGATATATATAGATGGAAGAGTCAAAACTTTCAGTTCTTCGAATATTTCCCTACAGGACTCCCTAGGTACAATCCCTTTAATAATTCTTATTGCTCGTTTTTGAATAGTAAAGGAGTGTTTTTCTAGACTTGGAAAACCACAAAATAAGAAACCACACCGCAATATATTATGCTTGAGTGTATAATAGGTATTTCAGCCGTGTGTCAACTCGTGCTACACCTTGTGTTTAGATTGCATTGGTTTTCCTTTTCTTCCCCTGACATGTTTGTTTGATATGTTGTCTGTCATTAAGTGGCTGCTTGGTTGTCTTTTCCCTCTGCTATCGATATCTGCGTTTTTGCTCCCGGGAAACTGCTATGGAGGAAGTGAGATCTTTGATCGGTTGTAACCTCGTGCGGTGGCGTTGAAGGCATGCCAATGCATCCCCTTGTCGCACTCCATTTTTAATGGCTCTGAGCACTATGGGACTTAACTGCTGAGGTCATCAGTCCCCTAGAACTTGGAACTACTTAAACCTAACTAACCTAAGGACATCACACACATCCATGCCCGAGGCAGGATTCGAACCTGCGACCATAGTGGTCGCGCAGTTCCAGACTGTAGCGCCTAGAACCGCTCAGCCTCTCTAGCCGGCATTGAACCCTCTGCCAGGCACTTTCTTGTGAATAGCAGAGTAATCACGTAGACATAGACGTTGACGAGGTTGTGCAAAGAGCTACGCCACTGGGTACTGGATCACTGACAACGAGTTATTTAGAGTGGGGAGTCAAAGTATACCCTGTGGCAATCCGATGGAAGGGTTTGGGTATCCTGAATGCCCAGAGAACGTTACCTGCCGTCGTACTAGCGCTAACAGCGAAGTACAGTATGGAGAAGGTGGTCTTATTGTATAGATGGCGTTTTTTGTGCTTCTGATGTAGTCCTCTTACGGCGCTTAAAAGATGATAAATGCGGTAGTATGTGAGCACATTTTGCAGCATTGCGTGCAGAGAAGTAGTTTTGAGACAATGATTGCTTGTACCTGGATGACAATACGAGGGGCATTTGATAAGTCCGTGCAAAGTCCGAGAGATGGCACTGCCGGCGTGTATCGAGGTCACGTTTAGTTAGTAGCATCTTTGGAAAGAACACACACCAAGTTTCAGCCACATTGGTCTATTTCTTTGTGTTTAGAATTCGTGTGAATCAAGAAAGTCGAGTGATTGTCAATAAATGGACGAAAAAGAATTTCATGTGGTGATTAACCATTACTTTATGAAAGGCAAAATGCCTCAGGAGACTAAAGAGGAGCTTCATAAACGTTACGGTAACTTTGCACCTTCAATTACAACGGTTTATAAGTGGTTTCAAAATTTTTGGAGTAGCCATATGGGCACAAGTGATGGTGAACGTTCTGGACACCCTGTGGAGGTTACAGCTCCAGAAATCGTTTATAAAATCCATGATATGGTGATGGATGACAGAAAAGTTGAGGTGTGTGAGATTGCTAGTGCTGTGGGCATCTCGAATGAACGGGTACATTATATTTTGCATAAATATTTGGACATGAGAAAGCTATCCGCAAGATGGGTTCCACGACTGCTCACGCTTGACCAAAAACGGAATCGCGTGAAGTGTTGTAAGGATGGTTGGAGCTGTTCAGGAAGAATCTGCAGGACTTTAAGCGTCGTTTCGTCACTGTGGATGAAACATGGATGCATTACTAAACACCTGAGACCAAAGAACGATCTAAGCTATGGGTTACCAAGGGAGACTTTGCACCATAAAAGGCGAAGACCATTCCTTCAGCCAGAAAGGTTACAGCAACTGTCTTTTGGGATTTGCAAGAGATAATCCTCATCGTCTATCTGTAAAAGAGTAAAATTATTACAGGTGCATATTATTCATCGTTATTGGACCGTTTGAAAACCGACCTGCAAGAAAAACGCCGGTGATTGGACCACAAAAAAGTCCTTTTCCATCATAACAATGCACTATCACACACTTCAGCAGTTGTGGTGTCAAAACTAATGGAAATAGGATTCCAACTCGCTTCACATCTCCCCTGTTCTCCAGAATTGGCTCCCTTGGACTACTATTTCTTCCCCAATTTGAAGAAATGGCTGGCGGGACAAATATTTTATTCAAATGAGGAGGTGATTGCAGCAACTAATAGCTATTTTGCAGACTTGGACAATTCCTATTATTCAGAAGGGATCAACAAATTAGAACAGCGTTAGACGAAGTTTTTAAGTCTGAAAGGGGACTATGTCGACAAATAAAAGAGGTTTACCCCAAACACGTAAGTAGTTTTTATTTTTGCACAGACTTTTCAAATGCCCCTCATACACCCTTTCTGAAACAGATTGGCCTGCCCCAACTCACGACCCGAACCAAGTGGAACACCTTTTGATGAGTTAGAATGTCGACTTTCCTCCATACCCCAGCATCCAACATCGCTACATACTCCACGTCCGGCTCCTGACGAAAAACTTGCTGCCATTCCCCTCCAGACATTCGCACAGCTCACTGAAAGTGCCCTCACCAGAGTTCAAGCCACCATGAAGGTGAAATGTGGACACACCAGACATTAGTGTCCACTAAAAGGTCGCCAGAAACTTTTGATCAGATAGGATATAAAGAAAGATGACACAATGGTTTTCTCGCTCAGAAATCGATCTTTATTAGAACATCATGTAACGTCCCAGATGTGAAGGAGAAACATCTCTCAGCAAACGCTAAAATACTGGACTAACGAGAATACGGTTTATCATTCAGCGGTGTTGCTGCTCGTGTCGGGCAACATTCTACATCTGTCAAATGAATATGGAATTTATGGTTTCAGGAAGGCCACACTCAACACCATGCAGGAGGTCAATGGACTGAGACGACTAGCGCCCAAAAGTACACACACATTTATACGAAGTTTTGACTTATTTATGGAGAATGGGACCAGCAACTTGCATTATTAAATCTTTATTTCCTCTCAACATCCATCATAGATGTGATAACAGCCATTTCTTTGTGGCGCCCAGTTTCGGATCATCACATCCATTTTCAAACCGTGGCCTTAAATGGAAGTTTAATCATGCAGTTCCTACAAATGTACATTCAAGTAACCATATATTCATTATTGCTCAATACTAACCATTATATAAATGCAAAATGATGAAAGGAAGTTTGTGACTGTGTATCTGTTTAATGATTAATGTTGACAAATCCACACATACTACACTACTGGCCATTAAAATTCCTACACCACGAAGATGACGTGCTACAGACGCGAAATTTAACCGACAGGAAGAAGATGCTGTGATATGCAAATGCAGAGCATTCACACAAGGTTGACGTCGGTAGTGACACCTAAAATGTGCTGACAAGAGGAAAGTTTCCAACCGATTTCTCATACACAAACAGCAGTTGAACGGCATTGCCTGGTGAAACGTTGTTGTGATGCCTCGTGTAAGGAGCAGAAATGCGTACCATCACGTTTCCGACTTTGATAAAGGTCGGATTGTAACCTATCGCTATTGCGGTTTCTCGTATCGCGACATTGCTGCTCGCGTTGGTCGAGATCCAATGACTGTTAGCAGAATATGGAATCGGTGGGTTCAGGAGGGTAATAGGAATGCTGTGCTGGATCCCAAAGTCCTCGTATCACTAGCAGTCGAGATGACAGGCATCTTATCCGCATGGCTGTAACGGATCGTGCAGCCACGTCTCGAATCCTGAGTTAACAGATGGGGACGTTTGCAAGACAACAACCATCTGCACGAACAGTTCGACGACGTTTGCAGCAGCATGGACTATCAGTTCAGAGACCATGACTGCAGTTACCCTTGACGCTGCATCACAGACAGGAGCGCCTGCTATGGTGTACTCAACGACGAACACTGGGTGCACGAATGGCAAAACGTCATTTTTTCGGACGAATCCAGGTTCTGTTTACAGCATCATGATGGTCGCATCCGTGTTTGGCGACATCGTGGTGAACGCACATTGGAAGTGTGTATTCGTCATCGCTATACTGACGTATCACCCGGTGTAATGGCATGGGGTGCCATTGGTTACACGTCTCGGTCACCTCTTGTTCGCATTGACGGCACTTTGAACAGTGGACGTTACATTTCAGATGTGTTACGACCCGTGGCTCTACCCTTCATTCGGTACCTGTGAAACCCTACATTTCAGCAGGATAACGCATGACCGCATGTTACAGATCCTGCACGGCCTTTCTGGGTACAGAAAATGTTCGACTGCTGCCCTGGCCAGCACATTCTCCAGATCTCTCACCAATTGAAAACGTCTGGTCAATGGTGGCCGAGCAACTGGCTCGTCAAAATACGCCAGTCACTACTCTTGATGAACTGTAGTATCGTGTTGAAGCTGCATGGGCATCTGTACCTGTACACCCCATCCAAGCTCTGTTTGACTCAATGCCCAGGCATATCAAGACCGTTACTACGGCCAGAGGTGGTTGTTCTGGGTAATGATTTCTCAGGATCTGTGCACACAAACTGCATGAAAATGTAATCACATGTCAGTTCTAGTATAATATATTTGGCCAATGAATGTGCGTTTATCATCTGCATTCCTTCTTGGTGTAGCAATTTTAATGGCCAGTAGTGTATAAAAAAATTTATGTTTATGTGTATGCTTACCCACCTGAAAGTTCCACAACACCAAATATTCGCACGTCTGCATCATATGCTACTTGAAACAGGCATTTTCGTGCAGGTCTGCATCATACAGGTCGGAATCGAGCAGTGCGAACTCCTGAAATGGAAGATGAGATTTTGCGACATGTCGAAGACACTCCCTCTACAAGTGCACAACCTGTTACGCACATCCTTGGCGTCAAACATAGTCTCGTATGGGATGTGTTGCATGGCCAGCAAGTTCATCCTTTGCATCTTCAGCACACAGCAGCACTAGAACCTGAAGATTTTCCCCACTGTATACAGTTCACACAATGGTTTATACAGCAGACAAACCCCTTATCTTTGGCCGAGGTCCTATACACTGATGAAGATTTGTATATTCATGTCGGCATTTTTAATACCCACAACTCGCATGTTTTGTCACATGTGAATCCATGAGGTACTCGACCTAGTGCTCAACAACAGCAATTCAGTGTTAATATGTGGGCCGGCACTCTTGGTGACAGGTTGACTGGACCATGCATTCTTTCATTACACGTCAGTGTATCCAGAACTACTGCAGGATGTACTTCTGAATGTTAGAGAAAGGATGCACTTCCAGCACGATCTGCACTGGACTATTTCAGCACTGCTGTGTAGAATCATCTAACAGTCACCTTCAGGAGTTGATGGGTTTGCCAAGGCAGTCCTGTGGTCTGGCCAACCAGGTCATCTAACCTCAACTCTCCTCTGGAGACATATGAAGCAGCTGGTGTATGAAACATGAGAGTTTGATTCTTTAAAGAATTAGTGGGGATGGGATGTTACTGGAGAGATACAGTGTGTTTCAGAATTTATATCAGTGTGTAAGGTTTTGTAGCATTTATTTCATCCATCTTACAACTGTGAATAATACATCAAATGAAAGAACAGCTCAAAACAGTTTTTGTGAGAAGTGTTCAATGTCACCAACATTCGTCACACAGCACAGATCGGCTCTGTGAGGTAGTTCTTCCCAAACCTTGACCAGTTTGTCTGGGATAATCGTTGCAATAACGGCTTCATCCCTGTTTCTTAAACTGGGTTTTATCACCTCTGAGCAGAGACACCTACACATGATCCTTTACGAACCGCTAAAGGTAAAAATCGCATAGAGTCAGATAGTGTGAATGTGGAGTCCACGTGAAACAAGTTCTGTTATCCGGCCTCTTGTGGCCAATCCAATGGTTGTGTACAACATCATTTAACAAATCGTATACTGAACTATGCCCTTCGGGTGGCTTTCCATCTTGCTGCCAAATGAAGTTCTCTGCTGCATCTAATTCCAATTGAGGAAAGAACCATAGTTCTACTACTTCATGATATATTGCTTCACCAAAAACAGAAAGGCCCATAAACTCATAAAAAAGCAATCAGTATTAGGGGAGTCTCGGTGCAACTATACCATCTCATGGGGTTCTGCTGACGCACAGATGTAGACTTTGAGTGTTCACATAATCATGTAGGTGAAATGCCGATTCACGACTGAAGACAATATCAGAAAATCTTCATCGTAATGCAGCAAAATTCCTTTTCCAAACGTGACACATAAACCATAGTCTTTAGGCTTTAGAGCTTGTAACAATTGCAAACGATAAGGATGCGGTTGTAAGCATTGCATTAAGTCTCCACACAGAGATCACTGGGATTGCTAATTCACGAATAGCATTCCAAACTGATTTCTTGGGTCTGTGTATGCTTGAAAGATCTCTCACTCGTTCAATGCATTCTTCAGTCACTCTTGGTCCTCCTGTACTTTTTGCTTTGCAAAGACAGCTGGTGTCTCCAAATTGGTGGTGCCATCCACAGATGTTGTTATCACTAGGATAATTACAGTGGAACTCAATACGAAATACACGTTGCGCTGCAACAACAGATTCTGTCCTTGCAAACTGTGAAACACAAAAAGCTGCCATCTCTGCTACTAACGCTTTCCGAACCTCAACAGTTTCTGCAGATGCTGCAGTTATCTACAATGAAGTACCGTGTGAAAACGCTGCACAAGGATTCATTGGATCCTGATGGAATTTAAAAGCAGTGGAAAGATTGGTAAGTTACGTCAAATGTTCAGAATTGTGAAACTGTGCACGTCACAAAACAAAAACAAAGAAAGTGGTATCCTATGCCTATAATACTGTTGAGACACAGCTGGAATCAATCAGCTCATACAAATACCTGAGCCCAACAGTATGTAAGGAAGCAATATGTAATGATCACTCAATGTAAGTCACAGATAAAGTTGGTGGCAGGCTTCCAGTTACTCATAGGATACCAGGAAAATGTTATCAGTCTAGAAGTTTATACAGAAAACACCTGTGCGACCCATCCAAAAGTGTTGCTCAAGTGGATGAGACTTGCACCAAAGGAGTAACAGGGGATAGTTGACATGTGCAAAGAAGGACGAAACGTACAGTCAAAGATTTGTTGGAGACCTGAGAGAGCGATACACACATGTTGAAGAACTTGAACTAGCATCCGCTTCAAGATAGACGCCAAATAACCCACAGTATAGTCAATTTTAACTCGGTTTATTTACTATGTAAATAACGCAAAAATCTTTATACTAATAATAAATCTATAAAGCAGTCGTGTGTCTGTCTTTCAACACACTAATCTCCTAAAGTACTTGACGATTTTCCTGGGATTTCCGTAGGTAACTAGAGTATAGTTTGGAGCACTGTATAGGCTTCAGTTCATCAAACTCGGAGATCACGGAAAAAAGATATCCATGCATATCATTAAAATGTATGTGTAGATATGTATGTATGTTCCACACCTCCCCTAAAACCTCTGAATTAGGGTTGCCAGACGGGCAGTTTTAACCCGAACAATACGGAATTTTCCCGTTTCGTTCGGGGCACGCTAGAAACCTTAAACTGTCCGCCGAATGTTCCGATTTTGAACATGAGGCATAGTGAGTTATATTTTTTAATCGTCCAGTACCAAATTTAACTATGTGGATTACGTTTTTCATGCTAGGGCGCACGTGTGATTGCAGTTGAGACTGAAAGTGAGACGGATGTGACGTCAGTTGTATGCAGTCATCAGCGAGGCCTGCCCAGTTCTGGCTCGCCAGAAGTCGCTCGACTTCGGTCTGCTCATCATTTGTGTCGGTCGTTGCCAACCTCAGCGATCCAATACAGAACCTTGTGTTGTAGTCATTGCCAAGTGATTGTTTGTAGTATGTTATTTTCATCGTCAAAACGTAAATTTTATTACTGGCTCTTTTCAATTTCGAAATGTCTATGGCACTGTATTAGGAGAAAAAGAGCATTATCATTCAATGTGACACCATCAATTCCGATTGTAGCCTTTCTTGGGCATAAATTGATACCGGTTTGTAAGTGCGAGTGTAGTACTAGCCCTGCGTGATGGAAGTGCGGCTTATTCTCTCAAAACCGCCCCTACCCTCCCCCCCCCCCCCTCCCAAAAAAGATCAGAATTTTTCTTCTTTTTGTAACCAAGCTGTACTTACACTCTATGCAACATGGCACATTGTATTGTTAATTTCGGGAGCATGTTCAACTGGTTATTGCAAGCCATGGTATATTTTACGTCTTAGAATTTATTTCTTTGTGGAAGCAGTGTGTTCAAAATGGATGGGACTGTGACAAACCACACGAAAAGAAAATTAGATATTGAAACCAGCACACAACGGAATAGAAGACCAAGTGTATCTTTCAGTTTGAGAAAAAGAATTTCCAGAATTGCGGCTAGTTCCAGGGTATGTATATAAAACAAAGTATACCTTATGTGTTGGAAAAGCTGGAGAGGGATTTTCGATTTCATATGGCAGTGTAACCGATGATAGGCATCGTTTTAACAGTGTCAGCCGGCCGGTGTGGCCGTGCGGTTCTAAGCGCGTCAGTTTGGAACCGCGTGACCGCTACGGTCGCAGGTTCGAATCCTGCCTCGGGCATGGATGTGTGTAATGTCCTTAGGTTAGTTAGGTTTAAGTAGTTCTAAGTTCTAGGGGACTGATGACCTAAGTAGTTAAGTCCCATAGTGCTCAGAGCCATTTGAACCATTTTTAACAGTGTCAACCACAAACGCAGGCGCTTAACATCGGTATAAACCACACTGATGAAAAGTCTCTACAACGTGGACTCTGTTCAAGCAGATAAGGTATGTGGCAGGTGCGTGCTAATTTCAACAGTTCTAATTTTCAAGCTAATAATAGACCTGTTTAGGCAATTATAAAATATGCTATTATTAGTGCTTCTTTCCTCGTTTTCTTATAACAGTGTCTCAGCTTACATTCGCGTTTCACACAGTTAATCATCATTTTAGCTATGCCAGCAGTGACTACAACGTAAAAATATCTTCTCGGTTATTCCCAGATTCAAAAATTGCCAAGGAAAAAAAATCACGTTTGGTAAAACAAAATGTGGGGCATTAATTACTGGTGTTTTGGGACCAAACAGCGTCAATAATTTAACTCTGTTTGTAAGGTACTTTGATTTGCAAGCAGGCATGTCCCACAGAATTCTATACTGCGTTGGGAGCATTTTGATCTATGTCATGGCTGGAGTGAACAAACCTCCAGCTGCGACATAGATCAAAATGTATCCAACACAGTCTTGAGTGCAACAGCGAAAAAATTGGTGTGAATGGGCAAACAGACCTGTATAAGGACAGCGAAGGTATCTGTAAGAATCTTATTATTTTTCATCCAAATATCAGGAGTCTCAAAAGTAAGTAAGATTTTTTTTTCTGTAAATCTAGGGGATATGAACATTGCTCACCATCCTCTATTAACTGCAGCAGAACATGTAGGTTGTAGGAGTTTCTTAAATGCTGCTATGCATTTATTACACAGAGCTAATCCCAGGACATATGACCCAATTTGTATTGCCCCCGGCACTATTACTGAAGTTAAAAATACCATAAAGGCCTTAAATAATAAAAATTCCACAGGTTTTGACACAACTTAATCTAAAATTCTAAAGCATTGTAGTGACCACATATGTCACTGTTACTGAAGTTAAAAATACCATCAAGGCCTTAAAAAATAAAAATTCCACAGATTTTGACAACATTTCACCAAAAATTCTAAACCGTTGTAGTGACCACATATGTCAAGTCCTCTGTCACATTTTAATGAGTCTATGCAACAAGACG
Organism: Schistocerca serialis cubense; assembly: GCF_023864345.2. Lineage (NCBI taxonomy): Eukaryota > Metazoa > Arthropoda > Insecta > Orthoptera > Acrididae > Schistocerca > Schistocerca serialis. The sequence goes on along the minus strand of NC_064647.1, from coordinate 234,392,656 downwards.
TTGTCCCAGAGAGATTAAAGCTTGCTGTTGTGAAACCACTTTTCAAGAAGGGAAACTAAACCAATTTATCTAACTACTGTCCAATATCACTACTAAGTAGTTTATTTATTTATTCCATGTGATCTGATGGTACACAGTTTGTTACAGATGTCAGAAAATATCAGTTGACATTGTTAATATACAGGGTTATTACAAATGATTGAAGCGATTTCACAGCTCTACAATAACTTTATTATTTGAGATATTTTCACAATGCTTAGCACACACATACAAAAACTCTAAAAGTTTTTTTAGGCATTCACAAATGTTCGATATGTGCCCCTTTATGATTTGGCAGACATCAAGCCGATAATAAAGTTCCTCCCACACTTGGCGCAGCATGTCCCCATCAATGAGTTCGAAAGCATCATTGATGCGAGCTCGCAGTTCTGGCACATTTCTTGGTAGAGGAGGTTTAAACACTGAATCTTTCACATAACCCGACAGAAAGAAATCGCATGGGGTTAAGTCGGGAGAGCATGGAGGCCATGACATCAATTGCTGATCATGATCTCCACCACGACCGATCCATCGGTTTTCCAATCTCCTGTTTAAGAAATGCCGAACATCATGATGGAAGTGCAGTGGAGCACCATCCTGTTGAAAGATGAAGTCGGCGCTGTCGGTCTCCAGTTGTGGCATGAGCCAATTTTCCAGCATGTCCAGATACACGTGTCCTGTAACGTTTTTTTCGCAGAAGAAAAAGTGGCCGTAAACTTTAAACCATGAGATTGCACAAAACAGGTTAACTTTTGGTGAATTGCGAATTTGCTGCATGAATGCGTGAGGATTCTCTACCGCCCAGATTCGCTCATTGTGTCTGTTCACTTCACCATTAAGAAAAAATTGTTGCTTCATCACTGAAAACAAGTTTCACACTGAACGCATCCTCTTCCATGAGCTGTTGCAAACGCGCCGAAAATTCAAAAGGTTTGACTTTGTCATCAGGTGTCAGGGCTTGTAGCAACTGTAAATGGTAAGGCTTCTGCTTTAGCCTTTTCCGTAAGATTTTCCAAACCGTCGGCTGTGGTACGTTTAGCTCCCTGCTTGCTTTATTCATCGACTTCCGCGGGCTATGCATGAAACTTTCCCGCACGCGTTCAACCGTTTCTTCGCTCACTGCAGGCCGACTCGTTGGTTTCCCCTTACAGAGGCATCCAGAAGCTTTAAACTGCGCATACCATCGCCGAATGGAGTTAGCAGTTGGTGGATCTTTGTTGAACTTCGTCCTGAAGTGTCATTCCACTGTTATGACTGACTGATGTGAGTGCATTTCAAGCACGACATATGCTTTCTCGGCTCCTGTCGCCATTTTGTCTCACTGCGCTCTCGAGCGCTCTGGCGGCAGAAACCTGAAGTGCGGCTTAAGCCGAACAAAACTTTATGAGTTTTTCTACGTATCTGTAGTGTGTCGTGATCATATGTCAATGAATGGAGCTACAGTGAATTTATGAAATCGCTTCAATCATTTGTAATAGCCCTGTATAGTAACATATAGTATCCTAATGTCGCCGGCCGAAGTGGCCGTGCGGTTAAAGGCGCTGCAGTCAGGAACCGCAAGACCGCTACGGTCGCAGGTTCGAATCCTGCCTCGGGCATGGATGTTTGTGATGTCCTTAGGTTAGTTAGGTTTAACTAGTTCTAAGTTCTAGGGGACTAATGACCTCAGCAGTTGAGTCCCATAGTGCTCAGAGCCATATCCTAATGTGTTATGTTGCAAAGATTGGTTAAGTATACTTCACTCCATTGCTCATTGTTTTCAACTTGACATAAATAGCAAGATTACTGTTCTAGGTATTCATTTATAGAGTAAAAACAGACACAACAAATATGACTTCACGGCTTTGCTAAATTTTATGTTGTCTTCGATGGACTTGATACTAGTGGGAAAATTGTTGAACAGTTGGATGCCCATGTGGAAAGCTCCCATTTTTTCACAGTCGAGTGTTTGTACGTAAAACATGTAGATTTGAGTTTTTCCTGGTGTTGAATTTATGTATTCCATTATTTTTTACGAACCTGGAGTCAGTTGGCACTATGTGGTTTCTGAAAAATTTTAGTCTCGAGAATGTATAGGCAAGGCAGTGTAAGGATTTCCAATTTTCTGAAGATGAGTTTGCAGGAGTCTCTGGGTACGCTCCCAGTAATAATCCTCATTGCTGTCTTCTGGATTTAGAATGTGCTCAGGGCAGTTGCAGAATTTTTCCAGAATATCACACCATATTTTAGGTGAGCTTGTATGTAAGCATAATATGCGCTGGTTAATGTTTTCGGGTTGGCACATGATTTCAGTACACTCAATATATAACAGCCAGTACTAACTCGGGAATTTACCTTTCCTGTTTAGGTATTCCATTTCAGGTTATCTTGAAGCTGTAGACCCAGAAATCTGAAAATAGTGTCAGCATCTATTGGCTGATTATGTACAGTGACAAGTGGCTGAGAGGAATTTGCATTTTGTGTTGTGTGAAAGCTCATGGAAGATGTCTTGCTCTGCACATGGGTGATATTTTTGGTTTGCTGGTTGGTAGTTTGTGTTAGAATTATTTTTGGCCAGTTTTTCAGCTATACTCGTAAAGAATTTGTTGAAAGTTCACCACAACTTCGGGATTAGACATAGATTCATTGTTGAGTTTGATTTCCATGTTCGTGTGTTTAGTTTTGATTTCCCCTCTTTCCCTTTTTATAATATTCCACATTGCTTTTACTTTATTGCTAGATTTGTCAATGTACTCATCGTTTTGCATGCTTTTTATCTGTCTTATCACTCTTCTTAGGATACATGTGTAGTTTTTATAGTATTCTGTTATATGGGGGGAGTCACTACTTTGTTTACATAATATTGGAATTTGCGCAGCTGAATAAGTATTAAGGAGAAAAAAGGACATTTTACTAATAACTATATTTGCACATTCAAGAACAAAAAAAAATTCACAGCGAACACAACAGAATAATTAGTGCACACTAAGAGTGTTAGACAATGCCAAAGAGGTCTATTTTACACAGTGCACTTTGCGCCGTCACACGCGAAATATATTGTCCACACAATTCCAACACCCCTCCTTGAACTTATATTTTGTGTGCTGCTTCCACAAGATAAACCAAATAGTCCCACAATCTTCTCAAACTTCTCCCTTTCCAAGGGTTTGGTCAGAAGGTCAGCTAACATGTCTTCTGTGCACAGATAGTCCATGGCAATGTTCTGTCGCTCTATGTGGTCCCGAATGAAATGGTGCCGTATATCAATATGCTTTGTCCTAGTACTAGTAACATCATTTTTAGCTAGGTTTATGGCTCCCTTATTGTCACAGAAGATGGTTGTAGGTTCCTCAATTAAATTGGGTTCTATTTCACTTATTAATGTTCGTAGCCATAATGCTTCCTGTGTGGTGTAAGATAGTGCCATATACTCGGCCTCGACAGTGCTCAATGCAACAGTTCTTTGCTTTTGACAGGAACATGATGTGAGGCCCCCCATTAATTTAAAACAGCAGCCAGTGGTGGAGTATCTGTCTCCCAATTCAGTCCCCCAGTCCGCATCGCTATATCCGTCTAGTTTTGCGTTACCATCTCTGTGGTATTTTAACTCATAGTTTGAGGTTCCTCTGAGGTATCGGAATATCCTCTTTACAGCTTTCCAGTGCTTTTCCTTTGGGTCTCTGCAATATCTGCTCACTGCATTGGTGGCAAAAGCAATGTCGGGTCGTGACGTTTGAGACAAATATAACAGACTCCCTACTGCTTCTAAATAAGGAACATTCTTGTCACATTCCACATCAGTCTCATTTACACTTAACTTCACTCCTACTTCCATTGGAGTACTTATGGTTTTGCAATCACTCATGCCAAATTTCTTTAATATTTTTTCCGTGCATGATGGTTGACTTATGTTCAATTCTTGTCTTTCTTCATCCTAAGTAATCTGCATACCTAAATAACGTTTGACTTATCCCAAATCATGCACCTTAAACTTGGTTTGCAGCTGTTTCTTGAAAATTCTCATTTGGCCTTCACTTTCAGCCAGGATAAAGAAATCGTCCACCCATATCGCCATTATTATTTCTTCTTTTCTCCCTTTATAGTAAATGCTGGGATCTGCCTTGGATTGCTTCATATTCATATTTATTAGAGTTTCATGTAGACATCGATTCCAGCAACGACCACTTTGTTTAAGTCCATAAATAGTTTTTCTCAAACGCCAAATCTTTTTACTTTCTGATCTGATTTTTATGGCTTCCCTTGGTGAAACGACATATCTCCTCCTCCAATTTCCCATTTAAATATGCCGTTTTAAAATCCATTTCATGAATTATTAAATTTCATTTTACTGCCAAAGCTAAAAGATATCTCAATGATGCATACTTGACTACAGGTGAAAAAGTTTCTTCGTAATCTACCCCTTGTTTTTGTGAATATCCTTTTACGACAAGCCTTGCTTTGTATTTTGGTGATGAGCTTTCAGGGTTCTTCAAATTGAATAACCATCTTGCCTGCAGTGGTTTCTTATCTCCTGGCATATCTACCCATTCAAAGGTTTCGTTCTGATGCAAAGATTCTAATTCTCTCTTCATCGCTTCTTTCCATTCTTGAGAGTTTGGGCCACTCATTGCTTCTTCTGCTGTTCTTGGCTCATCATTAAAAGACTGTGCTGCATACATCTCAAAATCTGGATACTCCTTCGGTTTTGGTACACGAGAAGAACACCTTACATTGCTTTCTTCATTTTTTTCATCCTCTAACTCCTTGTCATCATAAATTGTATCCATTTGTCCTTGGCTGTCGTCTTCCTCTTCTTCAAGGAAGGTACCCCTTCACTTGTTTATCGTCGGGCATTTGCTGCTCTATGTGCACAAATGACAGAAGCCACATTTATTTACACCGACGGCTCGAAAACATCGTTAGGTGTAGGGAGTGCCTATATTGTTGGCGACACCCCAAATCACTTTCGGCTTCCGGACCAGTGTTCGGTTTATACTGCGGAGCTTTACGCTGTTCTCCAGGCTGTCCACTACATCCGCCACCATCAGCGGATACAGTACGTAATCTGCTCAGATTCTCTCAGCTCTCTCCTCAGTCTCCAAGCTCTTTACCCTGTACACCCTCTGGTCCACCGGATTCAGGACTGTCTGCGCTTGCTCCACCTGCAGGGCGTCTCGGTGGCATTCCTCTGGCTCCTGGGACACGTTGGTATCTGTGGAAATGAAGCGTCCGATATTGCAGCCAAGGCTGCAGTCTCTCTTCTTCGGCCAGCTATTCAATCGATTCCCTTCGCCGATCTACGGAGCGTTTTATGTCGTCGAGTTGTTCTTTTATGGCACGCGCATTGGTCGACACTTCCCCATAATAAATTGCGGGACGTGAAAGCTCTTCCTTGTGCTTGGACCTCTTCCTCCCGAACGCGTCGTCGGGAGGAGGTAATTTTAACTAGACTCCGGATAGGGCACTGTCTTTTTAGCCATCGACATCTTTTAAGCGGCGATCCTCCCCCACTCTGTCCCCACTGCTCTCAGCTGTGGACGGCAAGACACCTTTTAATTGAGTGCCCCTATTTTAATCCGTTATGCTCCCGTCTACAGCTATCGCCTGATATATCGTCGATTTTAGCAGATGACACGCGCTCAGCCGACCGCGTTCTCAAGTTTATTATTGCCAGTGAAATGACGTCAGTCATTTGAAGCTTTTTTTGGGGACAACCAACCCCTTTCTGTAGTGGATTTTTAAGCTTTCCTTCTTCTTTTAGTTTCTCCAATTTTATGACTTTCGTTCCCATTGCTGCTGGTTTTCAATTTCGGTTTTTTACTGTTTCCTAAGTCACGGACCAGGCGCTAATGACCATAGCAGTTTTGCACCCTAAAACCAAAACAAACAAAAAATTCCTCTTCTTCACTTTCTATTTCCTCACACAAGGTTTCACCTTCTGAACTAGGTGCAGTTGACTTAGTGGATTTGCGCCCTAAAACCAAACCAAACAAAAAACTCCTCTTCTTCACTTTCTATTTCCTCACACAAGGTTTCACCTTCTGAACTATGTGCAGTTGACTTAGTGGTTTTGCTCTCTTTTGAGTCCTTTCTATTTTCAAAGAATATTACATCTCTACTTGTGACAATCTTTTTATTCAATGGATCCATTAATCGGTAGCCCTTTGAATGTTCACAACAGCCTACAAAAATATACTTTTTAGCTTTTGGATCCCATTTTCCCCTTAGCTGTTTTGGAATATGTGCCATTGCATCACACCCAAAAACCCTTATATTGATATTGCTTAGATCAGGTTTCATTCCTATCCATATCTCATAAGGGGTTCTATTCTTTAATGCTTTTGTAGGTGATCTATTGCTGAAATATACAGCTGGTGACACTGCCTCTGCCCAAAAATCTTTGGATAATTCAGCGTCGGTCATCATGCTCCTTGTTTTCTCAACAATGGTCCTATTAGCCCTCTCAGCAACCCCATTTTGAGATGGGGTGTACCTTATGGTAGTTTGATGTCTGATTCCCTTTTCTGCCAGAAGTTTCTTCAATTCCTGGTTAATATATTCTCTCCCATTATCAGACCTGATGATTTTGATCTTCTTTCCCGTCCACCTTTCAACCATACTGCAATATTCCTCAAAGATATTTCTCACTTGGTTTTTAGAACTAAGAAAATAAACATGAGTATATCGTGAGTAATCATCAGTAAACGTAAGAAATTACTCCCACCTATGGATTCACACTCCATCGGGCCACATACATCTGTGTGGATTAACTGTAAGACTTCTGTGGATTTACTCTTACTAGTCTTGAAGGGTAACCTTGCTTGTTTTCCCTTTATACATGTCTCACAAGGATCCTTGGACACACTAAAATTCTATATTCCCTTTATCCTTTATTATAGACATACTCTTTCTATTTAGATGTCCAAGCCTCCAGTGCCATAAAAAACCTTCTGCTGAATATATTGAATCACTAACATTTTCATGTTTACTGTCAATGGTAACCAACTTAAAAATACCCCTTTCGTTACTTGCTGTAGCTATAACTTCACCACTTTCACTGATTACTCTTGCACCCTGCATGTCAAAAGTGACTGTATTTCCTTTCTTGACAATTTCCTCTACAGACAGCAGGTTAGTTGCCACATTTTTCACATGTGCTGTAACCATATCTGAGACACCATTTCCACTTACATATAGATCTAGTTTCCCAGCCAGGTGACACTGGAGCTTGTTGCCATCAACAGTAGATATTCCCATATGAGTCTTATCTTTGATGTCATAAAGAAGTGATTTATCTTTAACAATATGCACCTGAGCCTAAAATCCATTCCATATCACGATTACTCATCCCACCAAAAGAATAAAAACATGAGAGTGCCTTACCTTTGTTATTGGTCCTTCTCTCTGGGCTATCAGTAACACACCTCTTTTGCTGAGTTTCTGATCTTGGGCTTACTTTTTCTTTGCACTGAAACGCAATATGTCCCATCTTCTGACATTTATAGCACCTCACCGATTTCTTCTTTTTGTTTTTTGAGTAGAGAGCAGACGCCCTTCCTTCTCCAATGTACAACAGCTTGGAGCACTCTTTACGTCCTGCAGGATTTTCACCTTAACACTGTCGCCTGTGATTGGTATACCCGAGCTTTCAAGTCCCATAATCATAGGTGCATACCTTTCGGGCAGTCCTGCCAACAGCAATATTCCTATCCATTCGTCAGCGATCTCGAATCTGATGTTTCTTACTCGGTTCGACGCGGTTATTATTTTGTTAACGTATTCGTCTACACTCTTACATTTGTCCAGACGAGTGGTAATTAACTCGCGTAATAATCCTACTTTTCTCGTAAGACCACCATCCTCGAATGCACTTCATAAATTGTCCCAGACTTCTTTCGCTGTAGCAGCTTTTTCAACGTGAACATAATTCACCGAATCAATCAGTAATATCAGTTTTGATTTTGCTTTCCTACCCTTACTTGAATAATTCTGATCTGTGGATTTCATTGTCCCATTTACCACGTCCCATAGGTCGTCTAAACGTAAATACGCTTCTACTGCGAACTTCCAAGTTGCATAGTTTTCGCGACCTATAGGTCTTTCAGTCTGTGGTATTTGTACCGCACTCATTCTTAACGGTAACTTGCTTTTTATTGCCGTAAAGAACACCGAAAAATAATGCGGAAAAAATAATTGCGATCGTCTTGTAAGGATAACTCGCACTTCACGTAAATTGGAACTTTTCCAATACTTTCTCCCTACTATTTTATTGATATACTTATTCCAAATGCAGCCTGGGCCCATAACCTATTGGAATTTGCGCAGCTGAATAAGTATTAAGGAGAAAAAAGGACATTTTACTAATAACTATACTTGCACATTCAAGAACAAAAAAAATTTACAGCGAACACAACAGAATAATTAGCGCACGCAAAGAGTGTTAGACAATGCCAAAGAGGTCTGTTTTACACAGTGCACTTTGAGCTGTCACACGCGAAATATATTGTTCACACAATTCCAACACATATCATGTTGAGTATTCTTTTATGTTTGCAAGAGATTTTTATAGCTGGTGTAATCCAAGTCTTGTTTCTCTTATTATTATTTATTCTTACTGGTTTTTGTGGAAAAGTCTCTTCAAAGTGGTGGATCATTGTGTCAAGAAATATGTTGAATTTCATGTTGACATCATTGGCTGGGTACTCCTCTGCCCACTTTTCTTTACTAAGGAGGGAATTTAGCTTGTTCAAGTTATCTTGAGTGAAAAACCTTTGTAAAGTTTTAGGTGGGACTGGGTTTGAGGTATCTTTGCTAACATTGACCTTTAGAATGACACCTTGGTGGTCACTGAATCCTGCATTGTATCCTTCTAGTGTTGGATTAAGTTTATTTCTATTTGCAAAAATTTGATCTAGAGCTGTCTTGGATGTGGGTGTTATTCTAGTGGGCTCATTTACAAGGCCATCCAGATTATGAGTTTTTGCAATGTTAATCAATGTCTCCCTGTTTCTGTTGTGGGTGAAAAAGTCTATATTAGTCACCACATATACTTACATCCTGTTTGCAGTGACTTATTTTGGATAGAAACAAGTCCATTTGTAACAGAAAATCATTAATACTACCGGAAGGGGGATGGTGAATTGTAGCTACAATTACATTTAGATCTGTAAGCTTTATGGCTGCACATTCAAAGGTCTTGTCCCTATTTCCTTTACGGTAGGCAGTGGACTAAATTCTACATGTTGTTTCATGAAGATGGCAACCCCACCATATCCATCATTTGATCTGGAGTAGTGTTCACTCAATTTGAAATTTGGTAGTGAGATTAACTTAAGTAAGTCAGTGCAGAGCCAGTGCTCTGCTAGGCATACTACTGAGATATCACTGACTTCACTGGTCAGCAAAATGCTTCAGTCATCAGTTTTGCTGCTTAAGGATTGGACATTGTGATAATAGATTTTCAGGTCTGAGTGGGGTTTCCTTAGGGGGCTCAAAGTCATATTTACTGTGTCACTGACCTTTAGTTTAAATTGTGCTGTATTCCAGATATGTTGACTTCAGAGCAGTTGTGGTGGTTCTGTTAGTTGTCCTTGGTAGCTGATCTACCAGCTGGTCCTGAAAACTATCCACATGCACATCACACTGCTGAGGCATCACATTGTCATTTTGGAAGGCTGTCTCAAGAATGTTCACCACCACATTATTGATCCTTTCAGGTTCCTGACCTTTTTGAGGGGTCAGGGGGTTTGTGTTTCGTCCTGTGACCCATTTGTCTAGTGTAGTTTGCACAGTATGGCCACTATTACTCTTTTTATTTACAATCTTGTTTGTCTTTATCCAATTGGTTATAAGCAACTGTTTATGGTTTCTGACTTTTGGTTTCTTATTGTCTCCCTTAGTTGTCAGGAAGGCCAGCCTATTGCAGATAATTTCCTTGGCACATTTGTTTAGATGGAAACCATGTGTTGTGAAGTGGTTTCTGGCTAGTCTCTCTATTTCAAAGTTCACAGCAATTCTTTTTTTGTATGCACGTTTTGCTAAATGCAGTGCTTGTATCAGGTGGAGGTTTGCAGTATTAATTTTACTATTTAAATTATGAACTTCATATGTCCTGCGTATAGGATGTGTAATGATATTCATTTTGTGACTTAGAGCGAGTATTGGTTCCAATGGTTCAACCACATGTTTCATCATTAGATCACGAAGTTTGTCTGTGTTGTTAGAACCCCCTCCCCCCCCCCCCCCCCCATTACAATCAAAGTATGACGTGTACTGAAGCTTCTTGTCAAATTTTCTGCGTTTTTTGCCACCTCTTTTAGTGAAGCGCCAGGTTTTACTATGCTTTTTACCTGGTATGAGGACCCTAGTTTGTCTTGCAGTATTTGAGCACTGCCTCTTCCATGACTGTCACTTAATATTAGTACTTTCATTTTATCCATGATTTTCTTGCTATGTAACGTTCTGGAATTTCTTTCGGTTTTGTCCTGCACATATATTGGTGCTTGAGGAATTATGTTCACTAGCGGATTACTCATACACTGTGTGGCAGATTGTTCACTTTGGGTTAATTTTTGCATAAGATCTTGTGCAACGTTAGACTGTAAATTGACCTTGCTAGCATCTTGCACCAGGTGGTTATCAGAAGTTACAATTCTATAATCACTTTCTGGATCCATTTCACGTACGCCTACCATCATATTAGCTTTGTTTACCGTGCAGTTTGTTTACATGCAAATTGTACAGGGCTACGATCACACGTCGCGCTAGAGAACACACAATTTCTGTTCGGATTCAGCATCGCATTCTGAACATTATTTACGGCTTGACTATTTTTCGTAGTACGCTGTTCCGTCAAACTCCAGTTTTTGTTACCTATATTTACGTTCGGGTTACAGATAGCGAGTTAATTGTTCGTGTGTTTATTGGTTACTGCCAGTTCAAGTTCATTACACTTCACAAATAGTTCTTGATACTTCACCAATAGGCTTTCATGCTTGAGGCTGAGGGCCATTATTTCTTGTTTCAACGACGTAAGTATGGGATCCTGCGTTTTTAGAGTATTGTTTACTTTGGATTCCGTAGCAAGTATAATGCATTGGCGGCATGTCCACTGATCTTCACTGTTAAAGTATTTCAGGTTAACTTTGACGCATTTTTCGTGGTTCAAGTAATTACAGTTAATACACAGAATACCTCATATAACTCTTTTTTAACATATTTTGCACTTATTACGGTCAAAATTAGTTGGAACTGAAGGATCAACAATTTGTACACTTCTACCCGGCGCCATCTTGGAACTGCAGAAGTATTGCAGAAGCTAATGTCTAAAAGAATTGTAGAACATCTGAACATCCACACCATACTCAACAGAGACCAGTTTGGTTTCCAAAAAGGTAGATCAACTGAGCGGGCTATTTTTACTCTCACAAATGAAATTTTGGAGTCAATAAATTATAAAATGTCGCCTATTGGAATTTTCTGTGACTTCTCTTACAGAAGGCTAATTCTTATGGCTTGAGAAGTAGCATTGGTAGGTGGATTGAATCATACCTACAAACAGAAAACAGGTGATAATTAATGGTGCCAATTATAGTCCCATCTCATCTGATTGGGACACATTAAAGTGTGGAGTGCCTCAAGGATATTCGTTTTGGGACCTTTGTTTTTCCTTACCTTCATCAATGATCTCCCACTTTGTACAGACACGGAGTGTAAATTTGCTCTTTTTGCTGATGATACCACTGTTCTGCCTGAAAGTCGAACTAACAATGACCTAGAAAATAAATATAATGCTGTACTTGTTGACATCCTACACTGGTGTAAGTGCCGTGGACTAACTCTAAATATTGAAAAAAAAAAACTCAGTTTACGCAATATCATACACCTCGGGCAAGAAAATTAATTATGCCACTTAAACTGTGCTAAACTAAATATACTACGTTGTGAATCATCTAAGTTCTTGGGCATTCTAATTGTTGGCACGTTGAACTGGTCTGTACATTTCGTAGACCTACATAGAAGGCTCAGTGTGGCAAGTTATGCTCTGCGTGTAGTCAATCTCATTGGTGACGTGGATGCTGTCAAAGCTGCCTGCTTTGGCTGTTTTCATTCTATCATGTCATATGGAATAATATTTTGGGGTAACTGGCCTTTAGCCAAAAACATATTTACTGCACAGAAGAGAGCTGTGAGAATCATGAGCAGTGTTCATCCTAGATATTCTTGCAGAAATCCCATAAGTTACTAATATTAACAGTCTCCTCTCGATACATACTTTTCTTGATCATTTTTGTTTCTGATAACTTGTCTCTTTTAAAAACTAGTACTCAATGTCATGATCATAGTACTAGGTAAAAAAATGATTTACATAGGGATCTGAAACATTTAAGTCATGTGCAAAAAAGGTGTTCATTATTCTGCCACAAAAATTTTAAACTTTCTTCGTTCAGTTATTAAAGTTCATGCTAATGTCTTACCTACTTTTAAATGTATATTAAGAGGATACCTAATGGGAAATTCCTTCTACTCTCTTGATGAGTGCCTGCAGATAAGGCAATGATTGTTTTTTTGTAAATTGTATTGCCATTGGTATTTATATTGCTAGTCCGCAGCTCGTGGTCGTGCGGTAGCATTCGCGCTGCCCGCGCCCAGGTTCCCGGGTTCGATTCCCGGCGGGGTCAGGGATTTTCTTTGCCTCGTGATGACTGGGTGTTGTGTGATGTCCTTAGGTTAGTTAGGTTTAAGTAGTTCTAAGTTCTAGGGGACTGATGACCATAGCTGTTGAGTCCCATAGTGCTCAGAGCCATTTGAACCATTTTTATATTGCTAAAACTTTCTTTTAATGTGATTTGCTATACCTCATCTTAACTGTTTAAGTTGGAGAATGTACTATATTTTCTTTTCCAGTAATTGTTTCATGTTACTTGAGCTATACCTTTGATTTGATTTTAACTGTCAAGCTTACCCATCATTTTATGGCGCATTTTTGTCATTTTATATACATGTATTATTTCTGTGTTATGTAGTCATGACTCGTTTCACATCCTTGTGATTCATCACACTACAGATCCATGGAATATGTAATAAATAAATAAATAAAAATCTAGATCTCTATGAGGGTTCTAGTGAATCTGCATTTGCAATGTTTGAGCAGATCTTGAAAAGAATTCCAAAACACAAGTTGAGTTTGCCCCATGTTTCAAGTTTTACTGCAGACAATACAAACTACTGGGAAAAAATTCTGTTTATGTTCACTTAAAAAAAGGAAAATCGTGGTATAGCAAACTCAAATTGCTGTGCACATATAATCCATAGTTGCTGTAAATCTGTCATGAATGCTATGTGTCAATAGATAATGAAATGTTAATAATTAAGACTTTTAACTATTTCTCAAATTCAGCTAAAAGGGGAATCTCAGTTGAAAGATCTCTGTCAATTTGTTGATATAGAATACAACACTTTGTTGAGGCAAGTGCCTACAAGGTGGTTAAGCTTAAAGCCTGCCATAGAAAGATTGTTGGAAAATCGTCCTGCAATTATATCATACTTTTCTGCTGTGGCTTCAGTAAAAACAACTTTATAGGTGTGTCTGGTTCAGGAAAACAACTTATTTTAGTGGAATTATATCTACAACTTTCCATGAATGTAACTAACATTTTCTTGAAGGGTGTACTCAAATTAGGAAAAAAATGAACTGTCAATTTGTAGAGTATACCGTGAGATGGAGAAAATAAAAATGGAGTTGGGAGATAGGATAAATGATCTGGTTTTTGGTTATAAGGTGCAACAGTTGCTAGATAAATTGGAGGACCTGACCCCAGGTGAAAAACAAACACAACTGGAAGAATATAAGTTTGTCTGAAATGTTGAAATAAATGGATTGATTATTTTTGTCGTTAATGGACTGTGTATCACCTGAAAAAAACCTTAATTTCAAAATATTTTGAAATTAGCCGAATCACTTTGTATTTTTGATTTTCTTAGAGCAGATAATATGTATTTTGAGGTCACTATGGTTTCTGAGTTGTTTTGGAGAGAAGGAAATAAGCATTCGAATGCAATATCACAGAGATGGAAATACATCATAGAAATGGTTGGTACATCAGAATTGTGCCGTGTTTTAGTTACATTTGTTTTGAGTATATTTACTTAAAATGCTTTCACAGAGAGAGTTTTCTCCGTTATGAGCATTAAATGGAGGGATGAGCAAAACAGTTGTTCAGTTGATCTAATAAAAAATGAATTGTACAGTTATTTCAGTTATGGTGAAAATGGCAGTGATTTTTATAAGACGGTATTCTCTAATGAAAAAGTGTTGAGAATTGCACACTCAACTGAAAAGTACTCCTCTTCTTTGTACTGAGTGTATTATGAAGAAAATGTGCAGTAAATATAATTATTTGAAAAAATGTCATAAATGTGTTCCTATTTTTCCCTCACTGAAATCTGACAGCCCTACTCTGGATCAATTTCAACCAAACTTGGTACACATATCATTTACCTATCGGAAGGGTGGTGTGGCAGATGAAAAAGGAGCATTAAGTCAGCACATCCGAATATCCAGATTTTGTTCATCCAGTACCAGTATTTCAGAATGAGAACGCTTGATGATCTGCAACGAACTTTACACATAATTTTAAACCTTTACAAGACTTTTTCTCACTGACACTCGCTACAAAATGATGAAAGGACAAAAGTTTATAGTTTACTACATTTTCGCTCTTCATGCAGTGTAACTTCTTCATGAAACATGACATTTTAATTTATTACTTCTTTATTACTACTTGTATTCATGACCCATTTTGCAGACAGTAATCACTTACACCACGGAATGTACCTGCAAAATTAATTCATTGTATGACACATAGTTCAGGATACGTCACGTCATAAGCACTGATATGCGTGAAAAACTGCCACATCGTGCATGACATTGAAATTTATTGTCAGTAGCCCACTGAATCAATTTTGGTAGAAGTTCTTAAGGAGGTAGCTTGTAAACCTGAGCAAAAACAAAAACAACTTTAGGGTGTAGTACATATCTGCATACATACATTTTTATGATATGTTTGCATATCTTTTATTCTGTGATCTGACTGATGAAATGAAGCCTGTATGGTGCCCAAAGCTATACTGAAGTTACGTGCAAAACCCCATGAAAATTGGTCAAGTAGTGTGTAGTGTGAGCTACTTATTAATTTGAAGTAAATTGCGCTAATTGAGGAAAATATCGACTCTCTGACTTTTGAACTTCGTCATGTATGTGTAAATGCTTTTATTAGCTGATACGTGCCATGTGATATGATTCAAAGCAATGAATACAATGCTTATACAATATTGAGTATGTTTAATCCATACTTGGACATAACTTCCATAGCACAATTCACAGATGCATGCTCCTGCCCATGCCCCTCTGTATGTAGGGGGAATAGTGGTGAGCACATCATTAACTATGCCTAACCCAAATAGGCAGGTATGCAGGGGCAGCTGAAGTTATTGCACGTACATTAGCTTACTTAACTCACGGTCACTCACCATAACAGAAGAACTCATACGTGGGCACAGCAACAGGTAACAGCTAGTTGAAAATGAAAATAGCTTCCACTTAGGAAAGTGACCCACATTCTTCACACTATCGTTCTGCATTCCTTCCACTACATCAGCCACTGCCCAGGGCCTCACCAGTCCTATGCCAAAAATGCTATTGCTTCTAAACACTTGGCCATTTGGAGCCTCCACTTCTTTCATTTCTGTACACTCCCTAAGATAAAAAAAGAAGACACATCAAGAAGAAAATATCTAAATGGGACAGAAATCTGTGTATGTGATGTACATAGTATATAGACAAATAAATGATTACGACTTCGGAAAAACTGGATGATTTATTCGGGAGAATTTATAGCTCAGATATTGATTATAAGCAAATCAGAGAGTAATAACATACAAATTATTAGTAAACAATGTGCTTGATTTGATTTTTTATCAATTTTATGTAAAAAATACAAAACTAAAAAATATATATGTAATTAGGAGTCGTAGCATAAGTTCTGTATAAATACACTTACAACTCACAAATTATACAGGGTGATTCAAAAAGAATACCACAACTTAAAAATGTGTATTTAATGAAGGAAACATAATATAACCTTCTGTTATACATCATTACAAATAGTATTTAAAAAGGTTTTTTTTCACTCAAAAACAAGTTCAGAGATGTTCAATATGGCCCCCTCCAGACACTCGAGCAATATTAACCCGATACTCCAACTTGTTCCACACTCTCTGTAGCATATCAGGCGTAACAGTTTGGATAGCTGCTGTTATTTCTCATTTCAAATCATCAATGGTGGCTGGGAGAGGTGGCTGAAACACCATATCCTTAGCATACCCCCATAAGAAAAAATCGCAGGGGTAAGATCAGGGCTTCTTGGAGGCCAGTGATGAAGTGCTCTGTCACGGGCTGCCTGGCGGCCGATCCATCGCTTCAGGTAGTTGATGTTGAGGTTTCATAACTAACCTTTTTCGTAGGACTCTCCATACAGTTGATTGTGGAATTTGCAGCTCTCTGCGAGTCGATTTTCCTGGTCTGTGAACAAATGCTTGCTGGATGCGTGTTACATTTTCATCACTCGTTCTCGGCCGTCCAGAACTTTTCCCTTTGCACAAACACCCATTCTCTGTAAACTGTGTATACCAACGTTTAATACACCACCTATCAGGAGGTTTAACACCATACTTTGTTCGAAATGCACGCTGAACAACTGTCGTCGATTCACTTCTGCCGTACTCAATAACACAAAAAGCTTTCTGTTGAGCGGTCGCCATCTTAGCATCAACTGACGCTGACGCCTAGTCAACAGCGCCTCAAGCGAACAAATGTACAACTAAATGAAACTTTATAGCTCCCTTAATTCGCCGACAGATAGTGCTTAGCTCTGCCTTTTGTCGTTGCAGAGTTTTAAATTCCTAAAGTTGTGGTATTCTTTTTGAATCACCCTGTATAAATCACCCAGTCTGCAACAAACGAATGCTGAAAGTCAAATTTTCATTACTTGCACACAAATTCACACTTTTATATATTATATTGTAGCTATTGACACCCAGTGGTATTTGTAGGTTCAAACAAGATAGGCCAATGATGCCATTGTTGGAAGGTATGTGCATCACCAGGTGCTTCTCCTTCATTTAATTTTCTGTCTCTGTTTTCTTGCTGAATTTTGTAGATCTTGTTATATTTTGCTGTTTTATCCGTTGGCTCAGTTGTATTGTATACAACTTTTTCAATTCCTGCTCGATGCTGTTTTTGTCACTGATGTGGTCGACTCTGGCAGTTAGCATGTGTAGACTGGAAGGCTTCCGAATCAGCTGATGGTGGGATTTGGCTTACAGGTGTTGGTTGGTGTGGATAAGTTTTCGGTAGACTTTATGTCTGAGTTTTCCATTGGGGTTTCTATAGCCGTCCACATCTAGGAGCGGAATTGAACCATTATAATCCTGTTCTATCATAAGCTGTTAATATTCTGATGGAGTTTAATGCAGCTTTGCTTTCCCATGTGGCCAAAAGATGAAGTTATCATTCACGTATCACAGCCAATGTAGTGGAGAGGACAATGTGGAGCTTGAGGCATTTCATTCAAGTGCTTACATGAAGATGTCCACCGCTACTAGAATTGTGACCAGGGATCCCATTGCCACCGCATCTGTTTTTTCAGTATACTTACTGTGCCAACTGAAATACACTACATGACAAAAGCAAAGTGAACCATGCAGAAGGGGAGCAGGAAACATTTGAAACTTGAGAGGATATGTGACGTTATCTCAGTGATTAGAAAATAGTCAAATTGTCAAAGAACTTGCACTATGAGTCCACATCTACATTTACATCCATACTCTGCAAGCCACCTGACGGCATGTGGCAGAGGGTACTTTGAGCACCTCTATCGGTTCTCCCTTCTATTCCAGTCTCGTATTGTCCGTGGAAAGAAAGATTGTCGGTATGCCTCTGTGTGGGCTCTAATCTCTCTGATTTTATCCTCATGGTCTCTTTGCAAGATATACGTAGGAGGGAGCAATATACTGCTTGACTCCTCGGTGAAGGTATGTTCTTGAAACTTCAACAAAAGCCCGTACTGAGCTACTGAGCGTCTCTCCTGCAGAGTCTTCCACTAGAGTTTATCTATCATCTCCGTAACGCTTTCGCGATTACTAAATGATCCTGTAATGAAGGGCGCTGCTCTCCATTGGGTCTTCTCTATCTTTTCTATCAACCCTATCTGGTATGGGTCCCACACTGCTGAGCAGTATTCAAGCAGTGGGTGAACAAGTGTACTGTAACCTACTTCCTTTGTTTTCAGATTGCATTTCCTTAGGATTCTTCCAATGAATCTGTCTGGCATCTGCTTTACCGACGATCAACTTTATATGATCATTCCAATTTAAATCACTCCTAATGCCTACTCCCAGATAATTTATGGAATTAACTGCTTCCAGTTGCTGACCTGCTATATTGTAGCTAAATGATAAAGGATCTTTCTTTCTATGTATTCGCAGCACATCACACTTGTTTACATTGAGACTCAATTGCCTTTCCCTGCACCATGCATCAATTCTTTGCAGATCCTCCTGCATTTCAGTACGATTTTCCATTGTTACAACCTCTCGATATACTACAGTATCATCCGCAAAAAGCCTCAGTGAACTTCCGATGTTATCCACAAGGTCATTTATGTATATTGTGAATAGCAACAGTCCTACGACACTCCCCTGCGGCACACCTGAAATCACTCTTACTTCGGAAGACTTCTCTCCATTGAGAATGATATGCTGCATTCTGTTATCTAGGAACTCTTCTACTTATTAACATGACATTGCACCCCCTATGGCCTGGATGCATGCACTCATTCTGTTGAGAATGGTGACATAAAGTTGTTGTATCCTCTCTTGAAGCAAGCAGACTTGCAACTGACATAATCGATACTTGATATTCTGGATATTGGCACTGGGAAGGATGTTTTCCCATGTATATTCTATCAAGGTCAAATCTGGGGTGCTTATGGGCCATGAGAGTACCTTAGCAGCACACAGAGACACATGCCACAAGTGGAGAGTCATTATCCTGTTGAAAATGGCAACAGGATACTGTCACATGAGAGGTACCCATTAGGATGAAGGATGTCCATCACGTAACATTGTACAGTCACATACTCTGTCACTACCATCTATGATCTGAAGGCACATCCCGTGCCTTCCCACATTATGACTCCGAGAGCAATACTGCTGTTCCTCTCCAAAACATTTAAAAAATGGGACCTTTCCTCAGTTTGCCACGATACTCGACAAAACTGATTGTCTGAAGTAAAGAAGAAACACAGTTCTTCACTGAATACCTTGCAACACCGTTCATTAGAAGTTCATGTTTCTTGGTCACAGCAATACTCTAGACATAGTCATCTGTATAGTTGAGTTTACACATTGGTAGGCATTCCTTTGGTCATCTGCAGCTAACTCTGACCAGTGGTGTTGGATGACACAGAATGTTGTAGGGATGTCTTAACTTTGTCTTGGATGGCAGGCACAGGATTTGAGATGTGCTCGGTGCACAATTCAGTGACCCTTCCTTGCAGTGTTCGGACATGGTCGACTGGAACCTTGAGCACAAATATTCCTGCCATCCTTTACCGGGCCAGTGTCTCATCAGGACATCCCACAAATCTGCATATTGCATAATTCGCCCAGCTGACCAAATGGAGACCCACAATGAGGCGCTCTTTGAACTCTGTCAGGTGCCGACAGTGTTGTCTCATTTGGGAATATGGCATCTCTTTTTCCCTCACAGTAATCACTCAACATCCAACGCTGTTCATGCCCCTTATATATTCTACCAGGCCTGGCAGTACTAAACATGAATTACACTAATGCTCTCTTGTGGCCTTTTTAATTGCCACAGGCAACAGAAACTCTAATCAGTTACAGAGTACGTGTACAAAGTTACATTGACAACTGACAGTGTCTTCTGGATGATTCACTCTTTTGTCGGGCAGTGTATTTGCACCAGGTCACAAATGTAGTCTTATGATCCCTTTAGAAACCCAGTACACTGTGGCCCTCACTCCCCAGCTAATAAGTCTGTGCCTCAAGGAAAGTTGCTGCAGCAACGTCGAACATCGGTGATTTTAGTATTTTAGCTTTTTAATTAATTTTTAAGGTGATCTGGGAAGGTTTTTAGTGAGCTTGACACTGATTACAAAACCCTGCATATTTGTCTGTGAACTCTGCAAAAGGAAACAGTGGGGCCATATGTGGTACGCTCTGACGTGTTGTGTTGCAGACGACTTGGACGTGAGTGATGCCGAGCTGGAGGAGGAGGTGCACACAGGGCTGCAGAAGGGTGCCAGGTTGGCGCAGAAGTTGTTGGAGCATGAGAAGCAGGTGTCAGAGTGGCTGAACGTGCCGCTGTTTACGCCAGAGTACCACCACTACCTCACCAATGAGGCAAGCGACAGTGACAAGCAGCAGGTCAAGGGCG
The DNA here is from genome assembly GCF_023864345.2 of Schistocerca serialis cubense. Taxonomy (NCBI): domain Eukaryota; kingdom Metazoa; phylum Arthropoda; class Insecta; order Orthoptera; family Acrididae; genus Schistocerca; species Schistocerca serialis. Next base: position 234,372,117 of record NC_064647.1, on the reverse strand, counting down.
TGCTCCAGGACCTCGCCAATGCCACCGCACTCGCAAGGCACCTCTCAAAGCAGTGAGTACGGCACTCGAGCTGTCAGGCCCAGTATGACAGTCTGCCTCAGATGTGTTAGCTGCTTCATGGGAAAGCACAAAGCCTCTGTAAACTAACAAACAATCTGTCAAACAGCACTAGTTTTGTCAAATACTAGGCAATGTGCAGTTTTGTTTGACATGTGTGTGTCAAACATAGACCATGTTCAATTTTTTTGTGAAATGTAGACCATGTTTGATGTGTCCAGCACTCCTAGTACCAATGGGGTGAATGTGACCCCATAAACACATTGGAAATACATATATCCCTTGTTTTCAAAACTTTTATTTTCGAAATATAAGAAATTCTCCCATGAGTCAGTTGCATCCAAAGATATTCCATTCATTTTTATATTTACAAATTTAAAAATTTATTCTTGGTTTTTGCACTGACAATGAGTACCACAGGGGTCAATATGTGTGGTGTCACCGCCAGACACCACACTTGCTAGGTGGTAGCCTTTAAATCAGCCGCGGTCCGTTAGTATACGTCGGACCCGCGTGTCGCTACTATCAATGATTGCAGACCAAGCGCAGGTCTAGAGAGACTTCCTAGCACTCGACCCAGTTGTACAACCGACTTTGCTAGTGATGGTTCACTGACAAAATATGCTCTCATTTGCCGATACGATAGTTTAACATAGCCTTCAGCTACGTCATTTGCTACGACCTAGCAAGGCGCCATTATCAGTTACCATTGATATTGTGAATCATGTACCGGCAAGACCAACGTTCTTCATTAACGGATTAAAGTTAAGTATTCCACCAGCTACATCCGTTTTTCTAAATTCTAATTTCCTTGTTCTGTTCCAGACCTCACGCCAACATGCGTGAGCTAAAACATGTGCCTTTCGGCCTCCTCTAGTAGCACAGTGTTGGCTCTCCTGCCAACCAAAACAATATGACCCCAGCATAAACTGTTTGTTTGTTTCTGACTGTGATTTATGAAAACAGAATGATGAGTTTTATGTTGGGCAGCTGTTATACGAAACACCTGCTACAGTTAAAATATTATTTCCCACTTACTTTTGTATGCATTGTTAGGCTTTCTTGCATCAGCTGTTGCTGTACCCTGCCTAGTACCACTGGCATCAACATGACCCCATAAGCAGGTTGCAAAATCATATCTCCCTTGTTTTCAAAGCTATATTTTCAAAATACATTACATTCTCTTTTTGAACAAATTTTATCGGTATTATATTTACAAAGTATTAAAATTTATTCATGCTTTTTTGCACTAATACTGCACTAAATTTCTTTTTGTTTCATGAATGTGATATTTATGAAAGTAAAATCATTACTCTTCCTTTGAGCAACTGTAACATATATTTTTATATTAGTTCATTAAAATATTGCTATACAGAATAATTGTTTCCACCATGTGCAAACCCTACAGCGTGATCAATGAGAGGATACGGACCAAAGAGATGTAATAAACTTACGTCTGAAAGTGAATGGTTTCCATGCTAGAGACAATTTATTCAATCATACAAGCTAATATGTGCTGCACCATGTAACCACAGTTACAGTATGCATGGTTTCCTCCCAGAGAGTTGTACTCTTTCTCATGCCCTAGCACCCTCTCCTGCCATTGCAGTTGGTAATGTTGTGTCCGATTCACTTCTCTTGCTGACTCACCTTGTAGTGGATGTGATACAGCATTGTGCACAATGGTTCTATATTCGAAATGAGAGCTTGCTGACAGGGTTTTTACTTGTGGAAAGGCAAATGGCAAAGGGTGGCAGGCAGCAAGGTTGTATCAGGAGACCTATTCCTGCCAACAATAACCATGGCATTTAATGTTTGCAACAGTGTTTCATCATTTGTCTGAGACAGGATCATTTCAGGAAGCAGGAAATCATGAAGGACATACCTGAAGTGTTCGGACACCAGACTTGGAGGGAAATGTGATTAGCACTGTGGAAAGTGACTGCCGTATCAGTATCAGGCAGTTGACCTGCCAGCACAGGGTAAGCCAGATGACTGTATGGAACATTTTCCATGACAACTGTTACTACCATTATCATTTAAAGCATGTGCAGGGCTTACTAGTGACAGACTTTCAACATTGGTAGCAGTTTTGTCACTGGTTTCTTCACCAGGCAATCACAGTTCTGGAATATGTATTCTCCATCCTATTCGCAGATGAGGCCACCTTTACCCAGAGTGGTATCTTCAGCTTTCATTATGTCATTTGTGGCATAGTATGCAGAGCCCCCACGATATGGTGACAGGGAGTCATAAGCATCGGTGCAGCCGCAATTGGCTGGGATAATTGGCAACCGTATTTTGGGATCATTCTTCCTTCCATGTCACCTAACAGACCGGAACTTGTTTCATGCAGGTAACTTGGCCTCCCCTGCTGGAAGAAGTGGCATTGATAATTTTAAGTGTTATGTGGCTGTTACATGATGGTGCTCCAGCACATATCACTGTTAACGTCCGGATACGTATCAATCTTGTCTTCCCTGGTTGATGGGTGGGATGAGGGGGCGTGCTATTTCACTGGATCGTAATCCATTAGATTTCTGGTTATGGGGCCATGTCAGAAGTATCGTGTATGTGTTCCAGATGTGGAGACACTGGAGCAGCATATTCATGCTACCTTTGACACTGTTCGGATGCAGCCTGGCCGATGTGAATGTGTGAGACAGAACATGCTATGGTGCATACACGCTTACATTGAGGCACACGTAAACCATTTTCAACACTTACTGTAATTATGGCTGCATCGTGCATCACACATTAAACTGCTGTCCCTGTAACAATGTATCAAATGGTGATGGCATTTTTTCCATACATTACCTCATCCAGTGACAACACTGTACTAGTGTGGATCTCTGAATTGTATGCACACACTACAAATGAAAGACACTTGTCCCAATCATTGTTATCAGAGTTCACATAGCAACTCGACATTCTCCCAATCATCCAGTGAACCTAATTCTTCCTTCCATTCAACTGAAGGTGAAATGGACTGTTTCTTAATTTCTTCACATGTAACAAATGACATCATTCATTAAGTCTGACATGAAGCTCTTCCCCTAATCCGTAATCATTGTTTCCAGTATTCAAAAATTCAGTATCCACCTACTGACCATTGCCTGTGTGACGTAACTGCTTTCTGGTTTGGCATTGGTATCATTTGACACACTGAGAGAAATGCCTGATCATCATTACTACGAAATGATTCTCCACTGGAGTCTTGTTAAACAGTCCTTACACATACATGTCAATCATCTCCGATGACTGTACACTCCCTCTGAAAATCCAGGAACACCAACACTGTATTCAATGTCAAAACATCTTTTAAGCTCTTCAGATGTACCCTGATACTCCTCTGACCACACATATTTCATGCCCCTTTTCACTAGTTATGTGAATGGTCGCACTGTGTCAGATAACCCCTTTGTGAACTTCCTCCCAAAGTTTGAAAGACCCAAGAATGATTATAGTTTTTTTGTCATCTTTAGCACTGGAAAATCTTGCTCTCTCTATACCCGGCTCGGATTTGTTCTTACCCAATATTCACTAATCACATATCCTAAGTAACTTCTCCAATGCAAAATTACATGTCTCCATACTCAAGGTCGGATATTCAGCCCACAACCTCTTAAATATTTCTCTCAAACATTCTCTATGTTCTTCCCTGTTCCTGGAGAACACAGTTATGTCATCATTTAAGGCTTCAGCCCCTCCAATATTCCATCCATCAAAGGCTAAAACATGATAAGCATTCTTCAGCCCAGACGGCATGAACACTCTTCAACCTGAACAGCATTCTCTGATACTGGTAATGGCCCCAGGGTAATAAGAAAGCTGTCTTCAGTTGGTCCTCTGGAACCACTTGCAACTGATAGTATTCACTTTTAAATCCATGGTAGAGAAACACCAGCAATGTGTAAGGGTACAGATCTCCATCCAATACTTGGTGGATTGGATCTACCCCTATGCTTCTTTGCTGCAGCACAGTGGCATCTCTGATGCAGATCCCCCATAGTTCTAGAAGGGACTGATTGGTGTCTAGAGATCGTTTGGCGTGGATTAGTGAGTCAGCCATGTCAAAGCCTTCATACAAGTAGGATGTGTATGTATGTGAGGAAAGTGATCATGGTTAAAAATAATTTTGAAGCCTAGGATTAATTTTGTATTGAGGGAGCTGTTATACCGAGTGATCAAAAAGTCACTATAAATTTGAAAACTTAATAAACCACGGAATAATGTAGATAGAGAGGTAAAAATTGACACGCATGCTTGGAATGACATGGGGTTTTATAGGGGGGGGGAGTTCACAAAATGTTCGATGATGACGCTGGACAGCAAAACGTCAGTGACTGTGCATGATACTCGTGTATAAAAGGAGCTGTAATGAGAGAGAGAATCAGATGCGCCAACAGTCGCAGCGTGTTGACGTTACCTGAAAAGGCGCTTTTAGTGAAGCTGTATTATCAGAATGGGGAATGTGCTAGTTCAGCATTATGATCCTATCGCCATAGGAAGGGAATTCGAACGGGTAAAGGTCCTTTGACAAATGCAGCTGTGGCGAGAATGATTTTGAAGTTCAAAGCCATGGGTTGCTTAAATGATAGACCCCATAGTGGCTGACCAAGCACAAGGCATAATGCTGCTGAGACAGTTCAGGAAAAAATGGAGACTGTAGTGGGTTCGTCTATGCACGGGGAAGTCTGTGGTCGTGCAGTCGCATGTTGCACCGGCATTCCATACACTACTGTTTGGTTGGCACTGAGGCGTACCCTCCGATGCTATCTGTACAAAATCCATCAGCATCATGAGCTGTTACCTGGTGATTTACTGAAGTGGAGGGCATTTGCGGTGTGGTCATTTCAAAAAATGACGATTGGTTGAGTAACGTGTTGGAGACCAATGAAGCTCATTTCACGCTCCAAGGGTCTGTCAACACCCACAACTGCAGAATTTGGGCTACTGAAAATCCTAGAACTGTCATGGAAACTCCATTGCAAGGCGAGAAAGTCACAGTATGGGTTGGATTTATCACATCTACCATTATCGGGCCTTTTTTCTTCGAGGAAATGCGTGATTCTGGTTTTTTAACTGCTGCGGGTGAGAAGTACGCTGATATGTTACAGAATCGCATCATCCCCAGCCTGGCTGATAAACACCTGCTGGAATGTATGATGGTTATGCAGGATGGCGCTCCACCCCATATTGCTAGACGCATGAAGATCTCTTGCCTGCGTCGTTTGGTGATGATCGTGTGCTCAGCTGCCACTTTCATCATGCTTGGCCGCCCAGGTCCCTAGACCTCAGTCCGTGCGATTATTGGCTTTGAGGTTACCTGAAGTCACAAGTGTATTGTGATCAACCGACACCTCTAGGGATGCTGAAAGACAAAATCTGACGCCAATGCCTCACCATAACTCCGGACATGATTTACAGTGCTGTTCACAACATTATTCTTCGACTACAGCTATTGTTGAGGAATGATGGTGGACATATTGAGCATTTCCTGTAAAGAACATCATCTTTACTTTGTCTTACTTTGTTATGCTAATTATTGCTATTCTGATCAGATGAAGCGCCATCTGTCGGACATTTTTTGAACCTTTGTATTTTTTTGGCTCTAATAAAACCCCATGTCATTCCAAGCATGTGTGTCAATTTGTACCTCCCTATCTACATTATTCTGTGATTTATTCAGTTTTCAAATTTATACTGCCTTTTTGATGACCTGGTATAATTAAATGACAACTATCCTATAAAGGAATCAGCAATGATAAACTCATTTAATTTCATGTTAAATGAGTGACTGTATTTAAAGTGTGAGTGCAATCAGATCAAGTGGGGACATGATACTTGAAATTCAAGTGAAGTAAATTAGTTTTGTCATTGCAACCTCTTCATTATTATAGGAATATAGAACAGTGTGGAAGAATAGATAGGGCATGCATCACAGGTACATGATCAGAACTTTAGTTATTGTCACGTGTGCCTTTGGAGTAAGTTCACCTTCCAAGACTGGCTACTTATGGATGTCTGACACCTAGTATTCCAACCAGACAAACCATTGCAAGTAATAATTAAGAAAAACTCAACAAATTACAGAGTGGTGCCTTACAATGGCCCCAAATTATCAGTGGCCTCTGTGGTACTGGATATGGGGTGTGCGTTTGTCACAGTCTTACTGCTAATCACAGAAAAATAAGTATCTCTTGGAATCACTCATAGGCTTTTTCAGCACAAGGACAATTCCTGTTCCCATTGGACTATTACTGTCTTCTGTTATCCCATCAGCTAACGTCTGGTTTATAAACTCCTCCAGAATCAGTTGCAAATATTGAGGTATTGTATATGGTTAGTGGTACACTGGTGCTTCATTTCCTGTCAGAACTCTGTGTTGCATAACAGGTGTTGCAGGAAACAGACCCAGAAGAAAAACCAAATCTTCAAACTCCACCAATAGCTTCTCCATCCAGGTTCTCTCCATTCCCTTTAGATGCTCCCCTTCTTACGCAGTGTGACCATCGGCGTCCTGTGGCTGTTTATGGTTTGCATCTGTGCAGCAATCCTCCTCCTCCAGAATGTCTAATCTCGCTATCAGCATCCACTCCACTTTGTGACCTTGACTACTTCAGTGCCAGAATTGTCAATATTGACAGGTAGTACCTTCCCATCACCCTTTTCCCATACACATACAACACTCCATTTAACCAAATAACTCATAGAATTTAATACATTGTTCCTATCCAGTGGTTCTACTATGCATAAAATATTGACTAGTAAGTATGGCTCCACACTCACCCAAAGCGACTTCCTAGTGCTACTTGCCACACAATCAGGCCAGTCAAGCCTTAGAGTATTTGTACTTGGTTTAATCAGGTTTCCCACTGTGATGGATGCACTTCACAAAAGATTGTCATTGGTGATGGCTTCCTCTAGCTGGAATGTCGTCCCACTAAGTTCCACAACACGCTGCCAAAGTTCAATTATGACATGTTGATCCAAAAAGTCTAGCTCCAGGATCGTGCTGTAGTCCCCTCCGCCCCCTTACATGAGCCGTTACCTCCACACACTGCTTAAACCCAACTGCTTACATGAGGCACCATATCAACAAATGGCTCAAACCCAACTGCCTCTGACCAAAAATCCATTTCCACTGACTTATATAATTATCCTCCACCCTACCCAATATATAACATAGTGGGTTTCAATGCCTCTGACCCACTAGGTCCCTACTGGCTACAGACACATGTGCCCCTGTTTCTAATAAAAACCTATACTTCTTTTCCATCAGTGCACTCACTAATGCACATTCCATCTCTAATTTTAACAGTGACACATTTTGGTGAACATCTGGTTCCTCTTATGTTTAACAGCTACTTGCTTTGACCTCGTCATCCCCTGCTACCGTTACCGTGATGCTGTTGATGATCCGTACAACTCTTATTCCAGTGAGGCTGGCGGCACTACTTCTACTTATGTCCACAATTGTAACACTTCGTGTTTGAAAAGGATACACAAATTATCCCTCACACTCGTCGAGACACAAATCTCCTCGCACAAACGCCTTAGGAAGGCATCAAGGGCCATGTGCTCAGCTTTATTCACTTCATATGTTAGTACATTCACGCCCCCCCCCCCCCCTCCTCGTCTCCCAAATCACAAGATGTCAGCCACACAACTCTGACGACATCCATACAATATCTGACGACATCCATACAATATTTATTGTTCCACGGATGAATAAATAAATAAATAAAATAAAACATAGTCACTGTTAACTGCTGCCTGCTGCTCACCTGGAATCAGATGCTGCTGTGCCCTTTGGTCCACAGGAGGTATTTGAATTCCGTGATACCACCCATGTCATGGAGGTGTTCCCCTCTCTGTCCCCTGGGGCTGTGCCCTCTTAAATGTTACAAGCCCCTGTCACCTTTCTTGTAGAAGCACTGAAAAATGACATTTGTGGTGACATGCTCCCCAGCATTCAAACACTATAGTAGGCGATTTGTGCACTTGCGCCAAACTGTTTGTATGTAGTAAGCATTGCATTTGGTCCTTATACCGCCAGAATTCTGTGTTGAGTCAGTGTGCAACTTAGATGTTTTACCCACAAGACTTGTGCTGCCCCATGTACTTTAGTTTTGGAGTACATTTCCAGTTTCCATGTCAATCCTTCCCGAATTTTGATGCACCTGTTACCTGCCCTGCAGTAGGAGTGTGCCTGCAGGAAACCTCGAACATGTACTCTCGTCTGAAAATGTGCAGTTACTGTTGTGCCATGGTCTTAGTATAGGACAAAATGTGTAACTTACTTTTTTAAGTAGCCATGCATTAAATATTTGTCTGAAATGTAATTCATATACACGAGGTGTGATTGGAAAGTTTTAAGAATGAGCTGGAATTGTACAATGGTGGTACTTACATGCTACTGTGATGCATCTCCTTCAAAATAGACTCCTTCTGACTGAACACACCAACTCCAACAGTGTTTCCACTTTTGGAAATATTCCTGGAAATTTTTTTCCTGAAGTGTGTTAAGGACGCTCTCCGTATCTGCTGGTTGTCTTAAATCGAGTCAAATCGCTTCCATTTCAATGAAAATTTCATTTTAGGAAACAGATAGAAGGCCCAATCCAGGGGAATATGGTGGTTGTAGAAGCACAGGAATTTTGAATCTGATCAAAAATTCAATGACGGAGGAGGCACGATGAGCCGGAGCATTGTCATACTGTAGCTCCCAACTCAGATCTTGTTATAATTGACTGAACTGCATAGAAACTTAAATGAAGTTCATCAGCCATCTCCCTAATTGTAAGTTTAAGATCAGAGTGCAGTAAGTCGTGAACTTTCACAACATTTTCATTCGTTATTTGAGGTGGAAGGACGGCCAGACTGTGGTGCATCTTCAAATGATTTGCGGCCATTTTTAAATCTGTTGAACCAGACAAAAACATTTGACTGGCTCATACAACCACTGTATCTCCAAAAACTGTTTTTAATAGTTCATAAGTCTCAGAAGCTGATTTCCCGGTTTTAAAACAAAATTTCACACAAACTTGTTGCTCCATCTTTATTCATGCAGACAGAATCCGGAGCCCTAATGGACTTTCACTCAACCAGCTGCAACAACAAACTGAATGAAAGAAATGCAGTTTCCTGTCAGAGGGCATTCTAGGACAAGGCAATGGCTCACTCCCCACCCTCTGTGTACCTGTCCGCCAAACCAGTAAGCAGTAGCGGATCCATTCTTACAACTTTCCAATCACACCTCGTATGTCCCTTCCAATGTTTAAATCACATAGAAATTTTGGTTTGTACAGATTTTAACTGTTACATCATGAATGCAATTCCATAGGAAAATTGTGTAAATAAATTCATAAAAATATAATGGAAGGAAACATTCCACGTGGGAAAAATTATATGTAAAAATTATATGTAAAAAATTATATGTAAAAAATTATATCTGAATCTCTTGCTGTAAATTTTGAGTACATAACTTTCTTGAACTATCACTTCTGCACAGATTTAACATACCCCCGGAGGCCATGGGAGACTTCCTGATTTCTTTAAAAGTTCCTGCAGATCCAGCTCATGTTCTGCAAATACCTACATGTGATGCTTCTGATATCTACAGAAGACACAATGCGTCATGTAACAATTTGGAGCATCCAGCATGGGGAATGACAAGTACTGCATATACACGTCTTGTCAAATCGGTCTTCCTCGATGGTAAGATATTTTATGCATAAATGTATATTACAAATGCATTGCCTCATGATAATACACATTAATAAAAGCTTGTTCTACTTCCAGCCATTTAAATTGGGTTAGTTAGATAGATAATCTTCTTTTTATTTCTTTAAAAGAAACCAAAAGAAAGGTCTGCCATTTGAGCGTTAATTGTTCATTTATAGTAAACCTTAATGATTTAGGTTTGTAGCCATTTGCAAGTGCATATTGAAATGTTAAAATGTGTCTGACTTGTCTGTGACATGTCATTGTCAAAAAAACATATTTCTGGTCTTACAGGCCAGTTGTTGTATTACAGGATACTTTATTATTATTATTGATTTAAGCCCACTAAGGAGCTCTTATGACTAGTTCTTCGATACTCTCTTCCATTTCCAATATCTCTTGAGCCCTGATGATAATTTCTCCTTCCTCTCCTGTGAATACAATACAGGATACAAGCACATACGCAAGATGAAAAACTGATAACATACAATATGGCATATTTAACAGTTAGTATATTCCTGTGACCAGCATGTACGCATTTATTGGTGTTAAATATGCTATACTATGTGTTAATGCTTTCTCATTGTATGCAATGTCAGCCATATTATGTATCTTGGATATGTATTCATATCCTGTAATATGACAACTGTTCTACAAGACCAGAAATGTTTTTTTCAATTATGACACATGACATGAAATGTCACAGACAGATCAGGCATATTTTAAAATTTCAACATGCACTTGAGAATAGCTATAAAATCATGACTGTGTACAACAAATAAACAATTAACAGTCAGGTGGCAGAAATTTCTTTCAAAAACTTCTATATCACTCTAGTTTTCCATAAGGAAAGCTCAGGTGGTTTAGTGTTGGTGGAATATTGATGCTAATGGTCACTGGTTTCAAATTGTATGCTGTAGGCATACTGATTATTAAACTTTGTTTTGAACTGGAATGGCGAATCATGTTTTCCTGTACACTTTACTGGCTTTTTTTCAGTAATGCATCATATTTACATTTTAAAAGTTGAATCTGATCCAGTAACATTGAAATAAGTTCACCTTTACTGTTAAATGTCTGGCCTACTCCTTGTTTACAACATTTTTGCTCCAGGGCTAATGAAGGTGCTAGAATGTGCCCTATGATGAACAACAACTAAAAACAAAGGAAGTATCCTTTTGTTGTATCCAGACAGGTTAACAATTCAGATTTTATGTGTAAAATGGAATATTCAACCTAGTGGGAGGCCCAAAAATACATCTTCAATTAGTTGTGATGTGAAAAGCTAAGCAATCTAACTCACAACATGTTTACAAGATCCAAAGTGTAGCAGCAATCACAGATAAGCTGTGTTGAAAATTTGTGGCACTATTTCACAACTGAAAATGAAAAAAATTCTATTTTTGTTGTGGTCTTCAATCCAAAGACTGGGTTGCTGCAACTCTGCATCCTAGTGAAGCAAGCTTCTTCATCTCTGGAATGAGAATTTCACTCTGCAGTGGAGTGTGTGCTGATATGAAACTTCCTGGCAGATTAAAACTGTGTACCGGACCAAGCCTCGAATTGAGGATCTTTGCCTTTCGCGGGCAAGTGCTCTACCAACTGAGCTACCCAAGCACGACTTTCGACCCGTCCTCACAGCTTTAATTCCACCAATACCTCATCTCCTATCTTCCAAACTTCACAGAAGCTCTCCTGCGAGCCATGTAGAACTAGCACTCCTGGAAGAAAGGATACTGTGGAGACATGGCTTAGCCACAGCCTGGGGGATGTTTCCAGAACGATTCTGTCAGGAAGTTTCATTTCTTCATCTCTGTATTATTACTGCAACTTACAGCCATTTGAAACTGTTTACAGCGTGGTATTCCTCTACAATTTTTATCCTCCCACATCCTTCCATTACCAAACTGACAAAACCATGATGTCTTGGCATATGTCCTATATAGCATGATATTTCAAAAGCTTCTATTCACTTTTTGTCTGAAATGCTTATCGTTCACTCCCATGGTTACATTTCTATTTTATGTTAACATATTCCTCTTTAACAGAAATGCTTTTCTTGCTATTGCCAGATTACATTTTATATCCTCTCTACTTTGGCCATCATCAGTTATTTTGCAAAACTCCTCTACCACTTTTAGTGTCTCTTTTGCTAATCTACCTCCCTCAACATTGCGTGGTGTATTTGACTACATTCCATTACCCTTGTTTTGCTTTTGTTGATGTTCATCTTACATATTCTTCTGCAGACACTATCAAATCAATACAACTGCTCTTCCAAGTCTGCCATCTCTGACAGAATTACAATGTTATCAGCAGACCTTGAAGTTTTTATTTCTTCTCCCTGAACTTTAATCCCCTTCCAAAATTTCTCCTTGGTTTCCTCTACTGCTTTCTCATCGAAAAACAAGACGTTAGGCTACAACAATGTTGCAATCATTTCTCAACTATTGCTTTCCTTCATGCCATTCAGCTGTTATACCTGGTGTCTGGTTACTGTACAAGTTGTGAATACCCTTTCACTAACTGTATTTTATACCTGCTACCCTCAAAATTTCAAAGAGTGTACTCCAGACAACATTGTTGAAAACTTGCTCTAAATCTAGAACTGGTTTATACGTAGGTGTGTGTGTGTGTGTGTGTGTGTGTGTGTGTGTGTGTGTGTGTGTGTGTGTGTGTGTGTGTCCCTCGTAAGATAACTTCTAGGGTCAGTATTGCCTCACATTTTGCTACATTTCTCCAGAACCCAAACTGATTCTCCCTGCATTCAGCACACACATTATACATGACCAACCAATAATTGAACAATAACATCTTGCAACATGAATAATAGTAATAATAATATTGTGTGGCTGTTACGTGCTTGTGTCAGTAATTTTGGAATGGCTGCAGTTGTTTAGAGGCAGAGTAAATTTCTTCATGATCAGAAATTAGTTGGTTCAGGTCTCAGAATTTCTGAGAACACTAATGCCATTTTAACATTGCTGATTTATTACCAGCTCTTTTTTTCAACACCAGTAATAGTTACCACTTTCAAATACAATTCCATATGAATTGGCTCTTGATTTCACACGTATACGTGGAGCACTTGTTTGCACAGCAATTGGCGACATAGTGTGGCTGAGGCGGAATAAAGGGAACTAGCCCACATTCGGTGAGGCGGATGGAAAATTACCTAAAACCCATCCACCAACTGGCCGGCTCACCGGACCTTGACAAAAGTCCGCCGGGCGGATTCGTGCCAGGGACCAGGCACTCCTTCCCACTCCGGAAAGCCGTACGTTAGACTGCAGGCTAACCAGGTGGTCTGTGTAAATCATACTAAAATGTTTAAATAATTTATAAAATTAATAGTGAAATAGCAAATCGAGATAAAAGTAATGGGAAACTGAGCTTTTAACAAAAATTGAAGATCGCCAGAATTCAATCAAACATGGTATCAAATGATTTAGTTTAGAAGAATGAAAAAGCCTTGGATTGCTATAAGCTTCTGCCAATGTTTTCATTTTTCTGTGAACAACTTATGTCAATATTTTGCAACCATGAATTATTAAACTTGTGTTTTGGCAGCATCCACACCTGTCTGCACCTGCTTTCTTTGGAATTTTAATTGTTACATTATTCGTGAACTCTGATAGTATTCTCCCTGTCTCATGTATATTGCACATCATGTGGAATAATTTTATCATGGCTGGTTCTCCCAAGGACCAATAATTCTGAGGGTATGTCATCTACTCCAGAAACCTCATTTCCACTTACATCTTTCAGTGCTCTGTGACATTCTATTCACAGTATCATACCTCGCAAAGTGGGCAAATAAGAATATCATTAAAAAAAAGGAGCTACAGAAAAGGACGTAGATACTAGTGAAGAAACCAAGAGATAATGATAATGCAGAATGGAAACAGGGAAGGGAAGTAAAAAGACATTACATGCCCTACACCTGGCTGACACAATGGTGTTTGTCTAAAGCTTTGTCTCTCATATTTTTTCATGATTTTCCTTGGTTTACAAAAGCCATACTGTTATGAATGTGCCTTTGATTGCTGTACTTATTTTGGAATGTATAAATAATGATTACACTGTCTTTTTTTAATTCATTTCTTAATTGAAATTCTAATGTTATCAGCGATAAAATACTGAGATCAGAAGGCTATTTATAGCTTGTGCAGAAGTAGGCTGGTGTCGTGTAAGTCAAAGAATATGAAAGGGAAGCAGTAGTTAGGGTTGCCAGCAGACCCATATAGTAAGGGATTTCTTGTATATCAAGGTTAAAAAAATTGTCCTTTATGCACCTTGTACAGGTGCTAATGTAATGTTTTTCACTAATTTGTCTTTCTTGTGTAACTGATTTGTCAAAATTCCATCAATGTTAGGCCTATATGTCACTGATCAGTATACTGAAGAATGAATTTGTCTTACAACACGTTTGTCAGAATCACATTATGGTATATCAATTACTTACTTATAATTAGACACGCATTTACATTTGACTTTGCGTAATATAAAGCCATTTGTCAGAACTGAGTTTTGAAAAGTTTGGACAACAATGAATGATGCTCCATTCAAAAGAAGCCATAATATCTGTAGCACCAAACAGATTGCAATTATGTGCAGACAGTAGACATCAAACATCAACAGCCAACACTTGGTATTAGTAGTTTGCTGTATGAATATGATTAACATCAAAGTAATAATGTATAATTCACCTCTTAAATAAGTTATGGAAATATGATAAAAGAAGCATCCATGGATAGCACACATCAATAACAATTTGTCCAAGACAAAATGTTTAAGTTATAACTTATAATTGCAGTTGTCAGGAATTTTTTTAATTGTTATAAATGACAAAGTTGACTAAACTAGAAAACATAGATAAATCAAATTTTGTCAGAAAATTGCCTCATGATGGAATGGTGTACGTTAATGTTCAATATTTCAAATGTTTTCTGAGTATTTATAAAAGCTCTGCAGCATTTAAATATGAACTTATAAGAGCAGTTTTTTATATTGAACTGATTAAGATAAGTTTTCTGATTAGCACATTCTGCACATTCTTCGCTTAATAAAATCTCAGCTGATTGGCATAAAAATATGGAGTTATCATTGGTATTCGTATTGGGGTTTGTGGAAGTTGACGACCATAGCGGTATGTGAGAAGCAAATAAGACAGGGTTGTAGTCTGTCCCCAGTGTTATTCAGTTTTTAAACTGTGCAAGCAGTGAAGAAACCAAGAGGAAATCTGCAAAGGGGATTACAGTTCAGGGAGAAGAGATAAAAACTTTGAGGTTTGCTGATACCATTGAAATGATGTCAGAGAGGAGTAAACTTGGAAGATCAGTTGAAGAAAATATGTAGTTTCTTGAAAAGATATAATGCAATATGAGCTGGGGTGTTGTCTTGATGTAGAAAGATTAAAGCAATGGCTATAAAATGTTATAAAATTAAATCACATTTTTCCTTGATGTAGAAAAATTAAATCAAGGGCAATCAAATGTCATTGAATTAAATCAGTTGATGCTGAATGAATTACACCATCTGATGAAAAAAGTGAAGCTCACAGATGACATAGTCAGATGTCAATATAACTTTGTACATTTATGATGTGTGGCTGTGAAATAACAGGACTATTGCTGTAAAACATTTTATTTCAAAAACATGCGTATTTAGCTACTGTCTCTCTCAATATATTCTTCTCCTTTATCCCTAGAACACTCCATATGAATTTTCCATTGATGTAAACAGTGCTGGAGGTCTCCTTCTGTGAGTTTATTGATGACGCTTGCTGCTTTTCCTTCCACTGCTTAAACAGAGTGAAGTCTTTTTCCTTTTGCTGCAGATTTGACCTTGAGGTGTAGACCAAACACATGGTGTTAGGTCAAGTGAATAAGGTGGATGGTCTAGCACTGAAATGCTGACTTTGCTAGAAACCTCTTAGCAGACGATGGATTATGAGCCAGTTCGTTACCTTGGTGCAGAACCCATGACTTGTTCTTCCACAGTTTGTATCATATATTTTTTTTATTATTTATTTCCTTACAGTGCTGAACAAGAACCTCAATGTAGTAATGTTGATTAGTACTCTGACCTCCAGGAACCCAGTAAAGATACACAGTCCATGAATATTG
Organism: Schistocerca serialis cubense; assembly: GCF_023864345.2. NCBI lineage: Eukaryota > Metazoa > Arthropoda > Insecta > Orthoptera > Acrididae > Schistocerca > Schistocerca serialis. The sequence continues at coordinate 234,356,203 of NC_064647.1, read as the reverse complement.
GAAAAACAGTCTCCGTCACTTTGAATCTCAATTTGCTCTTTTGAGTTCTTTTTGCTCTCGGTGAAGCAGGGCCCTTCCAGTGCGTGGATTGGCACTTTGTTTCTGCAACATAAGTGAAAAATCAAGATTTTTCACATGTTATCATTCTTTCCAAGAAATTAGAATCATTTTGAATGGTATTAAAGTGTCAGTACAAACATTTTAACGAGCTTCTTTGATCATGAGAATTTTGAGCATCAGTTTTGCTCACAGTTTTCTCATGTTCAACTGGTTGTGTAAAATTTGCCTTGTGCATTCTTTGTCAATTTCTACAGTTTCAGCAATCAATCAAACATTCAACTGACAGATCAAATCAGATTACCTACATTTTTCATATTTTTTTGTTTTTGATGTTAAATGGCGTACTGGGAATGAATCATCTTCAGCATCTTTATGGCCATCTTGTAAATGCTTTAACCACTCAAAAACTTGTGTACATGATAAACAGTCTTCGCCACACATTTCTTTTAGTAAAAGATAGATTTTGGTAGTAGTTTTCCAAGTTTCATGTGAAACTTAATGACAATTCATTCCACAATTATTACACTTATCATTTTTCTGGAAAAATAAAATACTGCTCTTGCACTAATGAAGGCAACAGTCACACTGATTTATCTACAGACACCAGAGATGCCGCATTCAGTTTAGAAGGCTATCGATCTACCATCTTTATTACATACATACTCACTCTGTGACAGCCTCAATCCCATCATTTTCTAGCCACACTCTGTATGCACCATCAGCAAGTATGTAAATGATTATAGTGGCAATTCCAATGACCTTCATTGTAGTTTGTGTTAAGTGTTGTTACCATGGAGGTAGTGCCTAACTAATGACTAAACACTGTGAAAGACATGGAGATGCCATCTACTCATTTGAGGTAGCATTGTCACCACCTGACAGAGATTGATAGAGGCCTCGTTTGGGTCTGCATTTGACCAGCTGGTGGAATTGTGTGATACCAGATTTGTGAGACATTTGTATGTGATAGTAGCCCCATGTTGGATGGCAAATGAACCTGAGGATAGGTCAAGGTTCCTGGCAACTGCAACCTCCGACAATAAAGCTCAGTGAATGAAGTCAGAACGATCAATCAGGCAACACTGGTGACTCACAACGCTGTACCTGTGTAGTGGCCAGTGTTGACAACCTCCCACACTGTAGTTCAGTTGAGCATCGTGTGTGTTCCATGTTAAACCTGTTGGACAAAGTGTTTGTTTAGTGCATTGGTTCTGAACTGAGAACAGGACAATGAACAAACAAAGGATCAATTTAAAGTTTTGTTTTGAGCTTGGCGAGACACCAAAATGCTGATACATGTTTGTGGGGATCCAGTACTGCCCATGAAGTGTATGTACGAGTGGTTCACCGATTTTCAAGGAGGCCGGGAAACTGTTTCTGACAATCCCCGTAGCAGACGACTGGTGGCCGCTGTCAGTGATGAAAATATTGAGAAAGTGAGGACATTAATAATGAATGACTGTCGATTAACTGTGCGCATCATAGTGGATGAACTGCAGATGAACTGTGAATCTGTGTGACAAATCCTTACCCACAAGTTAGGGAAGAGGAAAATGTGTTGTCATCTTGTGCCACATCACATGACTGATGATCAGAAGCAGGCACATTTAGAGGCTTCACAGGATTTTGTGAAAATGGTGGCTGCAACACCCAATTTCTTGAATTGTATTGTCATTGAGGATGAAACCTGGTGTCTACGGTACGACCCTGAAATGAAACAACAAAGCACGGAATGGTGTTCTCCGATATCACCTCTTCGGAAAAAGGTCAGAGCCAAAAAATCACACACCAAAACGATGCTCATCACCTTTTTTGATAGTTGAGGTATTATCCACAAGGAATTCCTACCTGAGGGAATGACGTTGAAAGTTGCACGTTACATTGAAATTGAGACCCATTTCATGCAACATCTATGTAGGGTACAATCCCAGCACACACAACAAGGTTCCTGGTTTTTTGTTCATGACAACGCTCACCATAAACAGCCAATATCGTCAAACAGTTCCTGCCAAAAAAGAGTGTGGTGCAACTTGAACATCCACCATACTCACCGGATCTCAATGCTCCAGACTTCTTCCTTTTCCCTCAACTCAAACTTTGCTATGAAAGAAAATAGATTTTGTGATATTCCTGACATCCAACAAAATGTGACGCGGCTTTTGAACACCATACCAAAGGAAGACTTCCTGCAAAGTTTCCAGGACATGTATCGCTGAGCTCAGTGGTGCACAGTTATGGGAGATGACTGTTTCAAAGGACAGTAAGGTAACTGTAGTTCATAGTTCATTTATGTTACATGACTATTCACTGAACTTTGTCAGAGGTTGTATATCTCACCCACACAAGGGGGGAATCGCCGTAATGTACACTATGCACATTGTGATTTGTTCACATTTGTGCCTGCCACCTGACAAAAAGTGATGGACATTTTGTGTCAGCCTACACCATCAGTTAGAGACTAGCTGCAGATGTACTAGAGAAATATTATATCATTTGTAGGCAACAACACAGCACAAACAGTTGTGTTTGGAGTGATGCCATGGCTGGCAAGTGTGGACTGTCAATGAATGGCATCGCACTGTGTTCAGTGATGAATTTCCATTTTGTACTACCCTGGATGACCACCGTTGGTGAGTGTGGCAGTTACCTGGGAAGAGGTCTTATCCTTGCTTTGTTTTGGAGAGACAAAGTTGTGTTACTCCTGGCATCATGATTTGTGGAGCCACTGAGTATGACCTCAGGTCACGGCTGGTGTCGATTGAGAGTCCTCTGACTGCACAGTGATACATCACGGACATCCTGTGTTGCCACAAGTTGCCTCTTGTGCGAAATTTCATGATGCTGTTTTTCAACGGAAAGTGCTCATCTACACACAATACATATCTCGATGATGTGTCTGCACAATGTTGAGGTAATCCCGGTAGAACACTTGTAGGACCAGTTTGGACATCAGCTCCCGCGCAGAGTCAGTATCCGATATCCATGATATTGAACACTGTTTGCGGCACTTGTTGGCCAGCGTGCTTCGAGAGAGGATACAAAGCTGTATGACAGCATTCCAATTGATGAGTGTGTGCATCCACACCAGAGGAGATAGTGTCATACTGATAAGTGGGCTGAGATTGCCATTTTCTCTGTAAATTTTACTCAATTTTGTAATCACTGAAATAATGTCACGCGGACTCTCAAAAGGCGACTTTCATTTTGTTTCCCCTTCCTTCTGAGTGGTTCACTTTTCTTGTCAGGCACTGTAGATAAGAAAATAAGACTTAAAGGATTAGATGAGTTTTGCAAGTTGGGAATCTAAACAATGGACAATAACCAAAAGAAAGGGGATATGAAATGTAGATTGACAATAGCAAGAAAATCTGTCCTGAAGAAAATAAATTTGTTAATCTGTACAACAGTGTTAGTAAGTCTTTTCTGAAAATATTTGTCTGCAGTGTAGACTTACCTAGCAATCAAATGTGAATGATAAACATTAAAAGAGTAGAAGCTTCTGAAATGTGGTTAAAAAAGAGAGGGAGGGAGAGGGGGAGGGGGGGAGGGGAACTAATGAAAGGATGTTGAATCAAATCAGGATGAAAAGAAATTTGTGATATTACTTGCTTAAAAGAAGAGATTTGTTGATAAGACATATCCCCAGGCATGAAACAGTTGTTAATTTTTGGTGATGTAGGGAAGCCTGGGGGATAAAAGTGTAAAGTGAGACCACAGCTTAAATTTAGTAAGAGGTAGTTATTAAGAGATGAAGAGATTTGCACACGCTGGACTATCATAGAGATCTGTATTAAACCAGTCTTCAGATGGAAGACCTCAATGACGACTTTCTACATTTATTCACTGGAATGAATGAAGATGCTCAATAAATTCTTTGGAATAGTAATCATAGACTTCTTTCTCTTTAGGTATCAATGAACCAAAAAAGTCTGTAACAGGGAAAGAGCTGCCAAATCCCAGAGTTCTGAGGACACATCTGTTTCCTACTGGAGACTTTAATGACAAGATCAACTCTCTCATGTACATGCAGTTTGGGCAAATAATAGCACATGACACGGCTCTCAGTGCAGACTCGCTTGGATTTGGTGAGTAGTAACTTACTTATGATGTTTCCAAGTAAGGAAGAAAAACTATAGTTAACATCCCATTTGCACATATCAAGTACGGGAAAAATAACAAGAATTCTAAAGGCTTTCCTGGCAAGTGTTAGGAATTGACTTCTCCCAAATGCAATGTATGTATTTACTCATTCACTATCACTAAGCCGTACTCATAATTCATTAAATATAAAATACATTTTTTTTAAAAGTAGAATGGAGAACAAGAATAAAATCCTTTATTTCCATACTACAGCAGTGATGTTTTCTAGCCATTCCAACATCCTTTGGCGTTGTGTTAGTTCATTGGCTTAAAACTCCATTTGCACTCATATCACTCTTTATACAAAGACTTTTGTCTTCCTTTTGCTTATTTAATCAATATACTGTGTGCATATGAAATATCAAAATTCTTTTTGAAGCGGTGTTTTTGTAAAACATTTTGTATAATGAAAACATGGCTCCCCGCAAAGTATACAATGGGTTTGTGTCTGAATTTTCATAGTCATATGAAGAGAGGGAAATAGACAAATAATGTATTGAATAGAACATTGTGAGGTCTATTTCTACAAAAAAAATACATTTAATTTGTTTGAAAGTAATCAAGGTGATTAAGAAAAACATAGTTATTTGAGAGAAATCTTCACTAAGGATTCTTGTATGGATTTCAATAGCCAAACAAAGAGTGGGAAATAAATGAATGGAAAAATTAATTAGTGATTTGAAATACATTTTTGTATGAATTTTCATACCAGAGAAAAGAGAGGGAAGTGGACAAGTAGGGTATCAACGTGAGGACTAGATTTGCAAAACAAGATTTAGTTTCTTGAAATAAATCAGATTTGTGATCACATAAGGGGGACCATTCATTCCAATTGAAAAAAGTATTAAACCTGACTGTGAAGTTGTCTGGATATCAGCAACCAGCCTGATACCAGCAACCAGCCTAAGTAAACTAAAATTAATGATCAGATGTTTTTACTGTCCACACGATTCTGCTATAACAGTTGGAGAATCATTCAAAGGCACTCCATACTCAGTAGTACGGAAGTAAGCTGATCATGCAATACTGGTTAGAGGTGACACTAACATACCAATATAGACTGGGATGTCTACAGATTTGTTGCAGGTGGTATGGATAGACAGCCCTACAAAGAAATTTTGGAAGCTTTCCCTATGGTCCGTCTTGAGCAAATAGTGCAATAATTCATTCACAACAGAAATATTTTAGACCTTGTAATTACGAGTAGTCCTGACTTTATTGACAGTGTCAGTATAGAGACAGAGATTAGCAATCATAATGTTATCATAGCCAGAATAGTACGAAAGCTAACAACTCCATCAAAAATGCAAGGAGAGTTTTTATGCTGGAAAGAATAAATAAGCAGTTGTTAACTTCCTATGTACACTAAGAATGGATGTCTTTTAGTTGCAATATGAAGAAGTGTGTGCTGATAATTGGATTACAGACAGTAAAGACCCACTGTGGTTTAATAACAAAACTCAGAAAATGCTGAGGAAGCAGAGATTGGTGCACACTTGTTTCAAAAAGTAATGTAGGAGTATCAACATGCAAATGTTGGCCAAAACTCATGCAGCTATAAAAAGATCAATGCACAAAAGCATGCAACAACTTCCACCATCATACATTAGTAAAATATGTTTCTGAGAATCCAAGAAAATTCTGTCCTGCATAAAGTCACTAAGCAAGTTGAGTAGTCTAAGAGCAGTCTGGTGTTGCTGAAGAAGACAACAAAAGGAAAGGTGGAGTTTTAAATTTCACATTTAAAAATCATTCACACATGATTTTGTTCAGACATACCATAATTTGATTGCCACACAACCTTCTCTTGGAGGTCATAAAAGTAGACATCCGTGGCACTGAAATGTAGCTAAAAGAGTTGAAAACAAAACAGCTCACCTGGTCCAGATGGAATTTCAAGTCAGTTTTACAGAAGAAATCCTGAGTGACAGGAAAAAACCCAGATGATTCCTGTGTTGGAGAAGGGTAAACGAGCACATTTGCAAAATTGCAGACTAATATCCTTAACATCAGTTTCCTGCTGAGTTCTTTAGCATATCCTGAGTTCCAATGTAATAAATTTTGTTGTGAGAGAAAAGCTTATATCCTTAAATTGACATATAATTAGAAAGCAATGCAAAACTCAGATTTTCCTTTTCTCACATGATATCCTGTGAACCATATATGAAGTAAACAGGTAGATTATGTGTTTCTTGATTTCTGGAAAACATTTGACACAGTACCACACTGCAAACTGGTAGCAAACCTCTGAGCATAAAGAATAGGTCCTCAGATACATAGTGGCTTAACGACTTTTTAAATAATAGAACACAGTGTGTTGTCCTTGATGGCAAGTGTTCATTGGAGGCAAAGACATCATCAGGGGTGTCCCAGGGATGTGTGATAGGACCACTATTGTTCTCCATATACATACATGATCTGACAGATAATGGTGAGCAGCAGTCTGCAGCTGTTGGCTGATGAAGCTGTAGTATACGGAAAAGTGTCACTGAATAATTGCAAAAGGATACAGGATGACTTAGAATTTCTATTTGGTGTTATAATGGCAGCTTGCTGTAAAAGTAGAAAGATGTAAGCTAATACAGACGAGTAAGAAAAACAATCCTGTTATGTTTGAATGCAGTATTAGCAGTGTACTGCTTGACACAGTCATGTCAATTAGATATTTAGGCATAATGTTGTGAAGTGACATCAATGGAACAAGCACAATAGGTCTGTTATAAGGTTATTGGAAGAAGTTTATTGGAAGAATTCTATGAAAGTGTGGCTTATCCATAAAGGAGACCCTGTACCAAGTGTTCTGCAAAATCAAACAAGGGAAAAAGCCAGGCTCAAATGTAACAATATAATGAAAAGGATAGTTGCCACTCACCATAAAGCAGAGATTCTGAGTCACAGATAGACACAACAAAAAGACTGTCACACAATAAACTATTGGTCAACAAGCCAAAGTAAATAGCCAAAACACACACACACACACACACACACACACACACACACACACACACACACACACCACACATGACCACAGTCTCTGACAGCTAAAGCCAGACTACAAACAGCAATGCACGATGGGAGAGGCAACTGAGTGGGAGTAAGGAAGAGACTGGGGAGGAGAGGAGGAGGGTAAGGATGGGGAATGATAAAGTGCTGCTGCAGGAGCATGCATGGACGAGATGGAGAGAGGGTAGGGCAGCTAGGGGCAGTTGGGAATTTGTACAGAGGGCGGGGCAGAGAGGATTGGAGGGTGGGAGGGGGGAGGGTTAGCAGGAAACAAGAGAAGTACAAAGACTGGGTGCATTGGTGGAATAGAGAGCTGTATAGTGTTGGAATGGTTACAGGGAAGCAACTAGATGAGTGAGGAAAATGACTAACAAAAAGGTTAAGGCCTGAAGGGTTATTGGATTGTAGGATATATTGCAGGGAGTGTTCCTGCGTGGGCAGTTCAGAAAAGCTGGTGGTGGTGGGAAGGATTTAGATGGCACAGGCTGTGAAGCAGTCATTGAAATGAAGAACATTGTGTTGGGCAGTGTGCTCAGCAACAAGGTGGTCACAGTTTGTTGGTGGCCATTCATGTGGACAGACAGCTTGTTGGTAAAATTCAGCACAGCTTAGCGTGGAGATCACGTGACTGGTTTCACAGGTAGCCCTACCTTTGATGGGATAGGTGATGTTTGCGACCGGACTGGAGTAGGTGGTGGCAGGAGGATGTATTGGACAGGTCTTGCATCTAGGTCTATTACAGGGATATGTTCCATGAGGCAAGGAGTTGGGAGCAGGGGTTGTGGAAGGATAGATAAGGATATTGTGTATGTTTGGTAGGTGGTAGAATGGCACAGCTGGCGGGGGGGAACAGAGGGGGGAGCTGGGGGGGGGGGGGGGGGATAGTGGGCAGGACAGTCTTCATTTCAGAGCACGAAGAGAGGTAGTCGAAACCCTGGTGAAGAATGTAATTCAGTTGCTCCAGTCTTGGGTGGTAACGAGTCACGAGGCTGGACAGTGTGACTTTGGGAGGTGGTGGGTGACTGGAAAAATAAGCCACGGGAGAGCTGTTTTTGTACGAGATTGGAGGGATAATTACGGTCAGTAAAGGCATCAGAGACCCTTGCTGTATTTTGAGAGGGACCACTTGTCAATGCAGAGGTGACAGCCATGAAAGGCTTGGCTGTATGGAAGGGACTTCTTGGAATGGAATGGGTGGCAACTGTTGAAGTCAAGGTATTTTGGTGGTTGGTAGGTTTGTTATGGACAGTGGTACTGATGTAGCCATCTTTAAGGTGGAGGTCAACATCGAAGAAGGTGGCTTGATGGGTTGAGTAGGACCAGGTGAAGCAAATGGGGTAGAAGGTATTGAGGTTCTGGAGAAGGTGAATAGTGTCCTCATACTCAGTCCAGATCACGAAGTTGTCATAAGTGAATCTGGACCAGGTGATGATGTTTAGGAATGATTCTGAACCGTGAATTTACTTTCAAAACCTTTTCTTAAAGAATTTACTTTATTTACTAACGATTCATCAAGAACATTAACACATTTAATCACACTATGTGAGCGTGGAAGTAGTTGCCAATGGGTAACTGATGAAAACAAATTAAATTTCAACTAATGGAAATTTTATTCCTAAAAATCTTTTCTTAAAAAAAAAACAGATATTAAAAATTATAATCAGAAAGCACCCTCTAAATATCAAGTTACAATTTATTCTGAGACATAAATACCCTCCCCCTTTTTTTTTGACAGTATGAGCTTTCAGGCTGAGAAGCTTGCCACTCCCTTTTAACATGACCGCTCACAACAACCTCTGACTGACTACACTGCTGCTAATCTGCAACACACCAGATTACTTTAAACTAAAAATTTAACAACTCACACAAACACGTAAACTAGGCACCCCGTAGGAGGAATGGAAATGGTACCTCACATGTGCCAATGCTCAAGGCGGACAAGTCATCTCGTGTCTCAGTGTGCGACCGACCAACCGATCGATCCAACCACAAATGACCGTTGCCTGAACAACTCAAGCAGACTGGCGGCCTAACACATACTAGCACTCCGGACGACAGACAGACACTGACTGCCCCACACTGACGCAGCCGAGCAACTGACCAGCCTCTCTCCGACTGACCAACTGCAACTCACGACCTTACAGCACCCCTTAAATGCACGTGAACAGGCTACCCTTCCCCTTTCACACCAGAGGGAGACACCAAAGCTGTAATTGCCACAGCGGTGGCTCCGCCAGAAACGGAGGGCGACTGCTTTACACTACCTGCTGCGGCGCACTCTTCAAACAGCAAATTTTACCACGGCTCAGATTCTTCTAAATGTCCCACGAATAGGTTGGCATAGAATAGTGCCACATGGTGTCCATAATGATACCCCAGATTTATTTGTAGATAATGCCTTCATAGAAGAAATTATTGTGGGGAGTCGGTGGAGGAAACGATTGCTATTTTCTAATAGGAGAGTAGTTGCGGGTGATAGGCTGTTAGGTGTCGGTCTACAGGAGCAAAGATTCTGTCAGTGGGGGAACAGTAACCAGCCACAGTGCGGCATCCTGCGTGGTTGGGTTTATGGACTTTAGGAAGCATGTAGAAAGTAGGAGTGCGGGGAGTAGTTGGGGTGAGCAGAGATTGCCTCCAGGTAGAGGTCCTCGGATGGGCCAAAGGATTTGAGGAGAGACTAGAGATCCTGCTAGATCTCAGTTATGGGGTAACTGTGGCAGGGTTTGTAGGTGTCTGAATCTGACAGCTGGCAGAGTCCTGCCAGGTAATCCTTGCAGTTCAAACAACAGTGGTGAAGCCTTGTCAGCAGGTAGGATTATAGGTACAGGATCAGTTCATAGGTGATAGACTGCAGTTCTTTCTGCAGATATAAGATTTATTTGCATTTAAGGGATTTGGGGAATGATGGTGAGGCAAGCTTCAAAGTTAAGAAATTCTGGAAAGTTAACAGCGGGTGATTTGGGTGCATTTTGGGTGGATAACAGTTGGCTAGAGAAATGAACTGAGTCAAGCAGAGTTCAACATTGATCTTTGGTTGAGTTTGATTGGTAGGGTTGGTGGTGAAAAAGTGTTTCCACTGTAGCAACTGGGAGAAGGAGAGAAGTTCTGTAACAAGTCCTGCATGATTGAATTTGGGTGTGGGGCAAAAGATGAGGTCTGTAGAAAGGATCGATATTTCTATGGGGCTACTGTGCTCCCACTCAGAGAATTTCTGCTCTCGTAGACCAACCCCGTCAACCTATTACCCAGAACCTACCCTCCTATCTAAAAGATACCAAGTGCTTCCTCCTCCAACTCCCCACAGTTCCTGTCCATCTACCACGTGGTGCCCTGCTTGCCACTATTGACACCACCTCCCTTTACAGTAACTTTCCTAATGCTCATGGCCTTACCACTATTGAAAACTGCCTTTCCCAACACCCAACGGACTCCAAAGCAACAGCCTCCTTCCTAGTCACCATGACCAACTATATCCTCCCACAATTACTTCTCCTGGGCATGGGCACCCACTTGGCACCATCCGATGCCAACCTATTCATGGGCTATCTAGAGGAAACCTTCCTAAACATCCAGAATCCTAAACCCCTCACCTGGTGAAGATTCATTGATGACATCTTTGTGATCTGTATTGAGGGTGAGGACACCCTATTCACATTCCTTCATAACCTCAACACCTTCTCCCCCATTTGCTTCAACTGGTCCCACTCAACTCATCAAGCCACCTTGCTCGATGTTGACATCCACTTCAAAGATGGGTACATCAATACCTCTGTCCATATGAAACCTGCTAAACACCAACAATATCTCCACTTTGGCAGCTGCCACCCATTCCATACCAAGAAGTCCCTTCCATACAGCCTAGCAACTCCTGCAGTGACAAGTAGTCTCTCTCAAAATAGACTGAGGGTCTCACTGAGGCCTTTACAGACCATAATTATCCCTCCAACCTTGTACAAAAACAGATCTCCTGTGCTTCATCTTTCCACTCACCCACCACCTCCCAAAGTCCCACTGTTCTGGTAGGGAGGAGCATTCCCCCGTGACTCGATACCACCCAGGACTGGAGCAACTGAATTACATTCTCCATGAGGATTGTTACTGCCATGTTTTGTGCCCTGAAATGAGAAATGTCCTTCCCCCTCCTCCCTCCCTCCCCCCCCCCCCCTCTTCCCTCGCTGTTATTCTGCTGTCCACCAATCCCACACAGTATCATCATCCATCCCTATGTAACACCAGCTTCCAATCCCTTGCCTCGTGGCTCATATCCCTGTATTATACCTAGATGCGAGACTTGTCCTATACATCCTTCCACCACCACCTACTACAGTCCAGCACAAACATCACCTATGCCTAACAAAGGCAGGGCTACCTGTGAAACCAGTCATGTGATCTACAAGCTAAGCTGCAGCCACTGTGCTGCATTCTACATGGGTATGACAACCAACAAGCTGTCTGTTCACATGAATGGCCACCGACAAACTGTGACCGAGAAACAACTGGACCACCTTGTTGCTGAGCATGCAGCCCCACACAGTGTTCTTCATTTCAATGGCTGCTTCACAACTTGTGCCTCTGGATCCTTCTCACCAGCTCCAGCTATTCTGAAATTCGCAGGTGGGTACTTTCCGTGCAGTATGTCCTACAGTCCCATAACCCCCTGGCCTCAACCTTTGTTAGTCCTTGCCTTCATCCATCTAGCTCCTTCCCTGTACCCATTCCAGCACTATACAGCTCTCTATTCTACTAATGCACCCAGTGTTTCTACTTCTCTCATTTCCAGCTACCCCACTCTCCGTGGCCCTCTGTCTAGCCTCCCAACTGCACCTAGCTGCTCTACCCTCTCTCCACCTCATTCCTGCATGCTCCCGCAGCAGCACTGAACTATTCCCCACCCTTACCCTCCTAACCCTCCCCTCCCTGCCCCAGCCTCTTCCTTGCCTCCATCCGGTTGCCTCTCTCATCATGCACTGCTGTTTGTAGTCTGGCTTCAGGTGCCAGAAACTGACATCGTGTGTGTGTGTGTGTGTGTGTGTGTGTGTGTGTGTGTGTGTGTGTGTGTGTGTCTGTTGGGTATTTTTGACAAACACCTTATTGGCTGAAAGCTTATTGCATGACAGTCTTTTTGTTGTGCCTATCTGTGACTCAGCATCTCCGCTTTATGGCAAGTAAATACTCATGAAATTTATTCTCAAGTACTGATCGAGTGTTTGGGATCCCCACCAGATCAGATTAAAGGAAGACACAGGAGTAACTTAGAGGCATCTCGCTAGCATTGTTGTTGGTTGTTTTGATCAACATAGGAGTATCATGGAAATGCTCTGTGAACTGAAGTGGGAATCCATAGAGGGAAACACTATGGAGAAAGTTTAGGGAACAGTTAATTTCAAGAGACTGTATAATGATTATATTGCCACCAGCGTACATCCCCTGTAAGGATTGCGAGGGAAAGATAAGAATCATGAAGAATTTCCAGCAAACACATTATTTATTTTCTTTTGGTCACAGTGCATTTAATCTAAATGCAAAGTTCATCTTCCATTCCTCTCCCAACAACACTTGAATGTGAAATGACTCAAAAACATTGCGGCCTTGCCAAAATCACATATAATCATACAAGATACACAGTTCAAAAAGATGAAGGGAATATTGTTAAATGTTTATCTTGTATGCAATTTTTTACATTTTGAATTTGAATATGATTACTGCAAGTGCTCTGGTGTACATAACTGATTTTATAAAATGAAATAACTTTTTTTTTTAAACTTACAGTCCACAGCATGATCAAGTAAATATAAAAATGATTCACAGGAGATCTGGTTGTGACAGAACCACAAGCACAATCATATTTCAAGAAATTTATTTAAAACATGGAAAGAAAATTGTAAAAGTAATCTCCACATAATGAAAATTATAAAATAAATTAACTGATACCATGTTGCAGTGAAAATAAGGAGATGAAAGCTCAATGGACGAATATCTCATACCTGGAAAATCATTATAGTGTCTGTTGCATTGGATACACTGTCACGCCTGGACTGCATTTAGCTGTCAGGCTGAGTGAGAGCCAATTCTAGTTATCTGTTTACTAGTACATGTCAGTTTCACATTTCATTGTGCATCTGCCATAGTCCATATCAATTCAGGCAGGCTAGGGAAAACTCTTACCTTCATAGTCTCAGATGTTATTGAATTTAGCATATGTTAAAATGAAGGACTGAGTAAGGAACACATATTTTTATGTTTTCTTCAAAAAAATTTCTGCTCTGACATACAGCCCTGCAAAGATGACGCTGCGCATACCATTTTGAAGGTGTGAATTTTGGAAAAAATTCTAAAATGTATCTCTGGAACAGTTCTAGATGTTTTGTTGTTTTTTTTTATTTGAAAGATAATTGCTTTATAATTACAAAGAAATCCTCCATTTGGACTTATCTGTCAAAGTTCTTTTACAAAACAATTTCAAAATTACCAATCCACAAAATTTTGATTTTTTTGTGTTGATTAGTACCATATAGATTTTATAAACAATTGAAATTTTTGCCATACATAAAACCTGTTTTATTACCACATTAACAGGCTCATAAAAAACAAAACCTAGCCTTATTTAACATAATTTTAGTTTTGAAAGATGAGTAAGAGACTCATTTTTCAAGCATTAAAGGTTCCAAAATGTATGTGAAAAGTACAAAGACTTAAAGGTTTCAATTTGTACAACTTCTGTGCACTCTGTTTTGCACTCAAATTAGCCAGTCAATGAACTAAAAATGTGTTCCACTGCTTCAGTATCTTCCTTTGATATAGAGTGATGTCTTCCTGTTGAACCAATAGGAACTGGAGCACTTACAATCTTCAAAACATTGTGAACAGAAAGTGAGCACTGATGATGTTGTTGGTGTCCTTCAGCTGGAAACCTACATCCAGCAGCTGGTCCATGTGGCAGCACAAAGTTCACTACAGTTTCATTTAACTCATAACTGGTGTCTATAATCTCTGCAATCCACCAGCCGCAGTCATACACACACATGCCACAAATATCCCCCTTCTCAGGTTGTGAATCTGAATATTATCCTGCTGTTTGTGAGGTGTTGGCCGAACAAATGAAATTTCTCCTTTCTAACTATTTAAAAAGCATGCAATATGAGTTTTCCCATCACTTTGAGTCCAAAAATGTGTCTTCCGAATTCCTTTCACATGAGTACTTTGTTTTAACCATTCTTCTTCTTCTTTTTTTCCATGGAATTCTTTGATTTCCTCTTTGGACAAAAGAAAGAGGGTTGTGGATGTGTAAGATTTCATGACTCTCATAAAATCCTCAGCATTCTGAACTGCAGCTATATTTGGTCTGGAAAGATTATGTTTAGTAGCATGGTGCTTCAGCAGGCCTCCTACACCATCACAAGGCCCCTTCCTTTGACCAGTAGCACTGTATACCCAGTCAGTTGGCACAAGCGATGTAATCAATTCAAACAGATAGTAACGTTTTCTAAAATGGCTAGGAGTGCCATCAGAAATAATGATGATCTTCTCTGCCCCTGTTTGCGGTTGAAGAATTTTGCACACTGCTAGCAAAGCATGTGCTGAGTCATGTCCTGTGTCATCACTTATAATTGCAGCACTTGTGGTCTTATTTTGAAAATACATCACTCCTGTAAAAACTGGAACCTGGTCATTACTCAAATGATACCCTTGTATAGTCTGTCGGTAAACTGAAGAGTGAGCGAGCGAGTCCCCACTATGCCTACCCAGCTACATCACAAGGAATTTCTACAGGCTATTTCACAACGTAGTGCCGGCCTTGCCACGGTGCGCACTTTAAATCTGTAGCAATGCCGTGTACAGATATGTTCCGGCAGCATTTATTTTTAGACAAATGCGCTAAGACTATAAGGATTACAAAAGACAATAGCTTCTTCTGAAACACAACATTATAGAGTAAATAATATTAACAAAGAACAGAAGTCAGAATTCTATTACAAACATAGAACCGAATGCCTGTTCATGTCAATGTATGTTCCTCTATTGCTATTCGTAAAGCGAATCCCATATAGTGCAGTCAATCTGTAGAATTTAAGGTTTGTTCCTACTTTGTGTTTCTACTAAAAGTTAGGAGTTTCCTTTAAAGGGCTGCATTGAAACTTAACAATTCTTGCAATACGAAGAGTATTTAAAAAGTAACCAGAAATTTATAATTTCTTGTGTTGTATAACTCTTTTTGCCTGCCTTCATAAACAAGTCTGAAAAGTATCTGTACAATGTTATGGATATTGGGTACTTACTCTGTTGTCAGTTGCCAAAAAGGTTTCTGTGTTTTAGTAGCAGCAACGATTATTTGTTTTGCATAAAAATAGATTAGAGATTCTGTATTAAATTTTGTCGTAAGAATGGAATAAAGTGTATCAAATTTTTAGAAATGTTCAATATTGCTTTTGGTGAGTCTGAGTATACCAAGGGCATACAAGTGGTATAAACATTTCAAAGCATGCCTTAAAGGACAGCGGTTTTACAAGCATGGATGAGATTCAAAATGCATAGTTAAGAGACCTATAAATTATACCAAGGAAACAGTTCCTAAAGTGTTTTGGGAATTGGAAAAAGCACTGTCATATGTGTATAGTTTGTAGCGGGGAATGTTTTGAAGAGGATAACATTGCTGTAGATTAACAAATAAAGTTCTTACCAAAAATAAAAAGTAATATGTGAATGCATCTCCGAGACTTTGTGACAGAATGCATTGAAATGCTGCTGTTCCATAAGCATCAAAGGTTTTAAGTATTGAATCACATTCTATTAGCGAAGAGGACTATGAAGTCCTTATATTATTACTGAGTTTTTACAACTAGTGATAAAGGTATTTATTGCATTGGACCATATTTGGGTGTATTTATCTTGGAAAACTGTTTAACACTTTTACTACCATGTAGTACGTTTCTACCAAAAGAAACTTTATAGCGTATGAGCATAGTCACCCTTGAAAGGACACACAGTGTATTTTTTAAGAAATTATTCATTGCCTGTTTACATACATCGTATTTTAGAGGTCATCATCAACAATATCACTGTCATCGTAGTCACTTTCTGAATTAATAACTATGGCATCTAGTATATCTCCAATAATCCCATCCTTAACCCAGTGCTGTCTTTCAAGTTTCTCCAGGTGGAGGCAGTATGCACTCCAGTCATCTTGAGTTATCATTTCAAAACCTGTAACAATCGGGACAAGTGTTTGTATATGCTATTTTTCGGTTACTGTAAAATTTAGTTTCGAATAAAAAATAGGAACTCATAAAATGGCTACATACCTTCTTTCACCAACTGTAGCAACTTTGTCATGCAAATATCTCTAAAAATATTTATTCCTCTGACGAAATTTTTGAGTTTTGCCCTCGCCATTTCAATTGGATTTAAGTCTCAGTTGTATTGTACAAGCTGCAGCACAATGTGTCCATGAGCTTCAAGTATTTTATTAATTTCAATTACTTTTTCCTCCAGCTTATGTTGTTTAATTAACCCTTTGTTGCCTGACGGTACTTAAAAGTACCAGTAAGTTTTGACTCACATTATTTTCTCGTGGTGCAGTTTCGTGATCTGAGAGCCTGTCGGTACATAACAGTAACTCTGCTCTACTGTTTCATATATGTTATTGTGCAATAGATAGACCTCTCTGGTGGTCAGAGCTTGAAATTGTTTTTCGCGCGCTGCTGTGATAGCAGAAGATTGTATGTGCTTGTATCCATGGTGTTGCCTGAATTTGTGCGCAATTTATTGAAACTTCCGTTGAGTTTTACATTGTACGTACTTACCTTCTTTGTTTTTTTATAATAGTTTGAAGCATTACGTTACAAGTGAATGAGATGAAGTGGAAAATATAAGGCGGACTTATTAGTACCGTCAGTTTGTGCGAACACTTTATTGTAGCAACAATGCGTTGCCTCTCACTAGTTGTTCTGTCCATTTTTTCTCACACAGAAATTGGTAAATACATTTGCCTGTGGAACAATTAGAACAAACAGGAAAGGTTTGCTAGGGAATTTACCTTAAGGAAAATGTCTAAATCAAATCACAGAGAGTCATCTTTAGACCTAACAGTATTTCAATGGAAGGAAAATAAATTAGTGTATTTTGCGTCAAACTTCCATGGCACTGAACAGAGCGTAGTGACAAGAAAACAGGAAGATGGAACTAGTATGACTATACCATGTCCAGTTATTGTATGTGATTACAATAAAAACATGGGTGGTGTGGATCATGCAGACAGATTACGTTCAACTTATGGTCTTGACAAGCGATCAAAGAAATGGTGGCACTGTCTCTTCTGGGGAGAAATACAAATTGCTTTTCTCAATGCTTACGTCATTTTCAGTGATCTACATGGGGCACTGCCACTGCTGGAATTCAGGCGTGCTGTGGCACTAGGGCTAATGAATGAACAGCAAGTGCCAAATCTCAAAAAGAGAAACTCTGGTAAAGATGAAATAACTCTCCCAAAGAGAAGGAAGGATAACTTTTCTGTTCCGAAGGATGTACATCTTGGCAACCGAGGAAACCATTTTGTGGTGTTCAGTTGTAAAAGAGGACGATGCGAAATGTGTGCGAAAAATAAAATTCAGTCGAGACCACATTCACAATGTAGTACACTTAAAGTGTATGTGTGCTGCAAT
The DNA here is from genome assembly GCF_023864345.2 of Schistocerca serialis cubense. Taxonomy (NCBI): domain Eukaryota; kingdom Metazoa; phylum Arthropoda; class Insecta; order Orthoptera; family Acrididae; genus Schistocerca; species Schistocerca serialis. The sequence goes on along the minus strand of NC_064647.1, from coordinate 234,338,342 downwards.
GAGAAAAAGAACTGTTTCCTACAATTTCATGAGGTATCACTAAATATGTGATATGTATATACTGTCAAAAATGTATAGCTAAGTTACTATGTATTGTGAAGTAACTCTAGAATAAATTTATGCGAAATTTAAACAAAAAATTCAGAAATATCATATTTCTGTTAATTAATTTTCTAATGTAAAAATATGTAATATTTATGTGGAATAAAGTACAAGTTATAAAAATCGGAGCATTTTTCTGTGCATGTTGTGATTCTGTCCATGGAGTCTGACGGTACTTCTGAGTACCAGGAGAGAAAAAAGTTGTGAAAAATAAAATAAAATTTTACAAAAAATCCTACCATCATTTGAGGCCACAATAGCATAAATTCTGCAAAGAAAATTTTCAAAAGTAAATTTTTTCTTATGTCAGGACACAAAGGGTTAAATAAATAATTTTGTTTTTCCCGCTGAAGAGTCAGCTTCCACTTTATTTAATAACCAAGCGATCATCTCTCTCTTATTCGAAGACCTAATTGGAGCTTTGTAATGCTCCTTGTTGTAATGTGAAGTGTTGTCCATAACAACAGCACAGTTCAGTGGAAGATTCGGAATTACTTTAGTCGATATCTAATCTGAAAAATTTTCGGCTATCATTTGCCCATGGTAGTATGCCGTTGCACATCCTGGTTTATAAATCAACTGTGCGTTGGGTAATAACCCAACTTTTGATCCAATATTGACCAGTATGATCCTATTGTTTCCGCTAACAGTGTCCATAATGCCATCTTCGCCAGGGCCCTGCCAACATTTTCTGTAAGTAATGTTGTTTTCCACCCAAGTTTCATCAATATAAAAGAATTTTCTGCCTAGCTCCCTTAATTTCCTCACTTGGATCAGGTACTTACATCTCTTTACCAGAATCTTTCGTTTACTTACAGATCTTTTCCAGGGAAATACCATTTCACACAGTGTCTTGTGTAAAACATCTTTCTGCCAAGGAAAATCTATTTTCTGTTTCACGACAGTAAGCAATTTCCATAATGTCACTAGTTTTTGGTTTATGTAAAAATCCTCAATCGTTTGTCATATGACTGACTTTGTGGCAATTCCAGTAAACTATGTGGCTTATTTTCACGTTCCATAATGTGAAACAGGCGAAATACCCTCAGACTTCAAGAAGAATATAATAATTCCAATCCCAAAGAAAGCAGGTGTTGACAGATGTGAAAATTACCGAACAATCAGTTTAATAAGCCACAGCTGCAAAATACTAACACGAATTCTTTGCAGACGAATGGAAAAACTAGTAGAAGCCGACCTCGGGGAAGATCAGTTTGGATTCCGTAGAAACAGTGGAACACGTGAGGCAATACTGACCTTACGACTTATCTTAGAAGAAAGATTAAGGAAAGGCAAACCTACGTTTCTAGCATTTGTAGACTTAGAGAAAGCTTTTGACAATGTTGACTGGAATACTCTCTTTCAAATTCTAAAGCTGGCAGGGGTAAAATACAGGGAGCAAAAGGCTATTTACAATTTGTACAGAAACCAGATGGCAGTTGTAAGAGTCGACGGACATGAAAGGGAAGCAGTGGTTGGGAAGGGAGTAAGACAGGGTTGTAGCCTCTCCCCGATATTATTCAATCTGTATATTGAACAAGCAGTAAAGGAAACAAAAGAAAAATTCAGAGTAGGTATTAAAATCCATGGAGAAGAAATAAAAACTTTGAGGTTCGCTGATGACATTGTAATTCTGTCAGAGACAGCAAAGGACTTGGAAGAGCAGTTGAACGGAATGGATGGTGTCTTGAAGGGAGGATATAAGATGAACATCAACAAAAGCAAAATGAGGATAATGGAATGTAGTCGAATTAAGTCGGGTGATGTTGTGGGTATTACATTAGGAAATGAGACACTTAAAGTAGTAAAGGAGTTTTGCTATTTGGGGAGCAAAATAACTGATGATGGTCGAAGTAGAGAGGATATAAAATGTAGACTGGCAATGGCAAGGAAAGCGTTTCTGAAGATAAATTTAAGTGTCAGGAAGACGTTTCTGAAAGTATTTGTATGGAGTGTAGCCATGTATGGAAGTGAAACCTGGACGGTAGATAGTTTGGACAAGAAGAGAATAGAAGCTTTCGAAATGTGGTGCTACAGAAGAATGCTGAAGATTAGATGGGTAGATCACACAACTAATGAGGAAGTATTGAATAGGATTGGGGATAAGAGTAGTTTGTGGCACAACTTGACCAGAAGAAGGGATTGGTTGATAGGACATGTTCTGAGGCATCAAGGGATCACCAATTTAGTATTGGAGGGCAGCGTGGACGGTAAAAACCGTAGGGGGAGAGCAAGAGATGAATACACTAAGCAGATTCAGAAGGATGTAGGTTGCATTAGGTACTGGGAGATGAAGAAGCTTGCACAGGATAGAGTAGCATGGAGAGCTGCATCAAACCAGTCTCAGGACTGGAGACCACAACAACAACAACATGTGTCCTATTGTGGCGAGACTGACGTTTGCATAAATTGCAGCCCTTTGATTGGGACTGGTAAAATTAGCAAACAGTTCTTTTTGTGTCTCCTCCTTAACACACACTGACTGAACGCTCATTAGCCTGCAAACACCTCCAGTTCCTCGTATTCTGCACATTTTATTGCAATGCAGGGCGATTATCCATCACTTCCGGATACCTAAGTATATCAGTGAGTATACAAAGTTAATTGACTGACACTGGAAACTACGATCCCCGAACAGAAACAACGTATATCACTGCACGCCGATCTACACCACTGGACAGGTAATGGGCAACTGATTTTGGGTGCCCCTGTAGGCCGGTGTCAGCGTTCTTCTGGGAAGGGCCACTTCCCCCACCAAAAGTGCTGCTCGCTCTTGAGTTTACAGACAGACTATACTTCTTTTGGGAGAATTGCAGACCAGTTCTCAGCAAAATCACAGTGAAGCACTAAACATAGTTCTTCAGCCTGTACACACCCTTTCACTTCTGCAATGTGTTGTTGTTGCAATTTCTTCAGATGCTGGTGTGTTACTGCTTTCACTGACCATTTACCAAGTTCATCAATGAAACTGTCAAAGGCAATAGTTTTCTTAATTAGTCTATTCTTCTACCATGTCCCATAAGTAATTTCTGCTAGGTTATCTGCTACGTCTTCCAGGCAAAGTGTCTGTAAAAACAGTCCCACCTTTCCAGGGAAGTCACCACATTCTTGAAACAAACAAGTCTCCCACTTTACGCCACAGACTACATATGACTTCACGTGGCCAACCGAGGTGTCATATGTCACATGCTTCAGTAAGTTCTTCAAAGTTACCACACAAAGTTCAAAATCCACCCAGTACCCACATAAACAGAGATCTCTAGGTGGGTGTGGAACTACCCACTTAGGTCGTAGTGCATAAAATTCTGATCTTCCAAAGTGTGAAGTTGTTTATTTGCTCTTATACATTACAAAAGTTTCTTTTATACTGCAAGTCATGTACCTCTTCACTTTCACAACCTTTTTACCTTCAACTGTTACAGTTATAGCGTCTTTTTTGTTGGCACTCTGACAAGAACAGTCCCATTTATCTTCCAGATAAAATGACTGCACCATAATAGGGATCTGGTCTTCCAAAGACTCCTTTTACAGACCTCAGATTTCTTGATTTGTCTACCATGTACTTTGATACTGATGGAACGTGGTTCAAAATTGTTTTCTTTGACAATGTCTGGATAAATAGTTAAAACTTGCATCTTTTCAGTGTAGGATGCTCAATACTCAACAGCTGAATTGATATTTGTGAAAAATTCCTGGCAAGAGGTGCAGGAGTGCTTGGGTTCATTTTCTTCTGAAGATGGAATTTATACTTTGAACAGTGTGGTCAGTTTTTCATGTTGTGTATTCATCCATAGCTTTAATAATTTCTCTGCACTTTCTTGGTGCATAGAGCTTATGACTCGACTTCACTGACCACGGTTTATTAACAGGACTAACACCTACCTCTGTAGTTGGCTGATTCAGGGTATTTAATTCTTCCTCTATTGATGCAAAATCTACATCAACTGCACCATGGGAGGCTTCACCTTGTTCATATACCATCATTGTTGTTATTCTGCCAAAACATTTAGAACACAAAAAGTCGTCACTGGAGACATCTTCACTTTGAAACAGAGTCTTCAAATGAGAACACTTATTCCCAAGCTGAAAAAAAGTCTGTTTTTTGTTTGTCTTATATATCACTCTTTTATGGATATGCAAATAGTCAGCACACTTCACTTTCATGTGGTCCCAGTCAGAAGACATTTCCAAATTAAAAGTGGAAGCTCTCCTTTACAGAGAATATAGTACTACAGAGAATATAGTACTACATGGCATTAATCAACAGAAAAAAATCTAACTTTTCTGGGTTGGCATTTTTGAAAAAAATAATTCTGTAAATTATAAAAAAAATTCAAAAGGAGGCAGTAAAAGAACTTTGACAGATATGTCCAAATGTAATCATAAAGCAAATACTTTCAAATGAAAAAACTCTAACAAAATATCTAGAACTGTTTCCGAAATTCACATCATCAAAACGGTGTTCACAGTGTCGTCTTTGGAGGCCTGTATCTCTGTGCACAAAGATTTTTTGGAGAAAACAAAAAAATATGTGTTTCTTACTTACTTCTGAATTTTAACGTATGCTAAATTCAGTAACATCCGAGACTATGAATGTAACCCCCCTGCCTGAAGTGATACAGATTATGTTGTCTAGTATCATATTTCTCTGTACTGAAGACACTGTTAGTGCACATGTTGTATGCTCACACTGTACAGATCACTGGCATTCAGCTTCAAGATTATCAGTCAGTTAAACAATTCTCACACCACAAGATAAAATCCTTGATTCTGAAGAAATAACAAGATCCTCTGTTGTACTGCTATGCTCTGTTGAACTATGTTCTTGAATTAGTTTGGAACACCATGGTTTCCCATTGAAATCATATACATCATTTCTTTGTTGATGCTGCGTTAGATTAATAGAGGTAACACCATTATTGGCAGCTGAGAGCTACATCAGAGGCTCATTTGTATTTGATGTACACATGCTGATATTTGTGCTAATAATTACATTTACTTAGGCTCCCTGTGTCAGACAAGGAACATACAGTGAAAATTAGGCTTTATTTGCAAAATGTAATTAGAATAATGCTGCAGGCATATGTTCATGTAATTATGCAATGATTCTTCAGAAAACTAATTTTACTGATAAAGTGTGTAAAATCTATTTTATTATCTCTTACAGATGGACTTGGCGTTGAATGCTGTTCACATAATGCAACTCCTCTCCCATGTAAGAGCCTCAGCATTGGATGTTACCCAGTGAAAATTTCAAAACATGATAAATACTACGCAGATAAAGGAGTGACATGCATGAGTGTAGCGAGGTCAATGAAGAAGTACACAGTGGGAGGATATCTAGGCCCTGGAGAGGGTGTAAGTTTGATCATCAACACTGACCCATTTTCATATATTACACAGTTTAAAAGTTCACTCAATACAGGACAAGTACAATCTGACAAATGCAGAGAGAAACACAGTGCAATTTTCAAATTATAAATTACAGATAATAATCAACCATTACAATATTCCAATAATTAGAATTTCAGCTTGTGAATATTGTGTTTTACAATTTAATAAGTACTAGAAGGAGCACTGAAAAAAGTAACAAGCCTGGAGACAGGAATTCAGCTGGATATGAGGATCAACACCTTGGCCTGTGCAGATGATGTAGTTTTAAAGCACAGAATGAGCAAGATTTGATTCAGATGATAGCATGATTAATGGAAGAAGCAGTGAGAGCAGGATTGAGGACTGTAGCATAAGATGGGATTATACAGAATAATATATTATACCTTTGTTCTCTTAGGCTGACAAAAGGTATTTGTAGAAACTGAGAACGTAGTTTAGGCAGTTGTTCTTGCACCTGCCCCCACTGCTTAAGGAGAAGAAGTCAGACATCACAGTCTCTGGCACTTCACAGCATGAGCACTTCAATAACAGCAACCAGAAATTATTTAAGAGGTAAAGCTGACACATGTGCATCAGGGTGACAGATCGTACATGAAGTGTACCACACCACACCTAAACAACCATCACAGTAACTCTGCAAGATGAATACAGATAAGACCAAATACCTCACAGTGAGCAAAGAGAATGATGACAGACCTTTAGATGTGAATGGTAAAATCTTTGAAAGGATACAAAAGTTAATGTATCTTGGGGAAGTACTTGGTGAAGGGAATGAGACTGACCAGGAAGTATGGGTGAGAATTCAAGCAGGAAACAGGTCTAGATTTGCACTCTGGAATCTGCTAAAGTTCCTGCTTCTATTGAGATCCATGAAGATTAGGATCTACAAAAATGTAATACAGTACAGTCTGTTGCCCTATACAGAATAGAGATGGGGACTCTGGCCCAAAAGACAGAAAGAAAACTCCTGGCTAGATTTTTGGACCTGAGGGGGATAAATATGATTGGAGTAAAAGGAAAAAAGTGTGACCTGTGGGAGATGTACAAAGCACTGGACATTTTAGCACCAGTGAAAGAGAGGAGACTGAAGTGGTACAGGAACATAATGTGCATAGAAAGCTAGATCGCCAGGCAGGTGGTAGAAGAAGCCATCATATGTAACAGATGAGGGGGGAGATCGCAGCTGAGATGGATGGAAGGGATCAGAAAGGATATGAGCATGATGGGACTAACTGGAGAAAAATATATGCAACTAAGAAGGTGGAGCAGGCTGAATGGTGAAGCCAAAGACTGACTGATTTGTGTGGCCAACATAATAGTAGTAGTAGTAGTAGTAGTAGTAGTAGTAGTAGTAATTCAATAATTTTTTTACTGAATAAAAGCTATGTTCCATCAGAAATCATATAGATTTATTTTCAATGGAACTGTTATTTTGTTCCTGGTTTAAGTGATTTGGTAGACTTTTGAATGTTACAGTTCCCAACTTCTGTTTAAAAGGTACTCATCTGCAGACAGGATAGAGTTACACTTGTAAAGGCTGGGTAGGTTTATTATTTTCAGTTGAATGAGGCATTTTCTACACAATTGAAGTTTCTTCGCACCTACATGTAAACACACTCTCTTCAAACCAGTGTGAATTGTGTGGCAGAGGGTACTCAGCTAGGTACCACATGTTACTGCTTCTTCGCATTCATTAATAATTAGCCTAAGCTTATCTTCATGATCCCTGAGGAAGTAATATACAGTGAGTTGAAGAATGTTTGGATTATTCACTTAAGACCAGTTCTTGAATCTTTGAAAGTAAACTTTTGTGGGGTGATTGGTATATATCTTCAAGGGTCTGCCAATTCAGATTTTCCAACATTTTTGTGATGCTCTCCCTTGAGTCAAACAAACCTATGGCCATTTGTGCCACCTTTCTTTGTATACAATCAATATCCTATATGGTATGGGTTCCACACACTTGAGACTACAAGTGATCTGTAAACAATCTCCTTTACAAACTGACTGCATATTCCCACTCTTCTACCAATGAACTGAAGTCTGCCACTAGTCTTACCTATGAATCAGCCTGTGTATCATTCCATTTGATATCACCACAAATTGTTATACCCAGGTTTTTGTACACTGAGGCAACGAAGTCATGGGATACCCCCTAATATCATTCTGGGAATTCTTTTGTCTGGTGTACTCAACAAGTTGTTGGAAGTTCCCTGCAGACATATTTAGCCATGCTGCCTCTACAGCCGTCCATAACTGCGGAAGCATTGCCAGTGCAGGATTTGTTCACAAACTGACCTCTCGATTATGACCCATAAATGTTCGATGGGATTCATGTTGGGCAGTTTCGTTGGCGAAATCATTTGCTTGAACTGTCCAGAATGCTCTTCAAACTAATCATGAGCAGTTAAGGCCTGGTGACATGGCCCATTGTCGTCCATAAAAATTCCATCGTTGTTTTGGGACTGAAGTCTGTGAATGGTTCCAAATGATCTCAAGGTAACTGAACATAACAATTTCCAGTCACTAATAGATTTGGAGGGACCAGAGGACCCAGTCTGTTCCACGTAAACACAGCCCACACCTTTACCGAGCTACCACCAGTTTGCACAGTGCCTTGTTGACAGCGTGGCTCCACTGCTTCACGGGATCTGCATCACACGCAAACCCATACCATCAACTCTTACCAACTGAAATCAGGACTCATCTTACAAGGTCACAGTTTCCCAGTCATCTAGAGTCGAACTGATATGGTTCTGAGCCCAGGAGATGCACTGCAGGTGATGTCATGCTATTAGTAAAGATACTCGCATCAACCATCTATCACCATAGCCCGTTAATGTCAAATTTCACCACACTGTTCTGGATACGTTTGTTGTATATCACACATTGATTTCTGTGGAGATGCTGAGACACAGATAGGCACAGCAGAAAAACTGTCACAAGTAAATGAAGCTTTCAGTCATTAAGGCCTTCACCACACACACACACACACACACACACACACACACACACACACACACACACACACACACACACACACACATACACACACACACACAGTCTCAGGCAAGGGCAGTCTTTTTGTTGTGCCTATCTGCGACTCAGCATCTCCTATAGATTTTATTCTGTTCGGACATTCACTGCATAGTTTCATCCCCATCTGACAGGTTTCCTTCTGGCATCATTTTATGGCTGTAAACAAAATATGAAGATTATCTCACTGTCTTGCACAATTGTAAATATCTGGACTTCTTTCATTGTTGTTGTTGTGGTCTTCAGTCCTGAGACTGGTTTGATGCAGCCCTCCATGCTACTCTATCCTGTGCAAGCCTCTTCATCTCCCAGTACCTACTGCAACCTACATCCTTCTGAATCTGCTTAGTGTATTCATCTCTTGGTCTCCCTCTACGATTTTTACCCTCCACACTGCCCTCCAGTACTAAATTGGTGATCCCCTGATGCCTCAGAACATGTCCTACCAACCGATCCCTTCTTCTAGTCAAGTTGTGCCACAAACTCCTCTTCTCCCCAATTCTATTCAATACCTCCTCATTAGTTATTTTCGTATTTTCCTGATTAATTTCATGTCTTTCAACAAATAGTGATGTCCCCAACATGTACATATAGAGCAATAGTATGTGTCTGATTTTCACAACAAAAGCCTGCATGAATCTCTAATAGCTTGTTGAAACCATTTAGTAGTCACACTGATTGAAATGCCATCTGCTGATCCCTGCAGCCATAAATAAAATATTGATGTCATCTGCAAATAAAATTTATTTTTCTGCTTCAGTAAAATTGTTGACATCATCAATGTAAAAAGCTCCTAGTATAAAACCCTCGTGGTACACCATACTTAATCAGTGATTTATTGGATAAATGTATTGTTTTTAAAATGACATTTTCTTTTGGATCGACACGCGTTAATATGATTGTGGCCTGTCTTCCAGGTAAGACCTTATCCACTGCTTTGGTATGCCCTTCTGACACCTATTTTGGCTAGTGAATAAGAATGTCATGGCCACTTATGTCTCATCTTATCTGCCTCCATAGCTGAGCAAAGGAGCTAGATTGTTGCTGGCTGAAATCCTGGAGGTGAGCAAAATTACTACTGCTAGTATTTGGCCAGAAAATTCTAGCAGGAATTGTAGTGGTGTGAAGTTCCCAATCGCCAGACTTTTTGCCAATGTTCTCGGTTAAATTCTAAACCTCTCCACAGTGTGTCAGGGGGTGGGGGCACGTGACACTGACAGTGGTGATCCGCCCGTCAGAGGGGGCCGTTAAGCCAGGCAGCCCCCTCAGTGGCACTCGAGAGGAGTAGGATACGTGCTGGTTCTGTGTTTCGCAATCTGCCTTCTCTCACCATCATTGAACACTAAAATAACATCACACTGCACACACCCATTACAGACACCTACACTCGACAAATACCTTAACACACCCCTCACACATGCCAGGAGAGGGTTCATTGTGTGCAGGAGAAGAAAACCCTTTCCCACCAAGTGGGTGAACTCACCCACTGGGGTCTCTCAACTAGTATTAGCATACATACTTTTCTCTTTCTCCTTTTTCTCGTATAAGATGCATTTGAGAGGCCTAGAAAAGTATCAGTGATATGTCACTGTCACTCAGTACTTTGAAGAGAGACTCTAAGTGCTCAAATGCAGTGATTAACGGAGACTTTTATATTTGCTAAAGCCATGGCAATCTTGTGGTAATAAAGAATTCTGTATAATGTACTACTGAAGAACAATATAAAAGGAACTCTTTCCATTACTTAATAGAAATTGAGAGAGAGAGCTGCTGAGTTGAATTATTGGAGAGAGAACTTGCTTCAGTTACTTTTAGAGTAATAGAAGGGTGGAAGAATGTGATCATAGTGCTAAAACATAAGAAGAGGGATGAGAGGTACTGCAGCCAACTACAGAAGAATATCACTACTAGAGGTCGGCTACCCCAGATGCTGTCAAAACTCCTCCTCGAGAGATTAGAAGAACAGGTAGAAAGTACAATTGGAGACTATAAAGGGGGGTGTAGCAAGGGAAGAGGATGCATAGAACAGATATTTATCCTGAAAAAACTGATGGAACATACATGTTTAAAGAACAAAGATGTTAGTAACAGTATTATGAGAAAGAAAATTGCTACTCACCGTACAGCAGAGATGCTAAGTCGCAGATAGGCACAACAAAAAGACTCTCACAATTAAAGCTTTCGGCCATTGGCCTTCATCAACAATAGACACACACACACACACACACACACACACACACACACACACACACACACACAAATACAAATCACACACACGACTGACACAAATCACACACACACGACTGCAGTCTCGGGCAACTGAAACCTTTACGAACTTCATGAAAGCACGTGACTCCATCGACAGACATGCTCTTAGGAGGACCCTGAAGAACAGAGGACAAGACAGCACTACACAAGAACTGATAACAGACATTCTGACGAAGGTGAGAGGAGCACTAGAGAGACAGTTTGAGATTAAGACTGGTATCAAACAGAGAGATGGATCATCACCAATTTTGTTCAGTATAGCGCAGAACAAACGGCTGAAAGCAAGGGGAAACTACAGCCGTAATTTCTCCCGAGGACATGCAGCCTTACTGTATGATTAAATGATGATGGCGTCCTCTTGGGTAAAATATTCCGGAGGTAAAATAGTCCCCCATTCGGATCTCCGGGTGGGGACAACTCAAGAGGACGTCGTTATCAGGAGAAAGAAAACTGGCATTCTACGGATCGGAGTGTGGAATGTCAGATCCCTTAATCGGGCAGGTAGGTTAGAAAATTTAAAAAGGGAAATGGATAGGTTAAAGTTAGATATAGTGGGAATTAGTGAAGTTCGGTGGCAGGAGGAACAAGACTTTTGGTCAGGTGATTACAGGGTTATAAATACAAAATCAAATAGGGGTAATGCAGGAGTAGGTTTAATAATGAATAAAAAAATAGGAGTGTGGGTTAGCTACTACAAACAGCATAGTGAATGCATTATTGTGGCCAAGATAGACACAAAGCCCATGCCTACTACAGTAGTACAAGCTTATATGCCAACTAGCTCTGCAGATGATGAAGAAATTGATGAAATGTATGACGAGATAAAAGAAATTATTCAGGTAGTGAAGGGAGACGAAAATTTAATAGTCATGGGTGACTGGAATTCGTCAGTAGGAAAAGGGGGAGAAGGAAACATAGTAGGTGAATATGGACTGGGGGGAAGAAATGAAAGAGGAAGCCGCCTTGTAGAATTTTGCACAGAGCATAACTTAATCATAGCTAACACTTGGTTCAAGAATCATGAAAGAAGGTTGTATACCTGGAAGAATCCTGGAGATACTAAAAGGTATCAGATAGATTATATAACGGTAAGACAGAGATTTAGGAACCAGGTTTTAAATTGTAAAACATTTCCAGGGGCAGATGTGGATTCTGACCACAATCTATTGGTTATGAACTGCAGATTGAAACTGAAGAAACTGCAAAAAGGCAGGAATTTAAGGAGATGGGACCTGGATAAACTGAAAGAACCAGAGGTTGTACAGAGTTTCAGAGAGAGCATAAGGGAACAATTGACAGGAATGGGGGAAAGAAATACAGTAGAAGAAGAATGGGTAGCTCTGAGGGATGAAGTAGTGAAGGCAGCAGACGATCAAGTAGGTAAAAAGACGAGAGCTAATAGAAATCCTTGGGTAACAGAAGAAATATTGAATTTAATTGATGAAAGGAGAAAATATAAAAATGCAGTAAATGAAGCAGGCAAAAAGGAATACAAACGTCTCAAAAATGAGATCGACAGGAAGTGCAAAATGACTAAGCAGGGATGGCTAGAGGACAAATGTAAGGATGTAGAGGCTTGTCTCACTAGGGGTAAGATAGATACTGCCTACAGGAAAATTAAAGAGACCTTTGGAGAGAAGAGAACCACTTGTATGAATATCTAGAGCTCAGATGGCAACCCAGTTCTAAGCAAAGTAGGGAAGGCAGAAAGGTGGAAGGAGTATATAGAGGGTTTATACAAGGGCGATGTACTTGAGGACAATATTATGGAAATGGAAGAGGATGTAGATGAAGATGAAATGGGAGATAAGATACTGCGTGAAGAGTTTGACAGAGCACTGAAAGACCTGAGTCGAAACAAAGCCCCGGGAGTAGACAACATTCCATTAGAACTACTGATGGCCTTGGGAGAGCCAGTCATGACAAAACTCTACCATCTGGTGAGCAAGATGTATGAGACAGGCGAAATACCCACAGACTTCAAGAAGAATATAATAATTCCAATCCCAAAGAAAGCAGGTGTTGACAGATGTGAAAATTACCGAACTATCAGTTTAATAAGTCACAGCTGCAAAATACTAACGCGAATTCTTTACAGACGAATGGAAAAACTGGTAGAAGCGGACCTCGGGGAAGATCAGTTTGGATTCCGTAGAAATATTGGAACACGTGAGGCAATACTAACCTTACGACTTCTCTTAGAAGAAAGATTAAGAAAAGGCAAACCTACGTTTCTAGCATTTGTAGACTTAGAGAAAGCTTTTGACAACGTTAACTGGAATACTCTCTTTCAAATTCTGAAGGTGGCAGGGGTAAAATACAGGGAGCAAAAGGCTATTTACAATTTGTACAGAAACCAGATGGCAGTTATAAGAGTCGAGGGGCATGAAAGGGAAGCAGTGGTTGGGAAAGGAGTGAGACAGGGTTGTAGCCTCTCCCCGATGTTATTCAATCTGTATATTGAGCAAGCAGTAAAGGAAACAAAAGAAAAATTCGGAGTAGGTATTAAAATTCATGGAGAAGAAGTAAAAGCTCTGAGGTTCGCCGATGACATTGTAATTCTGTCAGAGACAGCAAAGGACTTAGAAGAGCAGCTGAACGGAATGGACAGTGTCTTGAAAGGAGGATATAAGATGAACATCAACAAAAGCAAAACGAGGATAATGGAATGTAGTCAAATTAAATCTGGTGATGCTGAAGGTATTAGATTAGGAAATGAGACACTTAAAGTAGTAAAGGAGTTTTGCTATTTAGGGAGTAAAATAACTGATGATGGTCGAAGTAGAGAGGATATAAAATGTAGACTGGCAATGACAAGGAAATCGTTTCTGAAGAAGAGAAATTTGTTAACATCGAGTATAGATTTAAGTGTCAGGAAGTCGTTTCTGAAAGTATTTGTATGGGGTGTAGCCATGTATGGAAGTGAAACGGACGATAACCAGTTTGGACAAGAAGAGAATAGAAGCTTTCGAAATGTGGTGCTACAGAAGAATGCTGAAGATAAGGTGGGTAGATCACGTAACTAATGAGGAGGTATTGAATAGGATTGGGGAGAAGAGAAGTTTATGGCACAACTTGACTAGAAGAAGGGATCGGTTGGTAGGACATGTTTTGAGGCATCAAGGGATCACAAATTTAGCATTGGAGGGCAGCGTGGAGAGTAAAAATCGTAGAGGGAGACCAAGAGATCAATACACTAAGCAGATTCAGAAGGATGTAGGTTGCAGTAGGTACTGGGAGATGAAGAAGCTTGCACAGGATAGAGTAGCATGGAGAGCTGCATCAAACCAGTCTCAGGACTGAAGACCACAACAACAACAACAACAACAGCGCAGAACAAAGTGATCAGGCAGTATAGAGAGGTAAATGAGAAAATGGTAGTTCTGCCTAGCATTTGCAGATGTCATAGTAATAGTGAGATGGAAGAAGACACAAATGCACATCTGTAAAACCTAACAAAGATAGCCAGAAGTGTGGGTCTGAAGATCAGCTACAACAAGACAGAGGCATTGAATACTACTGTGGATCAGAAAACGCCAGAAGGCACTGTGCAAAAAGTGGACAAGATTAAATACATGGGAAGGTATATAACAGCAAGAAATAGGAACAATGAGAGACTAATAGATAGGATGAAGAAGATGAGGTCAGCCTGTATGATAAGCGATATATACAATAAAAGGAATACCACCTAAAGACAAGAAGATCAGACACCACAAGACACTGGTAAGCAATGAGATTCTATACATGGCTGAAATATATATGATAAAATAATGTATCTGCAGACAGAAAGATCAGACACTACAAAGCAGTGGTGAGGAATGCAGTTCTGTATGTGGCTGAGATGATAACACTAAGAAGAATTAGCGCAGATTGGCTAGAGAGAGAAGAGAAAAAAATATTGAGGAAAATACTAGGCCATAAAAGAAATGGCAAGAGTTGGATGTGAAGACACAAGCAGAATATACTGGTACTTAGTGGTTGTAATTAAAGTGCAACCACCCACAGGGGTCCATTTTGGGCTGTAATTAATGTACAGCAGTGAAACTTGATAGATATTCTGAAGTGTAATGCAGAACTGATGTACACTGGAAAAAATAATTCCAGTTTTGATCACCAGCTACAAATCTGGTGCTGTGAATGCGAGAAAAATGCATACAAATTCCATTTGCAATGAATTAGTATCGACATGAAGGCAGAAAATATCAAATGAGAGAAAGGCATAATGTTGGTTTTATTATTAACTACCACTTACATAATTTGTTCAGTACAAGCACTGCAGACATCGACAAGATGCTGCTTCTATAAAATGATGTGATCAGCTGTTCCTCACAGCAGTTCTAGTATAATCTGAGCCATGT
Organism: Schistocerca serialis cubense; assembly: GCF_023864345.2. Taxonomy (NCBI): domain Eukaryota; kingdom Metazoa; phylum Arthropoda; class Insecta; order Orthoptera; family Acrididae; genus Schistocerca; species Schistocerca serialis. The sequence continues at coordinate 234,323,184 of NC_064647.1, read as the reverse complement.
GTTCCTGTATATTGCCTTCAGATCAGGTAGAGACCAAATGTGTCCCTGGTAAATGCATTCTTTCAGATATCCCCAAATCCAAAACTAACATGGATTCAAATCAAGTGGTCCTGCAGGCCATTCATATAGAAAACCTCTGAATATAATACATTTATGGAAGGTTGCATTAAGCAGATCTTTCACCAGGTGAGCAATATGATGTGTTGCCCCATCTTGCATGAAAACAGTACTTTGCACAGAGCTCCATTCTTACAAAGCAGGAACGTGTGCTGTACAAGGAGGTCTGAATAATGTGCGGATATCTTAGTACACCTGAAAGGCCTTCTGGGTTTACTCTCTTCAAAGAGGAAAAGAGTGAAAATAAGAGTGCTCGTGAATCCACAACACACACTCACATACCGTGAGTGCAATGGCTCACAGCAACAGCAACCTCATCAATAACTTCAAACTCAATAGGATGCCATCCTCTTCCACGTGCTACACCAAGCTCATCTGTGTTTCTTAATTTCATTATCATCTTCTTTTAAACAATTCAACAACATTGTGTCTCTCCTCAAATCTTTCAGTTGGCAGTACTCTCTCCATGCACCACTGTAATTGCTACATTTCACATAAAACAGTTCAACTAACAGTGTACGGTCTCTCTTCTCAATGTCGTACTGTTCACTCGCATTATGGACTGTCAAATGACAGTGTGGATGTCATACCAACACACAGATAGCTGAATCTTGTTACAGTATTGATGAATTTCTTAGCAAAAATGCATAGAATCTCTTGTTCATGCTTAAACCTTACTGCGTGACCTCTACAATTGATTAATCATACTCTGTAAGTACAGTGTAACTTAATAAAATACCCAAATTTGTGTATGTCTGTATATGACGCCTGCATAACTTAAGAACCATACCCAGATTTATGTATGACTGTATATTCTTTCAGATGTTATCTATCTTAACTAATATGTAAGGGTATATGCTAACTTCACAGTTTATTTAATCTAATGATAAGATCAATGTATCTGTGCACAAAACAATAATCTGTAAAAACCTTGACTCGTTCTATATCCAGGGATATGTTCCCATATTGATCTATGGAACACGAAATAAATAAATAAAGTGCCAGATTTACAATGGGTGGCCAAAATTGGAACTAATTTTTTTCCAGTATAAACCATTTCCACATTAATGCATTAGCATACCTGTCAAGTCTCACTGCTATATGATAATTACAGCCCACACTGGACCTCCATGAGTAGCTGCACTTTAATTATAACCATGTGGTACAAGAGGACCATATCAGAGGAAATCAAATCGAAAGACAAGGCTTGCTGGACATGTTATATAGATGAATACAGATAGAATGATCAAAAGGGAGAACAAGAGGAAAGAAAGGATCCAGATGGGTTATTGAACCCTGGAAGAATTGGCTAGAATTGGGGCTCAAGGTGGAGGGAAAGGAAAATTGGAGTATCAAATACACGCCAAATGATATACTGTAGTTTGACAACAGAGAAGGATACAGGGAAACTATAGTCGCCAGTGGGCAGATGAGAGAAGAGGCTATTGAAGGTCTCAGAAAGAGTAGCAGAGAAGGAGAGAAAGCATTAAGAGATTCTGACAGGAGGAAAGGAAAATGCAATCCCTGAAGGGGCTGCCCACAGCCCTATTGGAGCCATACTGCAGGAAGAAGAAGAAGAAGAACAGCACTGGGGAAAGTTCTAGTCGTGAAGGATGTGCTAACTATGTGCATTAATGGTTTTGATGCAATCAGAGCCTTTTTTGTGAACAAAATCTGGTACATTACCCAGCCCATACAAGTATTTGCTTTTTAGTGACATTATTATTAGCATCATCTCTGCACTCAACATTACTTGTTTGTATATATTAATAACCATCGCCTTTTGTTCCAGACTAACACTGATAATCATATACTAGATTGTTCTTTCACATACGGATCTGACAAGGATCGAGCAGATCAGTTAAGAGCATTCGACAAAGGACAACTCAGGACACAGGAACTTCCTGATGGCAGAAAGGTGTTGCCCCAGAATGACAATCCAATGCAGTCCTGCAGCCTGCCTACGAATAATGGAACCTGTTTTTTTGCTGGTGAGGATCATAGAGTCCTTCTTAACATTAAGTTTATAAACAATAATTAAACAAAAGTGTCCCACAAACTTTCTGACACCATGTCACAATTTAAGTTTTTATAAATGACTGGTAGATGGCACTACTGAAATGTAAATTTACTACTGTTTTAAAATTTATGATCTGTTATTGCTAATACAATGGTAGCTCAGAAATTATCTGAGTAGTTTGTTTACAGTGAGATTTTAAGAAAACTGTGTTATGAAGATTTTTATTTGATGTTTCTTACAATTTTCATAAAGGCCTAGCTCAACAACATTGTCTGAATTGGCTTTGTTCAATTCCTGACAATTGTCCACCTTTAGAAGAGACTCTACAATTTATTGATAGAATTTTGCCATAGTTGTGCATCTGCAGTGACAAATTTCATATTGGTCGACCATAACTGGTTGATGCACCAAAAAACATTGATTCTGTATACATTGTAATTGAAGAGGCTCAGCATCTACATTTACATCTACATCTGCATTCATACTCAGAAATTAACCATACAGTGTACTGCAGAGGGTACCCTTTCCTGTCCAACTCACAAATGGAGCAAGGAAAAAACGATTGTCTGTATCAGCTCTAATTTCTCTTATCTTCTCCTTACAGTCCTTATATGAAATGTATGTTAGTGGCAGTAGAATCATTCTTCAGTCACCACAAATGACAATTTTATCAATAGTGCTCATCGAAATGAACATCGCCTTAACACCAATGATCCCCATTTGAGTTCTCAAAGCATGTCCATAATAGTGATATGTTGATCAAATCTACAAATAACAGCTGTAGCAGCATGCCTATGAAGTGGTTCAATGTTTTCCTTTAATCTCAGCTGAAGGGTACATGAAACACTCAAGACTGTCTCCTTTATAGATGAGATACATTTTCCTAAAACTCTCTCAATAAACTGAAGCTGACCATTTGTCTCCCCTGCTACCGACTTTATATGCTCATTCCATTTTGTATTGCTTTATAATATTATGCCTAGATATTTAATTGACTTGACTGCATCAACCAGCACAGTTCCATTACTGTGAAAATTACAGTATTGTTTTTCCAACTCGTCTGCATAAGTTATATTTTTCAGCATTCAGAGCAAGCTTCCATACATCAAACAAAATATAAATTCTGTTTAAGTCACCTTGTATCCTCCTAGAGTCACTCATCGATGACTCTCTCCTGCACACAGAGAGATACAAGCATCCTTAAACAAACTGAAGATTATAGAATATTAGATTCCGCATATATTTTTAAATGGAAAAGACATCTTTCCTGGTGGATCCTGCATAATTTGACTGGAGCTAAAGAAAAAAGGGCCATATGAGCTGGGCAAATACAAAAATAAGCCAACCAAGGAAATGAAAAATCCACATACAGCATCACAAAAGTAGTTTAAACTTGGCCATATTCTTACATCCCAGAAAGTAAATACCAGACAAATGTTTGGCTGTTCCAAGATTAACTGAGGGCTACAAAAATGGTTTGTTTGTGAGACACTTCAAAGAAAATGATATCTTGTTACTTTGGTCACACTGGGCATGTCATGATCATTGATTTAAAGGACTGGAAAACAGTTATACTGAATGCTACACAATAATTTATTTTCAACAAGTTATTGATGAAATCAGGGAGAAAACTTACATCATTCTGCGTTGTTAACATGTCAGTTGTCATACATGTCAAACAATAGAGTATTTGAAAGAGAAAAACACTGAATTAATGCCTCATTTCCTGATTTTGCCTCATTTATTGCCTTAATGCCTTCTTTTTCATCAACACAGGAAAAAAGAACATGTGGACAGTGATTTTCATCACTTCAAGAAGCGGCTGAATCTTTCAAAAACCATGTTTTTGAGGTACCAATATAACATCAGAAATAAATGTTTCTAGAATTGGTTTTAATGTGTGCAAAAGTATATATATTTTAAAGTTTAAAAGAGCAGGTGAATTGAAGTATCTAGGGGAATATATGCAAATAGGAGGATCAAGCAAGGCATTAATCATACTAAGAACCAAAAAACATCAGAAAGTTTACAGACTCACATAGGTGCACTACGATAAAAGAAACGTATCAAGACAAGCCAAACTCATGCAATACAAAACAACTGTACTACCTAAAGTCCACTACACATCATAAAGAACCACAATTAGAGCATCAGGTATCACAGAGACAGAAAAAATAGAATGTTAAACCCTCAGAAAATTTTTTGGAGCAATACACAGAGAAAGAACACTCTTAAGACAAGAAAAGGACACAACACAAAGGAATTATTCAAATGGGACAGAAATCAGTAGAGTTGATGTACATGTATGAACAAACAAATTATTACAATTTCAGAAAAATTGAATGGTTTATTCAGTAGAAAGAGCATCACAAACTGGTCAAGTCAGTAATACATTGGCACACCCCTGGTCCTTATGCAAGCATTTATTGGGCTTGATAATGATTGACAGAGTTGTTGGATGTCCTTCTGAGGTATATCATGCTATGTTCTGTGCAATGGATGCATCATAAAAATCCCAAGATGGTTAGAGAATCCTACCCTTAATGCTCCATACGTTCTCAATTGAGGAGAGCTCCAGCAACCTTGCTGGCCAATGTGGGGACTTGCAAGCATTTAGACAAACAGTAGCGTGTCTCGCCATATAAGGGCAGGCAATATCTTGCTGAGATGCAAGCCCAAGAGTGCTTGCCATGAAGTGCAGCAAAATGGGATTTAGAATATAATGAGTGTACCACTGTGCTATCGTGGTGCTGTGCTTGAGAATGAAAGGCATCCAGCCATGAAAAAAATGGCACCCCAAACCATCACTCCTGACTGTCAGGCTGTCTGGTGAGCGATAGTCAGGTTGGTATCCCACCACTGTCTGGGATATCCCCATACATGTCATTGACTGGAGTAGAATTGTCTTCAATGATGAAACCTACTTCAAATTGAGCACCAATGACTAGCGAAGATGTGTGAGGAGATGCCCTGTGCAGCAATGGGATATCAATCTGACAGTCAGCCACTATGTGGCCTGACAACCAGGAGTGATGGTCTGACGTGTCGTTTCATTACATTGCAGGACTCCTTTCATTCCCATCCGTAGAACCCCTACAGCATAGTGGTATTTCGACAATATTCTATGCCCTTTTTTTTGTTGCCTCTCACGGCAAGCCATGCTGGGCTTACATTTCAGCAAGATAATGACTGCCTACACAAGGAAAGAGTTTCTACTGCTTGCCTTCATACTTGCCAAAGCTTACCTTGCCCAGCAAGGTCAGTGGGACTCCCACCAATTGAGAACATTTGGAGAATTATGGAAGGGCCCTCCAACGCGCTCAGGTCTTGGAGGATCTAACACGACAACTGGACAGAATCTGAAACAGTATCCATCAAGAGGACATCCTACAACAGCAACAATGAATGCCAAGCAAAATAACTGCTTTCATAATGGGCAAGGTAGACCAACATGTAACTGACTTGCTAAATTTGTGAAGATCTTTCTCCCAAATAAATCATCCAGTTATTCTGAAATTGTACCCATTTGTTTGCCTGTACAAGCAGATCACAGGTACCAATTTCTGTACCATTCAGATAATTCTTTCACTGTGCATCACTCTTTGGTCTTAAGAGTACATATGGATGAAGAGACCAACCAAAGAATTATGTGAACACACACAGACAGATTCACATACAATATCAGAAAACATTGACTAACATTGTATGGATACTTGCACAGAACAAAAAAGCAACAGATCCACTAAGAGGATTTTTAATGTGGTAAACAGATTAAAAAAATGATTGGCTTCAATAAATAGAAGGAAGACCTGAAATAAGCAGAAATCAACAGGGAAATGATAAATGAAAGAGGCAAAATTTTGAAACAATACTATGAATATGAAATTTGAAGTGGAAGAAAGGAAGGAAATAAGGAAAATATAAACACAATAGAGGAAAGAGGAACACAGTCAAAGAATGAATAGATTTTGATTTCCTTACATTCAATTTGATTGATGCAGGAACTGACAGACTCCATGTTTTGGGATGATTTAGATAATGGCATTAACAAACAGGCCCATGTTTTGTACTCCGAATGGTATCCACAACACTACATTCCACCTGCAAAACTTTTCATCATGTTATTCCAGTGAATTTCAAGAAACATCATCATTTTGTACTCCGAATGGTATCCACAACACTACATTCCACCTGCAAAACTTTTCATCATGTTATTCCAGTGAATTTCAAGAAACATCATCATTTGCAGCAATGACAAACAATTGTGGTAGACCTTGCACATATCACCAGTGTGGAGGACTGAATGTTGTGAGGGCAGATGATGCTATGGAACATGGCAATCACGTGGATGGAGTATTTCTTGACTTCCAAAAATCATCCCCTGTGACTCTGTATCAACCCAATGTTTATTATCAGAAACACAGTCAATGTGGAATCAAACAAAATTTGTAGCTGGAGTGGGTAATTTAGTAAGGGCAGACACAGACCATTATCTCGGATGGAGAGTCATTGACAAAAGTAGAATTAATTTAAAGTGTGCACCAGGCAAGTTCATGTTGTGTACTAATGACCCAGCAGACGATACTGCAGTAATCTCAGCCTTCTTGCTAATTGTGTAGTCAGGCCTGTGGTCGATCGGTCTTCTGTATTACTAAACAGCTAGAATGGTCATATGGTCCCAGCTGTAGATTGTCCATCTGATGACTTCCAAAGGCAAAGAGAATTTGATTTTCAGTATTTCCTATGATAATTGCCCAAATTTAAAAATTTAAAATGATGTCATAATATTTTCATTTAGAAGATTATAATAATTGTATGTTAAAGGTTTAACACAGAAAGTCCAGTATTAAAGTCAGGAGCTGGGTGTACATATGTCTTGAGGCAACATAACTCACGGCCTACAGACTGTGTCAGCTGCATTCATCCAATATTTGAGAGTTAGAGTACCTAGAAACTTCCAACAAACTTTATGCATAATTTGAAACTTTTCCAAACTTTATCTTGCTGACACTATCACAAAATAATGAAAGGAAAATATTTTGTCACTTACTACATTTTTGTCATTCATACAGTAAAACTTCAGCAGCAGGCATTATGTTTTAATTCATTACTTTTTTACCACAAATTCTGTTTGCAACATATTTGGCAGACAGTATCCATGTATATAATGGACAATTAAAAAGTTTCCATTTGAGGAAGTTGCTGCAGCAAATATGCAGCATAGTAAAACTCCATTGTGGGTATATAAGCACCAACACATTGGCGAAGGATTCGTGTGGCATTCGTGTCTCTCTGACATAAATGTGGGAACGTGGACTGTGGCAATGTTATTACCAAATGTGTCCAAATGGGTTATTCTTCTTTTGACTGCCAAAGGAGAAACACTAGTAAACATTCATCAGGGAATGAAGAATGTGTATGAGGTAGCACATCTGTCAGAAACCACCGTTGTGGAATGGTGCTCCAAGGGATGCTGCTGCTTCACGATGATGCACGTCCCCATATATGTCATAACACAGAGTTATGCAAACTCAAGTTTGAGACACTTGAGCACCTGCCTGACAGTCCTGATCCTTCTCCATGTGATTGTCATACCCTCAGCCCTTAGAAAAGGCCTTTGAAGAATTAACGATTCCTCTCAGACGAGGATGTGCAACAGGCTGTTACAGAATTCTTCACACAGCCAGACATGGTGTTTTACCAAATGGGTATCTTCAACCTGGTGCATTGATGGGATGATTGCCTCAGTTCTCACAAAGATTTTGCGTAATTGCCATATCGATTTTGGATTGTACAGCATTTGAACAGGAACTTTTTGATCGCACCTTTATACTCCTGAATATACCTCCAGAATTATGTCACTGTGTGCACATAGTTCAGAAGATTTCACATCATACAGGTAGAATACATAAGAAACTATCTTTTTTAAAATGGAGCACCCATTAAATAGACTACACTCATGCAATGTTTGATTATGAAAGCATTTTGCAACTTCCAACAAATATTAAACATGTCTTTTACATTGGAGTTTGATTTTTTAAAGATTCGAGAGGTGGGGAGGCTACGAGTAAATACTGTCTTCAAAAAGCTGTACAAATATTCATTCAAAATTTGATAAGTTTTCAACGTAGAGTGAAGATTGGCAACATGTTTTAAATTTGCAAAAATGTAAAATGGAGCATTTCATAAAATGCAGAAAAGTAGTATTTCATGACAATAATAATGAGAACTTCTATCAGTCAACTCAGCATATACCTGGGTGTAATAATTTGTGGGGGTATGAAATGGGATGAGGGGATTGGTTATACTTCACTCAAGTGTAGGTGTTATTGATGACACTGAATGTAGTTTTACAAGTTCTAAGTTCTGATCTGATGACAGCAGTAGCCAACACAAATGTATAAATAAAGTAATTGTTAAGCAAAAGATCACACAAGACTCAGCTGCAGGTAAAGCAACTGCTGTACTGGTAGGATACTGGGAAAATGCAGTCAGTCTTTAGGGGAGACTCCTTACAAAACGCCTGTGGCTCCCATTGCAGATTACTGCTTGAGTGTGCTTGAGTTGTCTATATTGTAAACTTCTTGCCAAATGTACTCTAAGACTGGCAGAGCTGCCCGAACTCTTTGCCTTTACAAATGTCTACTTGTGTCTGTATATGTGCGGATGGATATGTGTGTGTGTGTGTGTGTGTGTGTGTGTGTGTGTGTGTGTGTGTGTGTGCTAATGTATACCTGTCCTTTTTTCCCCCTAAGGTAAGTCTTAAAAAGATGGTATCTGTTCTTTCAGACATGTCCAAAAGAACAGATACCATCATATATATAAGATGTGCTGGCCTGTGGCTAAACATGCCTTGGTGCACAGCCAGCACATCTTGGCGCAGTGTTACACTGTACGGGTTATCTGGATACTTCCTACTAACATCAACCTATCAGAGCTCCGGAGATGGGAACTTGCTCTTCAATATATCCTCTCTTCCCATTACCCACCAGGCCTCAACCTCCGCTAATTTCAAGTTGCCGCCGCTCATACCTTGCCTGTCATTCAACAACATCTTTGCCTCTGTACTTCCGCCTCAACTGACATCTCTGCCCAAACTCTTTGCCTTTACATATGTCTGGTTGTGTCTGTATATGTGCGGATGGATATGTGTGTGTGCGAGTGTATACCTGTCCCTTTTTCCCCCTAAGGTAAGTCTTTCCGCTCCCGGGATTGGAATGACTCCTTACTCTCTCCCTTAAAACCCACATCCTTTCGTCTTTCCCCTCTCCTTCCCTCTTTCCTGATGAAGCAACCGTGGGTTGTGAAAGCTTGAATTTTGTGTGTGTGTTTGTGTTTGTTAGTGTCTCTATCAACATACCAACACTTTCGTTTGGTAAGTTACATCATCTTTGTTTTTAGATATACAGATATATATTTACAGATACCATCTTCATATACAAAATGTTTCTTCCCATTATACATCATTGTTGAAGCTTCAGTTAGCTGTTACTTATAATTCCTAAGGCTTCTAGTAAAATTAAGTGCATCATTGTAATCAGGAAGATAAATATAAACAACTGAGCTACAGTATAAGTGTAACTGAGATTTTATATAACTAACAATTTTACAAATTCCTGATATGAATATAATAGAGGGAAACATTCCACATGGGAAAATTGTATGTAAAAACAAAGAAGGTGTAACTTACCAAACAAAAGCACTGGCATGTTGATAGACACACAAACAAACACAAACATGCACACAAAATTCAAGCTTTCGCAACCAACAGTTGCTTCATCAGGAAAGAGGGAAGCAGAGGGAAAGACGAAAGGATGTGGGTTTTAAGGGAGAGGGTAAGGAGTCATTCCAATCCTGGGAGTGGAAAGACTTACCTTAGGGGAAAAAAGGACAGGTATACACTAGCGCACACACACACATATCCATCAGTACGTACACAGACACAAGCAGACATTTTAGCTCAGTGAATTTCTGTTCCATTTGTTGCGAGTTGTCATAGCTGATGGTGGTGGTAAGTGACAAAATCTGCATAAGCAATGTCTAATGTCTGCTTGTGTCTGTGTACGTGCGGATGGATATGTGTGTGTGTGCGAGTGTATACCTGTCCTTTTTTCCCCCTAAGGTAAGTCTTTCTGCTCCCGGGATTGGAATGACTCCTTACCCTCTCCCTTAAAACCCACATCCTTTCGTCTTTCCCTCTCCCTCCCTCTTTCCTGATGAAGCAACCGTTGGTTGCAAAAGCTTGAATTTTGTGTGTATGTTTGTGTTTGTTTGTGTGTCTATCAACATGCCAGCGCTTTTGTTTGGTAAGTTACATCATCTTTATTTTTAGATATAATTTTACAAATTCCTGTAGAAATTACTTGTTATGTGAACAATTGCATTATATATAAAATAAAAAAGTGAAAAATTATTCTTAGTGGCAGAAAACAACAAATATATTAAATTCAAACTTGCTACATTTCACTTTCCTTGTGGGTTACTAGGTTACATTTAACAGTCATGGGTACAAATAATGACAAGCTGTACAGTTAAAGTTTATTGTTAAAACTGTGTACTAGTTAAGTTTCTATGTTTTTCTTACACTTTGTTAATGTATGTACATGTAGATGTAGATTCCACATCCTTGAAGTTCTTTCTTTTTTATGGTACCTGTGGTGCAGAATGTGTGAATGAATTAATGATGACGTAATGTAGAAGGTGCTGTTAATAACATATGAGGTGCATCCTGAAAGTAAGATCTGATCGTGTTCAAAGATGGTACAAGTAGTTGGATAGGAATGTCAAATACAAGAGTAGAGAGAGAGAGGAGATATGTGGGAACAATGGACTGCAGTTTCAGTCTTGTGATGGCTGTGGTTGTCGCACAGTGCTATAGTTGGAATCATGAATGATGGTGATTGAGTTCAGGCTTCTTCTGCACACCAATGTCATTTATTCTTCAACAGCCAATGGCAGTTCATTACTGTTCTGAGTGCTGTGCTGTGAATGCCGTAGCTAATGTGAGCATTAAAGTTGATCATAGCGAGTGGCTCAGTGAACTTCTGTTCCATTTGCTGTGAGTTGTCATAGCTGATGGTGGTGGTAAGTGACAAATTCTGCATAAGCAAGTGAGAAGCATAATTTGCAAGATACACACTTTCAACAAATGCAAAGCACCTGTACATGCATACTGCAGCTGTCACTTGGGGCCAACAACAATGCAATCCCCATCTGTGCCTTGACTTTTGCGATCCACCCTCATTCGTGGATCAGATGGGATAAAATGGTTCCGCTGATATTGTCTCCCACCAGCTGTGAGGTTTGTACAGTTTCCAAGTTTTGCACACTCAGAAGCAGTCTCCAGAAGAGAATCATTGCTAATTGTGCCACTTGTATAGACATGACATTATGAGTATCAGTATGGTTAGATGATAGTGCAGGCAGTTCACAGAGGAACAAACTGATACTCATGATGAAGACCGTAGTGGCCAACCACCCCTGGTAATACCAGAACTTGTGGAAAGTGTGTGGCAAGCAGTTATGCAGAACTGGCACTTCACAATTTCAGACCTCTCTCATCAGTTCCACAGATGTCCCGCTCACTGTTGTGCAAAATTGTTTCCCAGTGGCTTGGTTTTCACAAAGTGTGTGCAAGATAGGTGCTAAGACAACTGACAGAGGAGCACAAAACCAAATGTCGGGTCACAGCATTGGCATTCTTACAGTGGTACACTAAAAATGTGAGGAGTTTTTGACCATGTTCTGACTTGGGATAAAACGTGGGTGTCAAATGCCACACCAGAAATAAAACAACAGTCTGTGCATTTGTAGCATAGTGGTTCACCAGTCAAGGCCAAATTCAAGCAGACACTCTCTGTCAAACAAATAATGTGCAGTGTCTTCTCAGATCAATGTGGTGTCCTCCTGTGTGAGTTTTTATCGTGATGGGATGCCGTAAATGCTGACTGGTTTTATAAGACATTGAAAAATCTGAGGAGGGTGATCCAGAATAAGAGATGTCATATGTTGACAAGAGGTATTATGCTTGTGCCTGACTGTGCAACACCCCACACAGTCAATAGCACACAAAATGTATGGAATCAGTTTAGATGAGAGATCTTCGATCATTAACCCTACAACCCCAAATGTGTCCGAAGTGACTTCCATCTCATGAAACATTTTTGGTAGAGAAACATTTCCACAATGATTCTGAAGTACAGACTTTATGGCCCTGGATGTTGGCGGCAGATTTCTATGACGTGGGCATACAATTGATGGTGCTCCATTACTATACATGCCTTGACGGTGGTGACTATGCTGAGAAGTAACCAATGAATTTATGTAAATATTCCAATAAATATTGCTTATTTAGATGTTTTTGTTTTCTTTATCAGCCATTGAAACTTACTTTATCAATGCATTTCATGTATTTAAAATTTCCTTTGAATTAGTGGCGGTTTAAAATTTCTTTCCCAGTGTTTACCATTGGTAATGTAGAGCTAAGTACATTTGACTAAGCTATCACACTCTACACTAACTTAATTGCACTGGCTACGATTCTGTCAAGGCTCTATGCACATTGATTAGTGTGTGATGAAACTGTTTAACCAGGTGATGGTCGAGTGAATCAAAATACCCAGCTGTCAGCACTTCAAATTGTATTTTTACGAGAACACAACAGAATAGCTCACGAATTGTATTCCATGAACTCGCACTGGAACGATGAGAAGATATACCAAGAGGCCCGCAGAATTTTTATTGCTGAATACCAACATATCGTCTACAATGAGTATTTGCCACAGATTTTGCGTAAGTGTTACTTATATGTATACACAAATATGTTTTATCAAAAGAGATTCTATTGTTTCCTTTCCAAATTTTCTGAAGAAAATATTCTGACTCTATAACTCTTTTTTTGTCTTACTCTAGATTTTTATGTTCCTTATGATAGATGATATTTACATGCTCATCAGTGCAGTCTCATATTGTGAAGAGTCCCCATTATAACCACATCTTGGTTACTAGTCAACAATGTAGCATAGTGCCAAAATGCCTCTCAGAAATCTGTGTTAGCAAGATGTTATCTATGAACAATGAACTATGTTTTATTTCTGCTGTATCATATGTTCTACTTTCTTTCAGTTGTTTTGTCATATTCAACATACCATCTAATAAATGGAAACCAGTGAAAAATAAATGCTGGCAAACAAATTAAAAAGTTCCCTGGACTGTAGTTCATTGTACAACTACTGAGATTTGTATTTAACAGAAACACTATTGATAAAAACAAATAATCAACAGAATAATTCAACAGCAAAAATGACCTGCTAGCACCAGAGGGAGATATTAATGGTCGTACTCTAAATGAAACATTTATGTACAATTTCTTGTGATCCAGTTGGATAAAAAGTTAACATGGACTCAACACACCATAAATTAATCAAGACCAGTTACGCATATGTTACTCTTAGAAGCGTCTCTCATTTTGTCGACATAAAGACAACAGTTTTAGATTATTTTGTTTGTTTTTGTTGCCTGTAATCTTACAGAAGTATCTTTCCAGACAATTCACTTAAAGAATACAAAGTAGTTATTGAGCAGATGAAAGTAGTTAGAACATTGTGTAAAGTAAATACCTGAAAATCTTGCTACACTCTCATTAAGAAATTTTGGGTTTTTATCCTCATTTACCAGGACATTTAATGCTTAATCTTTAAGATACAAATTGGTAGAAGAATGAGTGTCAAGTCATTCACAATAAACTGCTTGAGGTCAAAAATTACGTTTTCTTCAGTATATGTACCTGCAAATAGTTCTTAAGTTTTGCTTGTAGGTGATACAAACATTATTGTTGTAAATTTACATCAGGAACTCAACAATAATATAATTAATCATGTTTGGAGGTAAGGAAGTCTTGGAACAAAATAATAGCCCAGCTTTTCATTGTAGTAAAACAGAGCACATATGTTTTCTTGCATAAAACACTGCTTACCCTGACATCAAATGCTCCAACAATGGGCTTTAGAATAGGACATTTCCACTGTTGGAATTGCTTGGATATTGAAACATTTTTACTTTTCATACCTTCTTTCATTGACCTTAGGTGAATTTAATTGTCTTACAGGAAAGATTTTTTCACGTTTGAATATTTTATGCTTGCTTGGTTTTGCAGTTTAAAGTCCATAAGATACATTCAAAAATAAACAAGTTTTTCTCTGTAAGAGAGGATGCAGGCTTGTTCAACTAACACAGTCATACTGACTTCAGTATCATATCTACAAATACACCTTCATACACATTCCACTATCCACTATACAGTGCATGATGGAGGGTACCTTGTACCACTACTAGTTATTTCCTTTCCCCTAGTAAACAGAGCGATGCAAAAATAAGTGTCTATGTGCCTCCAAATGAGCCTTAGTTTGTCAGATCTTATCTCTGTGGTCTTTATGTGCAAAGTATGTTGCCAGCAGTTGAATCATTCTGCAATCAGCTCCAAATTCCAGTTCTCCACATTTTCTCAGTAGTGTTCCTTGAAAAGAATGTTGCCTTCCCTCAGGGGATTCTCTTTTGAGCTCCTTAAGCATCTCCACAATACTTGCATATTATTCTAACCTACCAGTAACAAAATCTAGCAACCTGCCTCTGAGCTGTTTTGATATTTTCCTTTAATCCGTCCTGGTGTGGATTCTGAACACACGAGCAGTACTCGAGACTAGGTTGCACTAGCATCTTATAAAATCTACTTTACAGATGAACACGCTTTCCTAGAACTTTCCCAATACACCGAAGTCAACCATTCATCTTCCCTACCACAGTCCTCATATGCTCATTCCATTTCATATCACTTCGCAGTGTTATGGCCAGATATTTAAATGATGTGACTGTGTCAAGCAGGACACTACTAATGCTGTACCTGAACATTACAGGTTTGTTCTTCCTACTCATCCACATTAACTTACATTTTTCCACATTTAGAGCTAGCTGTCATTCATCACACCAACTAGAAATTTTGTCTAAGTCATCTTGTATCCTCATACAGTCACTCAACTTCAACACCTTACTGTACACCACAGCATCATCAGCAAACAACCGTAGATTTTTGCCCACCCTGTCCACCAAATCATTTATGTATATAGAAAATAATAATGGTTCTGTCACGTTTCCCTAGGTCACTACTCATGATACCCTTGTCTCTGATGAACACTCAGTGTCAAGGACAATATACTAGGTTGTATTACTTAAGAAGTGTTCGTGCCACTCACATATCTGAAAACATATCCCACATGCTCATACCTTTCTTGACAGTCTGCAGTGGGGCACAATGTCAAATGCTTTTCAGAAAGCTATAATATGGAATCTGCCTGCAGCCCTTCCTCTGTAGTTCGCAGTATATCATTTGAGAAAAGGGCAAGCTGAGTTTCATATGAGAGATGGTTCCTAAAACTGTGCTGATTTGTGAACATAAGCTTCTCAATCTCAAGGAAAATTACTATATTCAAACTTAGAATATGATCAGGAATTCAGCAGCAAACTGATGTTAGAGATATTGGTCTGTAATTTTGTTGGTACATCCTCTTACCATCCTTATACACTGGAGTCACCTGTTCTTTTCTCAAGTCACTCGGGGTTTTGTGCTGGGTGAGAGATTTGCGATAAATGTGAGCTAAGTAAGGAGCCCAGTACCATTGAGAAATCTTTGTAAATGCTCAATGCTGGGTGTCGGAAGGTGTAGCCAGATCTACACATTCTTTTAAAACTCAATCTCAGGATCTATTGGCCTGCTTTGAAAATTCCAGAAAAGTAACATCAAGTGTGTTTTTCACCCACCACCCAAGAAAAAAGCCTTGCTCTTGTCTGTTAGGAATGACCTAGAACTACTAGAAATGGGTTACTATGTCCCGTGCCATTGTGGAAAAATATACTTAGGTCAGATGGTCCAGACGATATGGGAAACGTATCACATAGATGAAGGTCAATTGACAAAGTTGGCTGTGATG
Source organism: Schistocerca serialis cubense (assembly GCF_023864345.2). Taxonomy (NCBI): domain Eukaryota; kingdom Metazoa; phylum Arthropoda; class Insecta; order Orthoptera; family Acrididae; genus Schistocerca; species Schistocerca serialis. Next base: position 234,307,065 of record NC_064647.1, on the reverse strand, counting down.
GAGCACTACATCTCCAATGGACATAGCATGAATTATACTGGCACCAAGTTGCTCAAACAGGTCAGCACTTGCTGGAATTGTGTTTTAAAGGAATTTGTGAAGGTCGTGGTACAGAATGAGATGACAAAGACAGCAGTTACCAGCATGCTCAAAACATGACGACAGTCTATTAGAAGTTCCATTTGTGCGATGCCTATTGAAGAGCTGAGCTCACACCACGTAGACATACCTCCTCTGCATCATGCATCAGCAGTGATCCGACCCCACAGTGGTGCTGCAGAGGCTGAGTAAAGCGACTCATAACCCAGTAACACACTGACTGGCAGGTACTGGGGACCTGAGTTTGGAAGTGGGAGGGAACTGCAGATGGCAACAAGTAAGCTTAATTGTGTGCTTCTGCCAAATCAGCACAGTCAGCACCATTTGGATGACACCACCAGTCGAATACCCGAGAACATTTCAAAATAATCATATGACAGGAATGCCTAAAATCACAGCATTTCTGTTGTTGTCATTGCCATTTTGATTCTGGAAGTTATTGGTTATACTTTTTACCATTACAATCTTTGTCTTTTGAAAACTGTTTTGTGTCACATTGTGTCATTGACACATGAAAATTTGATGCTGCACCTCAGGCAACTGTGGTCAGTTAGCAGGTTTCGCCTGAACTCAGCGATGGGAGGTATACTGTGCACAGAAGGGTAAACACGACACTCGTGATGCATTCATTCAGTTGTACATCATGTTCCATCAAGCCCATCAGGGAGAAGAGCTTTTGTGAATGTGGAATGTATCAAGTTTCATGGTAACTGGCAGCAACTTTTGTAAAGTGTAGAACAACAAATTATGGCTATTGCTAGTCTACTCACATTGACTGATAATTATGGCAGTTACTTCCACATTATTTTACACACTCATATTTGCTGCAGAGAGCAGTTTGTATGATAGCATTATGTGTTCTTTTTATGTGTGTGTTATAATCTTTTCTGTTATTTTTTCTTCTGTTTCCATAGATCTGGAAAAAAACTCTGTGAAATTACAAACCAGTAATCAATAAAAATTGTTGTGTTAACAAGATGGACAAGTATCCCACAATAAATTCCACTCTGACCATAGTTTCCTCGTTGCATCATGTGAAATTTCAAAACAAGCTACATTAGTCTCTATTAAAATTTGCCATCTGGTGCAACATACTAGATTCTCTAAGTCAGATATTCTTTGAGACAGCTGCATAGCAGAGAAAATAATCCTTAAGGCTGTAGTTTTATTGAAGGCACTTCTTACATCTTCAGTCTGGAAACATTCACTATTGGCTGATATTGGAACAATGTTGAATGTCTTCTGAAAATATAAGGCACAATATATCTACAAGTCTGCATTTACCATTTGCAAAATATTACACATTAAAAAAAGTGAGCTCTATTGCACATGAGTGATGATGTAAATTTACTGCCTGTCATTGTGGCTCTTCAAGTCTCATAGATTTTCATCTTCATGACCCTTCATCAGCTAATTAATAGAGTCTTTCAAAAGTAAATGATGACATAACATCACAACACAATCTACTTGACTTGTTTATTTCATTTGCATTTAATGGTTTAAACCTACGATGATCAACTTTCGGTTAGTAACTTTGACAATTAATATCACCAAGTCAGCCTTTCGGTTAGTAACTTTGACACTTAATATCACCAAGTCAGCAGCTCACAATGTCTACAAGTGATCTAAAAAAGTTTCACAAGTGGCAACACAGATAATGTATAGTAACTTGCTTAGTGATGACAAAAAAAGAATGAACAGACTGGTCCAGTTAACAAAATGGTGGCATTGATCAAATGCTCACTCCTGACAGACTAATTACATTGTGATTGTACGTATGGAATGTCCAGCACTGACTTACTCTGCAACCTTATGTGTTGAATGCTTCCTACAGGCTGACATGCTTTGTGAATAGCACATATATAAAGCTGTGTGTAATAGAGGAACTACAAAATGGTAAAGCACAATGCTGTTATATTTGTGATGTTGACATAAAAGACATCAGAGACAAAAAATACTAAAACAACGTAAGGCAGTGAAGTTGCCTCAATTAACTACAAACTATGTATTAGCATCACTCACAAAGAAACAAGACAGAGGCTCTAAAATGTGTACGATGAAAACTGCTGAAAGGACTGTAGTGCCTTTGCTGACAGAAGAAAGTATGCTGAGGCTCCAAACTTATCACTAGAGGGACAGAGGCATACACCTAAGTGATTACAGAGCCAGCTCCTGCACTCGTCAACCATCCACTGTACTCTATTGGACTGAAAACAGAGAAATGGAAGCTTCAAAAGAAGGGTCCTGACAGCAGAAAGAGTACTGTCAATTCATCAAAGAATACCACAACTGGACAGAGAGCACTGAATGTCCATTGCAAGGATCAAGGCATGGTACAAGCAATTTGAGGAGGGATGGATGTCATCGACCGATGACAGATTATGTGAAATGGCACACCACATTACCCGTATCACAGCCCAGTAGGTAGATACCCTCATTATTGAAGACTGGCAGCTTATGGAGGCAGCAATTTTCGCAAAGGTCAGGCTGGGCATTGGAACTGCAGCAGACATTCTTTGATGAATTTCATTCCCCGCACTTGCTCCAATGTAAGGGAGACCTCTTTGCTCTTCTTTTGAAGTCTCGATTCCTCTGTTTTCATTACTATTGAGTGCAGTAGATGGTTGATTCACACATGTTCTTGCTCTGTCGATACGTGTGTGTGTGTGTGTGTGTGTGTGTGTCTGTAGCAGTGAGTCTGGAGCCTCAGAAATTTTATACGAATCACAGTTTCTTCCTTAGGCAGCAGCATTACAATTCCTTTATAGGTTTTCATTTTACAGCTTTCAGCTTGTTTCTTTTTTAAAGACACTAAAACTTGAAAAATGACAAAATAATAGACACTGTTTTATGATGTGGAAATTTTAGTGTGTACTGGGATTGCCAAAGTCTACACCAAGGATTTTCTGGAAAGTTAAATTTTCTTATTGGAATGGTTATGAACTAACATGTTATTCTAGGAAAATTATAAAATAAAAATTGGCTGACAAATTTATAACAGTGGAATTTTTACTGGATTATATGTTAAGATTTAAACAATCTGGAAATAATAATTTTGAATAAGTATAATTTTTTAAATGTGTAGTTTTTGGAAAAATTTAAATGTTATTAGAAAGTGGAAAAAAAGAGTTTACAATTAACATATGTCAATCCTAAAACAAATAATTATTAGTGGCATCAAATTTTGAGGAGCATACAGTTTTAGTGAATTGTACACTTAGCATATTTCATCAAAGAAAATGTTTTCTCAAAAACTAATTATACTGTTATCATTAGTGGTCTAAAAATTATACATTCAATAATAAAGTTTAGTTTAATACACTAAGGATAATAATTTAACTGTTTCATGTAAGGGGACAGAGGGTACAGTGCCTGCTCTAAGAAAGTTGGATTTTCACCAAAACATGATTATTAATAGAAGCTTGCCTCTCATATATTTAAATCTACATATTATAGTCTATCATACTAAATATTTATAGTTAAAAAATATATAATGAATATGACAAACATTTTTCATTGTGCGCGTATATACTCCAAAAGTGGACAGCAATCCTTTTTTAGCTGAAGTAATGCCACCTGCTTGCTACCGCAAGTACAAACACTTCACTATTCTTGGACTGGACTGCCAATGGTTATAAATGTGATGAAGACGATGAAATTGTTTAGCTTAGACTGTTTTAAATGTATCAAAAAACTTGTACATGTTGACCTTAAAATCTTTGTTACACTAATGTTAGGTATTTATATTTCTTCCAGAACTCTTCATTCTAATGTAGGCGTACAATCATTTTTTTAGTGCCTTACCTTCATTTTTGTTCACAACAGGCTTCAGTGTTGTTACTCTGATTTCCAGCCTCTGTCACCAAGTTGTAAAATGATGGGTAATAGTTTTGTATATAGAAATATTTAGAAGTCAGTGTGCAATATTAAGTGTGATGTATGGTAGTAACTAACTCTTATTGGGGTAAACAGATTAAAAATGTACTGCTGCAGTTGGGCACCATGGTGGCATTAGTAGTTCACAGATGAAGGTGCCAAATTGAAAGAAACTACAGGAAACTACATTTGCAAACAAAAAGACATTGTTTAAACATTGGTGTAAGACATATTACTTTGCGTATAAGTAATTGAGAATAATGTAAATGACATATGTTATGTCAAATGAATAAAAATCATAAAATCTTTTACTAAAAAATAATGGAACAACTCACTGCCAACAAAGAAAGTGTATATTAGAACTAGTCTGACCACTTCTTGGCAGGCAAGAAGCACTATTCACGGCAAAAAACATACAGTGGCCAACCCCCAGCCATTTTACCCAACCTTTCCCTGTAATAGGAAACAGAAAAGAAAAAAATTATTAAATGACTGAAACTATAGCAAGTGGGTCTATTCCATCTTGCTATGATCCAGTGTTTCATCACAACCCAGCATATCAAAAGCAAGAATATCCCTACAAAAGTAGATGACACAATAAGGATTTGAGATCCTGGCTCAAAACTACAATTAGATTATGGATTTCCATTCTATAGGAATATTTGTCACAAATTCTTTTAATAATAGCATTGGCAGATGTGCTGTGCTGTTTTATTTCGTTTTTCTCTTTGCCCCCTTAATGCTGCTGCTTAATTACATCGAATGATTTCATATTATTACTTACTTTTTTCTGTGTATCTGTGTCTTTCCTAATTACAGATTATATTTCCAGTATGATTTGACTGTTGTTTACAGGTGAGGAATGGTTGGAGAAGTTTCATTTAAAACCAAATGAAACGGGTTACAGTAATTGCTATGACACCTCCATAAACCCAGCAACAATGATAGAGTTCACTCATGCTATATTCAGAGTATTTCATGGGGTTGCTCAAAGTGACTTGCTGTAAGTAGTACTTAATTGTGTATTTTTAAAATGGTGAAATTTAGAAATAACAGTTATCTATCACCGTGTAATCAGTACTCATCAGGTTTCTGTGTCAGTGGTAGCAAAACTATGTGGTCTGCACATTAATACAGTTCTTCCAGAGCCCTACAGAAATTCTGTGTCGATTCAAAAGGTCAAACTTAAAAATTAAATGTTCATGCAACTCAAACTGGAATAGTCAAAACAACTAATGTGATACTGAGAAATAAGACTTCTGTGTATTTGTAATGTACTGTAATGGCACCAAATGAAAACATTTTGAAGATTTGGTATGTCTGCGTCTATGTACAAACTCTGAAAGCCACTTTGCTGTGCACAATGGAGGGTACTTTGCACCTCTGCTAGATATTCCCTTTCCTTTTCCACGCAATTGAACTGAGGGAAAAAAACTGGGTGACTGCATCCTCCATAAAATGCTTAGTCATCCTTATTTGTTGGAATCATTCCGCAGTCTATCAGAAATGCTGCCTCTCTAAGCTTCCTCAATGACCCGGAATGCTCTGCAGAAGAGCATGCACTGATTTGAAACTTCCTTGCAGGTTAAAACTGTATGTCAGACTGGAACACAATCCTGCTTAGCCTTTAGCAGCTGATGCTCTTACTGAATCAGCTACACAAGCATGACTTATGGCAAACCCTCATAGCTTTACTTCCAGAACATCATCTCCTTTGCCCACAAAATGCAAGGTCACAGGTTTTAGTCCCTGTCTGGTGCAAAGTTTTTACCTGTGAGGAAATTTCAAAACAGAGCACCTGGAAATAATTGCGCAGATTGTGAGTAAGCCCCATCCCCACAATATCCTTTTCTTCTGGGGTAGCTAGACCAGCAGAGTATAAAAGAGAAACTTAGGAAAGTAGGAGAAGAGGTACTGGTGGAAGTACAGCTGCAAGGGCAGGTTGTGAGTTGTGCTGAGATAGCTCAGGAGCACCCAAGGAAAAGTCTCAGAATTAGTATTGCTACTTGAAGGCTTTAATGCTCAGGTAGTATTAAAAACAGAGAGTTTGCTGGAACCATAAATGAATAGCCATGAAATCGTACTGCCTTTTGGGGAAGGACGCCTTACGTGGTGTACCACTGGTCCTCAGTGCACTAAAACCTTGGCACTCAGCATTGTACCGGCATTGTAACCATACCCACTATTCCTCAAATTGGGCCTAAACGCCTGATGGGTTGTACAAGTTACGCCCATAGTGCGTCCCCATCTGCACCTACGATCATGATGGACTTTCCATGGCACCAGAAATCCAGCACGGTAGCCAGCCCTTTGTGGTGGGGTCATCATGTACCCTCTAGGTTGTAGCCCCCTGACAACACAGGGATCGTACTGCCGATACCTGAGCTGCACCCTCCCCACGTCGGCCAAGGAGTAGATGCCCGTCTCCTTGGGGCATCAGGACTCCCGGCAACGGTCATCCTGCCAGGTGACCCTTGCTGAGGCTGGCTGGCGCCCATGGGGAGAGCCCCTGGTCGGAGTGGGTGGTATCAGGGCGGATGTTTCGCAGATGAAACGTCAACACATATCAGGTCGCTCAACGGCCAAGTCTTTCAAAAGGAAAGTTACTGTTTCTAGTTCTGGTTCTCCTGCCCTTTCCCCCTTGGCCACTCCCTGGGAGGAGGGACAGGCCCGCCGGCTTGGGGCAAAGTACTTCCCCCACTATTTGGTCTGTTCTCGAACCGATGGGGGAACGTTTGCCACCTCCAAGCCCATGTTCTTTGTTCAGCACATTGAGGACATCTTCGGGGAAATCGAAGCTCTCAGTAAGATGCGTTCGGGGTCCGTTCTAATAAAGACCACCTCCGCCACACAGTCGGTGGCACTCCAGGCGTGCGACTGCCTAGGGGACATCCCAGTATCCATTGTCTCGCATCTGGCACTAAATAGGACGCAGGGGGTTATTTTTCATCGTGACCTCCTGCTACAATCTGATGAGGAGCTCAGGGCCAACCTGGAGCGCCGAGGCGTGCATTTCGTCCGGCGAGTCCAGCGCGGCCCCAAAGACTGTCGCATCGACACCGGGGCCTTCATCCTCGCCTTTGAAGGGGACGTTCTCCCGGAGAAGGTAAAGGTGATGTGCTACCGGTGCGACGTGCGACCTTACGTCCCGCCTCCTATGCACTGTTTTCGGTGTTTGCGCTTTGGGCACATGTCATCACGGTGTGAGGCTGAGCCCCTTTGTGGCGATTGTGGATGTCCTCTTCGTGAGGAACATACATGCACCCCACCACCTCGGTGCATTCATTGTCCTGGCATCCACTCGCCTAGATCCTCAGACTGCCCCGCATATCAGAAGGAGAAGAAGATACAAGAACTCAAAACTTTGGATCGGCTCTCTTATTCTGAGGCCAGGAAGAAGTATGACCGCCTCCATCCCGTGCCGTTGACCACTTCGTTTGCCTCAGTTGTGTCCACTCCTTCCGCGGTATCCTCACCCCTATCCTGTCCCCCCCTCCACCTCCTCCCCCCGTCCGGGGTCTCTGCCTCCGCCTCCCAAATCCCTCCCTTCCAAATCCTCCTCCCCCGTGGCCCCCGCCCCCTCTGCTCCAGGGGCCACCCTTCCTCCTCCTCCCCCCCCCCCCCTGCCGCCTGAGAAGCGATCCTCTTCTCAGGCGTCCATTGGGGAAACGTTCCGGACCCCAGCTTCTGAGGTCCGGCATTCCAAAACGGACCCCGCGTGTGAAGACCTTCTTCGGGTCCGGCCCACCATCCCTGTGTCTCCTTGGACTTCCAAGAAGGCCTCCAAGAAGAAGTCTCTATCCCCCTCTCCACCCCGGCGCGTTTCGTCTGACGCTCCATCCGTGAGTCGCTGCTCCCGGCCGTCCTCAGTTTCGCCGGGACGCTCTGCTGCCAGGCGCTCAGCTGGCCTCTCGTCAGCAAATGATGCTGCCCCTCCTACACAACCAGGGACAGCGGCCGCAGCTGGCGACAACTCGATGGAACAGGATCCGCCTCCCGCCGGTTGTAGCGTTGTTCCCTCGACACCTGGCCCTCCGCGGCCATCGAGGTGACCAGCTCTTCCCCCGTCTCGTTCCCCCTCTTTTTTGACTAGCGATGGCCTTGTTACATTGGAACATAACAGGTATTCGATCTAATCGGGAGGAATTACAACTGCTCCTCCGCCTGCACTGTCCGCTCGTCCTTGGTCTCCAGGAAACCAAGTTGCGCCCGACTGACCGTATTGCCTTTACCCATTATACCTCGGAGCGGTATGACCTCACCCCTGTGGATGGTATCCCAGCTCATGGTGGGGTCATGTTGCTCGTTCGGGACGATGTCTATTACCATCCCATCCCATTGACCACCCCACTCCAAGCAATAGTTGTCCGTATTACTCTTTCTGCTTTTACTTTTTCAGTTTGTAGCATCTACTCTCCATCGTCATCTGCTGTTAGTCGGGCTGACATGATGCACCTGATCGTTCAGCTTCCCCCGCCGTTTTTATTGTTTGGCGACTTCAATGCCCATCATCCCCTCTGGGGCTCTCCTGCATCCTGTCCAAGAGGCTCACTCTTGGCGGATGTCTTCAACCATCTCAATCTTGTCTGCCTCAATACTGGCGCCCCGACTTTCTTCTCGGACTCTACTCATACCTACTCCCACTTGGACTTTTCGATCTGTTCTACCACTCTTGCCCGTTGGTTCGAGTGGTATGTCCTTTCTGACACCTATTCGAGCGACCACTTCCCCTGTGTTGTTCGTCTCCTGCACCACACCCCATCCCCACGTCCTTCGAGCTGGAACATACCGAAAGCTGACTGGGGACTTTACTCCTCCCTGGCGACCTTTCCGGACCACGATTTTCTCAGTTGTGACAGTCAGGTCGAATACCTCACGGCTGTTATCATCAATGCTGCCGAACGTTCCATTCCTCATACTACCTCTTCTTCACGTCGCGTTTCCGTCCCCTGGTGGAACGAGGCTTGTAGAGACGCTATCTGTGCTCGATGACGTGCTTTACGCACCTTTTGCCGCCATCCTACGTTGGCGAATTGTATTGGATACAAACGACTCCGAGCGCAATGCCGTAGAGTCATCAAAAACAGCAAAAAAGCTTGTTGGGCCTCTTTCACCAGCTCCTTTAACAGTTTTACTCCCTCTTCTGTCATATGGGGTGGCCTGCGCCGGCTGTCGGGCATTAAGGCCCACTCCTCGGTACCTGGCCTGACCTCAGGTAATGAGATCCTCGTTGATCCTGTGGCTGTCTCCAATGCCTTCGGCCGGTTTTTCACGGAGGTTTCAAGCTCCGCCCATTACCACCCTGCCTTCCTTCCCAGGAAAGAGGCAGAAGAGGCTCGGCGACCTTCCTTCCACTCGCTGAATCTGGAAACTTATAATGCCCCCTTTACTATGCGGGAACTAGAACGTGCGCTTGCACTGTCCCGGTCCTCTGCTCCGGGGCCGGATGCCATTCACGTTCAGATGCTGGCACACCTTTCTCCGGCGGGCAAAAGCTTCCTTCTTCATACCTACAATCGCATCTGGACCGAAGGTCAGGTCCCCATGCGTTGGCATGACGCCGTCGTTGTCCCTATACCCAGACCCGGGACGGATAGATACCTTCCTTCTAGTTACCGCCCCATTTCTCTTACAAGCTGTGTCTGTAAGGTGATGGAGCGCATGGTTCATGCTCGGTTAGTTTGGATTCTTGAATCTCGACGGCTGCTTACCAATGTCCAATGCGGCTTTCGTCGCCGCCGCTCTGCTGTTGACCACCTTGTGACCTTGTTGACATTCATCATGAACAACTTTTTGCGAAGGCGCCAAATGGTAGCCGTGTTCTTCGATTTGGAGAAGGCTTATGATACCTGTTGGAGAGGAGGTATCCTCCGCACTATGCACAGGTGGGGCCTACGCGGTCGCCTACCCCTTTTTATTGATTCCTTTTTAACGGATCGAAAGTTTAGGGTACGTGTGGGTTCCGTATTGTCCGACATCTTCCTCCAGGAGAACGGAGTGCCTCAGGGCTCTGTCTTGAGCGTAGCCCTTTTTGCCATCACGATCAATCCAATTATGGATTGCATTCCACCTAATGTCTCAGGCTCTCTCTTTGTCGATGACTTCACGATCTACTGCAGTGCCCAGAGAACATGCCTCCTGGAGCGCTGCCTTCAGCGTTGTCTAGACAGCCTATACTCATGGGGCATGGCAAATGGCTTCTGGTTCTCTGAAGAGAAGACAGTTTGTATCAACTTTTGGCGATATAAAGCGTTCCTTCCGCCATCCTTACATCTCGGTCCCGTTGTTCTCCCATTCGTGGAAACAACTAAGTTTCTAGGGCTCACGTTGGACGGGAAACTGTGTTGGTCTCCGCATGTCTCTTATTTGGCGGCCCGTTGTACACGTTCCCTTAATGTCCTCAGAGTTCTTAGTGGTTCATCTTGGGGAGCGGATCGCACTGTCCTGCTTCGCTTGTATCAGTCCATAGTCCAATCGAAGCTGGATTATGGGAGCTTCATCTACTCGTCTGCTCGGCCATCCCTCTTACGCCATCTCAACTCCATCCACCATTGGGAGTTACGTCTTGCGACCGGAGCCTTCTACACTAGTCCTGTTGAGAGTCTTTATGCTGAAGCTGCTGAATTACCATTGACCTACCGGCACGACATACTGCTGTGTCGGTATGCCTGCCGGCTGTGGTCTATGCCCGACCACCCCTCTTATCAGTCCTTCTTCGCCGATTCTCTTGACCATCAGTACGGGTTGTGTCTGCCCTGCTGCCCCCCGGAGTCCGCTTCCGTCGCCTGCTTCGACAATTGGATTTTGCCCTCCCTACCACCTTCAGAGAGGGTTAGAGCCCGACACCACCTTGGCTCCAGGCTCCGGTTCATATTTATCTCGACCTCAGCTCACTCCCGAAGGAGGGTACTCCGGCTGCAGTGTATTGCTCATGGTTTGTCGAACTTCGTGCTCGACTTGCCGGTCACACCTTTATTTACACCGATGGCTCCAAAACTGACGATGGTGTCGGCTGTGCCTTTGTCGTCGGGGCCGCCACCTTTAAATACCGGCTCCTCGACCAATGTTCGAGCTTTACGGCCGAGCTTTTTGCTCTCCATCAGGCCGTTCAGTATGCCCGCCGCCACCGCCATTCCTCGTATGTACTCTGCTCTGACTCACTCACTGCTCTTCAGAGCCTTGGAGCTCCCTATCCGGTCCATCCCTTGATTCAACGGATACAGCAGTCCCTCCATTCTTTCACTGATAATGGTTCTCCTGTCAGCTTTCTGTGAGTTCCCGGACATGTAGGAGTGCCTGGGAATGAGACTGCGGATGCTGCAGCCAAGGCTGCAGTCCTCCTGCCTCGGCCAGCCTCCCATTGTGTCCCGTCATCCGACGTTCGTGGGGATGTTTGTAAGAGGCTTGTGTCGTTGTAGTGGGATGCTTGGTCATCCCTCCAAGGAAACAAGCTCCGGGCAGTAAAACCGCTCCCAACTGCTTGGACAACCTCCTCCCGACCATCTCGGCGAGAGGAGGTCCTTCTGACCAGGTTGCGGATTGGGCATTGCCGGTTTAGCCACCGCTACCTGCTCTCCGGTGACCCAGCCCCGCAGTGCCCTTGTGGTCAGGCATTCACAGTGAGCCATGTTTTATTGTCGTGTCCCCGCTTTAGTCAATCTCGTGTTGTCCTGTCCCTGCCATCTACTTTACCGGATATTTTAGCTGACGACACTCGAGCAGCTGCTCGTGTTCTGCGTTTTATAACTTTAACTGGCTTGTCCAAAGACATCTAACCTTTTTACTTCTTTTATCTGCATCTTTGTCAGGTCTTTCCGGTGTCCCCCCTCCCCTTGAGTTTTACCAGATTCCATGTGCTCTAACAACGGTGACTGGGCGCTAATGACCTCAGTAGTTGAGCGCCCTTAAACCCCACCAAAAAAAAAAAAAATTTCCTCCCCTCCCTCAGCTTCATCCACACAGCCTCCCAATTCTGCATCAGCCCTGTTCTGACACCATCTAGTCCTGCACGTGCTGTCAGACAGCGCTCTTCTCTCCCCCGTCTGTACCCTGCTACCTCCCCCTTCCCTACCCCATACCGGTGCTTTTGTTCAACACCACAGTTACAGTATGGCCAGAGAGCCAGATGCAGTGTGTGTGTGTGTGTGTGTGTGTGTGTGTGTATGTGTGTGTGTGTGTGTGTGTGTGTGCACGAGTACGCGCTCATATTTTCCTTTCTTTTCTGAAGAAGTCTGTGGCCAAAAGCTCTGTGTGTCAGTGTGTAACAGTCTTTTCATTGTGCATATCTGCAACTCAGCATATCACCTTTACTATTAGTAGCATTCTATCCTATTTATAATATTGCCAAAATTTTAGTGCAGACTTTTGATTGTTCAACTCAAGAATAATTTGGTTTAACTGAATAGTAGGTGATTAGAAAAGTATTAATATTCATATTATTATTTGGTTAATACTCTCTACATCTCCATGGTGAATTATTTTTGTGTAAAATCTCCAGGTTCATAATTTAGCTACTTTAGAAAATTTCTTAATTATAAATGGATGATTCGGAAAACTAATGGCCCTATTTGATTTCTAAAAAAAATTAAGGCAGCAAAAGAATAATGTCAAATCTAGGAATTAAGCAAAATCTCAAGTAATGAAAATATTTTTGTATGTGGCTTAAATTTAATTTCAGATATTGTCTAACATAATTAGTTTATGGAAAAATGAGATTGGTTATTGTAAAGAGTGAAATCAAGGCTAGCTGTGTCCATCCCCTCAAAATTTACTGATTAGCTCTTGACTTTTTTCTAGTCATGTGACATTGAGACAACTAGAATTATGGTAATAACTTCTCTTCGTTAACAAAGTTTTAAGAAAAATTAAACACACCATTAAATTCAGCAGACTGTGCAATAAGGTTACGTAAAATATTGTACGAACAGTATTTATATATACAGGATGGGCCAAAGTCACTACCCATTGTAACCCACTGGAAAAATTAAGTTAATCTTGTTTGTTTGTGATAATTGTAGATACAAATACCAGAGTGCACTGCTATATTTTTTTTAGATAATTATAGATGCAAACAAAAGAGTGAAATGCTATTAAATCAAACACCTCTGCTATTGTTTCTAACCTGCTGTGAAGATGTTTTCTAATAATTTTTTGTTTTAAAAACATTGTACAAAGGTGGTTATAATTGAATAATAATGACTGTAATAAAAATTTCAACACTGTTCCACCTAAAACTAAGGCTGTCTAAAATTTATGGATACTGTCTGAGAGAAGTGGGGAACTAAAGGAAAAATTGTACAAGTGGTAATACAGTGATCTAAAAAGTCAACGTAAAGGCTATCTCTTTATCAGGATATTTCTAGATCTTCTGTAACTTCAATAAAGCATTCAGCTATTTTATAAGATCAGTTGTTTGTTTTTTATTCAATTAGCTTATGATGAGTAGTGACTTAGATGGACATAGTCAACAGATAAACAAAAAAAAATAGTATTAAAAAGGAGTAGAATAATGGTGGGTGGAATAACTTGGTTTTGCTATGTTTCACATTGTGCAGAATTTTTTATTTGAGAATCTATGAGTACATTGTGGTTGAAATGGGAGCTAACTGAGCTGCAAATTCTATGTAGAATCATTAAAATCTTAGTGCTCGTTAGCCTGAATATGTTGAATTAAGATCATCTTTGATAAGAAACTATTGGCTGAAGCTGTATTATGTAAATACCTATTTACAGTCTTGCTAAATTGGTATCAGCATCTTGCCCATTTTCATGAGATACTGACAGAAGACAAAACGTAACTGTTGTAGATTGTGAAGAAGGGTTTGATATAAAACTTTTAATTCATGGTTTGAAACTGCTACTTGTTTTGTGATCACCTGGTGTCTTGTTTCATGACTACCTGGTGTCGGGGCACAAATAACTCTGTGGACATAGACAACCACTCTCCATGTAGGAGTCATGTTGGGAAAAACAAAGGCAACAGACTTCAAGACTGTGTATTTTTAAAAATGAACAGTTTCTTATCAGTGAACAGAACTAACAAATTCACATTTTCAGCATGTACAAAGACATAGGATGTCCAGTTGGAAAAATCAAAATAGGTAAATGGATGGATAAGCCAGAAGTACTTGTTCAAGATCAGCACTTGAATCAGCTCACACTTGGTCTTACTCAACAACCTGCCACAAAAGATGATAAATGGACAGTGTATGAGGTAAGTGTCCTATAAATTGTAATTCTGATGACTTACATCTAGATTTTACAAGTCAAATGGTTTTCTTTAGTAAACCTAGAAGTTTGATCCTATATTTGTGTTAAGTGAACATTTAAGTTGGTCTAGTGGTTTCTTACTGGAAATATGAAAGCACAAAATCACAAAGGTGGCAAAACACTGAAAAGTTTATCAGTCAGAGGACATGTGACATTATTTTTGTGGTAAACTAAAAGGGTTTCAAAATTTTAATCTGTTGCAGAGCCTTGTATTCAAATAAACTAGAATCTTCTAAGGCTTGAGTAGATGATGACAGGTCCCACTTTCAGAAAGCTTTTTAAATGGCCTCTCACTTGTTAAAACAATATAAACTTCAATGCGAGATTGAAAAATATTAAACTTTATTCATAGGTTTTTGGCAACTTCCAAATGTGCTTTCTCACTGTTTAACTGAGGTTTTTGGAATTTATCTGCCGGTTACTGCAAGTTTCCACCAGGTCTGAACAACTGTATGTGATTAGCAAAATACTGTTCTAATGTACCTGCCATCATATTGCACATCTTTTTCCTTCATTTTATAAGGGTGATTATTTTCTGAAATATTTCTAAGGTTTTTCAATTTTTTTATTTGCTGCTGGTGATTTATTTTTTGATCTACATTCTGGGCATGGTGGTATAATATTAACATTAGCATATTTGGCCAGTTCATAATCATATACAATGTTTCACACATACCCTGTAAACATTCTACACTACGTGCTTCCAAATGCAAACTGCCCTTGAGGATTACCAATATTCTTGACACAAGTTTGTAATTTTTTCACTACTACTTTTCTACATAAATTTTGTGTGACTTCTACATCTACATAATTAGTCCACAATACATGCTTAAGTGTATTGGCTTAAGAGTTTGTAAAAGTACTCTCTTTCTCAACTGTTCCACTTTGAGCAGCATGTGGGACAAATGAACACCTCAATCTTTCCACACTAGCTCAGATATCTCTTATGTTACTGTGATACTCATTTCTCCCCATATGGGTGGGAGTACACTAAGTATTTTGCCATTTTAGCAACAAAGTTGGTGATTGAAATTTCATGAAAAAATCTCACCACAATCAAAAATGACTTCGTTTTCATGATTGCCTCTCCATCTTGCTTATAATATCTGTGACACTCTCTTCCAATTCTTTGATAATACAAAACAAGCTGCCCTTCTTTGGACTTTTTCAATGTCCTCTTTCAGTTCTATCTGGTAAAGATGACATAACATGAAGCAATACTCCAGAAGAGAATAGACAGGTGTAGTGTAGGCAGTCTCTTTAGTAGATTAGTTGCATCTTCAAAGTATTCTGGTAATAAAACATAGTCTTTGGTTTGACATCTTCTCATAATTTCATGAGTGATGGTTCAAATTTCAGTTGTTTGTAATTGTAATCCCTAGGCACTTAATTGAATGTACAATCTTTAAATTTGTGTGATTTATCATGTAACCAAAATTTAACACAAGTTTTTAGTACTTATGTGGAGGAACTCAAAATTTTTTTTATCTTCTGGGGTCAACTGCCACATTTTGCATCGTGCAGACATCTTTTCTAAATCATTATGCAATTCTTTTTTATCTTTCAATACTTTACTAGATGTTACATATGTCAACATTCTTTACAAAAACTGCAAGAGTGTTTCCCAGATTGTCTCCTAAATCATTTATATAAATGATTAATGGAAAATCTCATATAAGATGTGAAACAAATACTAACAAAGAGATAGAGGGGCTGGCCAGTACTTACCTCAGCTCAGTACAGCCGATAGATATACACAAAACAGAACTGAAAATTTACATTCCTAGCTTTCGGAACTTTGTTCCTTCATCAGGGAGGAGAGAGGGGAAAAAAGGGAAGAAGGGAAAGTGGATTCAGTTACTCACAACCCAGGTTATGAAGCAACAGGGAAAGGTAAACAGGGAGGGTAGCAAGGATGGAGGCATGGTTGTCAGAGGGAAGCCAAAGATATTCTACTGTAAGTACTGTGCCAGCTTCAAACCAAAGAGGATGCATACAGAAGTAAAGAGGTATATAGTATAAAGATAAACACAACTATGTAGGATAAAAAGATGCGTGAATGGCTAAAGAGGAAAGGGAAAGAGGAGAAGACTGAAGAGTGAATGGGAGTGAGGTTGTTTAACGTAGGTTCAGTCCAGGGGGATGGCGGGATGAAAGGATGTGTTGGAGTGCAAGTTCCCATCTCCGCAGTTCAGAGGGACTGGTGTTGGGTGGGAGAAGCCAAATGGCACATACGGTGTAGCAGGTTCCTAGGTCCCTAGAGTTATGCTGGAGGGCATGCTCCGCTACTGGGTATTGGGCATCTCCTAGGCGGACAGTTCGTCTGTGTCCGTTCATGCGCTCAGCCAGTTTGGTTGTTGTCATGCCGATGTAAAAGGCTGTGCAGTGCAGGCATGTCAGTTGATAAATGACATGTGTAGTTTCACACGTATTGTGTATGTTTTACCAGTAGCGGGGCTGGAGTAGGTGGTTGTGGGGGGATGCATGGGGCAGGTTTTGCAGCGGGGTCGGTTACAGGGGTAGGAACCGCTGGGTAGAGAAGGTAGTCTGGGAATATTGTAGGGTTTAACAAGGATGTTACGGAGGTTAGGGGGGTGACGAAAGGCAACTCTGGGTGGTGTGGGGAGAATTTTGTCAAGGGATGATCTCATTTCAGGGGTTGACTTGAGAAAGTCATATCCCTGGCGGAGTAATTTGTTGATGTTTTCGAGGCCAGGATAATATTGGGTGACAAGAGGGATGCTTCTGTGTGGTCTGGGGGTAGGAACATTGTTGTTGGACGGGGAGGAATGTATTGCTCGGGAAATCTGTTTGTGGACAAGGTCTGCAGGATAGTTGCGGGAGAGGAAAGCACTGGTCAGGTTATTGGTGTAGTTGTTGAGGGATTCGTCACTGGAGCAGATACGTTTGCCACGAATACCTAGGCTGTAGGGAAGGGAGCGTTTGATGTGGAAAGGATGGCAGCTATCAAAGTGAAGGTACTGTTGTTTGTTTGTGGGTTTGATATGGACAGAGGTGTGGATGTGAGCTTCAACAAGATGAAGGTCAACATCCAGGAAGGTGGCTTGGGTTTTGGAGAAGGAACAGGTGAAATTCAGATTCGAAAAGGAGTTGAGATTATGGAGGAAATTAAGGAGTGTTTCTTCACCATGAGTCCAGACCACAAAGATGTCATCTATAAACCTATACCAGGCCAGGGGAAGCAGCTGTTGGGTCTTCAGGAAAGCCTCCTCCATGCGGCCCATGAAGAGGTTGGCATAGGAGGGAGCCATCCTGGTTCCCATGGCCGTTCCCCTGATTTGTTTGTAGGTCTGGCCTTCAAAAGTGAAGTAATTATGGGTGAGGATGAAGTTGGTAAGTGTGATAAGGAACGAGGTTTTTGGAAGATCTTCGGATGGGCGTTGGGAGAGGTAGTGCTCAAGGGCAGAGAGACCATGGGTATGTGGGATGTTTGTGTAAAGGGATGTAGCATCTATGGTGACAAGAAAGGTTTCAGGTGGGAGAGGAGTGGGAATGGATTTGAGGCGTTCTAGGAAGTGGTTTGTGTCTTTGATGTAGGATGGGAGTCTGCGGGTGATAGGTTGTAGGTGCTGGTCTACCAGAGCTGAGA
This sequence comes from Schistocerca serialis cubense, assembly GCF_023864345.2. NCBI lineage: Eukaryota > Metazoa > Arthropoda > Insecta > Orthoptera > Acrididae > Schistocerca > Schistocerca serialis. Next base: position 234,289,211 of record NC_064647.1, on the reverse strand, counting down.
TACGTTCGGTTGGGGATTTGAAGCCTGCTACAATGGGACGGCCAGGATGGTTCTCTTTGTGGATTTTGGGTAATAGGTAGAAGGTAGGGGTACGTGGCTCAGGTGGAGTGAGTAAGTCTATGGAAGCCGTTGTGAGGCCTTGTGAGGGACCTTGGATTTTTAGGATTTTTTGCAGCTCGGTCTGGATGGAGGGAATGGGATCCTGGGTAACAGCTTTGTAGGTTGAGGTGTCAGAGAGTTGACGCAGTCCTTCTGCCACATACTCCACACAGTCAAGTACGACAGTTGTGGAGCCTTTATCCGCCGGGAGGATGACAATAGAGCGGTCTATTTTCAGCTCCTTAATGGCACGGGATTCAGCTGGGGTGATGTTGGGGGTTGTCAGGATGTTCTTCAAGAAGGACTGGGAGGCAACACTGGATGTGAGGAATTCCTGAAATGTCTGTAAGGGATGGTTTTGGGGGAGGGGAGGAGGATCCCTTTGAGAAGGCAGTCGGAACTGTTCTAGACAGGGTTCGACACTGGGTCTAGTACTTGGGGGCTGTGTTTGGGTAGTGAAGTGATATTTCCAGTTGAGGTTCCGGGTGAATGAGAGGAGATCTTTAACCAGGGCAGTGTGGTTGAATTTAGGTGTGGGGCTAAAGGTTAAGCCTTTTGATAGAACAGATGTCTCTGGAGGAGAGAGGGATCTGGATGAGAGGTTTGGGACTGAATTGGGACTGGTGATATGTGGCATTTGACTGTGGTTATAGTTGAGATTTGGTCTGTGTGGGGTATGTCCTGGGATGGGGAGATTGAGTAGGGTGGCTGGCTAGGTTTGTTGGCTATGAGGGGGGTTTGTTGAAGGTTCTGTTGTGGTTGGTGTTTGTGAGGGATAGGGAGAGGGACCCCACTTCTTAGGTGTTGCACTAGCACTGTGGATAGTTTTTTCAGGTGGTGTGTGGCATGGAACTCAAGTTTGCAGCTGGCTTCTAGGATGATCCCAGCACATACCCCACACAGACCAAATCTCAACTATAACCACAGTCAAATGCCACATATCACCAGTCCCAATTCAGTCCCAAACCTCTCATCCAGATCCCTCTCTCCTCCAGAGACATCTGTTCTATCAAAAGGCTTAACCTTTAGCCCCACACCTAAATTCAACCACACTGCCCTGGTTAAAGATCTCCTCTCATTCACCCGGAACCTCAACTGGAAATATCACTTCACTACCCAAACACAGCCCCCAAGTACTAGACCCAGTGTCGAACCCTGTCTAGAACAGTTCCGACTGCCTTCTCAAAGGGATCCTCCTCCCCTCCCCCAAAACCATCCCTTACAGACATTTCAGGAATTCCTCACATCCAGTGTTGCCTCCCAGTCCTTCTTGAAGAACATCCTGACAACCCCCAACATCACCCCAGCTGAATCCCGTGCCATTAAGGAGCTGAAAATAGACCGCTCTATTGTCATCCTCCCGGCGGATAAAGGCTCCACAACTGTCGTACTTGACTGTGTGGAGTATGTGGCAGAAGGACTGCGTCAACTCTCTGACACCTCAACCTACAAAGCTGTTACCCAGGATCCCATTCCCTCCATCCAGACCGAGCTGCAAAAAATCCTAAAAATCCAAGGTCCCTCACAAGGCCTCACAACGGCTTCCATAGACTTACTCACTCCACCTGAGCCACGTACCCCTACCTTCTACCTATTACCCAAAATCCACAAAGAGAACCATCCTGGCCGTCCCATTGTAGCAGGCTTCAAATCCCCAACCGAACGTATCTCAGCTCTGGTAGACCAGCACCTACAACCTATCACCCGCAGACTCCCATCCTACATCAAAGACACAAACCACTTCCTAGAACGCCTCAAATCCATTCCCACTCCTCTCCCACCTGAAACCTTTCTTGTCACCATAGATGCTACATCCCTTTACACAAACATCCCACATACCCATGGTCTCTCTGCCCTTGAGCACTACCTCTCCCAACGCCCATCCGAAGATCTTCCAAAAACCTCGTTCCTTATCACACTTACCAACTTCATCCTCACCCATAATTACTTCACTTTTGAAGGCCAGACCTACAAACAAATCAGGGGAACGGCCATGGGAACCAGGATGGCTCCCTCCTATGCCAACCTCTTCATGGGCCGCATGGAGGAGGCTTTCCTGAAGACCCAACAGCTGCTTCCCCTGGCCTGGTATAGGTTTATAGATGACATCTTTGTGGTCTGGACTCATGGTGAAGAAACACTCCTTAATTTCCTCCATAATCTCAACTCCTTTTCGAATCTGAATTTCACCTGTTCCTTCTCCAAAACCCAAGCCACCTTCCTGGATGTTGACCTTCATCTTGTTGAAGCTCACATCCACACCTCTGTCCATATCAAACCCACAAACAAACAACAGTACCTTCACTTTGATAGCTGCCATCCTTTCCACATCAAACGCTCCCTTCCCTACAGCCTAGGTATTCGTGGCAAACATATCTGCTCCAGTGACGAATCCCTCAACAACTACACCAATAACCTGACCAGTGCTTTCCTCTCCCGCAACTATCCTGCAGACCTTGTCCACAAACAGATTTCCCGAGCAATACATTCCTCCCCGTCCAACAACAATGTTCCTACCCCCAGACCACACAGAAGCATCCCTCTTGTCACCCAATATTATCCTGGCCTCGAAAACATCAACCAATTACTCCGCCAGGGATATGACTTTCTCAAGTCAACCCCTGAAATGAGATCATCCCTTGACAAAATTCTCCCCACACCACCCAGAGTTGCCTTTCGTCGCCCCCCTAACCTCTGTAACATCCTTGTTAAACCCTACAATATTCCCAGACTACCTTCTCTACCCAGCGGTTCCTACCCCTGTAACCGACCCCGCTGCAAAACCTGCCCCATGCATCCCCCCACAACCACCTACTCCAGCCCCGCTACTGGTAAAACATACACAATTCAAGGCAGGGCTACGTGTGAAACTACACATGTCATTTATCAACTGACATGCCTGCACTGCACAGCCTTTTACATCGGCATGACAACAACCAAACTGGCTGAGCGCATGAACGGACACAGACGAACTGTCCGCCTAGGAGATGCCCAATACCCAGTAGCAGAGCATGCCCTCCAGCATAACTCTAGGGACCTAGGAACCTGCTACACCGTATGTGCCATTTGGCTTCTCCCACCCAACACCAGTCCCTCTGAACTGCGGAGATGGGAACTTGCACTCCAACACATCCTTTCATCCCGCCATCCCCCTGGACTGAACCTACGTTAAACAACCTCACTCCCATTCACTCTTCAGTCTTCTCCTCTTTCCCTTTCCTCTTTAGCCATTCACGCATCTTTTTATCCTACATAGTTGTGTTTATCTTTATACTATATACCTCTTTACTTCTGTATGCATCCTCTTTGGTTTGAAGCTGGCACAGTACTTACAGTAGAATATCTTTGGCTTCCCTCTGACAACCATGCCTCCATCCTTGCTACCCTCCCTGTTTACCTTTCCCTGTTGCTTCATAACCTGGGTTGTGAGTAACTGAATCCACTTTCCCTTCTTCCCTTTTTTCCCCTCTCTCCTCCCTGATGAAAGAACAAAGTTCCGAAAGCTAGGAATGTAAATTTTCAGTTCTGTTTTGTGTATATCTATCGGCTGTACTGAGCTGAGGTAAATCATTTATATAGATTAAGAACAACAGAGGACCTATAACTTTTCCAATGAGTACCCCACATATCACTTTGGTTATAATAGATGGCTTCCCATCAATTACACAAACTGTAACCCTTGTAACAGGCAATCATTAATCAAATCGCAAGACTGAGGTGATACTTCATAGGCACACAATTTGATTACAAGTTGCTCATAGAGAATAGTGCAAAAAGCCTTCTGGAAAACAACAAATGACCCTTTACTGGTAAGTGTTGATTACAAGTTGCTCATAGAGAATAGTGCAAAAAGCCTTCTGGAAAACAACAAATGACCCTTTACTGGTAAGTGGTGGAGAGGCGGCTGGTTGGTATCAGGCGAGGAGTTGTGCAAGACTGTGCGACCAATCATGTCACAGCAGGCTTGTGACGAAAACATGAGTGGACCATCTCTTGAGGCCACAGGTGGTGTGAGGTTGTGGATACCAGAGACCATTTAGTTCTGAAGCCAGTGAGGAGGATGCATAGGTCTGCCCACTCAAGAGAGAGGGATTGTAGAGGGAGGGTGCACAAAGAGCAGGACCATGTTAGAGAGGTGACCATTGTTGTCAAAGGAAGCTGTGATGTTGCCCTCATTGGCACCATGCACAAGATGGAGGGAGCCGAGCAGAGTGATGTCGGCAGATGTTGAATCAAGTGTATGTGGAGAACCACAGAGAATGAAGAGAGTGCCATCTCTGAGTTGGAGAGAGTGATCCTCAACACATAATGCAGGTATGTCAAGCGTGAATATCACAACATTACGAGAAGAGTGAAGTGATGATGGTATAGAGGTCACACAGTGAGAGGGCACATTGTCCAGCAGGGAGTCATCAGATGGACACTGGCATCAGTGGATATACATAGAGAGGTGAACATGAACATCAATTATTTGACACACACAGAGTAAGCCATGGCCTGGATGACATCTCAGAATCATATTTTGATAGAGGATCCTCATCAAGGGCCCATCATAATCTGCTGTTTCTTGTTGAGGCAAATGTCTAAAGTATTATTTGTGTGTGAAAACACCCCTGTGCGGGCTGGAGCTAGGAGGTTGAAACGCTTCCCAGACTACGTCATCCTGGAGCATAAAAAACTTGCAGTCTTCTAGGTCTTTGTGCACAAACATTCACAGTATGGTGGGAAGCATGTGGGGGCAGAGTGTGGATGTTAATAATGTGCGAGTGGATGTGTTCGATAGGAGGGGAGCTTGGTAGTGAGGAGGGGAATTGGGGGGGGGAGTAGCTCAGAGTCATCGATCTTCAACAAACAGGATGTGTCAAAGGCACACCACATAATACCTTTTCTAAGAAACAATTTAGGTCATCTTTAAAGGCAGTGCTGATGCTGAGTAACATCTATAGAACAGCCTCTGACTACGAGCCTGAAGTCACTTGAGGACCACTTTAAGTGTACAGTTCCAATGCTCAACGAGTCCGTTGCTCAAGGGGGGATACGCAGTCATGTGGAATTTGTTGACACCACACAGGCCGCAGAATCTGGTAAAGAGGAGTGACTTGAATTGTCTCCCTTGGTTGGTCATTATAGAAGATGGACAGCCAAATTGGGAGGGCCATGTAGTGGCAAAGGCTCATGTGCCCAGATCAGCAAATATGTCTGAGATGGGAACAGCCTCCACCCATCTGCTGGCACTATCAGTGTCAGGTAGTATGTACATAAAACCTTCTGAAGGAGGAAGAGGACCCACAAGGTTGAGATGTACGTGAAGGAACCATCCTTTCTTTTGTCACATTGTCCTACAGAGGGGTCGAGCATGACAAACAACCTTGCTATGGCGGCAAGGTAAGCATGCGTGTCATTTTTTACTGCAGGCTACACGAAACTGTCTGTCATTAGGCATGTGGTAGCCTCTATTTCCAGGTGTGCAAAATCATGAATGGCCAAAGAAAACATATATTATAGGGAAGACAGGACCAGGGGGTGGAGAGCACTTGTAGAGGTATCACACAGCACTGGATGGGAGGAGCAAGGAACACATGGTATTCTACTGTCAACACATTGGTAGTGTACTGTAGTAAATTTTGAATGTCTCAGTCGTCGTCTGCAGAAGGAAGATGAAATGCCCTGCACATGTGACATGTAATTAGCGACAGCATTATGAGGTCCCTTGATCTAGTCACATCTGTGGTGTATTGACTAATGAGGTCCATGTGACAGAAATGTCTAGTGGGAAGATAATTAGCAGGGTTGCAGGGCGCATCTGTGAGCAGTTTTTGATTGGTAAAATTGTGACTTCATGTTATCCAGTGTCCTCATGGAAGTATCACACAGCCTCATACATTGCAAGGAGTTCCTGGTTGAACACTGATCAGTTGCATTGAGGAGGGGAGCATTTTTTGAGAAGAAATGGAGAGGTCGGGTCATGTCACTGACCTGTCACTGAAGAACGATGCTGATTGACAGTGCACTCATGTCAGTCATGCTAGAGATGTAAGCATTAGTAAGTGAGTGAGCAAGTGTAAAGGCACTCATAAGGAAAGTCTCAAGAGCACTGAATGTGTGGATCATATCATCAGACCATTGTACTTTCCACACCACAGAAATTTTCTTGCCTGCCATGGCATCTATCAGCAGAGTCTGGAGAGAAGCAGCTGAGGTATATGGCACCGGAAAAAATTTACCATTCTGAGGAATCATTACAGATGTGGTAGTTTTCTGGTAATGGCAGGTCACCAATAAAAGAGGCATGGTCTAATGTCGTACGGTTTCCCTCAGTTGTGACAGTATGCTCAAGGAAAGCAGCACTAGTGCAGCGCAACTGCGATTTGGTACGGTTAGTCTCCACACTGTGTCGACAAGCACTTTAAGGACCTGTGTTAAGTGCTGCTCATGCCACTCAGTGGAGATGGACTAGATGAGAATGTCGGTAAGATAGATAGAGCAAAAATGTAGGGAAAGAAGTACAAACTGTTGCCAGTCTGAACAGCATTCTTGAGACCAGATGGCATAAAGCAGTACTCAAACAGACTAATGGCATAATGATGGCTGTTTTCGGTATGCGGTCTTTGTACATAAGGATCTGATCATATGCTTTGTGATAGTCAACCAAGTCAAAAACCCATGCCCCACTGAATTGTCAAGCAAAGTGTTGTATGTGAGGAATAGGGTAGTTGTCCATAACAGTATGTGCATTGAGCTTGCAGTAGTCCCTGCACAATCAGAATGAACCATCCTTTTGAGGGATTAGATAAAGGGGCAATGACCAATTGCTATTTGATGGTGTCATCACTTCAAACCAGATTCTTGCATGTAAGAATTCATGAATGGTTGCTTTTGCGTGATGAAGTTTCTTAGAGGTTAGGTATTGGGCCTTATAATGAACTGGAGGATCTTCTGTAATGGATAACCTATGGAAGGAACACACATGTATCAAGAGATGAAGTATCTGACCACACAAAACATTGATTGTTTGAATGTCACTGACCCAACATTTATGAAGTGTGATCAGGGGTGAGGGAGTGATGAGTGTGGATATACAACCAATGACGTGAAGCAGCAAGCAGTGAGGTTGTTGACTGTGCAAAGAGCCTGTGCCAGGTTGGCTGAAATGTTGGCTACCAGCTGATGAAGGATATTGTTGTTGGAGCAGAGGGCATTGATCTCGCAGCACTGAGTTGCAGGCTCAGCTAACGAGATGACGAAGTTTACTGTCAAATGGCAGCACTTGGAGGTAGCACAAAAAGGAGGTCGTACTGAACTAGTGGTGGGGGGCAGAGGGGAAGGAGTGAAGGAGCCAGGAATGCACATGCTGGTAAGGCGGACAAATGAAGGTTGGGAGAGAGACAAAAATGCTTAAGAAAATCAAACCACAGTAGCAACATGCAAGGTCTAACGGAATTGTAGTTCTGGTGCAAGCTGGAGCCGGAGGTCAGTGGCACCGTGGACTGTGATGTCAGAGTTGTTGGCAAGTGTTCACACCATCATGAAGGAACGACTGCATGTGCACAAAGGGTGTGCTCAGTGGGTGCCCCACAGTCTTCAACCACACCAGGAAGCATGTCGAATGGCCCAATGTCTTGCTCATCTGCAGCACTATGCCCGGGAAGGGAATGCGTTCCTGGAACAAGTGGTGGCTGGAGATGAGTCATGGTGTCATCACTTCAAACCAGATTCAAAATGACAGTCTCCAGTGGAAGCATCCAGGGTCACCACCACCAAAAAAACCAAGGCCATCCACACGAGTGCAAGAAAGGTTATGCTGACGTTCTTCTTTGACAAAGATGGCACCCTTCCGATTCACTTCGTGCAGCACAGGACAACAGTGAATGCCCAGCATTACTTGCAAACCTCGACCACCCTTTGCCAAGCGATCAAATCAAAACGACCGGGCAATCTCACCCGTGGGGTCATTCTGATCCTTGACAATGCAAAGCCTCATATGGCCAACACAGTCGCGGCACTCCTGCAGATATTCAAATAGGATGTTCTTGGCCACCCTCCATACAGTCTGCACCTCTCTCCCTGTGATTAAGCCATTTCTGCTCTGAGGGGCAAATAGTTCACCTCGGATGACGAATTCAGCTGTATGTGCGGAGCTGGTTAACATCGCAGCATTGGGAATTTTATGAGACAGCCATTCACTGCCTTACGTCACAGTGGGACAAGTGTCTCAACAACCATGGTCACTACTTCTAACATACAGGTACTGGTTTCTGTAATCATGCCTCTGGCTCATGTCTTTTTGAACACCCCTTATACACAAAATTGAGTGCAACACATTGTCCAGTTTCACTACAAGTGAAGTCTTGTGTGTGGTGGATAGGGTATCAAAATGATACAATTGGGAAAAGAAGTATCCAACCTCTACTGTTTTCCAAAGGCTCTTTACCCCTTATTACTTTGACACCACTAATTGTTCTTAGCTTTTGTTTCACTGTCTTGCATTTCATCCTGCTTTTTCTGGTTCAGTATGTCTCTGTGATGAGTTTACAAAGAGACAGTACAGCTGACCCATACTACCTGCAGATCGGAACGGGATGGTTATGTTTCCTGGCTGGCTGTTGTTTATAACTGAGACTCACATCCTGATGGTGTCACTATCTTCTTCTAACAGAAATTAGCCAATTCATGCCACATTCACTCGTGTTATAATACTTTTGTGTCAACATTTTTGTGGTTCACTTTGTTTTTGTGAAGTATTTTAAATTTTGGGTGAGGCTTGATATTTTTCATTTGAATGTTTATAAGTTTACTTAACTGTCAATGGTCTTCCTAATACACATTTTCTTCTTCCATAAAGCGAGTTGTAGATGTCTAGGAACTCTAAATAACTTTTCAAGCCACCACTGAAGTAGTTTTTAAAGTTCATGTACATTTAAAGGATGCAGAAAAACATCCTTCCTCATTTAAAGTTCAAATAGAAAAGAGATGGATCAAAATAAATAAACTATATTAAAATGACTGATATTTATGAAGTTGGAAGTTTTGTTCCCACATTTTGCCATAGCGATAGACTGATTAAAATAACAAGGATTGGATAGGACACTGAATACATGGAATTTACATTCAGCTACTTTAAATTGTAGTCTGTAATGAATCCCAGTCATGCTGTGGATGGGTAAAGAACATGGTAATACTGTGGAATCATTTCTGGTAAATGATTATTCCATCACCACTGCCCAGACATCTTTCCAGAGGCACTTCCCAGAGTGTGCATTGAGTTTTTCAACAGACTTGCAGTTTCATCCATAGAGGATCATTGTTGTTCAAAAATTGTTTAAACGTGATTATGAAAGCTTGTGAGGTCATATGCAAACAACCTTGAAATGTGCCTACAATGATAAAACACATATTCACTTATTTGGATTGCATTAATAATCAGAATTTTTTTATTTTTGAGTGGACAGAACCCTCATGACCTTCATGAAAAACCACTACATTACATAACAACCATGTTATTGAATTGTGTGTAGTTCAGAGAGTAAGGTTAATTGGTCCATACTTATTTGAAGTGGATGGGTTCCTGTGACAGTAAACTCTCAATGATGCACTCTTATGGTCAGCACCTTTTTAGCACTAAGATACAATGTGCTACATTTCATGAAATGAAATGAGTTCCATCCTTCATGAAATCCTCCCCACTCCACCAAGAGTGTCTTTTCGCCATCCACCTAACCTTCGTAACCTCTTAGTTCATCCCTGTGAAATCCCCAAACCACCTTCCCTACCCTCTGGCTCCTACCCTTGTAACCGCCCCCAGTGTAAAACCTGTCCCATGTACCCTCCCACCACCACCTACTCCAGTCCCGTAACCCAAAAGGTGTACACGATCAAAGGCAGAGCCATGTGTGAAAGCACCCACGTGATTTACCAACTGACCTGCCTACACTGTGAAGCTTTCTATGTGGGAATGACCAGCAACAAACTGTCCATTCACATGAATGGACACAGGCAGACAGTGTTTGTTGGTAATGAGGATCACCCTGTGGCTAAACATGCCTTGGTGCATGGCAAGCACATCTTGGCACAGTGTTACACCGTCTGGGTTATCTGGATACTTCCCACTAACACCAACCTGTCAGAACTCCGGAGATGGGAACTTGCCCTTCAGTATATCCTCTCTTCTTGTTACCCACCAGGCCTCAACCTCCGCTAATTTCAAGTTGCCGCCGCTCATACCTCACCTGTCATTCAACAACATCTTTGCCTATGTACTTCCGCCTCGACTGACATCTCTGCCCAAACTCTTTGCCTTTACAAATGTCTGCTTGTGTCTGTGTATGTGCGGATGGATATGTGTGTGTATGCGAGTGTATACCTGTCCTTTTTCCTCCCTAAGGTAAGTCTTTCCGCTCCCGGGATTGGAATGACTCCTCCTTACCCTCTCCCTTAAAACCAACACGCTTTCATCTTTCCCTCTCCTTCCCTCTTTCCTGATGAAGCAGCCGTTGGTTGCGAAAGCTAGAATTTTGTGTGTATGTTTGTGTTTGTTGGTGTGTCTATCAACCTGCCAGCACTTTTGTTTGGTAAGTCACATCTTCTGGAAACATTCCACGTGGGAAAAATATATCTAAAAACACAGATGATGTGACTTACTGAACGAAAGTGCTGGCAGGTCGATAGATACGCAAACATACACACAAAATTCAAGCTTTCGCAACAAACTGTTGCCTCATCAGGATCTGCTATACAATTTTATCCCGCCTATATATACTCAATAATACGTAACCCACTTCCAAACCATAACCAAAAAAAATTTTTTTTTCCGCTTTCAACACTACCGCTGCTATAAAATCCACCGTTTCTAGTTCACAAACAGTTCCTTTCACCTTTTAAACAATCATTTCGGCTATTTCTAATAACTTTCGCTTTATTTCCATTTCCGTTTTTCCCACATCACTGATAATTTTTGGCCGTTTTCTTAGTAAATCCCTCTTTCCTGATGAGGCAACAGTTTGTTGCGAAAGCTTGAATTTTGTGTGTATGTTTGGGTTTGTTTGTGTGTCTTTCGAGCTGCCAGCGCTTTTGTTTGGCAAGTCACATCATCTTTGGTTTTTAGATATATTTTTCCCATGTGGAATGTTTCCCTATATAATATATATAATAGAGGGAAACATTCCACGTGGGAAAAATTATATATAAACAAATTATATATAAAAAAAATTATATATAAAAACAAAGATGAGGTGACTTACCGAACGAAAGCGCTGGCAGGTCGATAGACACACAAATAAACACAAACATACACACAAAATTCAAGCTTTCGCAACAAACTGTTCCCTCATCAGGAAAGAGGGAAGGAGAGGGAAAGACGGAAGGAAGTGGGTTTTAAGGGTGAGGGTAAGGAGTCACTCGAATCTCGGGAGTGGAAAGACTTACCTTAGGGGGAAAAAAGGACAGGTATACACTTGCACACACACACATATCCATCCACACATACAGACACCAAATTTTGTGTGTATGTTTGTGTTTGTTTGTGTGTCTATTGACCTGCCAGCGCTTTCATTCGGTAAGTCACCTCATCTTTGTTTTTTTTATATATGTATATATATATATATATATATATATATATATATATATATATATATATATATATATATATATATATATATATATATATATATATATATATATGGTTATAATAGAGGGAAACATTCCACATAGGAAATATATATCTAAAAACAAAGATGATGTGACTTACCAAATGAAAGTGCTGGCAGGTCGACAGACACACAAACAAACACAAACATACACACAAAATTCAAGCTTTCGCAACAAACTGTTGCCTCATCAGGAAAGAGGGAAGGAGAGGGAAAGACGAAAGGATGTGGGTTTTAAGGGAGAGGGTAAGGAGTCATTCCAATCCCGGGAGCGGAAAGACTTACCTTAGGGGGAAAAAAGGACGGGTATACACTCGCACAAACACACATATCCATCCACACATATACAGACACATTGTCTGCTTGTGTCTGTATATGTGTGGATGGATATGTGTGTTTGTGCGAGTGTATACCCGTCCTTTTTTCCCCCTAAGGTAAGTCTTTCCGCTCCCGGGATTGGAATGACTCCTTACCCTCTCCCTTAAAACCCACATCCTTTCGTCTTTCCCTCTCCTTCCCTCTTTCCTGATGAGGCAACAGTTTGTTGCGAAAGCTTGAATTTTGTGTGTATGTTTGTGTTTGTTTGTGTGTCTGTCGACCTGCCAGCACTTTCATTTGGTAAGTCACATCATCTTTGTTTTTAGATATATATATATATATATATATATATATATATATATATATATATATATATATATATATACCCTCAACTCCTTTGGTTCCATCAGATTCACCTGGTCCTACTCCAAATCCCATGCCACTTTCCTTGACGTTGACCTCCACCTGTCCAATGGCCAGCTTCACACGTCCGTCCACATTAAACCCACCAACAAGCAACAGTACCTCCATTATGACAGCTGCCACCCATTCCACATCAAACGGTCCCTTCCCTACAGCCTAGGTCTTCGTGGCAAACGAATCTGCTCCAGTCCGGAATCCTTGAACCATTACACCAACAACCTGAAAACAGCTTTTGCATCCCGTAACTACCCTCCCGACCTGGTACAGAAGCAAATAACCAGAGCCACATCCTTATCTCCTCAAACCCGGAACCTTCCACAGAAGAACCCCAAAAGTGCCCCACTTGTGACAGGATACTTTCCGGGACTGGATCAGATTCTGAATGTGGCTCTCCAGCAGGGATACGACTTCCTCAAATCCTGCCCTGAAATGAGATCCATCCTTCATGAAATCCTCCCCACTCCACCAAGAGTGTCTTTCCGCCGTCCACCTAACCTTCGCAACCTCTTAGTTCATCCCTATGAAATCCCCAAACCACCTTCCCTACCCTCTGGCTCCTACCCCTGTAACCGCCCCCGGTGTAAAACCTGTCCCATGCACCCTCCCACCACCACCTATTCCAGTCCTATAACCCGGAAGGTGTACACGATCAAAGGCAGAGCCACATGTGAAAGCACCCACGTGATTTACCAACTGACCTGCCTACACTGTGAAGCGTTCTATGTGGGAATGACCAGCAACAAACTGTCCATTCGCATGAATGGACACAGGCAGACAGTGTTTGTTGGTAATGAGGATCACCCTGTGGCTAAACATGCCTTGGTGCACGGCCAGCACATCTTGGCACAGTGTTACACCGTCCGGGTTATCTGGATACTTCCCACTAACACCAACCTGTCAGAACTCCGGAGATGGGAACTTGCCCTTCAGCATATCCTTTCTTCTCGCTATCCGCCAGGCATCAATCTCCGCTAATTTCTAATTTCAATTTGCCGCCGCTCATACCTCACCTGTCTTTCAACTTCATCTTTGCCTCTGTACATCCGCCCCGACTGACATCTCTGCCCAAAAAATGCCCAAACTCTTTGCCTTTACAAATGTCTGCTTGTGTCTGTGTATGTGTGGATGGATATGTGTGTGTGTGCGAGTGTATACCTGTCCTTTTTTCCCCCTAAGGTAAGTCTTTCCGCTCCCGGGATTGGAATGACTCCTTACCCTCTCCCTTAAAACCCATATCCTTTTGTCTTTCCTTCTCCTTCCCTCTTTCCTGACGAGGCAACCATTGGTTGCGAAAGCTAGCATTTTGTGTGTATGTTTGTGTTTGTTTGTGTGTCTATCGACCTGCCAGCGCTTTTGTTTGGTAAGTTTCATCATCTTTCTTTTTAGATATATTTTTCCCACGTGGAATGTTTCCCTCTATTTTTTTTATATATATATATATATATATATATATATATATATATATATATATATATATATATATATATATATATATATATATATATATATATATATATATATATAAAAAAACAAAGATGAGAGACATGTTTGCTTGTGTCTGTATGTGTGGATGGATATGTGTGTGTGTGCGAGTGTATACCCGTCCTTTTTTCCCCCTAAGGTAAGTCTTTCCGCTCCCGGGATTGGAATGACTCCTTACCCTCTCCCTTAAAACAAAGATGATGTGACTTACCAAATGAAAGTGCTGGCAGGTCGACAGACACACAAACAAACACAAACATACACACAAAATTCAAGCTTTCGCAACAAAGGTTGGTTGGTTGGTTGGTTGGGGAAGGAGACCAGACAGCGTGGTCATCGGTCTCGTCGGATTAGGGAAGGATGGGGAAGGAAGTCGGCCGTGCCCTTTCAGAGGAACCATCCCGGTATTTACCTGGAGTGATTTAGGGAAATCACGGAAAACCTAAATCAGGATGGCCGGAGACGGGATTGAACCGTCGTCCTCCTGAATGCGAGTCCAGTGTGCTAACCACTGCGCCACCTCGCTCGGTTTTCGCAACAAACTGTCGCCTCATCAGGAAAGAGGGAAGGAGAGGGAAAGACGAAAGGATGTGGGTTTTAAGGGAGAGGGTAAGGAGTCATTCCAATCCCGGGAGCGGAAAGACTTACCTTAGGGGGAAAAAAGGACGGGTATACACTCGCACACACACACATATCCATCCACACATATACAGACACAAGCAGACATATTTAAAGACAAAGAGTTTGGGCAGAGATGTCAGTCGAGGCAGAAGTGCAGAGGCAAAGATGTTGTTGAATGACAGGTGAGGTATGAGTGGCGGCAACTTGAAATTAGCGGAGATTGAGGCCTGGTGGATAACGGGAAGAGAGGATATATTGAAGAGCAAGTTCCCATCTCCGGAGTTCGGATAGGTTGGTGTTAGTGGGAAGTATCCAGATAACCCGGACGGTGTAACACTGTGCCAAGATGTGCTGGCCGTGCACCAAGGCATGTTTAGCCACAGGGTGATCCTCATTACCAACAAACACTGTCTGCCTGTGTCCATTCATGCGAATGGACAGTTTGTTGCTGGTCATTCCCACATAGAATGCGTCACAGTGTAGGCAGGTCAGTTGGTAGATCACGTGGGTGCTTTCACACGTGGCTCTGCCTTTGATCGTGTACACCTTCCGGGTTACAGGACTGGAGTAGGTGGTGGTGGGAGGGTGCATGGGACAGGTTTTACACCGGGGGCGGTTACAAGGGTAGGAGCCAGAGGGTAGGGAAGGCGGTTTGGGGATTTCATAGGGATGAACTAAGAGGTTACGAAGGTTAGGTGGACGGCGGAAAGACACTCTTGGTGGAGTGGGGAGGATCTCATGAAGGATGGATCTCATTTCAGGGCAGGATTTTAGGAAGTGGTATCCCTGCTGGAGAGCCACATTCAGAATCTGATCCAGTCCCGGAAAGTATCCTGTCACAAGTGGGGCACTTTTGTGGTTCTTCTGTGGGAGGTTCTGGGTTTGAGAGGATGAGGAAGTTGCTCTGGTTATTTGCTTCTGTACCAGGTCGGGAGGGTAGTTGCGGGATGCGAAAGCTGTTGTCAGGTTGTTGGTGTAATGCTTCAGGGATTCCGGACTGGAGCAGATTCGTTTGCCACGAAGACCTAGGCTGTAGGGAAGGGACCGTTTGATGTGGAATGGGTGGCAGCTGTCATAATGGAGGTACTGTTGCTTGTTGGTGGGTTTGATGTGGACGGACGTGTGAAGTTGGCCATTGGACAGGTGGAGGTCAACATCAAGGAAAGTGGCATGGGATTTGGAGTAGGACCAGGTGAATCTGATGGAACCAAAGGAGTTGAGGTTGGAGAGGAAATTCTGGAGTTCTTCTTCACTGTGAGTCCAGATCATGAAGATGTCATCAATAAATCTGTACCAAACTTTGGGTTGGCAGGCCTTGGTAACCAAGAAGGCTTCCTCTAAGCGACCCATGAATAGGTTGGCGTACGAAGGGGCCATCCTGGTACCCATGGCTGTTCCCTTTAATTGCTGGTATGTCTGGCCTTCAAAAGTGAAGAAGTTGTGGGTCAGGATGAAGCTGGCTAAGGTAATGAGGAAAGAGGTTTTAGGTAGGGTGGCAGGTGATCGGCGTGAAAGGAAGTGCTCCATCGCAGCGAGGCCCTGGACGTGCGGGATATTTGTGTATAAGGAAGTGGCATCAATGGTTACAAGGATGGTTTCTGGGGGTAACGGATTGGGTAAGGATTCCAGGCGTTCGAGAAAGTGGTTGGTGTCTTTGATGAAGGATGGGAGACTGCACGTAATGGGTTGAAGGTGTTGATCTACGTAGGCAGAGATACGTTCTGTGGGGGCTTGGTAACCAGCTACAATGGGATGGCTAGGATGATTGGGTTTGTGAATTTTAGGAAGAAGGTAGAAGGTAGGGGTGCGGGGTGTCGGTGGGGTCAGGAGGTTGATGGAGTCAGGTGAAAGGTTTTGTAGGGGGCCTAAGGTTCTGAGGATTCCCTGAAGCTCCGCCTGGACATCAGGAATGGGATTACCTTGGCAAACTTTGTATGTGGTGTTGTCTGAAAGCTGACGCAGTCCCTCAGCCACATACTCCCGACGATCAAGTACCACGGTCGTGGAACCCTTGTCCGCCGGAAGAATGATGATGGACCGGTCAGCCTTCAGATCACGGATAGCCTGGGCTTCAGCAGTGGTGATGTTGGGAGTAGGATTAAGGTTTTTTAAGAAGGATTGAGAGGCAAGGCTGGAAGTCAGAAATTCCTGGAAGGTTTGGAGAGGGTGATTTTGAGGAAGAGGAGGTGGGTCCCGCTGTGACGGAGGACGGAACTGTTCCAGGCAGGGTTCAATTTGGATAGTGTCTTGGGGAGTTGGATCATTAGGGGTAGGATTAGGATCATTTTTCTTCGTGGCAAAGTGATACTTCCAGCAGAGAGTACGAGTGTAGGACAGTAAATCTTTGACGAGGGCTGTTTGGTTGAATCTGGGAGTGGGGCTGAAGGTGAGGCCTTTGGATAGGACAGAGGTTTCAGATTGGGAGAGAGGTTTGGAGGAAAGGTTAACTACTGAGTTAGGGTGTTGTGGTGCCAGATTGTGTTGCTTGGAATTTTGAGGTTTTGGAGGGAGTGGAGCTGGAAGTGGGAGACTGAGTAGATGGGAGAGACTGGGTTTGTGTGCAATGAGAGGTGGTTGAGGTTTGCTGGAAAGGTTGTGAAGGGTGAGTGAGTTGCCTTTCCAGAGGTGGATAGTTTTTTTAGGTGAAGGGTGGCATGCTGCTCTAATTTGCGGTTGGCCTGGAGGAGGATGCTCTGAATAGCCGGTGTGGATGTGGGAGAGGAAAGATTGAGGACTTTTATTAAGGATAGGAGTTGACGGGTGTGTTCATTGGCTGAGTTGATGTGTAGGTGAAGGATTAGGTGGGTGAGGGCAATGGATTGTTCGGTTTGGAACTGGTATAGGGACTGATGGAAAGAAGGGTTGCAGCCAGAGATGGGAACTTTAAGTGTGAGGCCTTTGGGGGTTATGCCAAATGTCAGACAAGCCTGAGAAAATAAGCCTGAGAAAATTTTCTCAGGCTTGTCTGACATTTGGCATAACCCCCAAAGGCCTCACACTTAAAGTTCCCATCTCTGGCTGCAACCCTTCTTTCCATCAGTCCCTATACCAGTTCCAAACCGAACAATCCATTGCCCTCACCCACCTAATCCTTCACCTACACATCAACTCAGCCAATGAACACACCCGTCAACTCCTATCCTTAATAAAAGTCCTCAATCTTTCCTCTCCCACATCCACACCGGCTATTCAGAGCATCCTCCTCCAGGCCAACCGCAAATTAGAGCAGCATGCCACCCTTCACCTAAAAAAACTATCCAATCTCCTGGTTTCCCACCTCCGGAAAGGCAACTCACTCACCCTTCACAACCTTTCCAGCAAACCTCAACCACCTCTCATTGCACACAAACCCAGTCTCTCCCATCTACTCAGTCTCCCACTTCCAGCTCCACTCCCTCCAAAACCTCAAAATTCCAAGCAACACAATCTGGCACCACAACACCCTAACTCAGTAGTTAACCTTTCCTCCAAACCTCTCTCCCAATCTGAAACCTCTGTCCTATCCAAAGGCCTCACCTTCAGCCCCACTCCCAGATTCAACCAAACAGCCCTCGTCAAAGATTTACTGTCCTACACTCGTACTCTCTGCTGGAAGTATCACTTTGCCACGAAGAAAAATGATCCTAATCCTACCCCTAATGATCCAACTCCCCAAGACACTATCCAAATTGAACCCTGCCTGGAACAGTTCCGTCCTCCGTCACAGCGGGACCCACCTCCTCTTCCTCAAAATCACCCTCTCCAAACCTTCCAGGAATTTCTGACTTCCAGCCTTGCCTCTCAATCCTTCTTAAAAAACCTTAATCCTACTCCCAACATCACCACTGCTGAAGCCCAGGCTATCTGTGATCTGAAGGCTGACCGGTCCATCATCATTCTTCCGGCGGACAAGGGTTCCACGACCGTGGTACTTGATCGTCGGGAGTATGTGGCTGAGGGACTGCGTCAGCTTTCAGACAACACCACATACAAAGTTTGCCAAGGTAATCCCATTCCTGATGTCCAGGCGGAGCTTCAGGGAATCCTCAGAACCTTAGGCCCCCTACAAAACCTTTCACCTGACTCCATCAACCTCCTGACCCCACCGACACCCCGCACCCCTACCTTCTACCTTCTTCCTAAAATTCACAAACCCAATCATCCTGGCCGTCCCATTGTAGCTGGTTACCAAGCCCCCACAGAATGTATCTCTGCCTACGTAGATCAACACCTTCAACCCATTACGTGCAGTCTCCCATCCTTCATCAAAGACACCAACCACTTTCTCGAACGCCTGGAATCCTTACCCAATCCGTTACCCCCAGAAACCATCCTTGTAACCATTGATGCCACTTCCTTATACACAAATATCCCGCACGTCCAGGGCCTCGCTGCGATGGAGCACTTCCTTTCACGCCGATCACCTGCCACCCTACCTAAAACCTCTTTCCTCATTACCTTAGCCAGCTTCATCCTGACCCACAACTTCTTCACTTTTGAAGGCCAGACATACCAGCAATTAAAGGGAACAGCCATGGGTACCAGGATGGCCCCTTCGTACGCCAACCTATTCATGGGTCGCTTAGAGGAAGCCTTCTTGGTTACCCAGGCCTGCCAACCCAAAGTTTGGTACAGATTTATTGATGACATCTTCATGATCTGGACTCACAGTGAAGAAGAACTCCAGAATTTCCTCTCCAACCTCAACTCCTTTGGTTCCATCAGATTCACCTGGTCCTACTCCAAATCCCATGCCACTTTCCTTGATGTTGACCTCCACCTGTCCAATGGCCAACTTCACACGTCCGTCCACATCAAACCCACCAACAAGCAACAGTACCTCCATTACGACAGCTGCCACCCATTCCACATCAAACGGTCCCTTCCCTACAGCCTAGGTCTTCGTGGCAAACGAATCTGCTCCAGTCCGGAATCCCTGAACCATTACACCAACAACCTGACAACAGCTTTCGCATCCCGCAACTACCCTCCCGACCTGGTACAGAAGCAAATAACCAGAGCAACTTCCTCATCCTCTCAAACCCAAAACCTCCCACAGAAGAACCACAAAAGTGCCCCACTTGTGACAGGATACTTTCCGGGACTGGATCAGATTCTGAATGTGGCTCTCCAGCAGGGATACGACTTCCTAAAATCCTGCCCAGAAATGAGATCCATCCTTCATGAAATCCTCCCCACTCCACCAAGAGTGTCTTTCCGCCGTCCACCTAACCTTCGTAACCTCTTAGTTCATCCCTATGAAATCCCCAAACCACCTTCCCTACCCTCTGGCTCCTACCCTTGTAACCGCCCCCGGTGTAAAACCTGTCCCATGCACCCTCCCACCACCACCTACTCCAGTCCTGTAACCCGGAAGGTGTACACGATCAAAGGCAGAGCCACGTGTGAAAGCACCCACGTGATCTACCAACTGACCTGCCTACACTGTGACGCATTCTATGTGGGAATGACCAGCAACAAACTGTCCATTCGCATGAATGGACACAGGCAGACAGTGTTTGTTGGTAATGAGGATCACCCTGTGGCTAAACATGCCTTGGTGCACGGCCAGCACATCTTGGCACAGTGTTACACCGTCCGGGTTATCTGGATACTTCCCACTAACACCAACCTATCCGAACTCCGGAGATGGGAACTTGCTCTTCAATATATCCTCTCTTCCCGTTATCCACCAGGCCTCAATCTCCGCTAATTTCAAGTTGCCGCCACTCATACCTCACCTGTCATTCAACATCATCTTTGCCTCTGCACTTCCACCTCGACTAACATCTCTGCCCAAACTCTTTGTCTTTAAATATGTCTGCTTGTGTCTGTATATGTGTGGATGGATATGTGTGTGTGTGCGAGTGTATACCCGTCCTTTTTTCCCCCTAAGGTAAGTCTTTCCGCTCCCGGGACTGGAATGACTCCTTACCCTCTCCCTTAAAACCCACTTCCTTCCATCTTTCCCTCTCCTTCCCTCTTTCCTGATGAGGCAACAGTTTTTTGCAAAAGCTAGAATTTTGTGTGTATGTATGTTTTTTTTGTGTTTCTATCGACCTGCCAGCGCTTTCGTATGGTAAGTCACATCATCTTTGTTTTTAAATATATATATATGAGATACTTAAAACTTTACAACTTCCTGTTATATATGTCGATCTGGAGATGATAGATGATTTGGTTTAGTGATGAATCCCATTTTTATTTGTCTGAGTTTGCCTATAAGCAAAACTGGCACATTTGGGGGACTGAGAGTCCACATTTATTTGTCTGAGTTTGCCAATAAGCAAAACTGGCTCATTTGGGGGACTGAGAGTCCACATTTCATGATCAAGAAGTATCTTCAACCTCAACGGGTGCATGTGGTGTTCAGTGTCCAGTGATGGAGTAATGGTGTGATGTTCCTTGATGACACATTGACTACTGAATGGTATGTGAATGTTTTAGAAGATGATTTCATCCCCATTATCAAAAGTGGCCCTGATTTCGATAAGATGCCGTTCATGCAAGACAGAGCTTGACGCCATCAAAGCAGGAGAGTGATTGATGTCCTGAAGGAGCACTCTGGGGACATCATTCTGGCTCTGGTGTACTCAGAGGCCACTGGCATGGGCCTCGATTGGCCTATATATTCTCTGGATCTGAACACATACAACTCTTTTTTGTGGGGCTATATTAAAGATCATGTGTATAGCAATAACTCCAAAAATCATTGCTGAGCTAAAAACAGCCATTCAAGAGGTCATCAACAGCACTGATGTTCTGACACTTCAGCGGGTCATGCAGAACTTTGCTCTTCATCTGTGCCACATCATCGCCAATGATGGCAGACATATCTAACATGCCATAACCTAAATCCAAATATCGGTAGTGATGTTTACATGTTGAATAAAGTGTGTGCACAGCTTAGTTTGTAACTAATTTATGTTTTTTTTCATGTAGTTCAATAATTGTTACCCTGTATGTGTAAGGAAGTAATATATGTAACAAAATAAGATATGGGAGGATGTAATGCATGGGAGGAAGTAATATGTGGAAAGGAATATCCAGGAGAAAGGAAGTAATATGTGGGACACAGTCATATGTGGGAGGAACTAACACGTGGAAGGAAGTAATTTGTGAGGGGAAGTAATTAATATGTTGTCTGTCTCTTCCCCAAACATACTCTTTCAGAATTTCAGTAGTAAACCTCTCTGCGATGCGCAAAGCCTCTTTTGTAGCATCTGCACTTGACGTTCGATGATCATCTCCATAATGCTCTCATGTGCTCTACACAGACGTCTGTAACATTATGTGCCGCTGTTCATTGAATCTGCTCTATCTCTTCTATTAACCCAACCTTATAGGTGTAAAAGACTGTTTAGCAATATTCAAGTGTCGCTCAGACGAGCATTTTATAAGTCACTTATTTCATACACAAATTGTATTTCCTTATGATTCTTCCAATCAATCTCTGCTTGGCACCTGTTCTTCCTACTATCTGTTTTAAGTGGACATTCCAGTCCAAGTCTTTCAGAATTCACAGGTGTCCATGCAGGTCACATCGTATGTTGATGAAGTACTTATACTGTGACCCGGATGGACCTCTAAGAATTCTACAAGTTAGAAATACGCCAGAGAAACATCAGATCACATGCCAGTTAGGTCATTCCTCATGATTACTCAAAGGTGTTTTACAATAATTATGATTTTCAGCAACTTGTCACCAAAAGGATGGCAAACTACTGACAAATTAACGGTTACAGGCTACACATGAGTATACTGTACTAAACTTACCATATTAGGCATTCTCCAAGACAATGACAGTGGGTGTACCTGTGGACTATGAAATGATAGTGCATCAAATTATATGTTGTTTGTCACAGATATTTTAAAATTCTTAATTGTTTGCAGAATTGTAACTATTACTAATTTGTTTATTCTCAATAATGTGACTGGTGTAATTTTAACAATTTCAGCTTAACAGAAACCTGTTCAGAGTAGATCAGGCTTATGGTCAAGATCTAGATATGTTTGACATTCTTAGAGGAAGGGATAATGGTTTGGGAAGCTACAATGATTACCGGGAATTAATAAACCTACCACGAGCTAAAAAATTTGAAGACTTTGCTGATCTTATGTCATATGAGGTTTGTACATCAACAATCATTTTTCTGCACTCTTATTTGCTTGTAAATATTATACACTGAGTTGTAACAACATATGTTTAGAATTTAACTGAATTAAAGATGATATGATGAGGAACCTCTCACTGATAGTATACAATAATTCTCTGTCATATTTCTTAGCTAGCGTATAATGAAATTTACTGTACTGTATTATTCTTTCTTTCTTCCTGCACCCTCCCCCCTCTCACTCCCTCCCCCTCTCCCAACCTCCACCCTCCAACCTCCAGTTTCCTCTGCCTCCTCTTTTCTACCACAAAAAGTAACTTGTTGTTCCAAGCAAGAGTGATGACCAAACAATCTTCCTCAACAATCTTCCTAGCAACAGACACAGAAAGAAATCACTGCCAGTTACTTGTTCAAAATCTAGGCTGATCAGATCATTTCTGGCATATATCAAAAGCAAACATTTACACAGAAAAGTCTGCTGAATTGAATGCATTCAAAAGGGTCTTCTGAGAATCAAACCTACATCATTTCTCATCCCAGTTGCAACATGAAAGGTAGGAGAAAGTATGTGCAGAAACAAATATAAACAAATATTTAATATATTCATGACAATATTAAAATTAAAATTTGAGGAAGCATTTTCCCAGAACATTTCATTTCATTGGAGCTCCAAAAATGTCTATGGTGACCACAGGTATCAAAAATCCTCTGAAACTCTAAGGGATCTCGTATCTATCCAAAATAGCCAGATTGACTCAGCTGTTTCAGAATCTACAAAATTTATGGGAGAAATTATAGAAAGGTATTGCTACCTGCAAAATAAAATCTTACAAACAGTAAAACATTACTGAAGGCAGGTAAAAAAGCAAAGCAATCTGGAATGTAACCAGACAGGAGACAGCACATGTTGCACAAAAACATACGGAAAAATAGATTGAAAGCAAAGATGTTCAAATCAGCAACCCAAAGGAACAAGCAAATTTCATGAATGCACACTTCAGTAGCGTTGCTTCAAAACTGCAAGAGAAATTTTCATACACATATGTTCTGCATCACAAGGACCAGTAACCACACTCAGTGGTGCTCTTTCCAACAATAGAGAAAGAGGTGGCACTGGTATTGTACCAGTTGAACAATAATAAATCCACAGGGTTAGATGAGATCCTAGACAGTGTCCTTAAGAAATGTGTAAACAACATAAAAACCCATTAACAATAATAATTAATGAATATTTCACATCTGACTGCTTTCCTGAAACAAACAAAAGTAATACCAGTACTATAAAATGGTAATGAGGAAAATGTAGAAAACTGCAAACCAGTTTCTTTATTATGTTTCATTTCCAAAACAACATAAAACATAATGAAAAATGCACTAATGGAGTAATTAAATAAATACAAACTTCTCTTACTTGAAACCCTAGTTAAAGGTGAGACTGCACAAACTTTACCTTTTCTCCTTCTTCTTCCTTTAAAAAAAAAAAAAAAAAAAAAAAAAAAAAAAATCTATCAAAGGCATACAACACAGTTGGCCACATAATTTTACTGCACATATCAGAGTTATTATGAATAAGGGGTATGGCACAGAATTGGTTTAAGTCATGCTTGGAAAACCAGGTGCAAAGAGTTGAAATCTCACTTATTTCTAAAAGACTAGTAGTGAAACACTTATCAGACCTGAAATAAGTTAATATAGGCATCCCCTACGGAGTGTTTTGGACCAAATTGTCTTCCTTATACGTATATAACTGTTTTTACACGGTGTGTCAGGCACAGAGAAAAAATATGACTTGCTGATGACAGCAACAGTAGCCTACTTTGGATATATGCATTCAATTCTCAGCTATGGGATCATGTTTTGAGGAATAATTGCTGGGAACATACACATTATTTTTAAGATACAGAAATAGCTGTATAAATAGTGACAAATAGCCCTAACAGAACACACTCTAAAGAATTATTCAAAAAGTTAGAAATTCTAACAGTTCTGTGTGAATACATCTACCACAACATGATGTACATAAGAAAAAATCTTAGTCTGTACACCACAAACAGCACAATACATGGCCATGGAACCAAATCCAGACAGTGTTTACATCTAAACAGAAGAAAAAAGTAAAAAAACTCGAAATAGTGTATTACGCCCTGAATTAAGATTGTACAATAGACTAGTACAAGAAATAATAATTGCAAATGAGCCCTACACCTTTCGCCAAAGCCTAAAATAATATTTACTAACTAATATATACTACACTGTAAATGAATCTTTAAAATAACTATAGATAGTAACTTAATGTTCATTATCATTACACTATGCAAAAATTATTCCATTCCATTGTGACATGGTGGTGCAGCAACTTTCCATTGCTGCTACATAAAAAACAGTTGTACAATATTCTTTGTTAATTTAAGAGCAACACATCACGCGGATGGGGCATCATTAGGTTATCTTAAAACATAAGAGGATGACAATATTACAATAAAGCCAGTGTGGTCCTATCCTGGACTACCATAGAAACAAAATAAGCTTCAAAAACTGACCAAACCAAATTATATAGAGAAACATAATGTAACTCATGTTAAAAAATCGGAAATTTCCTGCCAAAAAGCATCCATCAAGAAGACATGATACCACGTAAAACATAATGAAAGGCAACCTATATGGAAAAACATTAAGAATTAGTGAAATAGAATCACCAGGATCGGGAATGAGTAGAGAACGAAGGAAAAACCGAAGAGGCAACGACAGGCATAGCAGCGAAGGACAGGAACTCACGTTCTACCTGTAAGCACAGCTGTACACAACAACTATTCACTATGTGAATATAGATGGGCCTCTGGGGCCTTTGTAATGTATGGCTGTGTTTACAGTTCGTATGTGAGGTCCTGTTCTGTGCTGCTCTGCCTAACATCGCCTCCATGATGTAATACACATTTTTCGGTTTCTCCTTCATTCTCTACTCTTGTCTAATCCCAATGATTCTATTTCATTAATTCCCAATATTTTTTGTGTATAGATTGCCTTTTAGTACATTTTATTTGGTATCGTGCCTTCTCGATGGATGCTTTTTGGCAGAAAATTTTTTAAGTCCAGGATAGGACCATGCTGGCTCTATTGTAATGTCATCGTCCTCTTATATTTTCAGATAACTCGATGATGTCCTATCTGAGGAAAACACATTGTTCTTAAGTTAATAAATAGTATTGTGCAACCTATGACTGTTTTTTAAATAATGTTGTACTGCATAACAATTTATTACACGATTAGAAGTATAGGAGCTATAAACACTATAAGAGGAAAGCTTATTTTAATAAGAAGTGTTGTATAAATGACATCCATACGATGTATATTGTTCTATAGATGAATAAATAAATCATTATTTTGTGTATAGCTATTGCTCATATTGGGAACTGAACCTTCTCAAGTATTATTAATCACTTACCTGGTTCTCTACAAAGTTATTATTAATATTATTTTCAAATATTCCCTTTTAAGAAAACGTATGAATATGAGTAGTCATGATTTTGTCTTGTTCCCTCATTCTTCCCAGAGTCTCTTCTTACAATCACTGTGTTTTCCCTTCCATTTATTTCCTGTTCTCTTTTCTGTATGTTTCTGCATAAGTGTGATGTTTCTAAACAGCTCTCGATTGCTTATGTAATCTCGTGTGATAAATTCTTATTGTTAGATGTATAATTCCTTCAGTTCTGAACACTGTGCTGCAGTTGGTTTTACTTAATGTTAATTAGTTCAGGAGGTATCATTACATCTACATCTACATCTATACTCCGCGAGCCACCTTACGGTGTGTGGCGGAGGGTACTTATTGTACCACTATCTGATCCCCCCTTCCCTGTTCCATTCACGAATTGTGCGTGGGAAGAACGACTGCTTGTAAGTCTCCGTATTTGCTCTAATTTCTCGGATCTTTTCGTTGTGATCATTACGCGAGATATATGTGGGCGGTAGTAATATGTTGCCCATCTCTTCCCGGAATGTGCTCTCTCGTAATTTTGATAATAAACCTCTCCGTATTGCGTAACGCCTTTCTTGAAGTGTCCGCCACTGGAGCTTGTTCAGCATCTCCGTAACGCTCTCGCGCTGACTAAATGTCCCCATGACGAATCGCGCTGCTTTTCGCTGGATCATGTCTATCTCTTCTATTAATCCAACCTGGTAAGGGTCCCATACTGATGAGCAATACTCAAGAATCGGACGAACAAGCGTTTTGTAAGCTACTTCATTCGTCGATGAGTCACATTTTCTTAGAATTCTTCCTATGAATCTCAACCTGGCGCCTGCTTTTCCCACTATTTGTTTTATGTGATCATTCCACTTCAGATCGCTCCGGATAGTAACTCCTAAGTATTTTACGGTCGTTACCGCTTCCAATGATTTACCACCTATGGCATAATCGTACTGGAATGGATTTCTGCCCCTATGTATGCGCATTATATTACATTTATCTACGTTTAGGGAAAGCTGCCAGCTGTCGCACCATGCATTAATCCTCTGCAGGTCCTCCTGGAGTACGTACGAGTCTTCTGATGTTGCTACTTTCTTGTAGACAACCGTGTCATCTGCAAATAGCCTCACGGAGCTACCGATGTTGTCAACTAAGTCATTTATGTATATTGTAAACAATAAAGGTCCTATCACGCTTCCCTGCGGTACTCCCGAAATTACCTCTACATCTGCAGATTTTGAACCATTAAGAATGACATGTTGTGTTCTTTCTTCTAGGAAATCCTGAATCCAATCACAAACCTGGTCCGATATTCCGTAAGCTCGTATTTTTTTCACTAAACGTAAGTGCGGAACCGTAACAAATGCCTTCCTGAAGTCCAGGAATACGGCATCAATCTGCTCGCCAGTGTCTACGGCACTGTGAATTTCTTGGGCAAATAGGGCGAGCTGAGTTTCACATGATCTCTGTTTGCGGAATCCATGTTGGTTATGATGAAGGAGATTTGTATTATCTAAGAACGTCATAATACGAGAACACAAAACATGTTCCATTATTCTACAACAGATTGACATAAGCGAAATAGGCCTATAATTATTCGCATCTGATTTATGACCCTTCTTGAAAATGGGAACGACCTGCGCTTTCTTCCAGTCGCTAGGTACTTTACGTTCTTCCAGCGATCTACGATAAATTGCTGATAGAAAGGGGGCAAGTTCTTTAGCATAATCACTGTAGAATCTTAAGGGTATCTCGTCTGGTCCGGATGCTTTTCCGCTACTAAGTGATAGCAGTTGTTTTTCAATTCCGATATCGTTTATTTCAATATTTTCCATTTTGGCGTCCGTGCGACGGCTGAAGTCAGGGACCGTGTTACGATTTTCTGCAGTGAAACAGTTTCGGAACACTGAATTCAGTATTTCTGCCTTTCTTCGGTCGTCCTCTGTTTCGGAGCCATCGTGGTCAACGAGTGACTGAATAGGGGATTTAGATCCGCTTACCGATTTTACATATGACCAAAACTTTTTAGGGTTCTTGTTTAGATTGTTTGCCAATGTTTTATGTTCGAATTCGTTGAATGCTTCTCTCATTGCTCTCTTTACGCTCTTTTTCGCTTCGTTCAGCTTTTCCTTATCAGCTATGATTCGACTACTCTAAAACCTATGATGAAGCTTTCTTTGTTTCCGTAGTACCTTTCGTACATGATTGTTATACCACGGTGGATCTTTCCCCTCGCTTTGGACCTTAGTCGGTACGAACTTACCTAAGGCGTACTGGACGATGTTTCTGAATTTTTTCCATTTTTGTTCCACATCCTCTTCCTCAGAAATGAACGTTTGATGGTGGTCACTCAGATATTCTGCGATTTGTGCCCTATCACTCTTGTTAAGCAAATATATTTTCCTTCCTTTCTTGGCATTTCTTATTACACTTGTAGTCATTGATGCAACCACTGACTTATGATCACTGATACCCTCTTCTACATTCACGGAGTCGAAAAGTTCCGGTCTATTTGTTGCTATGAGGTCTAAAACGTTAGCTTCTCGAGTTGGTTCTCTAACTATCTGCTCGAAGTAATTCTCGGACAAGGCAGTCAGGATAATGTCACAAGAGTCTCTGTCCCTGGCTCCAGTTCTGATTGTGTGACTATCCCATTCTATACCTGGTAGATTGAAGTCTCCCCCTATTACAATAGTATGATCACGAAACTTCTTCACGACGTTCTGCAGGTTCTCTCTGAAGCGCTCAACTACTACGGTTGCTGATGCAGGTGGTCTATAGAAGCATCCGACTATCATATCTGACCCACCTTTGATACTTAACTTAACCCAGATTATTTCACATTCGCATTCGCTAATAACTTCACTGGATATTATTGAATTCTTTACTGCTATAAATACTCCTCCACCATTGGCGTTTATCCTATCCTTGCGGTATATATTCCATTCTGTGTCTAGGATTTCGTTACTGTTCACTTCCGGTTTTAACCAACTTTCCGTTCCTAATACTATATGCGCACTATTTCCTTCAATAAGAGATACTAATTCAGGAACCTTGCCCTGGATACTCCTGCAGTTTACCAATATTACGTTAACTTTTCCTGTTTTTGGTCTCTGAGGATGGACGTTCTTTATCAACGATGATAATGTCCTCTCTGGTAAGCCGTCAGGTATTTTATCGTTTTGCCCAAGGGGGGGTCCCTCTAACCTAAAAAAAACCCCCGTGTGCACGCCACACGTACTCTGCTACCCTAGTAGCTGCTTCCGGTGTGTAGTGCACGCCTGACCTGTCTAGGGGGGCCCTACAGTTCTCCACCCAGTAACGGAGGTCGATGAATTTGCAACCATTATAGTCGCAGAGTCGTCTGAGCCTCTGGTTTAGACCCTCCACACGGCTCCAAACCAGAGGACCGCGATCGACTCTGGGCACTATGCTGCAGATATTAAGCTCAGCTTGCACTCCGCGTGCGATGCTGGTTGTCTTCACCAAATCAGCCAGCCGCCGGAAGGAACCAAGGATGGCCTCAGAACCCAAGCGGCAGGCATCATTCGTTCCGACATGTGCTACTATCTGCAGCCGGTCACACCCAGTGCGTTCAATAGCTGCCGGAAGGGCCTCCTCCACATTACGGACGAGACCCCCCGGCAAGCACACCGAGTGCACACTGGCATTCTTCCCCGACCTACCCGCTATTTTCCTGAGGGGCTCCATAACCCGCCTAACGTTGGAGCTCCCTATAACTAATAGGCCCGCCCTCTGTGACTGTCGGGACCTTGCCGGAGAATCGGCCACTGGCCCAACAGGCGAGGCATCCTGTGGTGGCTCGGAAACGATGTCATCACCACTAGGAAGCACCCCGTACCTGTTGGAAAGGGGTAAGGCAGCTGCCACGCGGCCAGATCCCACCTTCGCCTTTCGGCCAGGCACGCGCGAGCCCACCACTGTCCGCCATTCACCCTGGAGTGATGGCTGACCGGTAAGATGCTCACTGCCGGAAGACGCAGCGACATCAGGGGTTCCATGTGATTCCAAGGCCACCGAAGTAGGCATAGGTCTCACCACAGTTGCCCCAACGCCACTACGAGCCGACGCCTGCGCCTCGAGCTCGATGAGCCTAACAGACAAAGCCTCCACCTGCCCCTGAAGAGTGGCCAATTCTCCTTGCGTCCGCTCACAACAACCACAGTCCCTACACATGACTATGTTTGCCCTACTCTATACGGTGACAAATTCCCAAGATAATCTTCTGATGAGCTACTCTGATAATCAAGAAACACTCACTGAAATACGAGACGCAAAAACTACGCTAGGTTTTCCCAGAAAAACTATTTAAAAGCTAAGCGCAGCAAATAAGTACAAAAACGCTTTATACAAACAGTACTCGCTGCTGCTGGTGCTCTCGCTCTGGCTGTCACAAGACAACTGCTGATTCAAGTGACTAGTGGCTAACGGCCGCGAAACAAACAAAAGACGGTTTTAGGGCGCTTTCTGTTCTAAACGATCAAGAAAACACTAAGAAATCTAACACGAAAACTACGTAAAGTTTTATCAAGAACTGTTAGTTACTATGCAGAGCAGATAAACACAAATAGAATCCCTTCCTTAGTGGAAGGTCGTAAACAAAATGCAAAATAAACGCTTTATACAAACAGTACTCGCTGCTGCTGGTGCTCTCGCTCTGGCTGTCACAAGACAGATCTGAAGATATTGTAAATTCATCACTACGTAAACACAAGGGTACAAATCCTTTTTATATATATGTCCATAATGATGACCTTTTTTGTTCCTTATCCTCCCAGGGATTGTTTCCTAGAGTTTGTTCCCACTTAGCAAAATTACCCTGTATATTGCTCATGTGCCGTGCAAATTGTAATGCTTACTCACTAAGGAAATCTGGTTAGATGTAAGACTGGCCTAAAGCCCTTAATCTCACCAAGAGAATAAAATACACAAATAAATCACTTTGATACATATTAGATTACTAATATGTTTCACACCTGTAAGTGCTTAGGTGCAAAGTACAGCAGTAAAAAAACTCCAATATCTTGTCACATATCCTGGGCTCCCACCCTTTCTTTCCAGCATTCCCCTGACTCTCTCCCTGAAGAAGGAACTGCCTGCTATGAAAACAGTGGATATATCATTATTATGGTGTGGGAACAATGTGTTCTTTGAATAGAACGTATCCAGTGCCGCACAGCAATTGACGTAGCATTAGGGGAATCTTTAAGAGCTCGTTGGCTGAGGAGGCACACTCCTTGAGTGTGTTGGTGGATGTACAGTTCTCTTCTTGCTGTTTGTCAATGTACTAGGCAAGAGTGGAGGCACCAGGGAAAAAGATCTTGGGACCTTGCAGCCCATGTCAAAATGCAGCAGCATGGTGGGTCGAACGACTGGTTAGAGATGAAGTAATGTAAAAAGTCCATTCCTAAGTGTGGTTTTATGATGTCTTTGTCAGAGAACGCCCATGTGACATGGCAAGATGGGGACAGTCCCACAATTGAAAACACGGTTCGCAGAAGTGCACATATTGTGACCAATTGTGAGACCATGTTTGGAGTGTGCCAAAGACCAGTCACAACACACAGTGTGGAATATGTGGTTGTCCCTTGAAACACACTGAAATGTGGGATAAGTTCCATTTGGCGGTATGCAGGTACTGTTGTGAACCTGTAGCAAAATCCTGTGGGAAGGCCAGTAACAAGTCTACATCTACATCTACATTTATACTCCGCAAGCCACCCAACGGTGTGTGGCGGAGGGCACTTTATGTGCCACTGTCATTACCTCCCTTTCCTGTTCCAGTCGCATATGGTTCACCGGAAGAACGACTGTCTGAAAGCCTCCGTGCGCACTCTAATCTCTCTAATTTTACATTCGTGATCTCCTCAGGAGGTGTAAGTAGGGGGAAGCAATATATTCGATACCTCATCCAGATACGCACCCTCTCGAAACCTGGCGAGCAAGCTACACCGCCATGCAGAGCGCCTCTCTTGCAGAGTCTGCCACTTGAGTTTGTTAAACATCTCTGTAACGCTATCACGGTTACCAAATAACCCTCTGACGAAACACGCCGTTTTCTTTGGATCTTATCTATCTCCTCCGTCAACCCGATCTGGTTCTGATCCCACACTGATGAGCAATACTCAAGTATAGGTCGAACGAGTGTTTTGTAAGCCACCTCCTTTGTTGATGGACTACATTTTCTAAGGACTCTCCCAATGAATCTCAACCTGATACCCGCCTTACCAACAATTAATTTTATATGATCATTCCACTTCAAATCGTTCCGCACGCATACTCCCAGATATTTTACAGAAGTGTTTCTTCCGCTATCTTATAATCATACAATAAAGGATCCTTCTTTCTATGTATTCGCAATACATTACATTTGTCTATGTTAAGGGACAGTTGCCACTCCCTGCACCAAGTGCCTATCCGCTGCAGATCTTCCTGCTTTTCACTACAATTTTCTAATGCTGCAACTTCTCTGTATACTACAGCATCATCCGCGAAAAGCCGCATGGGACTTCCGACACTATCTACTAGGTCATTTATATATATTGTGAAAAGCAATGGTCCCATAACAATCCCCTGTGGCACGCCAGAGGTTACTTTAACGTCTGTAGACGTCTCTCCATTAATAACAACATGCTGTGTTCTGTTTGCTAAAAACTCTTCAATCCAGCCACACAGCTGGTCTGATATTCCGTAGGCTCTTACTTTGTTTATCAGGCGACAGTGCGGAACTGTATCGAACACCTTCCGGAAGTCAAGAAAAATAGCATCTACCTGGGAGCCTGTATCTAATATTTTCTGGGTCTCATG
The DNA here is from genome assembly GCF_023864345.2 of Schistocerca serialis cubense. Taxonomy (NCBI): domain Eukaryota; kingdom Metazoa; phylum Arthropoda; class Insecta; order Orthoptera; family Acrididae; genus Schistocerca; species Schistocerca serialis. Next base: position 234,256,239 of record NC_064647.1, on the reverse strand, counting down.
AACAAATAAAGCGAGTTGGGTCTCACACGATCTCTGTTTCCAGAATCCATGTTGATTCCTACATAGTAGATTCAGGGTTTCCAAAAACGACATGATACTCGAGCAAAAACATGTTCTAAAATTCTACAACAGATCGACGTCAGAGATATAGGTCTACAGTTTTGCGCATCTGCTCGACGACCCTTCTTGAAGGCTGGGACTACCTGTGCTCTTTTTCAATCATTTGGAACCTTCCGTTCCTCTAGAGACTTGTGGTACACGGCTGTTAGAAGGGGGGCAAGTTCCTTCGCGTACTCTGTGTAGAATCGAATTGGTATCCCATCAGGTCCAGTGGACTTTCCTCTGTTGAGTGATTCCAGTTGCTTTTCTATTCCTTGGATACTTATTTCGATGTCAGCCATTTTTTCGTTTGTGCGAGGATTTAGTGAAGGAACTGCAGTGTGGTCTTCCTCTGTGAAACAGCTTTGGAAAAAGGTGTTTAGTATTTCAGCTTTACGCGTGTCATCCTCTGTTTCAATGCCATCATCATCCCGGAGAGTGTGGATATGCTGTTTCGAGCCACTTACTGATTTAACGTAAGACCAGAACTTCCTAGGATTTTCTGTCAAGTCGGTACATAGAATTTTACTTTTGAATTCAGTGAACGCTTCACGCATAGCCCTCCTCACGCTAACTTTGACATTGTTTAGCTTCTGTTTGTCTGAGAGGTTTTGGCTGCATTTAAACTTAGAGTGAAGCTCTCTTTGCTTTCGCAGTAGTTTCCTAACTTTGTTGTTGTACCACAGTGGGTTTTTCCCGTCTCTCACAGTTTTACTCGGCACTTACCTGTCTAAAACGCATTTTACGATTGCCTTGAACTTTTTCCATAAACACTCAACATTGTCAGTGTCGGAACAGAAATTTTCATTTTGATCTGTTAGGTAGTCTGAAATCTGCCTTCTATTACTCTTGCTAAACAGATAAACCTTCCTCCCTTTTTTTATATTCCTACTAACTTCCATATTCAGGGATGCTGCAACGGCCTTATGATCACTGATTCCCTGTTCTGTACATACAGAGTCAAAATGTTTGGGTCTGTTTGTTATCAGTAGGTCCAAGATGTTATCTCCACGAGTTGGTTCTCTGTTTAATTGCTCGAGGTAATTTTCGGATAGTGCACTCAGTATAATGTCACTCGATGCTCTGTCCCCACCACCCGTCCTAAACATCTGAGTGTCCCAGTCTATATCTGCTAAATTGAAATCTCCACCTAAGACTATAACATGCTGAGAAAATTTATGTGAAATGTATTCCAAATTTTCTCTCAGTTGTTCTGCCACTAATGCTGCTGAGTCGGGAGGTCGGTAAAAGGAGCCAATTATTAACCTAGCTCGGTTGTTGAGTGTAACCTCCATCCATAATAATTAACAGGAACTATCCACTTCTACTTCACTACAGGATAAGCTACTACTAACAGCGATGAACACTCCACCACCGGTTGCATACAATCTATCCTTTCTAAACACCGTCTGTACCTTTGTAAATATTTCGGCAGAATTTATCTCTGGCTTCAGCCAGCTTTCTGTACCTATAACGATTTCAGCTTCGGTGCTTTCTATCAGCGCTTGAAGTTCCGGTACTTTACCAACGCAGCTTCGACAGTTTACAATTACAATACCGATTGCTGCTTGGTCCCCGCATGTCCTGACTTTCCCCCACACCCGTTGAGGCTGTTGCCCTTTCTGTACTTGCCCAAGGCCATCTAACCTAAAAAACCGCCCAGCCCACGCCACACAACCCCTGCTACCCGTATAGCCGCTTGTTGCGTGTAGTGGACTCCTGACCTATCCAGCGGAACCCGAAACCCCACCACCCTATGGCGCAAGTCAAGGAATCTGCAGCCCACATGGTCGCAGAACCGTCTCAGCCTCTGATTCAGACCCTCCACTCGGCTCTGTACCAAAGGTCCGCAGTCAGTCCTGTCGACGATGCTGCAGATGGTGAACTCTGCTTTCATCCCGCTAGCGAGACTGGCAGTCTTCACCAAATCAGATAGCCGCCGGAAGCCAGAAAGGATTTCCTCGGATCCATAGCGACACACATCATTGGTGCCGACATGAGCGACCACCTGCAGATGGGTGCACCCTTTACCCTTCATGGCATCCAGAAGGACCCTTTCCACATCTGGAATGACCTCCCCCGGTATGCACACGTAGTGCACATTGGTTTTCTTCCCCTCTCTTGCTGCCATATCCCTAAGGGGCCCCATTACGCGCCTGACATTGGAGCTCCCAACTACCAGTAAGCCCACCCTCTGTGACCACCCGGATCTTGCAGTCTGAGGGGCAACCTCTGGAACAGGACAAGCAGCCATGTCAGGCCGAAGATCAGTATCAGCCTGAGACAGAGCCTGAAACCGGTTCGTCAGACAAACTGGAGAGGCCTTCCGTTCAGCCCTCCGGAATGTCTTTCGCCCCCTGCCACACCTTGAGACGACCTCCCACTCTACCACAGGTGAGGGATCAGCCTCAATGCGGGCAGTATCCCGGGCAACCACAGTCGTAGTCCGATCGGGGGATGCGTGGGACGAGCTGGCCGTCCCCGACAAACCCCCATCTGGAACCCCACAGTGATGCCCATTGGCAACAGCCTCAAGCTGTGTGACCGAAGCCAACACTGCCTGAAGCTGGGAGCGAAGGGATGCCAACTCAGCCTGCATCCGAACACAGCAGTTGCAGTCCCTATCCATGCTAAAAACTGTTGTGCAAAGAACGTCTGAACTAATCTACAGAGAGCGCAAACAAATCGACACAAAATTTAAACGGTTATTAAAATACAAGATTGCCTAGTAAATGCAGTAATGCTGCTACTTGCGCACTGCTGACACACTGCTCAGCGGCGGAAGGAGACTACGCAATTTTACACTATTCAGGTACTAAAACGCGATGCTACAACTCTCAAATACTATAATACGCCCGAAATTTATGAATTAGACAATGCAAGTACCAAAAACACGCAAAGAAATTAAGAACTAAACTATGTAACAAATGAGTGAGCTAGGAGTATACGACTTGCTGCTGCAGCTGTTTATCCAACGGTGGCAGGGAGCACACTCTTGTTGAACTGGTAAATCACTTGTCCACACTGTTAAGTAGTTGCATCACAGACAACAATTGCATGTAGTGTCACTGGATTGCTCACGTGTGTTGCATGATATGAACAAAAATGGTTCTGCTCAGGTGTAGTGTGGTCTGGTCAGCCATATCTTGTGGCTGTGCAGACATGACGTGTGACAGTATTTGTCGGTGTTGTATGAAGGTCATCATTCCAGCTGGGCACAGTGACGTTAGAGTCAGAATAGTCAGGTGAAGTAGGTGGGGCTCCGCTGATGCATGGGAGTAAGCACGCCAAAGCTGATACTGCACCACATGGCCACCAGCACTGTTGTCAATGGTGTGGGTGCATTGTTGGTGGTCAGTGGAATTTTTCAATGTAACTAGTCCACAGTTGTCCGTGAAATGCATCAAATACTGGTGAATGACTCACAAATCTGAGCAGATCGAATGTTGCTATTCAACCATTGCCTGGTGTTTCTGCAAGAAAGGAGCAGCAATGAGGTCACACAATAAACTGTTTGTTGCTTTGACTTGTTCAGAACTAGTGTCATATGTTGAATCACAAGCACTGCACTGGTCAGAATGGAAACCATCAGTGTGGCATGTGAATTCTGGCATGCAACAATTACGCGAGGGTTACTTTGTCCTCATATAGTAACCGTATCGGCATAAAAATTACCTCATGTGTGGTCATCGCAAATTGTCAGTATCACATCTGTAGACAAAATCCTTACGTAAATAATAGGGAGTGTTCCAATAGCGTACACAAGGCTGCTATACCTAAATCTATTTTATTTAGCCACAACATACAGACGCATACCTTACACCAAACCATGTCTTGTGACACCGTGTCATCTTTGGTCACAGATATCCCCTTACAGTATGTTAGTGATGTGTATTGTAGTGGATGTCACCATAGGTATAACATATGAATTACAAAGCATTTTCTTATTAAGTAAGCCAGTTACTTTGATTAGAACTCTCATTGCACAAACAAAACTGTTTAATTACTTCACTAAGCAACCCTTGTGATCAGCCTATGACAAGTTTTTGTTTATAGTAATTCCAATAAATTTGACAGAGTCTGCAGCGACCATCTCTTCATCCTTATAGTTTAACTGTGATATATTTTCAGCAGTTTGTTTAGTCCTGAATTGTACTGTTTGTGATTTTGTAAGGTTCACATTCATAGCATTATTGTTTAGCCAAGTTTCAAATTTTTACAGAGATTTTTTTTTCTTTCTTTCTTTTTTTGTATCCTATGCTAGTTCTTCATTGTTTTTACTGCAGACTACTGCTCTTGAGTCATCTGCATACAGAATTGTCAGTGAGTTCATCTTACTCACATTTATCTAGTACAGAAACAAAATCAGGCCTAGTATCAATCTTTGTGGGTACATCTGCTTGTATCTCCTTCTAGCTAGACCATCTCTTTCACCTTTTTGTTGTACAACTACTATCTGCTTTCTATTTTTTAGAGAACCAGCATAAAGATTTTCCATGGAAACCATAAGCAGCCATTTTGTGAAGCAGCAGCTTATGGGTTTCCATTTCAAATGTGTTAATATGGTCACAAAAAATATCAGATATGCACAGCTTGTTATCATGACATTTCCTTATTTTAGTGAATAGCTCTTAATAGTGTGCACAATATTTCACTCCTTCCTAAATCCATATTGATTATTTAGAGCAATGTTACGCATTTTGTTACACTTTTCTAATTGATTACATGCTGTTCACTGAAATATTCTAGGAAAAAACTGATAATAATATTGATCCTGCACAAAAATGTCCTATCTCATTTGTGATTAATGAAACTGGTAGAAATAGGTAGAAATAGTACAGGTTTTGATAAACAAAATATGGAGCACCACCTACTGAAAAGAATTTCATCAATTTATAACTAATTTTATTCTCACTAAGCAACAGTGCAAATGTAAGACCAGATTTGCAAGGTGCCTACAGTAATAAAATTTCATTTTTCAGGATGCCATGGCCCTGTCCCACTTTTATGAGCATCCAGATGATGTTGAACTTATGATGGTGCTGCTCGAAAAAAAGAACCAGGATATACTGAGTGTACGGGAGGCTATACTTTGTGAACAGTTCTACCGCTGGAAGTGTGGAGACAGATTTTTCTATGATTATAGTGGATCTCCTTACCCATTCACACAAGGTCTCAGAAAATTTTGGGTTTTCTTATATTTGTACTCTGTTAACTTAGTCATTTATGAAGTTGTTGCTGCTGTAATTAACCTCGACTTTTCATTTTATTACAGTAGCAGATAGTTTCCGAACAGCCTGCTCAATGATATTTTCCTTTTCTCTCTCTCTCTCTCTCTCTCTCTCTCTCTCTCTCTCTCTCTCTCTCTCTTTTCCAAAATGGTTTGAACATATTTAATACTGATTTTGTGATGACCTTCACAAGAAAACATCAATTCCCTCCTTCCATTTCTCTCAGCTACCTTCAGTTCTTTTATGTCTGTAATTATTCTTTAAATATGTCTGCTTGTGTCTGTATATGTGTGGATGGATATGTGTGTGTGTGTGCGAGTGTATACCCGTCCTTTTTTCCCCCTAAGGGAAGTCTTTCCGCTCCCGGGATTGGAATGACTCCTTACCCTCTCCCTTAAAACCCACTTCCTTTCGTCTTTCCCTCTCCTTCCCTCTTTCCTGATGAGGCAACAGTTTGTTGCGAAAGCTTGAATTTTGTGTGTATGTTTGTGGTTGTTTGTGTGTCTGTCGACCTGCCAGCACTTTCATTTGGTAAGTCAAATCATCTTTGTTTTTAGATATTTATTATATAGTTAAGCGCAGACTGCAGCTAATGGTGTAGTCAGACCTTGGGGAGTATAGAATTGCATTGAATTTGTTTTATCTAACTGCAGTGAGAGTTCATTTCCAGGGAATGTGTTATTATTTCCAAGAAAATGTTATTTTCATTTTCAACTGTTGAAGTTTCTCTACTATGCTTGATTATAGAGCTTGCATTATCAGCAAAGAAGCTATTTCTGTTTCTAGTATATATAATAGTAATTGATTCACATATATGAAGAACAACAGCTGCCCCAGTATTGATTCGTGTGGTACTGGTACATTTGTAGGGGGGGGAGTGACAACAGGATAATAGAGCAATTTGGAGCGTGATTTGTGCTTTGAAGCTGGGCGTGCTGCCAAGACTTGGTGAAAGTATCATTTTAGACTAAAAAGGAAATGATAGATGAGATGAAGTTAATACTGTCCTGACTTATAAAACTGAAAGTTATGTAAGTATCTAAATTTAACTTGTTCATGGGATATGTCAACATGATAACTAAAATAGAAACCTGTTTATATGTGGAATGTGGAATTTGTTGGTTACTAAAAGAGATTATCTGCCCATAGATGGTGCACCTACTGTGACGAGCTGTTGAAGTTACTACTAAGGCCTTCGGTGACAGCCCCTACCCTTGAAACTGAATCAGCAAACAGATTTCCCATGTCATATTCAAACATTCTCTTAATATTCCAACAGCTCTCACTAACGATATGCAAAGTATCATATCCCCCCCTACCCTTTTTTTATTACCCAGTACTGCCAGCATAACTATATTTCATTGTGCTATGAATTCCCTTCCCAAACTCCTTGCTATCCCTCTCAAAGTGATCACCTAAAACCCCTCAGAAGCTTCCAATTCACTCGAGATTTATTGTTGCAACAGTGCATATGGAGGAGATCAAATGATTACTTTGCAGATCAATAGCACAAGCGATTCTGAGGTACCCCCAGTATTGACTCATGCTGAATCACCTGCATTCATATGTGATACAGCCTCCACAGGCGGCAATGGAGGCACTGACTATGGCATCCAGTCAATCATGCAGATGGTGAGTACTGTCATAGGACACATCATGCCAAACCTGCACGAACTGTTCATGTGGTTCTGTAAGAGTTGTCGGTTGATGAGTCACACAAATCACTTCTCATCCCATCATATCCCATACAAGCTCAATTGGAGGCAAGTCCAGAGAGTGTGCTGGCCAGGGGCAGTGTGTGGGAGAGCATTATCCTGTTGGTACAAAATGTCACCTTCCTTTTGCAAGAACGGCAAAAGAACAGGTCTAGTAACATTCTGCATGTACCGGGCACCTGTTAGCATCCCCCTCCAAAAACACCAAAGGTAATCAAGAGTTGTAGCTTATGGCACCCCAGAGCATAATGCCTGGGATGTATCATGAATGAATGCATTCAATAAGACAGCACTCACCAGGTCTACACTGTATGTGCAAACGACCATTACTTGTGTGCATGCAGAATCTGCTTTCATCACTGAAGATCACGGCATGCCATTCCATCTTCCAAGTGATTCTCTGACAGCATCAGTTGAGCCTTGTGTGTCAGTGCGGTGGAATGAGTGGAAGACAGTCTACAAGTGTGCATGCCCATAGTCCCACTGGTAATAACTAGTTTGCAACAGTTCGTGTTGACACGTCTGGGCTCACAAATCTTCTTATCTGTGTAGTTGTAGCTGTACAATCTGTCACTACTGCCCTTACAATATGACAATCCTGGCATCTGTGCCACATGAATGCAAATAACTGCACCTATGAGTGCGAAAATGTCCATGTGACCACTTATACCATTATTGTTGCACAACTGACTCAGCACCTCCAACTTCTGTGGTAGTTCTCTTAAAGGACCAATCCACCACTCAGAATGCCACAATTAGACCCCTTTCAAACTTGCTCAGTTGGCTGCACAAATCGCGAGTGTATCTCCGTTGCTTGGGCGCCTGCTTGCTTCACATGTTTCCACCACACTGAGCCCTCTGGCTGTGAGCATTCCTTATTAAAGATTAGACAGGTGGCACTCTGATAGCTCTGCCACTACACTATCTGTTGGCAGACGACATTGAAACCATTATCAGTAGATCTACTATCTACTAGGTGCCATATGCTGTCATCAGATTGAAATTGATCTTGTCTCTCCAGGTGTACCAATTTTCTCTTCCAGCAGTGTAATTTCATACCTTGGTCATTTTCTGTATGGCTGCTGTTCAAATTTAAATGCTTCCTGCACAGTTAGTTGCCACCGACTCATTGAATCACCCACTAACACCCTCTTCCAGTTCACTGTCATTTCCACAGTCCTTTCTGCACAAAAATTCCTTCCATTTAGGTTGAAGGTGGTAACCACTTGGGTCAAGTACAGGTCGCAGGGAAATGTTCAAAAACTTCCCACTGAAACTGTCAAAGAAAATCATTCAACAGTGCAGCAAAATGCAGGAAAGCATTATTGAGGAGAAGCAAAATGTTACTGGACAAAAGTCCATAGCATTTGTTTTGAGTTGCTTGGCTCAGTTGTTGAAGGGTCTGACAGGGGGCCACTGTATTTATGATCTCTGCTCTAGGGACAGTGCTGATGTGTAGAATGCCCTTTTGATTCCGTTCGTTGTTTTTTGTGTCCATCTGTCTAAAGCTGAGGATCCTGCCTAGCATACATTCTTCTACTATGCAAATCACCAGTAATAATTTTATAAAAAAAAACTTATCTTGAAACTTCAGAAAAGAAGCAGCTCATTCCATCAATAGGAAAATGATGTCTATTCTGTTGAAATTTTTCCTCTTTCCTCGATTCTCTGTCACAACTGAAGATCAGCCTGACCATTCTTCACCATTAATATTCATTCTCCCACCATTAAATGTTATACACCATTTTGGAACCGAATCTTCATTCATCACATTTCTGTGAACTTCAGTTATCTGTCTGCAAATCTTATTTTTGCATTCATAAATCTCACATTCAGTGGGATCATTTCTCTTGTCATACATTTTAAAATCATATTAATAAACAGTAAGTAAACACTTCTGTTTGATGTTAGTGCTGTACTGGCACCAACAGTTAGAAAGGTGTATGACACGGCAGCAAGGGTGTGGGGAGAATTGTGCAACTGATCATATCGAAACATTTTTTACTGTAAGAATGATTGTTGCATTTGACTATAGTTACAGGCATATCCTACACCATCACATGCAGGGCCACCTGTGAAAGCTGTTGTGTCATATATCGAGTCCACTGGAACTTTCTGCACTGTCTTTCATGTGGACATAAACACCAACCACATCTTCACCTGAACAAATGACAACCATCAGACTGTGACTTGGACAACCCAGTGGCAGTGTGTGGCTGCTCCATGACTTGTGTCGTGTGGATCCTATTGTGTCATATATCGAGTCCACTGGAACTTTCTGCACTGTCTTTCATGTGGACATAAACACCAACAACATCTTCACCTGAACAAATGACAACCATCAGACTGTGACTTAGACAACCCAGTGGCAGTGTGTGGCTGCTCCATGACTTGTGTCGTGTGGATCCTGCACAGATACCATTCACTTCTTCACACAAGACAACTGAACTAATATAACTATGAAAATTATCAATTGTTGACAATATAATATAATTGGATAGTTAAAAAAAGTCTACAAGTGGCAGCAGCAGTAAACACACACACAAAAAGATTTAACTTATGCAAGCTTTTGGAGCCAGTGGCTCCCTCTTCTGCCAGAAGAGCTGAAGGGGAAGGAAAAGAGGGGAGAAGGAAAAGGACTGGAGAGGTTTAGGAAAAGGGGTACAGTTCGGAAAAGTCAGCCAGAACTCCAGTTCAGGGGAGGCTTAGTGGCCAGGAAAGAAGGAAAGACTTTTCTTGAAGCATCTGACAAATGCCATACTTGTCTCATTAAACTTAGGAATATAAAAACAAAGATGAGGTGACTTACCGAACAAAAGCGCTGGCAGGTCGATAGACACACAAACAAACACAAACATACACACAAAATTCAAGCTTTCGCAACAAACTGTTGCCTCATCAGGAAAGAGGGAAGGAGAGGGGAAGACGAAAGGAAGTGGGTTTTAAGGGAGAGGGTAAGGAGTCATTCCAATCCCGGGAGCGGAAAGACTTACCTTAGGGGGAAAAAAGGACAGGTATACACTCGCACACACGCACATATCCATCCACACATACAGACACAAGCAGACATATTTAAAGACAAAGAGTTTGGGCAGAGATGTCAGTCGAGGCAGAAGTGTAGAGGCAAAGAAGTTGTTGAAAAGACAGGTGAGGTATGAGTGGCGGCAACTTGAAATTAGCGGAGATTGAGGCCTGGCGGATGACGAGAAGAGAGGATATACTGAAGGGCAAGTTCCCATCTCCGGAGTTCGGATAGGTTGGTGTTGGTGGGAAGTATCCAGATAACCCGGACGGTGTAACACTGTGCCAAGATGTGCTGGCTGTGCACCAAGGCATGTTTAGCCACAGGGTGATCCTCATTACCAACAAACACTGTCTGCCTGTGTCCATTCATGCGAATGGACAGTTTGTTGCTGGTCATCACAGTGTAGGCAGGTCAGTTGGTAAATCACGTGGGTGCTTTCACACGTGGCTCTGCCTTTGATTGTGTACACCTTCCGGGTTACAGGACTGGAGTAGGTGGTGGTGGGAGGGTGCATGGGACAGGTTTTGCATCGGGGGCGGTTACAAGGATAGGAGCCAGAGGGTAGGGAAGGTGGTTTGGGGATTTCATAGGGATGAACTAACAGGTTACGAAGGTTAGGTGGACAGCGGAAAGACACTCTTGGCGGAGTGGGGAGTATTTCATGAAGGATGGATCTCATTTCAGGGCAGGATTTGAGGAAGTCGTATCCCTGCTGGAGAGCCACATTCAGAGTCTGGTCCAGTCCCGGAAAGTATCCTGTCACAAGTGGGGCACTTTTGCGGTTCTTCTGTGGGGGATTCTGGGTTTCAGGGGACGAGGAAGTGGCTCTGGTTATTTGCTTCTGTACCAGGTCGGGAGGGTAGTTGCGGGATGCGAAAGCTGTTTTCAGGTTGTTGATGTAATGATTCAGGGATTCCGGACTGGAGCAGATTCGTTTGCCACAAAGACCTAGGCTGTAGGGAAGGGACCGTTTGATGTGGAATGGGTGGCAGCTGTCATAATGGAGGTACTGTTGCTTGTTGGTGGGTTTGATGTGGACGGACGTGTGAAGTCGACTGACTGCCTCGACTGACATCTCTGCCCAAACTCTTTGTCTTTAAATATGTCTGCTTGTGTCTGTATGTGTGGATGGATATGTGCGTGTGTGCGAGTGTATACCTGTCCTTTTTTCCCCCTAAGGTAAGTCTTTCCGCTCCTGGGATTGGAATGACTCCTTACCCTCTCCCTTAAAATCCACTTCCTTTCGTCTTCCCCTCTCCTTCCCTCTTTCCTGATGAGGCAACAGTTTGTTGCGAAAGCTTGAATTTTGTGTGTATGTTTGTGTTTGTTTGTGTGTCTATCGACCTGCCAGCGCTTTTGTTCGGTAAGTCACCTCATCTTTGTTTTTATATATAATTTTTCCCACGTGGAATGTTTCCTTCTATTATATTAAACTTAGGAATAGAAGCACATAAAATGTTTAGTCACGATTGGAATTGTTACAAGAGATAAAAACATGACAATAATGAGCTGAACATTCATGGCCAAAATGTAGGGTGACTATTAGCACACTTTGCTTACAGCTGTTATACCAACAGCCGAGGTGGGTGGGCCAGTATGTGCTGCTCACTGTAAGTGCAGTGACAGGATGTATAAGATTCTACACAAGCGAAAATAGGCTGAGTTAAAAATGTGATTAAAATAGAGCTGGAGTATAAAATTCAGTTCACAGTAAGATATTAGTTAAAATTAAAAATACCAGCTGTCAAATACAGAGTGTCTGATTTAAACATATAATAGCATAAAATGGAATAACTTGAAGTAATTGAGGTATTTATTTACAACATGTTTTCACAAGTATGGTAACTAAAAATGTTTTTTACATACCTAATACATCTCAACATATGTGCCTTGTGGCATGACAACATGTAATCTCCAGTCCAGTTCTCTTCAAGTGTTTTGCAGCTTTGCAGGAACAACAGCTGCATGAGTGAGAAGGCAGACATCTGGTAGATCACGAACTGATGTCTGGTGCACTTGATTCTTGACAAACTCCCACAGAAAAAAATCAAGTGTTGTAATTTCTGGGCTTCTAGGGGCCAAGCAATCGACAGACCACCTCTCCCAGTCCAGCGATCTGAGAACTCCTATTCCAAGAAATCCCTCACAGCGTTCACAAAATAGCATGTTGACAGATCACACCATGAGGAGGCTGGAGCACAGCATACAGCTCCAACACGTCTGCACACATGTTGGATTAACTGTAGGCTCCGTGAAATAGAATAGGCCTATAACCCTGTCCTTCAACAATCCACACCACACATCCACTTTTGGAGAGTCATGTTCACACTCTATCGTTACAGGGGGGATTCAGTTCCCCACACGTGACAGTTGTGCATATTTACCATGACAGAAGTGTGGACTGTAGCCTCGTCCAAGGAACAGATGAAACTGAGCAATGCCTCATTTTTATCTATTTTTACCAGAACTGTCTCTTTGAATGTTTTCCATTGTGGCCTCTCCTCAGGCTTGATTTTGTGATGAAGCTGCTGTTTGTATGCCTGTAGAGGCAACATTTTCATGGATGACATTGTGTACTGTCATATGAGTTAACTGAAACTGCCTACTTGCTAGCTGGATTGACTTGCAGCTCCACTGGAAGGACAGGCTTGGTATGGTGGCCCGACACTGAAAGCAAACTCTCGGTTTCCTGAAGCCACTTGTCCCATTTTGTGATTGTTATGTAAATGGGAACATCATCACTCAGTTGCAATCCGTAATCATATCAGAAATGATGTTGTACCAGTGTAAAAGACTTAAGTTCCTTGAGAGGAAGCACACAGAACACCTTCTGTGTAGAGTCTGCATAGCTACCAACACACATTTACATCAACAAAGCAATTATGTGCATGTGAAAGCAGTGCCAACTGCTGCAAGCAAACACGGAAAACATTTTGACTTACCACACTTTTAGAAACAAATTGTATCTCTATTACGTCTCAAGTTATTATGTTTTATATTATTGTATGTTTAACCCGGACACCCTATAGGTTCCTATGACGTACATGGTACATTATGAAATTGGATGAAAGTAGTTCATCGAGACATGCAAGAAGCTGCAGACACAACAGGCTCGAGAAAACACAGCCAGGAAGATGCAAAAAATTTAAAAGAAGAATACCATCTGATAAAATTCTAAATGAACAAAATGAATTCAACCCAGACACTTATTTTCCACTGTATGATAGACTGTTGTAGTTCTTGCACATCCTGCTTTCCTGACTCTGTCCATTCTTATTTCTATCCCTGACCCCAAATTTCCCACTTCTCGGTTGCAAATATACATGCCATTTCTTTTTTAGAGTGTTCGCATATTCATGGCACCATTTTCACGAGCTCATTGCACCTGTGGTGGTTTTCTTTCCCCCTAGTATGCTGCTTTCAGCTAAGTTCATAATGTACTAATGTTATAGACACTTATCAAGAAATAACATTCGTAATTCCAACTAATATCTCACTGTGGACCCAATTTTATGTTCCAACTCCATTTTCATTACATCTTTAATTCATCTTACTATGGCTTACATAGAATCTTTAAATCCCATTCCTCGCTCTATAACAAGCCATTGTAAACTGTGCTTAGACAGCAGCACTTAACAGCTAAGTACCCACAGCTGTTTGTACTGCAGCTATAAGCAAAGTGTGCTAGCAGCCAGCCTGCATCATGGGCTATGAGTGTTGATCTCATTATTATCATGTGTTTATATCTTGTAATGATTCCAACCACGGGTATTATTTTATCTCCAGCTTTTAGCATAAGTTACGAGTTTAACACTTAGGTAGGGACATCGTTTTACACTGTATTCTGGGGAACGTCCATCTGGGAGGTGGACAGGGTGTTAGAATATCCACCTGGGAGGTGGGTAGCGAGTAGGAACATCCACCTGTGGTGCAAATATTGATTTTTCTGACATGTACTAAGCCAGTGTTAAATATTGGAATTTACCTGAAAATTTAAAATTAATGAAGAAGTGTTAATATTCAAAGAGTTCAATTTTTTGTTCAGTTTCACAATGAAAATCTGTCATTCTTGAAAATGTTTTATCAGTCTTGTACAATATTTTAGCTGAAGAAAATAGCTTCAGTAGTCCAAAGATAAACTAAGAGAGGAATATGGAACTCATGGCAAATCTATAATGTCACATTCCATCTTTATCATATCTAGCACATTATCATCAGAACTGAGATTGCTCACTTTTTCCATTGGGTAATGTTGGTCAACTTAAGTAGTAGTACTTGCATTGTCTTCATACAATAAAAAATAAATAAATAAAATAAAAAAACAAAAGCCGGCCAGTGTGCCTGAGCGGTTCTAGGCGCTTCAGTCTGGAACCGAGTGACCGCTACGCTCGCAGGTTCGAATTCTGCCTCGGGCATGGATGTGTGTGATGTCTTTAGGTTAGTTAGGTTTAAGTAGATCTAAGTTATAGGGGACTGATGACCTCAGATGTTAAGTCCCATAGTGCTCAGAACCATTTTCATAAAAAATATTTCTATCCAGCTCATTTTTTGATATGTCTGAGACTCTATCGTGCTGTATCATTGATAGAACAATTTCATCAGGAGCATATGAATCACTGGAGTCAACTTCAGAGTCAGTCTTCATAAAACATCTCATCCATCATCTGCATAATTCATCTGCTTTTGTTAGAGACATTTTCAGGTATTTTTCCAGCCTGATTTAGGAACCAGTATTTGTTAGGACTTCCTTGTGGAATGTAATTGATGAAAAGAGTTGTAAAAAGATCCACCTATCTTCACAAACTAGTAAACAACCAAGAAACAATGGTGAAATGAATGAATCATAATAAATTAAATCAAAATTGTTACTGTGTGAAATACATACCTATGTACAGAATACATTTTGAATCAGTAAAATTGTAGTTTATAAAGAATGAGAAACGCACTAAAAAGAACTGAAACTGCGTTTAAAAGTAAATAATTTGGTACGTGTGATGTTACACGCACAGTTATTCCCTCCAAATTCCTCTAAGCAAACTCACTGAAACAAATTTAGCTGTACAGTAGTCAAACACCTGAAAATGCCATGAAAAAGAACTTAAAAAAGAGTAAGTTGGATTATCTGCCTGTGAGGCAACACTGTGAGTTCAGGAACATCAGTCTTTGAGGCAGGTGAATATGTGCACTTACTCAGAACACCCACCTGGGAGGTGGTGTTGGTCTGGAATGAAAGCAAGTTTTGTTCAGTAAATCAATGCTGTGAGACACGTGACCTCCATTACAGTACAACTATGTACCAAATGAGATGCCTGTAGCTATGTAGAACCATAGGGTGATTTTCAGCATCTCTGGCAGAACAAACATAAACAGTATCCACCTGTCAGATAGATGTTCCATTCTAAGTGTTAAGGAAACAGGTACGTTATTTGTCAGATGCTTCTCAGGTCATATGAATCACTACTACTAATTATACTGTTGTAGTATACTATATTGCTCTTACTCATAAATATACACATATTTTATCAATCTGATGATGATCATAAAGATTGAAACTGGTAACTGAATTAAATACAGAAATTTGATATCAAAGAACATATTAGTTTCTACAAATTCTGGTTTGCTATATGTAGCACCGTCTTTATAGAGTAGGAAATGCCAATCACAGGACTGAGTTAGGAGATGGCATCTCAGAGAATTAAGAGGGTAGTTGAAACCCTGATGAAGGATGTGGTTGAGGTTCTCCAGGTGTAAATGATAGAAGGAGTACTGCTCAGTGACTGATTCATAGTTAAATCGGGTTTGTTAACACCATAGGAAGTATGGCACCAGAGACTTTAACAAGGTTATAAGCAAATTTGGATAATGTGTACTTACTGATGTAGATGCAGTGGCCACGTGTGTCAATCCTGTAGGGGCGGCACTTTATTATGTCAATTGGATGACAGCTGTTTAAAAAAAATACTGTTGGTGGTTGGTGCATCTGATATAGATGCATTTGTACGGGGAACTCTAAGAAGCAGGGAGCAGCGTCTAGAAAGACAACATGCTGAACTGAGAGGAAGGAGGTGAAGCAACTTAGGGAATAGATGATGTGGTTTAGGAGGAAAGAGCAGGGGTCATCATTTCCATGGTTGCAATCATTGCCGTGGTTGCAATTAAAGATATGTTCAATAAATGAAAACCAGAATGTTGGTTATTGAATAGATAGGAAGGATTTCTTTAGGTGGTCCATCAACAGGTTAGCATAAACAGTGCCATGTGGGTACCTGTGTGACTGCCATCAGTGCTTTTGTCCAAAAGACCATCACATTGGGAGTATGCACTCTACTATTTACGTTTCTTTAGGCTAATGTGGCAGTTGTGCTCCGTAGTGATGACATCGACCAGTGGTTCATGCGCCTCTTCCAAAAGTGTGCATATCTGGGTATAATCTGTTGGAGGTTAATGCCCAATAACACAGGACTCGCCTGTTCAATGAGTATTTGCAGTATGAGGACATTATGCATAAATAATGACCAGCTCACTCTCCAGAGTTAAATCAGAATGAACGTCTGTAGGATGCTCTCATTCAAAGAACACCATCATCACAACCATAGCCAATCTTGAGAAAGATGTTCCAGCACTGGGAGTCACTACTGCAAGTCCAACAGCCCCCCACCACTTAACTCTAGCTCAGACGTCTGATTATTAATCAACACCTACACTAATGCCTCCATGCAAGGACATAGCCAAAGGGGGAGTCCAGCAGATCTGTACCCGCCCTATAACCTAAAGCAGGGCTTAACAACTAGCCGGTTTTGAGCGCGAGTACTCGCGTCTGCTCAGGCACTTGCACGCGAGCAGGTGCAAGGTCGCGGAGTAGGGAGGGAGAGGAAATGCGCGCGAACGTTTGAATGTGATCTCGCGTTCGTAGCAGATTTAACTAGCCATCTGAATGCTTTGAACATTTTACTACAAGGTAAAGATCTGCTAATTACTCATTTCATAGATCGAATACGAGCTTTTAAAATGAAATTGACACTTTGGGTGAGTCAGCTGGAAACAGGAAACCTAGCTCATTTTCCTAAATTATCATCCATGCAAGATGTTCACAAAGACTGTGAACGTTATTCACATAGTTTAGTTGATCAGTGCTTTCAAGATCTGACAGCACTAGACAGTGATTGTGATCCGCTCTCTCCATATTCAGCAAATATTTAAGAGATTCGTCCTGAGTTGCAGCAAGAAATTATTGACCTGCAGTGTGACAGAGAATACAGAGACAAATTTCAGAACAAGAAAAACATTTTGGAATTCTACAGACACTTCCCTCAGGATAGATTTCCTCGTTTGCACAAACTGGCGGCTACAATAATATCAATGTTCGGTTCCACGTATGTTTGTGAACAACTGTTCTCTACAGTGAAATGTAACAAGACGCGCCTGAGAAACGCATTGTCTGATCGAAATTTAAACTGCACGCTGCACCTAAAATGCACAAGAACAATTACTCCGAACATAGACGCAATTGTAAAGGGCAAAAAGTACAAGATTACCGAGAATCCCACACTTCAGTGACACCTTTTATTGTGTAACAGTTCAAAAATTAATGCGAATGTAGAGGCATACACTAAGCTAATAAAATTATGTGGCAAGTGTACATTCTCCTTTATTTGTTTCATTTGTCGCAGTAATAATTCGTGAGTGATATCCCTGCAGGTGGCCGCGGATTTACATTGACTGGCGGCAGCTGTTGTGTGCCCCCCGTGACTTTCCCCACTCTCCGCTCTGGTCCGGTAGTGGGGGTAGCGTGCTTGCGCTGCTCCGTGCTCGCGCCTTGCTGCTCACAGCTTGCTCCGCGAGCACGTATGTTGTGAAGCCCTGACCTAAAGGAAATTATGTACGACCTAGTTGCTGTGTAGTGAAACTGAAATATATTTTGATTTTCAGTCATACGACAATGGGTGTGCACTATCATTAGCCAGCAAGGCCAATGATAGATTTAAACTACGTATACATCCACAGCACTATCGGCTATCGCCCGTTCCTATTTTAGCAGAGTCCAGTTATTGAACTAGCCTCAAGTCAATTGTTTTGTTAATCAGTTCAGTTCTTACTTGCAGTTGAATTTAATATAAGAGCTACCATTTGTTTTTCATGTGCTTTTTGTTGATGTGGTAGTTTACAATTAGGGATAAGTTTGTAACAAGAAAGTCTAGGAAAAGTTATTTTGATTTAGCGTTATATCAAGTTAAAAATATGTATGCACTACTATAATAGCCTAACTCTATTTACAGCAGTTTGATGTTAGCACTGGAGCTGTTATTTATAGGCCAGTAGAGTTTTGTGGCTGCAATATTCCAGTACCTTAAAAGGCAGTGGAATGGCAAACATCGTTATGAATATCGTTAAATTAAAATTGGTGCATAAAAATACACCTGAATCTGTCTGTATCACCCAAAAATCACTTTGATCAACAAAAATATCACCTAAATGGCGATGAATGCATTTCTTTCAAAAATTTGCTCAAAATTTTATCATTAGTATCCCAAATGGCAAAGTATCGCCCAATCTGCTCATCTGGGTGGTACTCAGTTATGAAAACCAGTTCCAATACAAAACAATGGGGAGGGGTTTGTGGAGAACAGAAGGGCTATGTGATGAAAGCGCATTCATTTCTAGGGGTTTTTTTTTTTTTTTTTTTTTTTTTTTTTTTTTTTTTTTTTTTTTTTTTTTTTAAAAAAAGCGGGCTGCTTGAGTTTGTCCGACTGCACCCTACAAGCCTACCCATAAATGAAGCCAGCAATTACATGCACAATTAAATCTTAAAATATACATGCATTCATGCACTATCAAATAACTAAACATGCACAATTAAACAAAAAACTTACAATGTCAGAATTCAATCTTTTGTTGTGATTCATTTTATTTTAAATAATGTACAACAACAAGTTTTTTCCAAATTCTCCACCAATTTGAGGTTGCTTTGCATGTTAAGCCACTAAGCTAGCAATCCCTGAATCTGGGAGGCGAGTTGATTTGAATCCATCCGTCGGCAGTCTTGAAAATGGTTTTCTGTAGTTTCCCATTTTCAGTTTAGGCAAATGATGGGGCTGGTCCCTTGCTACAGGCCACAGCCAATTCCTTCTTTCCTGACAGATTCCAGTTCCCTTAAAGATCCAGCCTCTCTGTTTAAATGGAAAGAGCTGCATCAAAGGTGAGCCGAGCATCTTTTGCAAACTCCTGGCATTCAAACCCATATAATAAAAAAATAGTAATCCAAATTCACCTCATATGACCTCATGCATTTGTCTGCCAAGACATTCCTTAAAGCAGAAAATTATTTTTCGTACATTGCAAGGAGTGATAGATGCATACTTAAATGAAAAAATTTCACAAAGTGTAAGGCTGAAAAGTTCTAGATCCTTTGTATTTTTGTCACCAAAAATTATTCTAGCTTCTCTGTTGAACAGATATTTCGTTATTCCAAAAGCCCTGTTGGTAGTAATCATGGTGCCCCAAAGGATTAGCATTCATGCATACATGATCACCTCCTCTGTTCAAATCCAGACTGAAAGAAGAAGAGTGTAAAATGACCTTGGTGGGGGAAGGAAGACTGGAACATGAATACTTCCCAGTGGTTTGCCTAAATACAGCACTCCTAAGCACTGAGATTGTATCTCCACTTGGTGAAAACCCTGAAATAATTTTTGAATAAAATGATTTACCATTCTTTATAGAAATTTTCAAAATAAATGAAAAACATGAGTCCTTTAAAGTCTTCTTCAACAAATTGGAACTCCTGTTTGATAGAATGTGCTTGCTCCAAAATTTCTCACTTCTGTTAAATCCAGCAACCACCCCCTGCCCCTAAACCAAATCTCGTATTTTCCTATTTCATTGTGTACCATTGTACCACCTCTCCACTCTCCCCCACATTCCTCCTACTTCACTTAACACACTACTAAGTCCTTCACCTCCAGACAATACATTGTAGTTCTAAGCTGTGTGTGTGTGTGTGTGTGTGTGTGTGTGTGTGTGTGTGTGTGTGTGTGTGTGCGTGCGTGCGTGTGTGTGTGTGTTTTCTTTCTGCATACAGACTTAAGCCAGCTAGAGGCAGTCAGTCACAGTTGATGTGATGTGTCAGTATATTGGCTAATCACAGACTCAACTGATGATGATCTAGCATTACTTGGCTTTTACCTCACAACAGTTATTTATTACATTTCCATAAGTACAATGCAACATGAAACAAAAATCAACTACTCACACTTAAATATTTTTTCTGAGTCACGAGAAAATTAAAAGCATTCACACAACTAACCCGCACTGGTTAAACTGGATATAGGAAACACAGGTGTGAGGAAATTTATAAGGTGGTGGTGGATTTATTTCACATAGCTGAGTAGGTATACCAGTTCATAGGTGCTGAAGCATAAATACACTCTAGCAATCTCGCACACAAGCATAGTGAAAATGCATAGCATTACAAGCAGCCTAATTTGTTACCAGCAAGCGTCTGTTATCTAGAGAAGCAATGGTTGATATTAGAACATAGCATCAGTAAACTTGAAAGATTGAGAGAGAGCCTGTGGCCATTCAGGCTTAAATTTGATGGCTGGCTAGTCTCTGGTGAGCGAGAGAAACTGTATTTTCTTTACTGGTAGTGCCCTCACTTGATATAGACATAATGGTACTTGATAATTCAGCATCTTCCAATGATACCTCTGCGTGCTTAAAAGACTTGATTTAGTTCTGACAAGCCAAGACCATTTTCAATGTTGTTGGGAAAAAAGGGTTATGTAGCATAAAGAAATGTCTGAAGAAAAGTCAAGCATATTCCCATGTTAATTTGTTGCACTTATCTCAGGGTACTCCTAAATTAGTATAATTATTTATGAATGCTCGGTGACATTATATTTCTATCCCATTTAGCTATTTCCTCCATTGATTGAGATGGAAGGTATTGTTATGAGAAAAGTCCTCTTATAACTGATTTCAATACTGTTATTTTGGAACTTACAGTCTGTTGAATGAAAGCTTTATTTCCTTCAGTTTTTCTATAAATTTTGGATACATAACTTGTTCCTTCTGGTGACAGTGATTATTTTTATGATTAATTTGCCACAGACAGAGATCTCTGTCTCACTACACTACACATTCGATGAACTTCTTAGACTTTGTGTGACACCATTCTGTCATTTATATATGTGCTATAATTTGCCTGACAAATCAAACACACAAACAAGTTTATGTCTATAATCAAGACTTGGGCAAGAATCTGAAGAATGGCTGAATCTGAACATATATCAAACTCATGTGCTGCAGTTAACAACCAAAAAGTCAAAATTTAACGCTATTAAGATTGTGTTTAGATAATAACAAAATTGGCAATGAAGTAGGAGGCTATCCACCACCGGGAAGAAAACACCTGAGTAGTGCTCAGATGAATGCTGAATATTAATCAAAAAGCGAAAACATATATGAAGTATATAAGACACAAAGATACTGAGTTTCTCTTTTTTGTGGGGAAGGGGAGGAGGGGGAAGATGTTAAGTACAAAAATGCTGAAGTGAAGGGAGGGCAGGGATATAATTTAATACATACAAGTGTTAATAAACAGAAAAATATAACTGACCACATGCAAGTGTTAATAAACAGAAAACAACATTGTATTACATTTATTTTTGTTTTCCTTGTTTCCAGATCAGATCAATGAAATCAAAAAGGCAACCATGTCCAGACTGTTATGTGATAATGCTGATAATATAACAAGAATACAGCCCAATAGTTTCAAATTAGTTTCCAGCAAGTAAGTTGATTTTTCCATACATTTTATGTGTATTTTCCTTCCATTTGTTTATTTCAAACTACAGCTTGAATCCTAGTTCTAATAATTTCATCTCAGCGTAACTCATGCAGCCTACTATCTCTTGAAGCTGATTACTGTTGACAAGCCTTGGGCTCCCTTTACAACTTTTACGCTTCAAACTGTCATCCTTTAACAAACTGACAACTCCTTGATGCCTCAGAATGTGTCTTGTTAACTTTTAATGACCCTGCGGTATTAGATCACAGTCTCTCCTTACTTTTCCAACACACTTTCCATACAGTGAATCTCATAAAATAATCCCTCCAGGGATACTGTAATGACTGTTCCAAGTGATAACATCGATAGTTAAGAGGTCACAAATTATAATTTATTCAAACACACAGTGAACATCACACTATTGATAACATTCAGCATTTCAATCTACATACCACAATTTACTACTGATTGCTTCCATGCTGAAAGTTAAGCAATGGTCAATTGCAGCACGGTCACATTATAAAAGCCTTAAGACTGCTACCAAGCAGTGCTGATGAATGCACTATCGAAGCTCAGCTCACTCCATCATGTATACCGCGAATCCATTGCAATGAGGGGACACTATACCCTCACAGACTGATCTTTAGGATTCTATGTTTATCTTGTTTTTACTGTTTATCTAACACATTTTGCTTTCACATAAGGCGACACTTCAAACAAACACTTTCAGAAAAGATTTCCTGACATACATATTTATATTAGATGTTAACATGTATCTCTTTTTCAGAAATGTTTTCCTTGTTGTTACCAATTTACTTATTTTATCCTCCTTATTTGGACCAAAATCACTTATTTTGTCATCCAAAAAGCAAATCTTAGCACACCACTTGTAGTTTCTCATTTACTAATCTAACTACTTCAACAGTGCCAGATTTTATTACCTTTGTTTTACTTTTGTTGATGTTAATCTTATAATCTCTTTTCAAGACACTGTCCACTCAGTTAAAGTGATCTACCAAATCCTTCACCATATCTACCAGATTTACAGTGTCATCAGAAAACCTTGGGAGTTTTATTTCTTCTACCTAAACTTAAATTCTTTTTCCATATTTCTCCTTCCTTTCCTCTGCTGCTTATTCAACCTCTACTGCTAATTCAATGTGTGGCATGAATAACAACAGGAATAGACTACAGTGCTGGCTCATGCCTTTCTCCACTGCTGCATCCCTTCTGTGTCCTTCAATTATTACAAATTCTGTACAGGTTCTAGATAACCTTTTGCTTCTTGGATTTTATCCTTGACAGCTTCAAATTCCAAAGAGCGTGCTCCTTTCTATTATTAAGCATCCACATTAAAGAGTAAAGTATAAACTGTTATAGTGCCTAGACATATCACAACCACTGCGTAATATCTGTAAATTTTCAAATTTAAAATGTAAGTGTGTTTCTGTAGTGTTATTAAAAATATTGTTTGTTTCTCAAGGAATCAAGTGACGGACTGCAAAAATTTGCCTGTTGTGAAACTGGACTTCTGGAAAGAGGACAATTGAAGGCACTCCAAATCAGTTATGATGATCTTGTTACATGTTACACTGATACTGAAGAATATAATAAATGTGCTTTTGTGAACAGTGTACTCCAACTTGATTTTATTTTTTAATCCATACTAAACTCCTTTCTCTGTTCCCATGCAAAAATTTCTGTTTATAAAATTTGGTAAACAAAAAGCTGGTCAATTCCAGTAATAATAATAATAATAATAATAATTATTATTATTATTATTATTATTATTATTATTATTATTATTCAACACTGAATAATCGAATACAATCCCTAGAAATAATATAGTTTCTGGAATTGTACAGATTATTCTTCTGAATACATTAGTTTACAAATTACAAACTAAAGATATGTGTGTAACAATAAATTTTACATTTTAATGAGTTTTGCATTTGATATATACAAATGACAGTGTTACAAATATTTTTTATGATTGTATCACATGTGTATTTCTTAAAACTATGAGATTGACATACTTACAAAACACTTTTCATAAAGACAAAGAACTCATCCAGGGAATAAAATGGATTTTCAGTTAAAATTCTTTTTGGCTGGGCTTTTAATTTGCTAGTAAAAAGGGTTGTGAGACTGTTTAGTAAGGCACCAGCTAACTTCAGCCAGGTATGAAGTGCATTTTTTTCCTATATAGGTGTTCTGTGGCTATTTACATGGTGATGAATTCTTCTTGGGTTATCAGTCGAGTGGTGGCGTCATCTTGTCACAACGTTTCAAAGAATTTATGACTTCGCCAGAAACTGATGGGTATGAAACTCATTGAAATGCTGTGACAAGATGACGCCACCACATTGGCTGATAACCTAAGAAGAATTCATCAGTGGAATATGCCGAGAAAGACTGCAATCACATATGTTTACATGGTATTGTAATTTTTGTCTTGTATCATTCTGGTGTAGGTCACAGTATAAGTATGGATTTAATTTTTTTCACTAGAAATATTACTTTTAATATATATACTCCTATAATTTTGGAAAAAGCTTCCAACATGATTCTCTAGGTTAAGACCACAAACAGTTCTGGTAACATAAAACAGTTTAAAATAATAATAATAATAATAATAATAATAATAATAATAATAATAATAATAATAATCTTGTTCTGAAAGCTTCAGTGTTGTTAAATTGGATAGACTGGGAGGTCAATCTGCAGAGAACACTGTAGAATTTGAAGATTAAAGAAGCCAAATTCCTCCTTTGCCAAACATTGCATAATTGAAAATTCCTATACAATAGATGTAGATGTTTGATACATGAAAGAAAGAGAGCAAAGCTCACTCAGTTAGAAATTTAGAAATTAAAGAAACAGATATGTATATCCCCTATATTTATTATTGAATGAACAAACTCATTTCAATTATTTGCCCCTTTTAGACAGTACTGCAGCTCCTACATAGAAAAAGAACCTTTTTGCCTTCATTCACATAGCAAAAAGTTCCACTCCTGTGCACAGCTCTACTGTAGTGTATTTTTAGTCATACACATTGTAAATGATGCATTAATGTGTTTGGTAAGTCTATGTGTAATTTTTCAAAATTGTCAATGCAGATAACTTTTAGAGTTTAGGTCAAGAATTGATAGATTTAAAATGTTGACATGTTTGTCTTTTCTTGGTTCTCATCCTTGGGATCAGTTATGTACTAGAGAATGGGCTTATAATCCGAAGTCTTGCTGCACAATAATAATAAAGTTTGTGAAACAAGGCTAACAAAGTTTTTCATTTAGTTAATAATCGCTAGTTGGATTGAAATTAAGAAAAAAAAATAGTGTTTAAATTAGATTGTATGTACTTTTTATTCTAATAGACTCACAGGAGGAAGGTCCAGGGTGTAGGATATGTCAGAAAACAATAATAAACACTATGTAAAAATTTACAAAGTAAAACAGGTATACTAATGTGCACTCCAGAGATTCAAAGTCAGATGGACCTCATAGATGTAAAATACATCTTAAACATACGTTCATTTAAAATTCAATTCAGTTTATTGCTCATAACATGTAATTTTACAAGCAGGTGTGTTTTCAGCTAAATATACAGTTTTTACAACTACAATTTTTTTAGTTTACATAATTTCTTATTACATTATAATTCATGACAAATTCAATGGGCATTTTTGGATAAGCCACTGCTTGACTCACTTTTTAAAAGTATCCACTGTCAAAATCTTAACTCCATTTGGTAACAAGTTATTAAAAACAGCCCCTTTGACATAGGGGCTTTTCACTGTTAAAATTAATCTTCAGTTACCCACATGAAAATCTTTTCTATGCCTTGTTTGATAGTTGTGAATATCCATGTTTCTTTTTGTGACCTTATTGTCTTCTTTCACTAGCATTATAGTTTCTAGTATATACATGGCATAAAGAGTAACAATATTGTGTCGAATGAATACGGGTTTGCAAGAAGTTTGTGGTTTTAGTTTTGCTATGATTCTCAAGGCTTGCTTCTGCAATATGAAAACTCTTTTCATATTAGTTTGGCATGTCCCATCCCACAGTACTATTCCATGAGACAAAAAGGATACACTAACCATAACGTACAGTCTTTAGGGTTTCAGATTACATACATAATCACCTTGCTGCTTCCATGAAAGTCGATCTTCTATGCATAAACCCAAAAATTTACAATCTGTACAGGTTTTTGGTAGAGTTTCATCAATCACAGTATTTTGTCTGTTTGGACCACATGGTTTAAAATGAATAATATTGGTTTTTTCTATGTTTACTTTTAGGTTCTCTCTTTCAAAGTGAGCTCTAGCCTTTTCAATAAAATTATGTATCTCTTCAACTAGGCTGGGCCATTGTCTGCATAACATCCACCAAATGTATTGTCTGCATACATAGTAATCAACTGCTTATTGTCAAGAGAACTTGAGAAATAATTTACATAGCATATGAATACGACTGGACATAAAATGGAGCCCTGAGGAACACCAAAATGTATCTTTCTTATACTTGACCTTCTCCTCTCCAGTATTTCTCCGTTAGAGTACATAATCTCTGTGCACTGTTGTCTACCCTTTAAATACATTTATAGCAATTGCATGAGTTTTCCAGTGACACCACTCTTTGCTATTTTTGATAAGAGCACGTCATGATGTAATCTACCAAAGCCCTTGAGAGGTCCAGGAATACTCCTGCTGCTTGTGATCTTTAATTTATTTTTTCAAGTACGTTATGGACAAATTGTACTGCTGCGATTGTGGTACTTCGACCTCTTCTGAAACCTTTCTGGTAATCACATAATATGTCAGCATTGTTGTAAAGTTTCAACTGTATCAGTTTCCTGAAAGCTGAGATTACGGCAACAGGTCTGTATTTCTGTACATGCTTTATTCCCCATTTTTGTGTATTGTTTCCCTACAGACAGTTTCAACTTGTCAAGGAACATACTGTCTTCAAGAACACAGTTTATTAGATGAATTAGTGGTTTCATTAGTTCATGTTTGCATTTCTTCAATAGATATGTAGAAATTTCAGCTAATCCTGCTGATTTTTTGTTCCTGAGGTTAACAATAAGCTGCAGATTGGCATATGGGTTTACTGTGGGTGGTGTATTGCAGTGCTGTTTATTACAGGACTCAAATGAGTGCTGTAAATCCTGTTTCATAGAGACACCATTTTCAACAGTATCTATGAAGTAATTATTAAAAATATTGCTGACTAATAGAGGTCAGAGATGTCTTCATTATTCACAGTTAATTGTACATTATTAATTTCAGTTTCTGTTTCGTTGTTTCTGATTTTATTTGCAATTGACCAGCAGGTCTTTGAAACTTTATCTGAACCTCATATCTGTTGGCTGATTCTCTCTGATTTTAATGTCCTGACTTCATTGTGGTACTCACAGTTGTACTGCTTGTAGAGTTCTTTATGTAACTCTGAGTTAGTCAGTCTGTGTAAGCTATACATGTTTTCCATTTTTTCTTTCAGACCTTTTGTTTTAAAATCTAATGGCATAGGTTTTAATTTTGAAGATTGATTTTCCTGTACACTCACTTTTTTAATGTCATGGCTCAGTGCTCAGTCATAATTTCTGTGAACATGTCCCATTTTTTGTTGACCCCCAATGATAGTCATTACTGATTCCCATGATTCCTGGCTTAAACTATGTCTTAGTGTAGCAATGTTGTTTGCAGATAATATTCACCTGTGCTCGTACTAGTGTTTGGCCTAAATGATCCTTTGCATTTTGCTGTAGCGACCACCGTAAACATAATGCCCGCCAGCAGAGTCACATGATCGATTTACGATCACAAGTTCAAATGTATCGTTTTGACACCGCCACTTCGATAGGCAATCATTCTTGGAAATTACCATTTATTATGTCTGTTTAGATGATGTGGTCACAATTTGTGATAACATGAGAAATTGAACTGCTGTGTGCGTTAGCTATTCCGGTGGTTACTAGTCTAAGAAAATCTTTAGCTCCAAAAGGCAGGATACAATCTGTGAAACATTTGCTTTCCTGACCATCATGTAAAGTGTTGTTGTTCAGATCTCCCAACCTCCCAGTATGACAAAATTTACACTTATACAGCGTGATAATAATTTACTTAGAACTCCATCAAGTGATTTCAGAAAACCATCAAAGTTTCCACAGGGTGGTCGATATACACCAATGACACAGAAAGGAACAGTGCAAAAAGTGATTTTAAGAATTGCAATTTCAAAATCTTTGTCAACACAGAAATTGTTCCCCCATAACACTTTTTCTGTGGTGGTTATGAACTTACATTTCCTTGAGTAGCTGGCAACACCACTACCTTTATTGTGTGTTCTGCTGTAGAACGTAGCTTGGGTGTAGCTTTCTAATTTGCAATACTGAATGTTGTTCACTGACTTCTGGTGTTCAGTATCTATTACTACATGTGGAGATAGTCCTCTGATAAATGATTCAAAAGCACCTATTCTGTTTCCCAAACCCTGTAGATTATAATGCAAAAGTGATAATTTACTCTCGTGTGGAGAGACGTCTGTTTGAGGCACATATGAAACACATACACTTGCATCTGGTGTTGTTCTGATGAAAGGTTTTATTGTCTTAAAAAAATATCGGTCTCGTCCTGCTGATGTATTGTTTTACTGACCTGGCATTTCGTGGTTCATTGTCCCAAGTATTCGTTATTTTTGTCCTTGAGAGGGATGGCACAACACTGCACATTCAGTTTGCTGTTCACTATTTCTTGAATCCGTTTTATAACTAAGTCCTTCCCCAGTCTGTTGAGATGTAGGCCATGGGACACGAGGAATCTTCTTCCTACGCAGCTTATGTCCACAGATGTAACATTTTTTAACCTCGTGCATATATTTAGGATCTGTTTATTTGCGCTTCGCATATCTCTATTTACACACGACCAGATGGCAAGTCATGACAATGTGGAACAGAGAAGACGATCAAGTTTTAGCTTCTCAGCTCATGTAGTCTTCTTTTAAGATAGATCGCTAGGTCTTTCGTTTCATTTTTTGTTACGTCATTTGTTCCCGCTAATAACACGAAAAGTCGTTATTTGTTGTTGTTTTCATGTCGTGGTTCATGGAAGTCACTGCCTGAAATTTTGCCCCCTGTTTCATTATGCTAGTTATTTTTTGGCTGCTTCTAGATTGAAATTCGGCCGCTATGTTCTGTCCTTGACTATCTGCAAATACACTCCTGGAAATGGAAAAAAGAACACATTGACACCGGTGTGTCAGACCCACCATATTTGCTCCGGACACTGCGAGAGGGCTGTACAAGCAATGATCACACGCACGGCACAGCGGACACACCAGGAACCGCGGTGTTGGCCGTCGAATGGCGCTAGCTGTGCAGCATTTGTGCACCGCCGCCGTCAGTGTCAGCCAGTTTGCCGTGGCATACGGAGCTCCATCGCAGTCTTTAACACTGGTAGCATGCCGCGACAGCGTGGACGTGAACCGTATGTGCAGCTGACGGACTTTGAACGAGGGCGTATAGTGGGCATGTGGGAGGCCGGGTGGACGTACCGCCGAATTGCTCAACACGTGGGGCGTGAGGTCTCCACAGTACATCGATGTTGTCGCCAGTGGTCGGCGGAAGGTGCACGTGCCCGTCGACCTGGGACCGGACCGCAGCGATGCACGGATGCACGCCAAGACTGTAGGATCCTACGCAGTGCCGTAGGGGACCGCACCGCCACTTCCCAGCAAATTAGGGACACTGTTGCTCCTGGGGTATCGGCGAGGACCATTCGCAACCGTCTCCATGAAGCTGGGCTACGGTCCCGCACACCGTTAGGCCGTCTTCCGCTCACGCCCCAACATCGTGCAGCCCGCCTCCAGTGGTGTCGCGACAGGCGTGAATGGAGGGATGAATGGAGACGTGTCGTCTTCAGCGATGAGAGTCACTTCTGCCTTGGTGCCAATGATGGTCGTATGCGTGTTTGGCGCCGTGCAGGTGAGCGCCACAATCAGGACTGCATACGACCGAGGCACACAGGGCCAACACCCGACATCATGGTGTGGGGAGCGATCTCCTACACTGGCCGTACACCACTGGTGATCGTTGAGGGGACACTGAATAGTGCACGGTACATCCAAACCGTCATCGAACCCATCGTTCTACCATTCCTAGAACGGCAAGGGAACTTGCTGTTCCAACAGGACAATGCACGTCCGCATGTATCCCATGCCACTCAACGTGCTCTAGAAGGTGTACGTCAACTACCCTGGCCAGCAAGATCTCCGGATCTGTCCCCCATTGAGCATGTTTGGGACTGGATGAAGCGTCGTCTCACGCGGTCTGCACGTCCAGCACGAACGCTGGTCCAACTGAGGCGCCAGGTGGAAATGGCATGGCAAGCCGTTCCACAGGACTACATCCAGCATCTCTACGATCGTCTCCATGGGAGAATAGCAGCCTGCATTGCTGCGAAAGGTGGATATACACTGTACTAGTGCCGACATTGTGCATGCTCTGTTGCCTGTGTCTATGTGCCTGTGGTTCTGTCAGTGTGATCATGTGATGTATCTGACCCCAGGAATGTGTCAATAAAGTTTCCCCTTCCTGGGACAATGGATTCACGGTGTTCTTATTTCAATTTCCAGGAGTGTAGGTTTATTTTAAACATTTTTGCTGGTTGATGATAACTATTTTTAGGCCTACCGGTACTTGGATGTTGCGTGGTGGCACTGTCTGTTTTACTTGATGTTGATTATATGTCGACGACTACACTCACGGTTGAACTGTTTTTTTCCTGTGGTTGAAAGCAACTCTGTCGTTTTTTATGATATCCTTTTTCTTTCCATTGGGTTCGACGCAGCTCATTGATCTATCACAGTCTACAGTTGAAAGCACTTCAAACGGGTTTTCGTGCACAAAGACTGTGTCACCGGTAGTTTTACCGTTTACACGATTTTGCAGGTCATGCGTGCTGTTTCTGTAAGTGACTTTAAACCACTTTTCGCTGGCAGGCGCGATGGTTTGCAGAACTTGCTGAGTATTCGGCTCACTTTTTCCAAGATGAAAATTCGAGATATCCACTTTCAGACCACTGATTATAAATTGTAAGCTGGATACACGTTCTTTTAACTTCGTGATTTCGTCATTACAATTTGCACACGTCTTCTTTTTAATGGCAAAATTAACTCTTTTTCCGCAGAGAATCTTCTCGAACTTTAACGTTGGCCGAAATTTTATTAGGGTATTTATTTTATTCATCATCCAAAAGATTATACAAGTGATTCAGGATATGTCGTTAGAATTTTAGCATGTAACACATGACAACAATGCATTACATAATAAACAAGCAACGCAAATTACATATTCACAGTACATAAAAACAAACAGAACATTCAAAACGCATACTCATGATAAACGTATGTAGGGTATTAACTGCACTTTATACACAAAATGTATAGAGGGCATTTAACAGAATCTTCACAAATATTTCATAATTTAAAAAAATTAAATTCCTTTGAATTACTGGAAGCAAGTAAAGGTTCCAATTTATTGTCTGGGACAGATATTCATTGGCACTGTAGAAGCATTTATCCATCAGGTATTTTTTTAGTTCATGCTTGAATTTACTTTCGTCATCCATCTCTTTAATTTGGGATGGACTTGCATTTGAGCTTTTTTCGTAAGTGGCTTACATGAGTCTGACTTCTGATTTGCTACATTCTACATTGGGAATGTGGACGTCTTTACAATGCCTTGTATTGTTGTTATAGTAGCTATAGTTGGTTTGAAGATTACAGAGACTTTTACTAACCATTTCCAGGCATGTTAAAATACATATAGGTGGCATTTTTAATATCTTTAGCTGTTTAAATAATATATCTTAATATCTTTAGCTGTTTAAATAAGAATCTACAGTGTGTTTGTGGTGCACTGTGAGTCATGATGCGATTAGCTCTTTTTTGTATAACAAAAATTTCTTTTAATCTTGACTTGGTTTTGCCCCAAAAACTTACGACGTTGCAACTTATTGGAAATAATCAAAGTACACACTTCTAGCACATTCTGGGTTACATAACTTGAATATTATTCTTAAGGCAAAATACGCTAAATTGTGTTTCTGAGGAAGGTACATAACCTGCTTTTTTAAATTTATTTCATATGGCTTTAAAAACAGCATCAGATTACATCAGTAATACAGCATCAAAATTACATCTGGTACATTTTGAGATAAAAGATATATGTACAATACATACTGATTATAAGATAAAACACTGATATTGACAAATGTACATAATATCAAGTCACATAGAATAAAATAATAAGTCATATACAATTTCATAAGGTGAGCATATAGTTGTGATTACTGTACTGCTCAAGGATGGGTGTCCAGTCCTTTCAGCCAGGCGGTAACTTCTCCCTTAAGCAAATGTAGGTCCTGGAAGGTGCCTTGGAATTTCCTTAAAGGGCATTCAGTGCTGTAGTGTCTGTTTCATGTGTCCACAGTCGCAGTCAAGTTCTATCAACCATGCCTAATTTATGCCTTCAGTAGTGACAATTTTGATGCTCTGTTCAGGACTGGTTGAGTGATGTCCAGGATCTCCTTGGTAGCTCAAATCTGACAGGGCATTGGCTCGGATCTTTGATTAGATTATTTGAGTCTGGATTGGAGGAAGATTATTCTCAGCGCCAAGCATCATCAGTGTTAAAACATTCTCTTACTAAACCCACTCCCACCTTCCATGATGGTTTACGAGACCTTAGTCGAGATTGGGAGATGAGGTCTAGATGTACAGGGAGTTGACAGTTGTCTAGGCATATTTGCCACTCTTTTTTCAATGCTAGCTGTCTTCGTAAGTGGGGAGGATGGATGTTGGACAGAACAGGGAGCCACTGGGTTGATGTTGACTTGATGGTTGCCAGTATCAGCCTTATAGTATTATTGAGTTGAATATCTACTGCTCGCGTATCTACTGCTGTTTAACCACGCAGAACTGCAGTATTCTCCTGCTGAATAGACAAGAGCAAGGGCTGATGTCCTGAGGGTTATCACATTCGTTCCCCAGCCATTTCCTGTCAGTTTTTTTCTTGTGTTATTTCTAGTTTTTATTTTGCTGGCTGTCTTCTCCAGGTGGGCTCTGAAGGTGAGAGTGCGTCTAGCGTTAAGCCCAGATATTCTGGTTGAGGGTTAACATATGATTTCTAAAAGCGATTCTGGCTGCATAGTGTGCCTGCTTGTTGTTTAGGTGAAAGCAACCTGTCTCTGTCTTCATGGCGTTGGGTTTAATTCGCCATACTTGGAAATATTCATCCATCTTTTTCAGATCGTTTTCAAGAGTAATTTCTAATGTCTGGAAGTCGACAGATTGGCTAATTAAACATATATCGTCGGCTTAAATGAATTTAGAGTAAGTGTTTGGTAGGTCAGATATGTGTATATTGGAGAGCAGAGGCAAAAGAACTGATCCCTGGGGAAGGGTGTCATTGAGTTGGTAGTTGTGGCTTTCCTTGCCATTAAGGTGTACTTCGATGTGTCTATTTGCCAGCATGTTGTTAAGCAGTGTGAACAGTTTTTTACAAGGTATGATGCATAGGAATTTCAGCAGCATTCCTTGTCTCCATTCTGTGTCATACGCAGATGACAGATCAATAAATGCAGCTTTGGATTTTTTCTTTTCTTCAAAGCTCCTTTCGATATGTGCAGTTACTGCTAGTACCTGGTCGCTGCAGCTCCTTTAAGGTCTAAAGCCAGCCTGTTCAACTGGTATCTTCTTCTCAACAGTGGGTTTTATTCTGTTAAGAATGAGCCTCTCTATCAATTTATAGCAGGCAATTCAGTCTTCAGGGTGCTTTCCCAGTTTTAGGATTGCTGTTGCTCTGTTTCTCATAAAAAGGGCTGACAGCCTTCCAGTCTGCAATATGTTGTTGAAGAATTCTCTCAACCAATGTAGAGCATTGGGGCTGCAATGCTTCAAACATTCTGGGAATATGCCCTAGATGCCTGTGGTTTTCCTTGTTTTTGGGTCCTTAATGGCCTTGAAGATCTTGTATGTCTCAAAATTCTTTGAGGCGTCAGTTTCACATGTTCTTCCTTTGACGCTCTTCAGTTCTGCTCTGATTTCTCTGGTTTTCTTTTTATCTGTCTCTGGCGTTCTACGTGTAAGTTTCAAAATCCTTTTGGCAACATCATTGGGACTTATATCATAACTATTGTGTACTGTTTTCATTGAAGTCACACTCAGCCTTGACAGTAAGTGCCATGCCTTTCTACCGGAATGTTCGAAACTCATTTCATTCATTAATGTGTGCCATTTTTCTCGGCGAGTGAGTCCAAACATTGCAAAAACTCGTCAGTGCCGGCATTCTCCAAGTATCCGTTATAGATTACAGTGAATTCCTTACTCCATGCAGCAATGTTTGTTTTCTGATAGCCCCTGAGGACATGCTTTCTGGCGATGAATAATAGCAGGCCCACAAATCGTACATACTTTCCTGCTTTTAGGGGAATCCATTGAATGTTAAACTCTAGCTCAGAAGTATAGTTCTCCCAGTTAGATTTACCAAAATTCCATTGGGCTTTAGGAATCGATCTGCTGACAGGAATTTGTGTCCCCATGTTGAGCAGAACAGGCCTATGTTGACTGCGAGGAAAATCGGAGAGGACTTTCTTGTTGCAACATAAAGGTATATTTTGTACACCTTTTGTGACGAAGCATAAATCTGGACAGTAGTCTCTACCCCATCTAGCAGAATGGAATGTGCTCCTGTCTTTGGGGTCATATATTAGAAAAATATTGTGCATCTCTGCCCATTTGAATACTTCTTCGCAGTCTTGGTTGGTGTAGTTGTATCCCCATTGTTCTGTTGCTGCCTGTTCATTCCTGTTTAAACGTTGGTCAATCCGCACTCTGAGAAGCTTTGCAGTACACACCTTTTCTGTTTGTTTGTTTTACAGCATAATGCACTTGTTTCCCTCTTGACACTTACTCCCATAATGAACAAGGTGTACAACATTGTTTCCGCCATTTGCCAATAGGTGGCGACAACACTAAGTAGCGGTCGAAAGAAACAGATCGCAGACATCAGGCAGTTAGCTTGGATCTTGGTCAACATAACCTCACTCAAACATTAGTCGGTTTGTGTCTGCATCATAAAGTTGTTCTTGATTGAAAATGTCAGTTTACGAGCCTAATTCTCATCATTTGCGGGAGGTGTTACTGTTTTGTTTCAATATGAATAAAACAGTGGCCGAGTCTCATCAAATGCTGTCAAGTAAGTATGGTAAGGACGCTATTAGTGAAAGAACGTGTCGTGAGTGGTTTCAATGCTTGTGATTTTAACGTCGTAGACCGGCAAAGTGGTGGAAGAGAGAATGTTTTCGAAGATGCATAATCGGAGACATTGCTGAGTGAAGACTCACGTCAAACTCAAGAATAATTGGCACGATTGGTGGGAGTGACACAACAAGTCATTTCAAAACGTCTCAAGGCTATGGGCACGATTCAGAAAGAAGGAACTTAGGTCCAGAATGAGCTGAAACCAGGAGATGTTGAACGGCATTTGTGTGTTTGTGAACAGTTGCTTCAGAGGCAAAAATGGAATGGATTTCTGCATCGCATTGTGACCGGGTACGAAAAATTGGTTCATTACAATAACCCTAAACGCAAAAAATCATGGGGATATCCTGGTCATGCTTCCATGTCGACAGCCAAACCGAATATTCACGGCTCCAAGATCTTGCTCTGCATTTGGTGGGACCAACTCGGCGTCATGTACTATGAGGTGTTAAAACCAAGTGGAACAATCACAGGTGCACGTTATAGAAGGCAGTTAATGCATCTGAGCAGAGGATTAAAAGACAAATGGCCACAATACAATGAGAGGCACGATAAAGTGATTTTGGAGCACAACAACGCTCGACCCCACGTTGCAAAAGAGGTCAAAACATACTTGGAAACGTTAAAATGGGAGTCCTACCCCACCCGCCATATTCTCCAGACATTGGTCCCTCTTGACTATCACCTGTTTAGATCAATGACACATGGCCTGGCTGACCAACACATCTCGTGAAGAAATTTCAAATTGGATCAATTCGTGGTTCACTTCAAAAGATGAACAATTTTTTCGACATGGGATTAGTATACTGCCTGAAAGATGGGAGAAGGTAGTGGGCAGCGATGGAAAATACTTTGAATGATACATGTGTAACCAATTTGTTTCATTAAACCCTCAAATGTTGGCGAAAAAACGGCGGAAGCAAAGTTGTACACCCTGTATAAAGTTATTTTTTTAATTTAAAGTCAAATTATTTAAATAAAACTATGACTGTAAGTATTAGGGCACTTTTTCTTCTATATCGCCAACTAAGACACTTTTTACGTCATCTTCAAATAGCAGAATTTTGGTTGAGCTTTGTGGGACCTGTAATATCATTGATATAAATGAGAAACAACAATGGACCCAGGATGCGGCCCTTTGAAACACCTATTACAGGTTTTTTTGGTTCTGATAGGAGTTTAAAATTATGAAAATTGAGAGATGACTCAGCTCAACAACTTGTGACATGTTTTCCAGGTACGATACAAAACTTTTTTTGACAATACCCCTAATGCCTATTGCTTCAAGTTTCCATAATAGTGTTTAACACATTGCAGTTGGGCCACAGGGACTGCTGCAGTCCCTTAGAAGTCGTGCATTTTGGCACCTTTTTTGCAATGGCTCCTGACCAATAGATAATGAACAAAAGTAAAACCTTTTAACTAATGTTTGTATTATCATCCTATATCTCAACATTTGGTTAAAGTTGTTTGAAAGATATCACATATTTACAGAATCATTATATTTTGAAAATTAGATGATTCAGAGGTAGAAAAAGTTTGTAATTACAATAAATCAGAATTTATTATACAATAAATGTACAAAACTATGTAACTGAATTTATACAACTCTTTTCATTGAGCAAAATTTGTCTTTGTGTGATATTGCTTGAAACACAAACAGGTAGACACAATACTACATTACATTATTCACACCACCATCTGGTCTCTCATTTGCCAGTACTGTGTGCGACCTGTGTGTAAACAATGCAGTATCTTGATGCATACTTCTTGCTTGTTGTCGATGGGATGTGAGTGGGGAAATGTCTTGCTGTTAAACTGTTTGCTGCTGAACCCTGCTTTTCATCTTCGTTGAAAGCTTCACCTGATTTCTCGAGTATTTGTTTTCCCAGGTTCCCCATAAAAGTAAATGTCGTGTGAATAGGGCTTACCATCAGGTAGACCGTTCGCCAGGTGCAAGTCTTTCGAGATGACGCTACTTTGGCGACTTGCGCGTCGACTGGGGTGAAATAATCATGATTAGGACAACGCAACACCCAGTCTCTGAGTGGATAAAATCTCCGACCCATCCGGGAATCAAACACGGGCCCCTAGGACTGACATTCTGTCACGCTGACCGCTCAGCTACTGGGGGTGGACACCATAAAAGTAAACAAGCTAGTTCATTTGTGAGAGATAGGCCGAAGTTTCTTGTACAGAATGTAAGAATTGACCACGCACATCATAAATACATGAAAAAATACCTTTTTCCACCATTTCATTGTTTATTGTTGAAAATAATTGTAGGTCACTAGCTGATCTCCATGATCAACACCAGTTATATTTTTATTATACTCAAGTATGAGAACAGGCTTCAGTTTTTATACCATTCCAGCCTTGGATTTTGTCTTTGTAACACTACTTGCCATTCTGTGTTTGGTAGAAAGAGCAAACAGATCCCTAGTATCTTTCCAGTGGAGTGCTAGCATGGAATTTTTTCTCTTGAATATTATTTCACCTCTTCTTAGCTTATTCTGTTTGGCTAAATGGCTCGAAGCACTATGGGACTTAACATCTAAGGTCATCAGTCCCCTAGAACTTAGAACTAGTTAAACCTAACTAACCTAAGGACATCACACACATCCATGCCCGAGGCAGGATTCTAACCTGCGACCGTAGCGGTCTCGCGGTTCCAGACTGCAGCGCCTAGAACGGCACGGCCACTTCGGCCGGCTATATTCTGTTTGAATTCCTTTGGTAGGTCTCTTCAGTTTCTCATTACTGTGCCAATAGTAGATGTGTCCTCATCAAACAATCTTCCAAATAATTTAAAGAAGTATAAAACCAGTCCATGTACAGTGTATGGCCCTTACGTAGATAACTGTTACACAAACTTAGCACCACTGAATCTGCACTGTTGTCTTTTTCACCTGCACCAGTGTACACTTCGCAGTTCAAAACACATCCAGTTGCTGAATCACTTCAAAATTTTATACCATACCTGCTCGGTTTGTTCTTGATGTACACTCGAAATCGAATTCTCACTCTGACTGGACATAAACCTTCATCAACTGTGAGATTTTCGCCAGGATAAAAACTGCTCTTGCTTTTCAGTACAAAGTTATCAAAAAAAGGTCAGATTTTGTGTAAAGGATAATGGTTTGGTTGACTCCTTCGTACGTAATTATCATTGTTATTCACCTGAAACATAAAGTAAATTGACCTAAATCTGTCTCTTTTCGTGATTTTTACAGGTAAAGAGGAATCTGGTATTAGCTCATTGCTCCAATAGTCCGTAACATTAGGTTTGTGCACAAGGCACATGTGAATAGTTACGTATAGCAAAAAACTGATATATCTCAGGTAGTGTCATAGCAGACCAATTGGTCCAAAGCGACCAGGAAGTTATCTTATTGTGCCTCCGCAATTTGGAAATTGTTGCTGCTTCGTAGTGGCTTGATCCTGGCTTTATGTTTTTTATGACACTCGCGTCAATGAAGGCGCTCCTACAGTCGAATTCAGTGCTTTCGGCGTTCTAAGGTGCCAAGACATTACATACTCCTTCAAAGGGCTTTAATTGATGCTGCACATCGTCATTTACCCAGTCAACAACGTTGCTTTGAGACTCCTGCTGTTGTTGTATTCTGCCTTTGCCTCTTTGAATGGGAGCTTCACACTCTTCAAATACATCTGATGGCCCATTTTCATTTTCGGAACACTCGTTATTACCTTCAAAATAAATTACACGAGTCAGTGAAACTGCCGAGGATATAATTGTGATCCCTAAACACAATGACTGACCACTATAATTACCATCTATCTAGGAAGAACTATGTCAGTTTCAGACCCATTATCGTCAATTTCAGATCCAGATTCTTTGAGCAGCCTCAGAATTTCCTCTTCGGCCAAACTGTCCCCCATTTTACAACAAACGTTTGCGATAAGAGAACTGCAGAAGCACATTGCAAGAACGAATGCGCGGAAATTGTTTTGGCGCCTTTTTCGAGTCACATACCGGTGAGAGGAGGCAGGAACGCCATCTATCGGTCATCCGATGTACTACAAGAACGAAAAACTCATCTCCAGACATCACCGCACAGATATACTGCTCAGCAACCTGAAATAAAAATCAAGAAGGTGGCGCGCGGAGGTTATCCGAGCGCCGACTGTTACGGCAATAAATGCGCACTCGTAGTTTCTAATGGGCAGCGACCTGTATGTGTTAATGGTTCACATTATCGGAAGCTTCTGACAAATCTAAATAAATTCTAACGACATATTTATTCAACTCCAAATTTCTTACCATTTCTGTTGCGTAGTCCGAGATGGATGTTTCTGTACTGTACCTTGCTCGAAAACGTGTTGACTGTTATTTATTAGTTTATGTTTTTCTAAATATTTTGTGACTGATTTCCATTACCGCCTCAAGTACTTGTCATTAAACATGCAAATGTTTAATACTGGGGTGCATAATACAGTTTTACAATACTGTATTACTGCACTGAATTAAAGAAGTGAAATAGTACCTAATATTCCGATATTGTTTGATATTATTACTAACAAATACAAACCTGTCGACTCTGCTAAGAAATACATCAATGGTGGAGCGTAATTCGACAAAATACTTTTATGTTATTCAAATCGGCGCAAAATAAAGAATATTATTAAAATGATATACAGTATTCAGATAATATTTCTCTTTCTTGGAACGTATTGCCGGAATTCTACCAGAGTTCTAGCTTTTCGATACGATACTATTTCATGCTCAACAATCGATTACGACATCGGGGTGTAAGCTGTCAAACAGTTTGTACAGGTTGTTGACTTGTGTGCGAAGTTGTCAATTGAAAAGGAGGCTAATACGCGTGATGTAATGTGTAACAAAGAGCTAACAGTAAGCCATAGAAAAGCGATATGTGAGCGAGTACTGTGTAGGGGCTTAAAATGCAGTTTATTAGAAGCGATGCCAGTGAAACAGAAGATGAAAACTGTCGTCCAGCTACGAGACTGGACGATACGGACTATGTTCCAAAAACCAGTCGCATTACATATCGAGACATACTATCACCGATAATTTCAATAATAAGTCACACTGCAGACGTTGCACTCGATGCTAATCTGGCGTATTCTTACTATGCTAGCGCCGAATATGTTTACTTCAAGTTAACACTTCTATTTATACTATTCCCAGCACTCGTAAACACCGTGATTAGCACAAGAATGTAAGTAATATTATTTCAAAATTATGCGTGTTTTTTTAAATGATTAATTATCCCAGGTGTCATGCAATCCTAAACTGATGAACTATATTTGGAAGCTAAATGACAAACAAACGTTTGGGATAGTGGTCTTCACCTTTCACTTGCAATTTGGTCGTAGTTTGTCATTGCTGTTGTTACTCTTTGTCTTCTTGATCATCAGCGTTCTCTTCTGGCCAAGTGCTTCTATCTTAATACTACATCAAAATACTCTGTTAATACATTCCTAACTGTGTCACACAATACTGGGCAAATATTTGTTATCCCCCTCCACATTCTCGTTCATAAACTTAGTATAGTTTCTAATGTGTTTCTTTGTCATTTAATGAAGTGATTACTTTTAATATGAGGATACGTGGGGTCGCCAGAAGCGTCCGATCCCACGCGTCGGCTTTGACCCGTGGCGTAAGGGTGTTGTCGTGTGTGACGTCATGACGGCGCGGAGTTTGGTTTGAGTGTGGCTATCTCCAGTTCTGTTTTTTCTTATTTTATTTACTTTTCTGATCTGTTCGTTCTATCTCGTGAGATTTTTTTTAAAATTTAAAAACGCTTATTACTTATTTTAATTATCTGTTTCCTCCAATTTCTGTTTTAGTTTATTATATTTATCTTTCTGATCTGTTCGTTGTATCCCGTGAGATTTTTTTTTAAAAAAGACAAAAAACACTAATCAGCTACTGAAGCATCTTTATCTTCTATGGGTTGCAGGGGTTACGACCCCTGGGGAGGTGGGTGGATATTCATGCATGGCTGTCTTCACTTACACGTTGTAGCTACGCAAGGCGTCTAAATTTGTTTATATTTAGTTTGCCCCCCACCCAAAACACCCCATTTCCCGCGCTTGTCCCGTTAGTGTCATTAGGCTTCTTGTGAAAAGTGTGTGTGTTTGTTATTGTTTCCGCCATATTTGTGACGTCATGGGTCAAAGCAGACGGGCGGGATCGGACGCTTCCGTATTTCCCATGGTATAAGACGGTGGTGTGAATGGATGGTATCTGGAAGAATCCTAGATTCTAAGTATTTACACAATTTGTACATGAAGTTTAGATGTTTGTTTATTAGCCTTTCAGCATGTTTACCATGCAGTTGGCTTCATCAGTTGAAGTTACATGTGTACTTTTTAGTTAAACGTATGCAGTTAGTAACACATTTACAAACTGATTTTCGTTACATAATTTACAATTTAGTATATATCATTGCATATCTACATAATCCTATCTAAATAAGAACATCATCTGATCCATTCTGCGTATTAACTGCAGAAGTACGCACATTTTTTTACCGTTTCACATTCTGTACATGATGTTTCTACACTTTACATGAACGAAAAAGTATATTTTGATTACACAGCTATGATACTCGTGTTTACGAGTTTTTTCCCCTCATTATTCATGTCCAATGTTTTGCTTTAAAGGTATTCTACTCTGAATAATAATGACGTATTTTTAAGTCATGCTTCTATTACTATCTTAAATTTACTTAGAGTCAGGGTTTTTACTGATTGTGGCAGTTTATTATACATTGTCAGACTTAGGTGTTTGTGGCTATTATGTGTTAGTGTTTGCCTTTGAATGTGGAATGTGTAACCTGCAGTTGTTTCTGGTACTGTGTACATGTACATTCATTCTTGGAGTAAACTTTTTTATTTCTTCTTTGACATATATATTAAGTAGTTATATATATAAAGACATGGGATTGTCATTATATTGATTTGACTGAAATATTTCTTACAGGATTCTTTCTGACCAATCTTTGAATACATCTGACTGCTTTTTTCTGCCATCTGAAAATGCAGTTTGTATGTAGCAGATTTCCCTATAACAGTACCCCATACTGCAGCTGTGACTGAAAGAATGCATAGTAGCTGAGAACCAGTAGTTTTTTGTTGATACAATACCTTACTTTATTTAGTAGAAAAATCACACTTGGCAGTTTACCATTTGGATACTTGATATAATTATCCCATGAATCATTGGTCTAGTATGAACCCAAAAGCACAACACTTTTTGATGAATGAATGAAGAACTAATTAACGAATGAATCACATCAGTTCTTGACAGTAGTTAATGTAATAGAGAACAGTCAGCCTGTAGGAGTGCTGTTGGGTCGTAATTTGTCATTAGAGAATGCTGTTACAATCAAACAATGGAAACTCCAGGTAGGAATATCAACACTGTGGGAAAAGATAGATGAGTCATTCCCCTGTCAAATCAACACACTTTAAATAAAAATTTTACCTCACCCTCTTAGATTTTGCTGAAAGTTGGCATACTCATAGTGGATGTTGAAACTAAGAAAAATACCAAATTTCAATTTTTTACCTCAAACCATTCCTGAAATATGGTCATGT
The DNA here is from genome assembly GCF_023864345.2 of Schistocerca serialis cubense. Lineage (NCBI taxonomy): Eukaryota > Metazoa > Arthropoda > Insecta > Orthoptera > Acrididae > Schistocerca > Schistocerca serialis. Next base: position 234,213,466 of record NC_064647.1, on the reverse strand, counting down.
AAACTTTTCAAAAACTGGCCAAAAATGTGTGATCAGACTTTTTTTAAATTGCCCTAGGAGCTGCCCTAATTGAGCTAGAGAACTGGGAAAGGTGTCATTTTGCAGCATTTTTCATGCTCTTTCCAGTGATAGACAAAGAAACATAGATTCTAATTAATAACCTTTTTCAAAATGGTAATTAATATTTTGATTTAATTTTTTTACAAAAAGTACGTAATTGAAAATTTTCAAAATATTTCCATAACTACTTCATACTGTTGTAAATCACATGGCAAAATATAAATCTGGGATGATGATGGGTTCAGTGCTAAAAAAATTATTCCAGACTCTTGTTTTTCACTAACTAAACCTTATGGAATCTGTATTTGTTGTCATATGTGATTTTTTCAGAAAATTATAGTATAGTTCTACAGGATGAAGCTCAGAGTTTCCACTGGACAAGAAAACAGATTACCATTCATCCTTTTGTTATATATTACAAACAGGAAGACAAAATTGAGCATATGAGCTTTGTCATTGTTTCTGATTGCCTGGAGCACACTACAACTGCGATTTACACCTTTCAAAAGAAGCTAATTTCATATCTAACAAATACATTTCAAAATATTCCAAAAAAGATATACTATTATTCTGACGGTTCTGCTGCTCAGTATAAAAATAAGAAAAACTTCCTGAACTTTTGCCTTCATGAGGAAGACTTCAACATAAAAGCTGAGTGGCACTTTTCAGCCACAGCACATGGGAAAGGGCCTTGTGATGGAGTAGGGGGTTCAGTAAAGAGACTTGCATCTCGTGCAAGTGTGCAAAGGCCATACCAAAATCAGATCCAAACCGCACGAGATCTATTTGAGTGGGCAGTAGATAATATCACAAATGTTGATTTTGCATATTCCACTCAAGAAGACTATTCTGCTTCAGAAATATTCTTAAAAAGCCGACTTGAAGAGGCATTGACAATCAAAGGAACACAGCAATTTCACACTTTCATTCCCAACACTACATCAAAATTAATAGTCAAATACTTCTCAGGTGATATGCAGAGTTGGGAGAGAGAAGTAACTACATCACCAGACAAACTGAAGTTACAAGGTGTATCAGGCTATGTCACCACTGTGTATGGCAGAAACTGGCGGCTTGGATACATTTTAGAAAAAAGCGAAGAACTTGATGAAGTGAAAATAACTTTTCTTCATCCATGTGAACCAGCTAAGTCATTCTCTTATCCTGCACATGCAGATGTCCTGTGGGTGTCAGTTGTGGATGCTCTCACAAAAGTGAACCCATTTACTCAGACAGGGAGAACATACATTCTTAATGAAAGTGATTTAAACCAAACCCAGTCAGCTTTATTAAAATGTAATATGTGAAGTTCCAAGACAATTTATTGGGAAACTGCTTTCAAAACTTAATTTTTGTCTCAGGTTAGTGTTAACATATATTTTATAGAAAGTTGTTTCAAAATTATTGTTACTACCTATTGTGTTAAATCTAGCATGTACAGATACCTGTTACTCAAAAAGAACCATTATGTATTTAATTTCTTTAATAGTTCCATTTCAAACATCATGGACCAGAACTATTATGTAAATACTTGTACTTATTCATACTTTATTTCAGTTTGTAGTTAAAGGCTCAATTTCTTGTTTTTGTTGTATCGGTTAATATACTGTTAGTGAAGTTGTATGAAATTAAAATAAGCAATCAACTTAATTATAAAATATGATGATTAGTTTTGGTTTAATAAGGTGATGTTTTGATATTTGTAATACTTTTTTTACTTACCTTTCAGTATATTTTAAAGAAATTCCTGTTTGTTAAGGTCAATTTGGTCAAACTAGGGCCATTAGTGAAAAACAAAAGTCCGGAATAATTTTTTTAACAATGAACCCATCATCATCCCAGATTTGTATTTTGCCATGTGATTTACAACAGTATGAAGTAGTTATGGAAATGTTTTGAAAATTTTCAATTATGTACTTTTTGTTAAAAAAGAAATTAAATCAAAATATTGATTAGTATTTTGAAAAAGGTTATTAATTAGAAGCTATGTTTTGTTGTATATCCCTGGAAAGAGCATGCAAAATGCTGCAAAATGACACCTTTCCCAGTTCTCTAGCTCAATTAGGGCAGCTCCTAGGACAATTTAAAAAAAGTCCGTTCACACATTTTTGGCTGGTTTTTGAAGAGTTTACATAGCCATATTTCAGGAATGGTTTGAGATAAAAAATTGAAATATAAGTATACCAACTTTCAGCAAAATCTAAGAGGGTGAGGTAAAATAGGTGCGTTGATTTGACATGGACTGACTCAGATTGCTACTTACCGTGAAGAAATTAGACAGTGGCTTGTTGCTTTGTGCTTTTCGTTTTGCAGGAGTCTACAGCTGTCTAATACAATCGACACACATAGCATTATCATTGCCACCGATAACACACAATTTCATTTTGGTGATGCAGAGTATGCTTGATCCAACAATTAGAGTGGGGATATGACATGTTTGCCATAAAATTTAACTCTTTTTTTACTTGAGATGGCTTTTGCATGTGATTAACATCTATTCTTTTACAGTGCGCCTGCCTCCCTCCCGACACACACACACACACACACACACACACACACACACACACACACACACACACACACCACTCTCTCTCTCTCTCTCTCTCTCTCTCCCCTATTAAATGTTAGGTGCTATCTTTGATGAAATTATGCCATTGTTGTAGGTTCAGGATTCATGTCTTTTTATTATGATCAGTTGTGTTTCCATATTGGATATTGTCACCCCTTTTTTTATTATCCTTTTAAGCATAAAACATGTTGTATTATGGACCAACGAGAACTTGCGTGCTACTTCAGTTTGTGTTTTGCATTCAGAGAACATTTCCAAAGTCTAAATTTTGCTTGTGCCCCATAAGAGTTGTTTGGAAACTTATGGCAAAGAAAGAAGAAAATTACCAACAGAAAGGTGTTTATTTTTTTACATTTATTTTTTTGTTTTGTAGACATCAAATTGGTGAATGTTGCAAACTTGAAATGTAAGAGTAATTAAACTTGGAAAATGTGCTTCTTGTACCAAAGGAAAATGCAAATGAGGTAACTAATAAATTAAGAGTCAAAATTGCTGACCAGCACTCAGGAGCACTGCCAACAGACAGATGTAGAAGGAAAAACACTATGTATGAGCCTCCGTATTAGCCCTAATTTCCCCTATTTCCTCTTTGTGGTCCTTTGGCGAAATGTAAATTGGCAGCAGTAGAATCATTCTGTATTGAATAGGATTGGGGAGAAGAGGAGTTTGTGGCACAACTTGACAAGACGAAGGGATCGGTTGGTAGGACGTGTTCTGAGGCATCAAGGGATCACCAATTTAGTATTGGAGGGCAGCGTGGAGGGTAAAAATCGTAGAGGGAGACCAAGAGATGAAAACACCAAGCAGATTCAGAAGGGTGTAGGTTGCAGTAGGTACTGGCAGATGAAGAAGCTTGCGCAGGATAGAGTAGCATGGAGAGCTGCATCAAACCAGTCTCAGAACTGAAGACCACAACAACAACAACAACAGAATCATTCTGCAGCCAGCTTCAAATGCTGGCTCTCCAAATTTTCTCAATAACGTTCCTCAAAATGAACCTTGCCTTCCTTCCAGGGATTCCAATTTGAGTTCCCAGTGAATCTCTTCCCTGTGAATTGCTGCAGTATCTGCCTTTAATCTGATCTGGTGGGGATCCAAAACACTCGAGTATTACTCAATAATGTGTTGCATTGGTGTTCTACACATGCTCTCCTTTACATATGACCCACACATTCCTAAAATTCTCCCAATAAAACAAAGTTGACCATTCTCCTTCCCTGCCAAAGTCCTCATGTGCTCTTCTCATTTCATATTGCTCTGCAGTGTTAATCAACATAGTCGTGTCAAACAGCACATTACTAGCACTGTATTTGAACAGTACAGGATTGTTTTTTATACTTATCCTCATTAGTGTACGTTTTTCTGCATTTGGAGCTAGCTGCCATTCATCACACTAACTGGAAATTTTGTCTAAGTCACTCATTGAAGACACCTTCCCAGACACCACAGCATCATCAGCAAACAGTCACAGATTGCTGCCCACCCTGTCCGCCACATTATAAGTCTGTAGGGAATAAAGCAGTCCTATCACACTTCCTAGGGAGCACTCCTAATGATACCTTTGTGAATGAACACTCACTGTCAAGGACAACATATTGCTTTCTATTGCTTCAGAAATCTTTAAGCCACTCACACATTTGGGAACCTACTCCATGTTCTCATACTTTATGCAAGGGGAACCATGTTAAATGCTGTTCAGAAAATAATAGTTCATTCGTCGAGGATAACCTAGGAGAAGGTTAAAAAGGAGTTGCAGTCACTCAGACTGCACAGTGATAGTGAGCCACTGGTAGTGACACTTAGATCTGTCACTTTTCATTTTCCACTTTGTTGAAAGTAGATATTTTCTTTTTGAAAGGAAATCTTTTCACCTATAACTTTGAAGGGTATAAGCACAATGTGACTTCCTTTTGGTGTATTTATACGCACTATGGACCTGTGTTACAAGAAATTTATAGTTATATTTTGTTCTGGTGTTGTAATTGTGTAAACTACTATATTTACTGGCTTGTTCCTCATGTGTTAATAAGAGACATGAGTAGTGTTATTGTACAAATACAAGCCACTATTTTGGAATTATTTATTTTATTGTTACTTTCATGAAGTTCAAAGTTGCTGCAGTGAACTCTTGTAGCTCCCACATCTTTTTGGATTATTTTTCAACATTGCTTTTGTCTCAAGCCTGAAATTTGCTTTTTGATTGTCATTTTCTAACTGTGCTACCTGTTTATACTGTTTAAAACAATGAAAACATGTTTTGTGGTTTGCTTTGAGCATTCATAGAATCTCCTCTTATTCTGGGATTGTATTTTAATTCCTGATATTATCACTAATTTGAATTTTGTATAGAATTTTTACTGATTTTTGTTTTGGAAAAACTATAAAAAATAACAGGTTTGTATGTGGCCTTAAATTTATTGGAATATTTGTGTGTGATATTTGAAATGTAAACATCAGCCCCATTTCCTCTTCTCGGGGGCGGGGGGGTGTTCAACATTTTCATCACTGAACTTACATACATTAGCTCTGATTTTTGTGGTTTCATGTAATAGCCATTTTAGAATCTGCGAATGGTGATCACTAAAACCAATGTTGCCTTTTGTCTTGTAGGCCTGTTGGGCCGACCCAAGCATCCGATCCCACCCGTCAGCTTTGACCCGTGATGTAAAGGCTGTTGTGATGTGTGACGTCATGATGGTGCGGAGTTTGGTTTGTGAGTGTGGCATGTTTGTAGGTCGTTGCGTTGCCATTCGTGGTGTCCTCTGATGGTGTGTTTAGGGGTTTCGTGTTGTCTGGTGTATTGGATTCATTTTGATGTTACTGCTTCTTCTGGCTGGTTCTCGTTTTGGCTGTGTGTGTAGCGGAATTGGTTTCAGCGAGTTAACGATTTATTGTTTTTGTGTGAAAGTTATTGTCGCACTGTTCGCTGTTTTGTGTTAATTTGAGTAAATTAATTTGTTGTTGCTCTTGTTAGGTATGAATAGGACCGATAAAATTAATAGTGTGCGATTACATACTATGATGGGCGCGACTCTGTTGGAGTTGATAAAATTTCTACAGCTGTTTTGGTTGATTGCAGAGGTGGTTAAGTGGGCTGTTTGTTGGCATGAAATGACATTGGCAAAAGTTCCGGTGTCTCGGACCAGGGACGCTTATATGTGGCGGTGCCATAGGGATAACCTATGGCGCTCCATACGTCGCATTTCCTGATTCGAGAAGTTTAGGTTAGGCTTGCGCGAGATTGTGTTATTGACATATTACTTTTGTTATAGATACTCTCAAAGTTTTTGCGCACGTGAGTGAGAGGAGTGTGCTTGACTGATTTTCTTATTGTCATGAAGTATGTTCTGAGTTTATTAAGTACAGGGGTAAGTTGAGTGGGCCTGGGGTTGTGTTGGAAGTGGACGAGTTGCAGTTTGGGAAAAGGCAGTATGGGAGGGGTAAGTCAGTGGTTGGTCTCCGGTTGTGTGGGGCGGTGGGCTATTGTACCGGGGAGTGGGTGTTCGTGATGTGTTTTTTAGGGTTGTGTAGGGGCGGTCTAAGGTGGAATTAGTGGGGTTAATTGAGAAGTTTATAGAACTGGGTTCCACTGTAGTTTCCGATGCTTTTTCTTCTTATAGGGGGTTGGGTGAGAGGGGGTACTATCATTAAGTTGTGAATCATAGTTTAGAGTTTAAAAATTATAAGATGGGGGCTTGTACAAATACTATAGAGGGAATGTGGGGGGCCGTTAAGTTAGTTCTTGGGAGTGTGAAGAGGCGCTCTTCTAACCTTTAGTCTCATTTAGATGAGTACTGTTGGCGGAATAGCGTCCCTGAGGGCTATTGTTTTTTTCAGTGTTTTTTAATTGCTATTAGTAAGATTTACAGGCTGAAGGTGGTTGGTTAGGGTGGTTTGGGTGGCTGCAGCTCGGCGGATGGGGGGGGGGGGGTTTAATTGTTGGTACTGTTTGTGGGGGGGGGGTGTGTGTGTTGGTTTGTGATTTAGTTGTGTAGGATCTATTTTGTTGCAGTTTTTGTTGGGTTGTAGTGTGTGATTGAGATTTTTTTATTTTGCATTTGTTTTTTGTTTATGGGTATTTTATTTTGGGGTGAGGGGAGAGGTTGAGTTGGGGGTAGGGTGTGGGTGGGTTGGGTCTTTCTTTTGGTTGTGCATTTTTCCATTGGTTTGTGTGCATGTGCGTGCGCCAGTGTGTGTACTGTGTGATTGTGGTAGCCGACCTAGGTTATGGCGCCAGAACTTTGTTGTGGTAAGTTTCTGTTTTTCTTGTTTTTAGTGTATTTGTTGTGTGTTGGGGTCAGGGGAAGTGTTAGTCCGATGTGTGGTCGTGGCTGTGTTCTGGTATCAGGAGTTGCTGTTGAGCTGTATAGGTCAAGGGAAGTGTTCAATTCCAGTTTGTGGGATCGGGAGCTGCTGTAGAGCTATATAGGCCAAGGGAAGTGTCCGATTGCAGAGGATATTGTTTTTAGTGGAATTTAGGGAGTTTTGTGTTGCCGGTTTTTTCGTCTTGTGTGGTTTGGTATGGTGGTGTGTGTCTGAATTTGGTTATATTTACTTTGTCCCCACCCAAAAACCCCCAATTTCCCATGCTTGTCCCGTTAGTTTCATTAGGTTTTTTGTGGAATGTGTGTGTGTGTGTGTGTGTGTGTGTGTGTGTGTGTGTGTGTGTGTGTGTGTGTGTGTGTGTGTGTGTGTCGATTTTTCAATGTATTTTTGTCTTTGTTGTCATGTTTACATAATGACGTCATAGATGCCATATTGGAGTCATAGTGTATGTGTCGTTTCTGCCATATTTGTGACGTCGTGACTCAAAGCAGACGGGTGGAATCGGACCCGTCTGTATTTCCGGCCTGTTTGTCTGTATTTATAAAAATCTAGTAAATAGTTTTTGTAGAAGTACTGTTTATTTGAGCTGTGTCAGCTATGGTTAGTTTTGTACTAGGGGATATCAGTATATATTTGATTTCATTTAAATTTATTGGCCTTGAGGAAATCAACATTAAAGGCTCCATGTGTGAGACAGTATTTTACTTGCCGGTGTACATATTTTCTAAACGAATTATTCCATGTGACCATGTCAACATTTTTGACACCGTGTGGCAAATATATGGATAATTATATCTTGATGTGGCAGCTCTGCTGTTAAGAGTTCTATGTCTCTTTCATTGAACAAGCTCTCAGATTTGGCTATGTTGCTGAATTTTATATTTTACCAATATGCAACTGCCACCATTCCTGAGTATTTCTCTGCAAAACATGTTCTCCAATTAGAACTGAGGGAGTTGTCATTTCTGACAAGCCTTTATTCAGTCAGTGCTCATTCACTTTATTACCATAAAGTTTGTGGTAATAGAAAATAGTGGTTGAATGCAAGGAGTGTAAGGTGTAAACTGCTCACTTGTTCCTATAATGTTTGTAATCTAACTTTTGAAGTAGGTTTTCTTAGGTTCATTGTATGGTTCTTTAAAAATCTGTGAAGTAGTTCTTCAGATGTACAATGCATTCAGTTAACACTATCACTTTTAATCTACTCTTCAAGGCTATAATTAAACTATGTTGACTTACTTTGCATATTGTTGTCTTATAGACTTATCTTTTGGGCCATTGCTTCTAAAGTAAGTATAGCATTTGTTCAGCACAAGTAAGTAGTAAGAATATTGTGTAAAGTAGGTAGCTGTAAATATTGTAGAAGTGTTTCTTGAGGATTTTAGAATTCTTACACACACACACACTTTCCAGTGCATTTACTGCTTAAAAGTTTTTGCTGTTGGTAATAAAGGATCAACCAAGAGTCGTGATTCCACTTTTTGCTTCGACCCATGATGTAACTATGTTCTTTTGTGTGACATTACAGTGGCTCAGTGTTCTTGAGTCACATCATATCTGTAGATGGTGTGTTGTAGTATTTGGTGGCACTCTCTTGCGTTAGATGTCTATGTTACAAAGTTGTGCTTTAGGTATGTTAGTGAGTCATTTGAGATTTGTGAACTGAATGTATCAGGTTGTTACAAAGAGTTTATGCTAGTTTCCTATTGACTTCTCAACTTTATGTATTATCACTGATGGACTGTTTATGTTCGGAATTACTACTGCTTCGTGTTTAATATGCTTGGAGATTTAATATTATATTTCCTTATTTGTTAGCCATAGATATGATGGAAATTTACAAGTAGGTCTCTGCTCATTGCAATGGGCGAAGAATGTTAGCTATTAAGACGAAGTCCCCATAGTTATTTGGACTGATTGCAGATGACTTTTGAGTGTGCTGCTCTTAGTACTGTGGGTTTTGTTGTAGCTGCCATATAGGCCAAGTGAAATTTGCAGTATTGAGTTTTGGAGTAGTGTGCTGGTCCGTGGTATCGAGGGCCTCGTATGAGCTGTGTAGGGTGTTCTAGGAGGAACAGTTAATATGCAGCGATATGACAGGAATGATCATTCAAAGTTAAAAAGTCTAATAAACATAGGCTCTAAAAAGTACACCTTTGAGAATTCCATGTTCTTCATTTTTGGGTTAATATATGTTTTGGGTTAGTGTCATTATTCTTATAGGCTTATATTTACTTAGTTTCTGCACAAAACTGCTACTTCCCTTAGCTGTCTTGTTAGTTTCATTTTATTGTAGGAGTTAAATAATGTTATTTATGTTTGTTTGCAGATGTAATGAATGACATCATGGTCACCATATTGTACCACATGGGTATAATAAAGTGCGCCTACTCATAGAAGCCCAGTGTGGGCTGTAAGTATTGTATGACAGTGGAACCTGGTAGTTATGCTAAGGGATTAATGCAGAACTGATCTACATTCGAAGAAAAATTAGTTCCAATTTTGGCCACCAGATGCAGATCTGGCACTGTCAATGCAAGAAAGACATTTACGAGGTGTACAAGAAAAGTAATGAGACTGAAAACAGTGCGAGCAATCTGGAAATGCTATGTTGTTCTAGTTGTGTAGATCTGTGTATTCATCCTTTCCAGATGCTCAATCTAAGTTTCAGCTCCATTTAGCCATCACGTTATGTTTGAGAGCGCCATCAGTGAAATTGTTTTTTGTTTTGTTTCACGATAATGGAAAATCGGAATTTTAGAGCAATGTGATGCCATCAAGTTTTGTGTGTTAAACTTGGGTAATCTACAAGTTTGACCTATGAAAAGTTGAGACAGACCTATGGGAAACATTCTGTGCCAAGAGCACAAGTTTTTCACTGGCACAACTGATTTTTGGAAGGCTGAGAACACGTTGAAGATGAACTTTCCTCAGGGAGACATTCAACTTCAAAAATTGGTGAAATCATCAAACATGTGTTTGTTCTTGTGAGATCAGACAGACGTTTAACAATAAGAATGGTGGGTGATGTGTTAAAACTTACACTTTCATCGTACATCAAATTTTGACTGAAGTTTTGCACATGCAAAAGGTTTGTGCCAAAATGGTCCCCCCTCCCCCCCCTCCCCCAAAAAAAACCTCACAAATGAACAGAAAGACAATCAAAGAAATATATGCATTGATCTCCTGAGAGGATTTCCTATGACCATGATTGGTTCAGTCATGTGATGACAGGTGATGAATCCTGGATTTTTTGAGTATGATCCTGAGACAGTGGCAATGTGAGAAGTGGCATGCAGAGATATCTCCTCAACTGGAAAAAGTTCAAGTGAGCAAATCGAAGATTTAAACAATGCCGATTTGCTTTTTAGCTGTAGGGGTATCGTGCATAAGGCATTTGTTCCATCTGTCAACCAAGTGTTTTACAAAGACATCCTTCAATGGCTCAGGAAATGGATGAACAGAGTGAAACCTGACATTACAGGCAAGTGGGTGGTACATCTTGATAATGCTCCATGTCACACGGCCACTTGCATTACAGAAGTTTTGATCTCTGAAGGCTTTCCTGTTGTTTCACAGCCCCCCCCCCCCCCCTCCCCCTTTTCATCAGATCTTAGTCCTTGTGAAATTTTTCTTTTCTCAAAATTTAAAAAGTCTTAAAAGCACATCATTTTGGGACTCTGGAGACTATTCAAAAGAATGTGAACGATGTGTTAAAGTCCTTACCAATAGAAACATTTCAGTGCTGCTACCAAGACTGGGAATAATATCTACCAAGTTTTGCTTGCCATAACGTGATGGCTAAATGGTGTATAGCTGCCAAAGGGAACTGCTTTAAAGGGAACAGGATTGTTGTTTACAAATAAAAACTTTGGAAAATAAAAAGTTAATCTCATTGCTTGATTTTCATTCACCTCATAGAAATGTTTTCATATGTAATGGGTTAGGGACGGGACATGGGCAGAACAGGTCAAACAAGTGAGATAGTCATAATGTTGGTATTATTAACTGCTGCTTACACAGTTTGTTCAAAATAGCACCGGAGACGTTGGCGAGATGCTGTGCAGTGCCAGATTTGCACCTTGTGGCGAAAATTGAAACTAATTTTTTTTCCAGCATAAATCAGTTCCGCATTCACACATTATAATATCTACCAAGTTTTTCTTGCCATATGATACAGTCCACACTGGGCCTCTGTGAGTAACTGAACAGTAATTGTAACCACAAGGGGTGGGCTTGAAATAGGGCTACCCACAATCTTGAAGATGTCACAGGCCACAGTATACAGTTGATATTGCAACTTTAAGCTTTGATGTAGTAGAAACTGTTTCAACTGAACTGCGATGTACACAGTCCCAATACAACACATAAAAGTGATTTTCATGTAGACTGACTCCTTGTCTAGTTTTCATGATTGTATTACGCTCTCTGGTGGTTTGATATTCGACAAGTTCACACCTAACACACAGCAAGAAACTGGGAATCCCTACCAATTCGAAAGGACAGTGCTTTGTGTTGATGAAGGATATGTCTATGCCGGGAGTGCCAAAGGTGGCGGACTGTGTGAAACCTTAATGGCAGACATTTCACAGTTCGTACAGAAATTTAATAGTAGCCAGATCAATCATGATAACTCAAAAAGAAACATGTACATTACCATTATTTGCACGATGATTCTGATGGTGTAATCAGATTTTCAATATCTTTATTAGTTTAAAGTTTAGTATCTGACAGTAAATTATACGAGTAACACCCAGCAATGAATTTCCAAAATATAAACGCTTGATCCGATTTTGTCTATTGCCATGTCTTTAAAAAGCTATTAGTGTAAACCTAAATTGGACTGAATTACAGGCATGTAACTTAAATAGTACATGAGTTATTGGAGGTCAAAGTGGCCGATTACTATCGATTGCGTCAGGCCATAAGTGAAACTTCCTGGCAGATAAAAATTGTGTGCCCGACTGAGACTTGAACTCGGGACCTTTGCCTTTCGCGGGCAAGTGCTCAGTCAGCGCACACTCCGCTGCAGAGTGAAAATCTCATTCAGGCCATAAGTACTCCACAATTACATGGAAAAAATAGTAGTAGCATGCTTATAAGTACGAGGGTTATTCCAAAAGTAAGGTCCGATCGGTCGCGAAATGGAAACGACTATGAAAATCCGATAAAGCTTTGCACAGATGTGTTGGGTAGTGTCTCTAGTATAACCGCAGTTAGCATCACGTCGCTCTTCTCATTTCTGAGCTCGCAGTGAGTGCGTAAAGATGTCTAGAAAATAGTGTCTGCCGCCAAGTACGAGGGCCTGGTGAGAAATTTCGCCTGAAGCTATGCAGCCAACATTACATAACTGTCGTGCTGTTTCGTCTTCACGACAATTCTCAGCCGCATTCTGCAGGGGCAATGAAGATGCTCCTGCATCGTTTTCAAATGGAAATGTTAGATTACCCACAATACAGTCCGCAATTGTCTCCCCCTGAGTTTCATCTCTGGTCACATGAACCGCTGTCTTTGAAGACAACATTTTGACACAGACAACGAGGTGTAGGCCAGCGTGGAGAATTGGCGGAAAGCACTGGCGGCTGCCTTCTATGATGAGGCTATTGAAAAGTTGGTACAACACTATGACAAAAGTCTAAGTCAGAACGGCGACTACGTAGAGAAGTAGCTGAAAGGTGTAGCTAATTGTTACAAGTAAAACATTTCTGATGTTCACTGTGGTTTCAATTTGGCAATCAATCGGACCTTACTTTTGGAATAACCCTCGTATATTGAAAGAAAGTGCTGGCAGGTCGATAGACACACAAACATACACACACAATTCAAGCTTTCGCAACAAACTGTTGCCTCATCAGGAAAGAGGGAAGGAGAGGGAAAGACGAAAGGATGTGGGTTTTAAGGGAGAGGGTAAGGAGTCATTCCAATCCCGGGAGCGGAAAGACTTACGGGTATACACTCGCGCGCACACACACACACACACACACACACACACACACACACACACACACACACACACAGTAAACACTACGAAATGTTCGGAAAACATCCCATGCAATCAACCCTGGTGTTTTCAGCAGCATGTTTGGGGGTTCTGTAGGTTGCTAGTAGTTTCCTTCATGACCAAAGATGTCGTGACTGGGACACCAAGCATGCATTGATTTTATGTAATTGCCAAGATCTTTATGTCTGGCCCTCTCATTCCAGGCCATTTTCTGACTGTGTGTAATTGGAGCAGCGATATATGTGCGGAAAGTGCTATGTTTAATTTATTTGGTCACTGTTCTGTTGTTGGTTAATTAAGATGTAAATCTAAGATTATTTCAGTCAGCTAAATACTTTTGATGCTCACAGGTATGTTGCGGATGAAGATAACATGACACTTACTAAGATAGCCACGAAGAGATGGCTACTTCGAATGTTTGTGCTATTTTTCCAGATTGCACCAATTTTAAGGCAAGTTTTATATTAAATAGTAGCATTTTATCTAAAATGTAGTACTTTTCATTATGTAATTCATATGATAGCTTAGCACCAGTGCAAAACTATTGTTTGACATAGTGGGTGTATGTAACACTTGTCTACTGGATATTCTCACAAATCTTGATTCTAACATCATTTTTCAGGGTGTAGCAAAAAGATCTGAGAGTTTTTGATTTATAATGACTCAAGTACTATGCATTTGAATTGTTATGTAGTTATACATTGTTGTCATTGTGGTGCCATTTTCGTAGCCATGAATCTGTGTTTGTGTAAGCACAGTGCATGTGTAGTGGGATTAATTTTTTTAAAAGTAGTGATCCTTGCATAACAACTTGCAGCTCGGTGTTAATTCCACTGGAACTTGTGATATAGGCTGGAAGATTTCCAGTCAGTAACACAATTAGTTATTATGACTGCAAATTTCAAGAGAAATGAGTTCAGCTTTAAAATGAAACTCAGCAGGGCTTCCCCTATTTGTAGAAGACAGTAAGCCATTATGGGTACATATTGCACGCAAGGGGCACATGCTTAACATTTTGGTGTGGAAGTATTTTCACACAGTAAAAGGAGGACAGTGCTAAATAAACAGACCGATTTCAGTAGTAATTGTTTCTTAGATGTCTTTAATGACTTGATGTGGATATCTGACTGCTCCATCAGTCCCCTTCCCCTCTCTCCTACTGTATTTGGGCTTTTACAACTTTTAGAGAAGCTGTATTATCCGTTTGTTTGCCCATAACTTTATCATTGATGCTGACTACTAAGTACAAGTTTTCCTCTTAGATCTTATCAAGATTGCTACAGAAACCAAGAAGATGGCTAGTTCTTCACAATTATTATAAAAACAAAACCAACAACAGAGTGTAATGATGAAGAAGAGGTTATTCTACTGTCTAATTTCATTTTACAGTTGTTTCATAAATTTCTCTTCAAAGGTTTAATCACCTTATACCAACATCTGGAGGGGTAAAACCTGTTCTTTCTATGTCAAGTGTGCCAATAAGGATATCGGGGTCTTAAAACTGTTTCATATTTGTTAACTGTACCAAAAAGGAAGTTTGTAACATTATAAAGAGGCAGAGTGGCTGATCAGTGACATAGCTTCAGGTGGTGAAATTCCAAGTACTACATATTGTTAGGATGAGGAAAACAGTTTTTTATGAATTTTAAATGTTTCTATCAGTAGTACTTCAAATTTCACCTAAATATGGACTAACAATATCATTTCTCAATTTTGATTTAGACAATTAAGTGATATGTAGAATTAAAAAGTAAGTTAGTGTGAGCTTTTCTTAACTTGGTAAAGTCACCAAACTGCAGATGCAAGTACAATCAGTCTTTTACATATGCTTTAAAAAATAAATCTCCAAAGTATTAGGTCAGGTGACAATGGAGGCCACTGGAAAAGAAGCCTTGTCATCTCCCTTCTGGCCACCACAGCATTCTGAAAGGTTACCATTTGGCCTTAATTGCTTTGATCAACATTTTAATTTCTCATCCAGTGGATGAATCAGTAGGCATTTAGATCAGTTACAAATAATCAAATAACACTGTCAGTATTTTAAGTTTAAGTTAATGCCTATTTATTGTTTGCTCAACACTTTAATATTATCAGCTTGCCAGTTAGAAGTACATTGGCACTTCTTCTGCATTGCCATGTACGGCAGTCAGCTACACTAGCAACCTCTTGAACACCCGCCTTTAGAGTCTGGACGTGTCTCCATGTGATTACTACATGTTTGGTCCACAGAGGAAGGAATTAGGAGGGGGTCGTTTCAAAGATGACACTGCAATCAAACAGTAGACGCATTATTGGGGCAGCCAGTTACTTTCTTCTGTGAAGGAAAATTTTTCTGTCTGATGGAAAAAGGTACATTTACTACAAGAAACTGTGTAGAAAAGTAAGGCACTCCAGTTGTGTTGATATGTTACAGTATTCCAGTTTATATGTGAATGCCCCTTGTATATGTTTATCCTTTGTAACATGAAAGACTTCTGTTTGGAAACTTTCAAACAGTGGTGATTGTAAATTATTTCAAAGTGTGCACACAGGTGCATTGAAAAGTTGGTTCTTTCATTCTCATGTTGAATTTTGTTGTGTATCACATCTGTGATACACATTAAACAATTAATATCTTTGTATTCATTTTGAACAATTCAGTATTTCATGCTATGAGCTTGAGATGTCTATCTCATTTTAAGTTTCTTCCTCTATTTTATTAGTGTTTTGTAATGTACTTTTGCAAGTGTCTGAGATTATTGAACATACCAATACCGTTTGTCTGCTACGATCTGTGACATCATCAAAATGGTGGATGGAAACCGCTCATTTAAATATAGTATGCTTTAAATATATGCCACAAGAAGATTCATAAGTACACTTGAGTCATCACATTATTGATTCTACCTACTGAGAGCCATACTTCCACATTTGATCCTGATGTTACACTTCAGTCTGTCACCCAACAGTGTTCCCAGGCTCTGAGCATTGGAAGATTAGGGAAGGAGTGGGAGCAAGTCATGCTAATTGCATTTTCAATGACGATACAGTTTAGAAATCTCATGACAAGAGCCGCAGGGTATGCTATCTACTAGTCAATAAACACAGCTTTTTAGTAGGTTCACCATGCTACACTGCTCTCTCAAAACATGCAGATGATGCTCTCAGTGGAGAACTTATGACATTACACGAGTCATACTTGATAAATGAGCAGTAATGCACTAGCATTGTAAAAACAGTGGGACCATTGTAGACATGAAAAGGTTCAGCATGAGGATCATAAAATTTGGTGTGTCATTGGGCTTGATAGTTGGACCTTTTCTTTTTGTAAGATACTGGGTGTCCCTCTCAAAAAAAAGCCCCACAAACTTTTGTTTAAGTTACAGTTAATGAGGCTTTGCATAAAAATCAGGAAATGAAATGAACTTGTAATACTGTTCATGGAGAAATTGAGGTGAATAACACAAGGTGCTGGAAGTGACTGCACTCGACTTGCAAACACAGTTGAACACGATGCTACAGACTTGAATGTTGGGGACCAATGACCGTAGCAGTCTGGTCCCTACAATCCCACAAACCAACCAACCAACCAACCAACTTGAATGTTGCGGTCAAGCCTCTGGTGTCACTGCCTGGATTTCACGCATAATGCATTCTTGTAAATCTTCCAAGTTGTATGGTTTGTTACTGTAGATTTTGCCTTTTATTCCACCCAAGAGGAAAAAGTCAGGTGGTGTTAAATCAGATGACCTTTGGGGGCCAGAGTCTTTCCAAAATCACTCTGCTGGGAAAAATGATTAAACTTGTAAAAATGATTAAACCTCAGCCACGGTCACTTGAAATATGTGGCATGTAGCACCTTTCTGTTGGTACCATCCAAGGGTAAGTTCTTAAGTGTCTAACTGGTTCACAAATTACCGAAACATTTCGATGTAAACTGCAGTTGTCACAGTAGACTCAAAAAAAATTGGTCCACAACACTGTGATATTGCACAGAACACACCAATCTTTTGTGAATGCAGGTGTTATTTGACCCGTGCATGTGCATTTTCATTACACCACGAACATGTATTCTGAGAGTGTACATAACCAGAGAGGTGGAACCATGCCTCATCACTGAACAATGTGTCCTGCAATATTCATGGCCTCTGAGCCACAAATTTCTGAAACCAATGGCAGCTCTGTGATATGTGCTCCACAACATTCCACATTCCTGAGATAAACATCAAACAAATGTGCAGGAAAGACCAATAATCATTGTTCCATGTCAGCCACTTTCTTCCATTAATGGCGGTCACATCCTGCTGTGTAGATTCAAAACACTGTTCCACTGCTCTTCATCTTGCAGCATTTAAATGGTATATACTGGTTACCAAACCATTCAACAAACATTCACTGACATGTCTTAATGAAATGAGTAATCCAATATTGTTTCACAAGAAATACGCGCTCTATGACAGAATAGCGATACATTATCACTAAACAGTGAATTCTGAACTCCAGCAACAGCGACATGCAGAAACACACTATTGCGTCGAATGATGTTGCAGAGTGCAGTGTTCCCTTGTCAAAAGTCACAAATTACACAGAGCAATTTCAACGGAATTGCTAAATGTTTGTGGGGCCTCTTTTGAGAGAGACACCTTGTATTGTGTAAATGATCTTCCAAGTACCCAAGTTATGAACCAGTCATTATCACATATGTTATTGTACATCTGGTCTTTACTGCAAAAAAAGATCCAGGTAATTTTCATAAGAAAGTTCAAAAGTTGATGGAGAAAACACAAAATCACACTGAAAATGAAAATTTAATGGTTAACCTCTCATAAACCCAGTGTAATTGT
Source organism: Schistocerca serialis cubense (assembly GCF_023864345.2). Lineage (NCBI taxonomy): Eukaryota > Metazoa > Arthropoda > Insecta > Orthoptera > Acrididae > Schistocerca > Schistocerca serialis. Next base: position 234,195,687 of record NC_064647.1, on the reverse strand, counting down.
ACTTTCAGCATGGTGGATCAAATGAACAGAATATGATGAATAGAGTCTACTGGACAGCAGAAGCCCTGTTGGTAAATCTTTGATGCATATAGAAACCTCAAGTTTATCATATATGTAATCAGGTAACATATAGTCAATATGCTTTATGGGAGTAACCTCATATCTAAATTCAGAAATATTAAGGATCACATGAACACTCTTAATCACAGGAGCCATTTACTAAAACTCATCACCCAGTGCGCTCAAAATGTTAGAGGACAAAAAGTTGAAGTGAAAACCAAGAAATGGATTATAGGTAAATGTCCATATGCCCCAGGACTGGGGAAGGGAAAGATTAAAGTATTGTGCTACTAACTGTTTTATGAAGTTTAGCTTTGACACTTGAGAATATGCATATTTTAAATCCACAGTATTTTGCTATTAATTTGAGCATCACAAAATTGTAAATGTAATGTTACAAGTTAAGCTCCTGCATGTTTTGTCACATGTTATAAACAGATAAATAAATCACATGTTGTAACTTTCTTCGGATACTGAACTGATAAGTCTGCCTGTCTGTCAGGACAGGATGCGAGTTTGATTTGCAAAGATTTTTTGTCCTTTAGATTGGGGGGATGTGAGGGAGGGTGAAGCACATGCCTCCATCTTCAGGCCCTTGAAGCACATGGCCCCCATCTTCAGGCCCTTGCTGTGTATGTTGTTGCTTTCACCACAATTTAAATAAATATTGTCATTGTTCCGTTCTCTCTCTGTCTGTGTACCTTTGATAGCATTATCATGGATCAAAGCCTACTTCTGGTGTTGCCAGGTTGAACACACCCATCTTTGTCACTATCTTATGAAATTTAAGTATTATCTTTACTGTGTCCACCGTAGAAATTTATATGTTGACTGGTGTTTTTAACGTTTCCAGACATTGCGATGTTCTTATGTACGCTTTGCAATCGTGGAAAGCAGAGAAAGATAAAGACTTCATAAACCAGCGCAAGTATTACGAACTGATGGTGAAGGAGGACTCAGATGCGGCACTTCTGCGTCTCTTCGAATGCTTCTTGGAAGCAGCACCTCAACAGGTTCTACAGGCAACTATTATTCTAACAAGAACAAAAGCAGTTTCAACTTTTACGTGTAAGATTTTATGGAACAGTTGCTTTTTTATATTTTAATCATTATTACTTCGCTGACTTTCTCGTTGTACTGACACAAGTTGCAACCCTCTGCCACTAGATGGCTCCTAATTGTAACATGTAACATGGCAATGTGTAACATAACTGTGTCAGTGTATGAGAAATAACATACTGTAATCAAGTTTCTAACTGCAGAAAATGTGACTCCAATTGAAATCCATAGAAGAAGGAAAGTTCTCTACACTGATGATTGTATTGCCATGAGGAATGTGCAATGTTGGGTTGTTCATGCTCATAATGGAGGAATTGGTCATGCTAACCTCAGTGTGTGTGTGTGGCACACCTCAGAGTGGACAACTGTGTTTCCAAAACTTAAAGAACACCTTCAGTGACTTCAGTTTGATAGTGAAGAAGCAAAGCAAGCAGACCTGAGGGATAGTGAAGAAGCAAAGCAAACAGACCTGAGGTTGCAGTTCAGTCAATAAAGTCAGATGTTCTACAGTGACTGTATCAACAATCTAGTGTCTCATTTGGAGAAATGTGTTTGTCACCAGGGTGACTGTGTTGAGAAATAAATATTTAGACATGAAGAATAAAAATTTAGTGTGTTAACAAAGTTTGTTTTATTTAAATAAGCTTTAAGAGTTTTCATGTAAAAAAAAAATTTAGAGGCATTAGTCTCCAGCATGCCCTCATATATAGCCTGAGAAGTTCCAAAGCAACCAACAAAAATTACAACCCTCTGCATCCCATAATATAGTGCCCATAACTTTACCAGCATACTGCACGCTCTTCACTTTCTTTTGTGATAGCGAATCCAAAAGGTGCCATTATACTCTGGTGTTTTCACTCGGGTTCGTAATGATGGAAATGGCTTTCATTAAATGTCACAGTACTTGCCAAAAGCAGTCTCCTTCCAAACCGAGCTTCAAATTCTCTCCTATACTGCTTATCTTCTATTAAAAGTTTTGTAGTGATTTCATTGATAGTGACACTTAAGTAATATCTAAAGGACTATTCAACTGTTTCCTTGCTGTGCACTACGGAGCAGTTTGATGTCAACCACTGTGAGGCTCATTTAGGATGCAACAGTTCACATCTAGGTGTCTTCTGTCACTGCTAACACAAATGTGCAAATATCCATTTGCATACTTAAAGAATTCGAAGGTCATCGTGAAATGCCAGTGTCTGCCATTGTGTAAATAAAGCTAATGATAGATAATAGGAATTTTCATCACAGTGTTATATCTGGATTACACTGATGTGTGGATCTTTAACACAAATCAGAATTCTAATTAATATAGATAATGTAGTTCACACGTAAAATTCTACATTACTGTATATTTTTTCTTTGTGGTAATTCAGTGTTTAAAATGTAACAATACTACGTGTACAATTGGACCTTCCAGTAAACATTAAACATGTCGGCATTCTAAGAGATTTCAAACTCTGCTTTTTTATTCTATTTTAGTTAATCTTGTTTCTTTCAATGACATATCTGACAAAACATGGGAGCCAGCATAAGCAATTTCTCTGCTCTCACTTGGTGCTAATGCCACAATGATTACATGGACAATTATTTTTTGCTATAGCAAAAGGACTTCTGCGCTTGGGTACAATCTGATGTTACAATGTGTCACCACATAGTGTAAAGTTTGTGTATTATGATAATGCAGTCATTTTTATTATATTGTAAGAATTACTTTCATGACAAACCATTGCTCACAACTTTCAGTAAGACTCTTGTAATTCCCAAGATTTGACACAACATCTTATTATGTTAGTGACCTCAAAGCCATATCTTTTCACGTGGATTCAGAAATGATTTGGTGTGTGTGCGCCCCTTCCTTGCTATATACTTAGTGTTACAGTGAATGAATGAACAGGACATACATTACGGCTTTGGTTAAATATCTGCTGATGGACATAAGCAATGATTTTTACTGTTGGCTTACTGTGTATTGTGGCTGAAAGAGAAACAATAGTGTAGCATTTATAAATATTTTACTGGGAACATTATATAACTACTGTTATTTTGCTTTTTTAAATACACATTGCATTTTACTTTTTAAGTTGAATAATGCACAGTGAAGTTCTGGAAGGTTTAAGAACTTTCCTGTATACCCTCAATGATTTAATCCTTATGCACTAAGTCATGAGAGATGAAAGTATCTGAAATGCATACCATTTTTTCCTGTATGGCTGTAAGTTTTTATGTGCAAAATTCTGTTGTCATTGGGAAATTTAATTGAATCTCCCATGTTTGTGAACCTCTTAAACATAAATGTTCCTCGAATCCAGACAATGGTGAACATCATTTAAAACCAAATCAGAACTTTGACAGGTTTGGTAGTACCTCTCCATGCAGCTGCTCCATACTCCTGTAATTTTAATGAATATGTGTGTGTTTTTATTTCAGCATAGCTATCGCAGAAAAGTTATAACAACAATAAACTGTTCACTACGTAAATTACTACTTTTGTCCCTTCTCTCTTTTTGCCCTTCTCTCTGTGCACGTGTATGTATCATTATATTGATGAATTGCAGGTGTGGAGGCAGTGAACAGGTGAACAGTTCTTTCAGTATCTGTGCACACAGCTATGTTCCACAAGCCACTGTACAATATTGGTGAGGAGGCTATTTTTAGCAGTGTTATCAAAACACTGATCTATTGAAGCAGCAATAAAAAAAACTGTTCAGTTTCTGTCATTGAATGAATTTGTTCATCAAAGAATGGTTTAAGAAATTAGTAATGCAGGAGTGTTGTACAGACATACCCTCATTTGATTGCCACACAGACTCCCTTATGGAGGATATAGTAATTAACAAGCATCCCTGCCATAGAGAAGCAACTTGAAGAGTGGAAAACAAATAATCATCAGATCCGGATGGAATCTGTCTGACTTTACCGAGAGTACCCTATAGTGTTGCCTCTTCACGTAGTTTATATTTATTCGGAACTACCACCCAGTAGAAAGTCCTGTGACGGGAGAGAAGTGCAGGTGACTCCTGTATATAAGAAGGGTAAAATAATGGACCTGCAAAATTAAAATATCAACATCCTTAACATTTGTTTGCTGCAGAATTCTTGAACATATTTTAAGTTCAAATATAAACAATTTCTTTGAGATGGAGTAGCTTCTGTCCACAAATGGATTTAGAAAACAATTGAAACTTACCTCACCCTTTTCTTACATCATGTCCTGCAAACCACGATTGAAGGGCAACAGGCAAATTCGCTATTGCTACATTTCTAAAAAGCATCTGACATGGTGCCCCACTGCAGACTCTTAATGGAGGTCCAAGTTTATGAACGGTTTCCAGATAGGTGAATGGTTCAAAGACTTCTTGTAACAGAACCCAACACTTTGTCCTGGACAACAGGTGTTCATCAGAGGCAATTGTGTAGTCAGGAATGCCCCAGTGAAGTCTGGTAGAACTGCTAGTGTTATCTTTATACATGAATGATCTGATGAACAAGGTAGCCACCAACTGTTTGTTGAAAACAGTGTAAGTGTATGGGAAAGTGTCATTGTTGACTGTAGAAGGGTGTAGGATTACTTAGACAGAATTTCTATTTGATGTGATGAATGGCAGTTTGCCCTAAATACAGAAAAATTTAAGTTAAATCAGACAAGTAGGAAAAATGACCGTGTAAATTTCGGAGTATAGTATTAGTGGTGTGCTGATTCACAAAGTCACATTGATGAAATACCTAAGTGTAATATTACAGAGTGGTATGAAATGGAAATAGCATATAAGAACAAATATAGGGAAAGCATAGCTGATCTATAAAGCGGATGACATACAGAACTCCAGTGCAGTCCATTCTTGAATACTGCTAGAGTGCTTGGGACTCTCACCAGGTTGGATTAGAGGAGGACAATGAAGCAGTTAAGAGGCATATTGCTAAATTTGTTACTGCTACATTCAGTCAACATAAGTGTGTCACAGAGAGGCTTTGTGTATTCAAATTGGAATCACTGTGGGGAAGATGATCTTTTCACAAAACACTATTGAGAAAATTTTGAGAATTGAAATTTTTAGCTGATTGTAGAACAGTTCCACCTATGCCATCATAAATTACACATAAAGATCACAAAGACAAAATTAGAGAAAGTGAGGGTCGTACAAAGGCAGTTGTTTTTGTTCACTCTGTCGGTGAGTGGAACAGGAAACTTACTGACTTGTAGTAGTACAGGGTACCCTCTGTCAATACAGATATGTAAGTAAGTGTAAATGTTGATGTAGATGTACAGGTAAACCTCATTATACAGAATAGTTATGTTCTGTGGAATTTGCACATATGCCGAATTAGCGAATTACGTAAAATAAGTGATTAGGTTCATGTATATTCACACATTAAGTTTAAAATAGCAGTGTTTCTCAGTATTTTTATGAAAAATAACCATTACCGTCTTCCTGAAATTCATTTTAATGCAAGATTTATATGCTTATTAACACTGAAACACACAATAATACTCTGAAACTATTTTAATTAAGCCTACATCCTAAATAGCCTCTGGATCATCTACATCAGAAAAATTTGATGATGGTACAGTCCATTCAGTTTCCGTGATGAATTTCCTCACATGTAGATTCTTTGTAGGTGAAGTGTTCTTCCTAGGTGCTTGTCATTCATTTGAACTGCCACAATGTTTTCCATATATATGTTTGTGAGCTGTGGAGTCTTCTTTGCCATTTGATTACAGAACTCTTTGTAACATTTAAGAGAATGTTCAACTTCTCTCTCTAGTATTGCACTATTTACTCCTTCAGCATCCTGTTCCTCAAAAATCATCATTTCAGTGTTTATCAGTTTGAAAGACTTGGCCATTTTCTTTTTTGTCAACTTTCTAACAGGCTGGAGTTTGTTGACTTCTGTTTCTTCTTTGTTACTATTCTCACTGAAAAGTCTCAAATCTTCATTGCTCTGATCCTCACAGTGACATTGTAGGAGAGCACGCACATTCTTTTTGTTGACATAACTGAATCCAGTATATCATGCCACGTATGCACTTTATCTCGTTGCAATGGTGATATCAGTAATTGCTTCATCTTGTAGCACTGATGCAATTTCGGGGCACTGTGTCCTCCATACACCACTCGTACATTTTGGAGTGATGTCAGTCCACACATCTATAACAACCATTAGTCACCACCTTAATATTAAACTATCGCCAGAAAATCTTGATGGTAAGATTGTCACCCAAATCACATATTCTATGGGACTGAATAAATTTTATGCAGATAGTATGCCTTGAATGTAGAAATAACTCTCTGGTCCATGGGTTGCAGGATTGATGTCTTTGGTTGTGGAAACAGATCTTCAGTATTTTTATTTGAATCAACCCCCACCCCCCATAGTAGGCTTTCAGTTTTCTATTTAGTTAGTTAGTCACTTAAAAAATAGTCACTGAAAATAGCAGAAGTCATCCAACCTTTTTTATTCATTCTCCATTGAATTCCCAGATTGCTCCTGTGACAACCCTTCAGTGCCTAGGATTTTGAGAGTAGTAGATCATAAAGTGTTTAATTTGCAGTCCCCTGTAACATTTCCTCTGAAGAGAAGGATGCATCGGTCCTTGAAACTTTAAATCATGTGCTGCTTTTTCTTCAACAGAAGTGAATACACAGTTAGGCACTTATTTCGAAAATGAGCCTGTTTCGTAGTATAGTCTTTTTCTGCCACAACTTTAAACATTTTTTTAATTCCTCAGCTCCAACATAATCTGCTACAGCTGCCTCTCCTGTCATTTTAATGTTGTGAAATCCAAAATGATGTTTGGAGTGGTCAAAACAATTTGGACTAGCCGTGGAAGGTGCTGGAGCAGTCTCTTCTTTAGATAAATCTGCATACGTCTTGTCTTTAGCCTGAATAGCTGCTCCAGAGAGAGGCATGTGCTGTTTGTTACGCTGCTCAATCCAATGGCTTAGCATTTCCTCCAAGCTTCAACATTTACATCACATCCATCTTTTGTACAGCAGTCCGAAACTTCTATCCTTGTTTCTAATGAATACGACCTTCATACACACTTCTTTTCCTCGGCAGTCACACTTTCTTTCCTTTTTTCCCTATGGAACCTGTCAAGTGCAACTTCACAACTCTACTAACCTGAACCGATGATTCTCATCTCGACAAACATGACAGAAGATGCCTGTTGAGATGCGTAACACATTAGTGCTTCCAGGTAGTGTTAACAAATAGCAGTGATGGAGGTAAAAATAAAATTGCGCGTATGTGAAAACACAGATAATGAATCTGCATATAACAGGACCTACTGTAGGTGTTCGTGTTCCAAATGCTTGTTTCAATCACAAGGCATGTTTTCACAACAGAATAACTTCATGTACTAATGTGAAATACAGAATGGGGAAAGAAAGGGAAGGGATGGATGGGAATTTGGCATTATGATAATGCAATTGTGAAAATTGCAAATTTCTGCCAGACCAGGACTCGAATCTGGATTTACCGCTTCTCACGAGTAGTTACCTTAAACCACTTCGGCCATCCAGACACGGGCCCTGACTCATCCAAATTTCCAATTTACTGCATGCTGCAGTGCAGCATCCCTTGTTTATTAACTCTCTATTTGCAAGTTGTTGATTCCTGTAGGAGTTTGGATGATATTAGTGGATCCACACTGATGCAAATGTCAAGGAGCCGTCACTCTCATACAGAAATGTATATATTTGTTTGTTGTCTGTTCTGTTGGGTATGACATCTGTTTTGTTGGATATGACTGATAAAAAAGGCACCACATACATATGTAAATTTCGCTACTAAAGGAAAAGTCAGTAATATAATATTATCTGTATGAAATCTGTTGTGTGTCGAATAAATTAATTCGGCGAGCAAAAGCTGAATATTCCCTTTATTACTGCATGTTCTCAAGCTGCCACAATTGTCATCCCACCTTCAACTATGGGCAAGTTTACTGTCCAGTTTTCATTTGCATGTTGAAGGAGGGAAAAATGACTGTATACGTGCTATCCCTCTTATCTTATCCTCACAGCTTTTATGTGAGATGTGTGATGAAGGTAGAATAATTGCTGTACAGCTAGCATCAAACGTTAGCTCTAAATTTGTCAGTGTTCGGTCAGAACAATATCACCTTTCCTCCATTTTATATTCCCTGACAGTACATGCTACATTTTCATGTGGTCTAGACAGCATAAATTCCAACAGTCAACAAAACATCACAGACCAATGCTTTAGTGTAACTGTCGAATTTTCCATGATATTCAGAACATTTTACTATACTTCCAGAGCATACCTAGCATTACTTTCATTTCTGTTGAACATTCATTGTCAAGAATAACATACTTGGTTCTACCAGAAAAATTTCTTTGAGTCAATATCACATTTGTGGAGATATTCCACTGTGCGTAGAGAATTGCTAATAAAGTAATAGTGTCACTGGAGAATGTCTTCGCTCTAAGAAAAGTTTTATTTATTTTTCTCCTTGGAAGTTACCTGGAGGGAAATAATAGATCATGTTAGTAGGGGAAGTAAGGTGCCATTTCAAGAATGCTCAGAGAGAACCTGATAGATTACTTTAAAAGAGGTATTTCCATTATGAAGCTCATACAAAGCTCCTGCAACTATAATTGTAGTGCCTTGGAAATATAAAGAGTTGGGATTACACCTAGGATGTGCCAAAACTTGGCATCATTTTTGATGTGGGTTTTCATTTCTGTGGATTTGTCGTAGTGGTTTATATATTCATTGTAGTCCAGTACTGTCAAACACACTTTTCATCACTGTTCACATTAACACCTGGTGTTTAGAGATTCAAGCCTCTAATTGTTATATTGTCATTATTAAAATCATCTCACATTGCTGCATTTTGTGAACATAGGTGTAAGGTGGCCTGAATGCTACTAAGCTATAATACCTGGTGCCAATCTTTTCCTCCCCACTACCATGCTCCAAAATTTGTTTCCTAGCAGTGAAGCTGTGTGGTTCTTGCAGTGAGCACCACTTCACGCCGTAGCCGGATACAAGAATTAAGGCAGTCTGAGCAGCAGCAGCAGCTCCATTTCTGGCTGCATCAGCCAGTGAGATTAATAACTACTACCACCACTACTACTACTATTACTACTACTACTACTACATGCCAGGAAGACTCGCTGGCTGGCCAGAGAGACCAACTTTGATATGTCTGAGAGGGGGGGCGAACCATTGCATCCGGGAAGTTTCTGTGCACACATTTTCTCTCTGTCACTCATACATAGTGACCACTGGTGCTTCAGTTTGTTGCTGCTGGGTATCTGCGACTTTTTTTTTAACTGCCAGACTTAACAAAAGTAAATTTTCCATGTTACTAACATTTTCTCTGTATTTGATTATTGTGTAATCTATGTGGGTGCTATACTGCACAACTGGAGAAAGCCCCACCTCAGAAAAGAAAAAGATTTTTATATTCCTTGTGCACATGCTTCTCAAGTTCATGCACATTCCTTTTGAGAAATGATTAATGTCTGTTTCTTCTCTTACTACACCATTTTCTGTCCGTCTGCTTACATGTACATCATCATACTTGAATTAATTTTGGTTCACTATGTATCTTTACAATCATGTGGAAACAGTAGTATGTTTCTGTGAATCAAACATGCACTTTATTTATTTATTTTATTGTGAGATATCTGCTCAGTAACATTGAATGCACGTTTCTCTTTCTAGATTACAGTCAGTTAGCATCTTTTGGAAGTTCAATATTAAGCATGGGCTGGTCTATGGCCTCCTATCAAAGAGTAATACGGTTTGCACAACAAGATAAAGAGAACATAACGTGGAAAGGAACAGTAATGCAGTTCCTCTGGCACTTTATGGTTACAGGTAAGGTTTGTTTTCTTTATTAATTGTTATTAACCATGTAAGAAAAGATAGACTGCACTTTACTGTAAAGGTAACACTCCAAGTTGCAAACAGACACAATTAAGACACTTACACACAATCTTTTGGCCTCATCCTTCATCAGAAAGAGAGAAACACACTTCATTTATCCAAGCAAGTACAACTCGCACACAAATCACTGCCAACTCTGGCAGTATTATTATTATTATTATTATTATAGTCAATAGGATTAATTAAAAATTGTTAACAGTGTGAAACTACTCGGTAATACAAATAAATGAGCATATTTTGAAATCTTCGTTGTAGCCATCTTCATGTAATACAGTTCAACTTGCTTTCTGTAAATAACGGATTAGTGTGGAATATAATTTACTCTTTGGGAGGCCTAAAAATAAATTATGGACTTAAAAGTATACAACGTGCAGTAATATAGCTGTAATCGTCATCCTCAACAGGCATAAATGTTGTGGTATACTTGGTGCTAACACTAAATATGACAGTAAATTTTAACTATAGAGCATCAGTGTGACCTTGTAGTAAAAGGAAGGAGGCAGATAATGTGGAGACAAGCATAAGATACTCTGAAAGTTAGTTGGGACTGAACACATGGTGTTTACAAGTCTTGTCTTCATTTGAGACTGCTGTTATCTTAGGGCTCTGCTCTTCACTGAATTTTAGAAATTTAAATGCTTAGGCTTGTCCATCTGCTTTACATATATACATACACTCCTGGAAATTGAAATAAGAACACCGTGAATTCATTGTCATAGGAAGGGGAAACTTTATTGACACATTCCTGGGGTCAGATACATCACATGATCACACTGACAGAACCACAGGCACATAGACACAGGCAACAGAGCATGCACAATGTCGGCACTAGTACAGTGTATATCCACCTTTCGCAGCAATGCAGGCTGCTATTCTCCCATGGAGACGATCGTAGAGATGCTGGATGTAGTCCTGTGGAACGGCTTGCCATGCCATTTCCACCTGGCGCCTCAGTTGAACCAGCGTTCGTGCTGGATGTGCAGACCGCGTGAGACGACGCTTCATCCAGTCCCAAACATGCTCAATGGGGGACAGATCCGGAGATCTTGCTGGCCAGGGTAGTTGACTTACACCTTCTAGAGCACGTTGGGTGGCACGGGATACATGCGGACGTGCATTGTCCTGTTGGAACAGCAAGTTCCCTTGCCGGTCTAGGAATGGTAGAACGATGGGTTCGATGACGGTTTGGATGTACCGTGCACTATTCAGTGTCCCCTCGACGATCACCAGTGGTGTACGGCCAGTGTAGGAGATCGCTCCCCACACCATGATGCCGGGTGTTGGCCCTGTGTGCCTCGGTCGTATGCAGTCCTGATTGTGGCGCTCACCTGCACGGCGCCAAACACGCATACGACCATCATTGGCACCAAGGCAGAAGCGACTCTCATCGCTGAAGACGACACGTCTCCATTCGTCCCTCCATTCACGCCTGTCGCGACACCACTGGAGGCGGGCTGCACGATGTTGGGGCGTGAGCGGAAGACGGCCTAACGGTGTGCGGGACCGTAGCCCAGCTTCATGGAGACGGTTGCGAATGGTCCTCGCCGATACCCCAGGAGCAACAGTGTCCCTAATTTGCTGGGAAGTGGCGGTGCGGTCCCCTACGGCACTGCGTAGGATCCTACGGTCTTGGCGTGCATCCGTGTGTCGCTGCGGTCCGGTCCCAGGTCGACGGGCACGTGCACCTTCCTCTGACCACTGGCGACAACATCGATGTACTGTGGAGACCTTACGCCCCACGTGTTGAGCAATTCGGCGGTACGTCCACCCGGCCTCCCGCATGCCCACTGTACGCCCTCGCTCAAAGTCCGTCAACTGCACATACGGTTCACGTCCACGCTGTTGCGGCATGCTACCAGTGTTAAAGACTGCGGCGGAGCTCCGTATGCCACGGCAAACTGGCTGACACTGACGGCAGCGGTGCACAAATGCTGTGCAGCTAGCGCCATTCGACGGCCAACACCGCGGTTCCTGGTGTGTCCGCTGTGCCGTGCGTCTGATCATTGCTTGTACAGCCCTCTCGCAGTGTCCGGAGCAAGTATAGTGGGTCTGACACACCGGTGTCAATGTGTTCTTTTTTCCATTTCCAGGAGTGTACATTATCAATGGGAACAAAATGAAAGCTATGCCCAGAGGATGACTACAATGAGTCATAATCCTAGCAAACAATGGATGATGTGTTTATTTCCCCCCCCCCCCCCCTCCCCCTCCACCGCCCTACATCCTGGCTCCACCCAAATTGGTCTTCTGACTGGTTTTATCCAGCCCACCATGATGTCCTCTTCCCATTTGCCCTCTACAGGGTGGTACAAAAAGGTAAGGCCAAACTTTCAGGAAACATTCCTTACACACAAATAAAGAAAAAATGTTATGTGGACATGTGTCCGGAAATGCTTAATTTCCATGTTAGAGCTCATTTTATTACTTCTCTTCAAATCACATTAATCATGAAATGGAAAAACACACATGTCCACATAACATATTTTCTTTCTTTGTGTGTTAGGAATGTTTCCTGAAAGTTTGGCCGTACCTTTTTGTAACAGCTTGTATAATTTCCTCTAGTACCACATAAGTTACTATCAACTGATGTCTTAACACATGTCCTGTTGTCCTCACTACATCTGCAAAAGATCTCCACATCTTTTTATGTCATCAATGCACTTGATTAACAGCATCCTTTTATAAATTGCATCATAAATGGTTTGGATATTATCTTTTCCAGACTTCCCCCAGTCAACAATTCAGTCGCATACAATGCTGTGTTCTGAAAATATATTCACAATTTCTCACTCACATTAAGACCTGCGTTAGACACCAGTTGGCTTTTTTTTGGTGTAGAATGACTCCCCCCACCCCTTACCCTGGTCCAATGGGATTCTAATCTCCTCTTTGCTTCATCTGTTATTCATTATTTTGCTTCCAAGGCACCAGAATTTCTTCACTTTGTCAACTAAAGGATCCACAATTTTTTTGTTTATGGTTAACTTCATTCTGGTACTTCTCACAACTTACATCTTTCTTTGGTTTACTCTGAGTTCAAATTCTGTCCTCAAGAAATCGCTAATTCCATTCTGTAATACTTCCTTGTTTCTAAAGTTTCCTAATATGTTTTTGGAAGGAAAAAGTCAAGTTTCCATGAAAGAGAATAAAGAGAGCACTTCCCAAAAAGATCTAGTGATGATTTTTTATATTGTGATGCAAAAAGAGACAGCCAGAGTTGCAACTAAAATGGATGTTTATGTAGCCAGTGACCGGTAGATACATACAGCAGCATATGTGATTACTGTCTGCAAAATGCGTTGTGAATAGAGTTAGTAGCAAAGAATTAATAAATTTAAATTTCATTCACTGTGTGTGGCAGTTTCCCACACTTCTCAGTGTTTATGATATCATATCTACTGAACTATGTGTGATACCCTGACATAATTGTGTAGGTGCATTTAGCAGCATATTTGAATACTGTCTGCAAAATTTATTGTGAATAGAGTTAGTAGGACACATGTAATTAATTTAAACATCATGCACAATGTGGAAATTTTTCACATGTCTCAGTGTTTGATGTCATATCTCTTGAAGTATGAGTCATACAGTGACACATTTGTGTAGTCACATTCAGTGACATGTGTGGATACTGTCTGTGAAAAATGTTACAAATAGATTTAGTAGCAAAGAAGTAATAACTTCAAGTGCCATGTATGATGCAGCAGTTTTTCACACACCTTGTTGTTCAAGTTGTTATATCTTCTGAATTGTGATAGGCAGATGGTTCTTATCCCCACAGTGATTGTTGCCTGGCAGTAAGGGATATGTGTACCAAGTTGGTTGAAATCAGTACAGTGGTTTAGGAGGACATGTGGAACATACACACACACATATGAGGTGGTTTGATAAATCTGGTAAAAAGCAAAAAAAGATGTTTATTTGACATAGTCCCCTTTGAAAGTTATGCACATGGTCCAGCAACTCTCCAGCTTTTTCATCCAATTGGAAAATAGGTTGTGTCCAACTCCACAAAATACTCATTAACTGCAACTATCACTTCCTTATTTGATGAAAATGTTTTCCCAGCAAGTCAAATTTCCAAGTTAGGGAACAGAAAGAAGTTACTTGGGGCTAAGCCTGGTGAATTGGTGAATAGGGCAGATGATGAACCAATTCAAAGCCCAATTCATGCGCTTTCACAATTGTTATCACTTTGTGTGTGATGGTGCATTACCCTGGTGATGAGACACTGTTTTGCATCCCAGACTTTGTCTCTTTTTCAGCCAACACAAATGACCCAGCAATGAAGCACAACATGGTCCAGTTATGGTTCTGCCTTTTCCAAGTAATATATGAGGATTATTCCTTGAAGTCCCAAAAAACATTGACCATCACCTTACCGACTGACAAAGTGGTCTTTGCCTTCCTTGCCGTACTTTCACCAGCCTTTGTCCATTGTTTTGACTGCTTTTTGGACTCTGGTCTGTAATGTTGGGTCCAGGCGTCAGCAACAGTCACAAATCTGGCACAAAAAGACTTGCGGATTGCGATTAAACATTGCCAGACATTCTGTTTAAATGTTGCACCAGATGAGCTTTTGGTCAATTGTGAGCAATTGTGGCACCTGTCTCGCACACAACTCCTTCGTAGCCAATTCTCTGTGCAGGATATTATGCACTTGCTCCGTTGAGATGGCCACAATCTCAGCAATCTCATGAATTTTTATTCAGTGGTCTTGCATTTTTATTTATTTACATTTTATGGCCTTCATTGGACCACTCTAGCCAACTTCATACAAAGAATTTTTCAGTTTCCTGTCAGCTCAGTACTTCTTCATTCTCTTGGATCTCATCCTTCTTTCTTCATCAGAAATCTCCCTTCCTATTGTCTGCTTGTTGATTCTCATTTGCAGTCTGGCGTGTTTGTCTGTGAGTTTCCTGATTTTGTCAGTTTTGTTTCTTAGGTCTTCCAAGGTAATCTGTAGCTCATCCACATCTTCCTTGATTTCTGAAATCCACATAATGTTGCACTTACTATTCCACAATTTTTCTATTATGCTCTTGATGATCCTGTTCTCTGTTGTTCCGATTAGATGCAAAAAAAATGAAATGTGTTTCTTCCTGATTGTACTCATTACTGGTTCTATTTCCTTGTAGGATGTTTCATTTGTAGCTACTCTCCAGTGTCCGTTACCATATGATTGATTTTTTTTTTTTATTTTTATTTTTTTTTTTTTTTTTCCCAGTGGTTTCCTTTATGATGACCTTAATTGAATGGCCAGAGTGTGATTCGTCTCTGATGCTTATCCGACCACATTTAAATTCATTAATGGTCTTCAATGATGATACAGAGTCTGTGTGAACTTCATGCAATTCTGTTTTGATTTGTGTGGCAGTCCAGCCCTTAAATCAATATTTTTAATAACAGCACACAACTCAGTTTTCTCCATTTACAATTGCAATTGACACACTGGCCAATTCAGACGCTGTCAACCATGAACTTTACTCTGTGCATTGTTGAAATTCTTAGACAATCCTTGAAGTAATAAAGGATATCAACTATGAAGGCACAACAACAAAATTTCCATTCTTTCGTGGAAATTTACCAGAATTATCAAACGACCCTTGCACATACATCCATTTCTGTTGTTTGTATGGGGTTAAACAAAATGCAGTGCATATTTTTTCTGGCTTGGAGCTCTTGTAAAAACGAAATTTTATTGTCCCAAGGTAGTTATTTAGTGAAGTTAAATATTTAAAATTTTTAGGACTGAGGGTAGATGAGAGGCTTTTTTGGAAGAATCATGTTTAAAATGTTCAGAAACAGAATACTGCTTTCTTCACTACAAGAATAATCTCCACTGTCTCTGACGCTGATACTCTAAGGCTTGTTCATGTTGATTACTTTCACTCTCTTGCCTCATATGGGGCTATATTTTGGGGCATTCTGTGCACTCGCCAAGAATATTCTTGGCTTAAAAAAGGGTGGAAAGACTGATTTGTCATATCACTTCAAAAGCTGCTTTTGGATTTCTAGGAATTACAACTGTGCCATCCCTGTACTTATATTCCATCATGTATCTTGTTGACAGTACTGACTCATTCAGAAGTATACATTCAGGGAATACTAGGTGGAAAAAATATATGGTTGAATAACACTTCCTTAAGCATTGTACAGGAAGGTGAGTACCATTCAACAGGTTTCATTTTCAGTAGACTTCAAATAGAGCTGAAAGCGTTTTGTGATAAACCCTGAATATTCAAATCCAAGCTGAAAGGTTTCTTTGTTGCTGTTGTGAACACAAGTTCCTTGCAGTAATTGAGAGCTTTTATCTTCAATGTGTTACTTATTTGCATACATTATCACAGTTTTTCTACTTTTTTAATTGAGTCTTTTGTTTTTTATAAGTTTTCTGATCAGTTTTCTCTACACTGACACATACCAGGTCAGGCTCACATTTTCCCACAGAACTTGATAGTTAAATAGACGGAGAGTAATGTGTATAATTTTTTTTTTCATGTTTCTTATTTTACTGTATTAGATGCACTTTCAGTTGGTGGCACAGCATGTTTATCAATTTGTTTCAGTTTCGAGAATTCTGTCAATTTCTGTGGCTTCAGCGATGTTTCCCGCAGAGACCGCTGTGGCGTGTGGTGTGCACTGGTTAATCATGACGGGCTGGCTGTCCCTGTGGGAACGCACGAACTTCTGCTCGTCACGGAAATTTTCTGTGGCAAAGCAACAAGCTGCAGAGATACTCTTCTGCTCCGTCCTCGGACTCGTCTACATTTTTACGTACGTGACACCGAAGGACGGGCGGAACAGGACTCGGTATACCATCTACTACATGGTCTGCTTTGCAGAGAACGTTCTGGCAGTGACAGCGTGGGCCACAGCTGACACGGTGATGCAGGAGAAGTGGTACTTCTACCCACTTTTGATTGGGTGCATTGTGCCTTTTGTTATAGGTATAGGTTTTATGCTTCTCTATTACTTGTGTTTTCACCCTAGACTACAAAGGGTAAAGTGTTGTGGTAAGTCCCACGACAGGTCCAAAAGGGGAGATGTGGAGCTGCACGGTAGCAACAGTGGCAGTGTGGAACGGAATTCATTGACGCACGAACCTAGCAATGAATCTGCCAACGGAGCTAGTGACCCAGTCAGTGAACAGGCAGGCAACAGTTGTGCCGAAGTGATCAGAATTGAGATAAAATCTCACAAGCAATCACAGCGACAGCACGATGAAGGAAGTCTGGAAAACGGTGAACAGGATGTACCTTCTGTATCCGATATGGAAGTACACCAGTGTAACAATGACCCACAGAGTACAGCATAGGTACGCATTTACTGAAGTTGTTATTGAGTACAAAGTTTATAACTGGAGTGATAGTTTTTGATTTGTGTAACAGATCAAATATTTATAATATTTATACTCTTTATTTTTGTTAACAAAACATTTTTTCCTTCTGCTCAAATAATTCCTAAGGATTTTTAAATTTTGTAATATACATCTCAAACTGTAGGTGCCAAGCACTGAGCTGTTGCAGCTATTTTGGAAATGTTACATTTTTGTTTTATAAAATACAAAAGAAAAAATTTGTTTAGTTGTTGTTTGCTATTACAGTCATACATGTCCTGTCCTACTTATCCATCTAAAAATACATCCTCTAAGGTTTGCATTTGAATGCTTTTCTGTAAGCTGGCACCAGCAAAATCTTCAGACTAAGTTAATTTAAACAAATGTGTTAAAATTCAGGCAGTGAAAGGGGGAATGTCATTACACTTTAGCAACAGCAGAGCTAGGGGAATAAGACAACAAATATGTATGTCTTGAAAATTGCAGTTATTCATAAATCTGTTAGTAGTAAATAGAGCTAATGTATAAAATTTTGTACACACAAACCACCAACCCTAAAAAGGATTAATTTACAGAATTAAAAACAAATGAGGAGTTTGACAATAAAAGCAGACATTAAAAGAAGTTCCACATGTTGAAAAGATTGACAACCTGCACTGGAATATTATGCTATAGGACAGTACTGAGTTGAAGAATGTGCTGGTCAACACAACATGAAAGATTACTGTGTGCAAAGTGGGTGCAAGTGATCTTTTTGGTTCACTTACTAATCTGGTGCTATCTCAGCTAATGCCCAGGAACTTTACACCTTTTCTGTTAATGTCATTAATTTGACAGACAATGAGAACAAGTAAGGTGTGATTAGCACTGACAAGGAAGGTGATGGGATGTCCAAGCAAATGCTGACAAACAGTAGTATAGTCAGTCGACTTTGTGCAAATTGCAGAAAGAGGAACACAATGCCCCAAAGTAGAATAAGCAGAATGCACACAAATAATAATTTGTTGATTGTATAGATAAATGCGTTTTTAGAAAGCAGTTTCTGCAGTATTATGGACAGAATAAGGAAGTATAATATTTGCAAAAGCTTCACAGCTTTTTTTGCACAGGACTGGAATTCCAGGTTAATAAAGAAACTCAGAAAAAAGTGGTCTATCCCAATGAACTGTGAATTCTTAGCACCACACTGTGAATAAATAGTGAAAAGTGACAGTGTGTGATGAGTATTGTAAAGCAACAGTGCCAGACACCATTTCATTGTTGTGAATGCAGAGTTTCATTTTGTATCCACTTCCTCTCCATGGCTATAATAGGACGGCTTCATGTAGAAAGGAACAGCCTACCAGAACCATGTTCATCATAACAAATGTAGCTCATAGGTGTGATCAAAGGGTGCACATTTTATAGAAAATTAAGAAAAAACACTTGGCTCTTCTAAGTTGGTCACCCCAAGGGCTTAACCAGAGCTTAAAGGATGGAGCCACTATCTTAGTATTGCCCCAGTTCAGAAATATCGCAGATCCGAGGCTGATATGCAGAGCAGTCTGAGTTATAGTGAGGAAGTGTGTAGTCTGCACGTGACCCACATTTACATTTAGTGATTTTGCTGTTTCCTCTTCGTTTACTGCTCTCACATCAAATGAAAACAAAATGAATTTCTGTGGCCGGGAGTTATCAAGTGAATTAAAATACATTCACATAAGTCTCAGATTTTAATTTATTCTACTTTTCTGACAGCCATGCATTAATCGCCTTGTAGAGCAATGAAGTTATTTTTGTCGGTTTGCTAAAGAAATTTGGTTTTTATTAATCTTTTACGCTGAGGCAGTCAGTATGTTTGAAACAAAGTGTTTGATTCCACACTTCATTTCAAGTGCACGTTTTCGTCCACTAGTACATATGGCATTATGCCATAATAAAGAATAAAAAATGCATTAATACAGTACTGTTACTCCAAGAAAATTTACGTTCCGAAACCCACACTGAAAAGCTTAATTTCAGGTCGAGGCCTACTTCATTGGGAATCTGGACATACGAATGTGCTCGTAAGTATGCACTTTAAATGTGCCATTTTAGTATGGTTCACAAAATTCCGATGCTCTTGGAGTAGCCTCTGATGTCTTGTTTCTTTTATGACATAATGTAAGATCTTTTAATGTTTTACACATACGAACATACGGACTTCCAGCGTCATACTAGCTGCCAAAGCGTGGTGGCGCCTGTTATCTGGCGCTCTCTAACTACTACTGATACAAACCTATCTCTTAACAGGTCGCAGGAAAATATTGCCATTTAGAAGTATTTTGAGCCCAGAAGATCAGACATTCGTGTCGTTATTATTAGCAAATTGATGTAGTGCTACAGGAAGCTCTCTCTCCTCTGCAGTAGCTAATTTATTTGTGGAAAACTTTGAGGCCAAGTCACTGGACTCAGCTAAAAATTTTACTGGCACATTTGTGTGATATATCTTAAAGTGTAACACTCGCAAAAAATATCAACATTATGTGTGAAAGCTTAGCTTCTCTTGTAGCTTATTAACCTTAGAGATCAATATTATATGTGAAAGCTATGCTTTTCTTGTAGCAACACTATGTATATTAATTTAAAACATTAACTTTTCCTGTTTGTGTATCTGCCCTACTTAACAGTGATGTTGCTATTAGCTGACTACATCATGTGTCCTGTGGTCTGAACATCCGTTGTCATCAGCTGGCGGGATCACGTGACATGAGCTGTGACTGGCTTACAAAAGCGCATCAAAATCTTGATTACAATGGTTCGGAAAGTAACATGCAGTGTTTGGTGGAATTTGAATTTATACGTTCGTAATATGAAAATATGTAGCGCACATGTTACTGCACATCAAAAATCTTTCCAAAAGGTTTTTTCTTCCCTGAGTTTCGTTTTCTACGCCCGTGTATAAAAACATAACCATTCAAAGGATTGATAAGTTTTACAGTTCAGAGGGAAAATATATGGTCACTTAATAACATGAAAAAAGTGTGTTCTCATCTGGGAGAAAGTGTATTTTTAACTGGGAAATCCAGGAATTTTTTTTCCTTGTCCACGTGTACACCCTGTTTATGTGCACCCTGTATTTGTGTTATGAATTTTTAGGGGAGGACTGAAACTGCAGTCTCTTGCATCCATTTGGGAAACAAAGAGCTACAAATTAAGAGAAATTACTTAATCCCCAGAAAACATGCAAACTTACGAAAATTAGAGTTATGAGAAAATTAAAGTGTCCTTATGTTAGTTTACAGTTTCATCTGGATTTTGGCCTGTCCCATTTCTTCAAGCCTTTTGACACACACATGAATTCAAAAGGAGTTGTTACATGAAATGCTTTGACTTTCATACAGGTGACAAAGAATCCTGTATTATCGTGCATTGGAAATATGTCTAATGTTTGTCTTGAAAATGAACGATTGTATATTAATGAACTTTATAGTGAGCTGTCACTTGAAAAGTCACAATAGGCCAATAGGTATATTTAATAAACGTCAAAGTGAGAAACTTCATTTCTAAAATACTGGAGGGTTGTAGATGCAACTAAACAGAAAATATTGAGGAACTGTTTGGGGCTTTATTAAGTGTGTGGCTGTTTTTCAAATGTGTGTCAGACAAGATTCACCAAAATCAATCTGGACTGTGCTAGTGGATGAGCTACGCGATGCCAATTTCCTTGTGTGCCAGTGCATATTCAAGGGGACAAAGGTGCGTGCGTGAAAATCAGTGGAAAGAATGTACTGTATGCATAAGGTCTCTTAGGGTCCACATGTTGCCCTATTTTTCGGTCAATCTTCCATGCATCCACGTTTGTGCTCAGCAATTTGTGCTACAACTATTGTGACAAAGTGTGAGGTGAAGACGAAAACATGAAGGTGACTATCAGTAAAAGCATCTCTGAATGGCATAGGTACTGCATGCAAGATCAAGAAACAGAAAGTGATTGCAATGACTTGGTTCATAGCAAGATTTTGGTTTTCTGCTTGGAGAAACTGCAAACCTGTCTTTCTTGGCAAGATATTGTTATGCACAATGCATTTTCCGCAGCAG
This sequence comes from Schistocerca serialis cubense, assembly GCF_023864345.2. NCBI lineage: Eukaryota > Metazoa > Arthropoda > Insecta > Orthoptera > Acrididae > Schistocerca > Schistocerca serialis. The sequence continues at coordinate 234,174,251 of NC_064647.1, read as the reverse complement.
TTAGGCTGGCAATAACATTTGTCACTAACACATATACCAATTAGAGCTGTTTATTCCCTATGTTACTGATCATCCCTGAAATTGGGAAATAATCAAGGGATTGTTTTGGTGGTTACGTGAAGAAGAAAGTACACAGGTTCCTTGGCATGCTACATTTTTTACCACTGCCACTAACCACGAGCTGCTGAATTGAAAGAACCATTAACAGCTGCATTGGCTGGTCCCAAGGCGAAAGTCATTGTTGCAATGGTCACAGCCAATGATCAGTGTGTTAGAGGCAGCCAAGAAGACGCTAGCTGAAGTTGCTCTTCTTACACACCCCACAAAAGATGCGCCCCTGGCACTGGTGGTGGATGCTAAGCAGGTCACGCTCAGTGCGGCACTTCAGCAATGTGTCAGTGAGATGTGGCAGCCGCTTGCCTTCTTTACGCACAAACTAGTGCTGGTGCAACAAAGGTGGAGCGCATACAATCAGGAATTCTTGGCCATTTATACAGTGGTGAAGTTTTTCCGCACACAGCTAGAAGGGCGGATCTACACAATATACACTGACCACAAGCCTCTCATTCATGCCTTCCATCAAAACGATGATAATTGCTTGTCAACACAACTTCACCAGCTCAAGTACATCGCTCAATTCACCACAGGTATACAACACATCTTGGGGTTAAATAACATGGCGGCTGACTATTTACCTCAGGTTAGTGGTGTCCCGAACATCACTGATCTGTTATGCCTGTGTGTCGCGCAGCAGTCTGATCAAGAGGTACGTACCTCCTTCGAGACACTGGGACTGGATTACAACTTGAAGTTGTGAATGTGCCCAGTTTAGACACTCGTCTATGCTGCGACACTTCCACTGGGAAAACACATCGATAAATGTGAGCAGGTATACGCAACCGTTTCTTCCGTGGACTACATGACATCTGCCATCCAGGCACCAGAGTATCAGCAAAACCTCCTGCTCTGTTTGGCCCCGAGTACAAAATGATTGTCGGCAGTGGATCCAAGCATACATGGCTTGTCAACAAAGTAACATTGCTTGTCACATGCTGCGCCCATCAGTAATGTCCCTTAGACAGTAGAGACATTTTCCCACGTCAGATGTACGACATAATTTATTGACGATGATAGACAGATTCACACAGTGGCCTGACACACTTCAGGTTGACAACACCTGTGTCAAGACACTGACAGTGGTATTAATGTCACAGTGGGTTGTGCGATTTGGCTGCCCATTAGATATCATTACTGACAGGCGATGCCAATTTGAATCGGAGCTCTGTCACAGATGAGAAAACTTTGCAGTGCTACCCGCTATCTCTCCACGAGCTACCACTCAGCAAGCAATGCAAAGTGGAACACTGGCACCACGCCCTCAAGGCAGCGCTCATGTGTTACGACACTAGGTGGACTAAAGCCTTACCCCTTGTTTTACGCCAAGAGAGGTCGCGCAGTGGTTAGCACACGGGACTCGTATTGTGGGAGGATGACGGTTCAAACCCGCATCCAGCTATCCTGATTTAGGTTTTCCGTGATTTCCCTAAATAGCTTCAGGCAAATGCTGGGATGATTCCTTTGAAAGGGCACGGCCGACTTCTTTCCCCGTCCTTCCGTAATTCGACGGGACTGATGACCTCGCTGTTTGGTCCCTTCCCCCAAATCAACCAACCAACCTTGTTTTACATCGCCTGCAAGCGGCACCTAAACGAGACCTGGATGTCGCACCAGCAGAGCTAGTATACAGTGAGACGTTGTGCCTATCGAGAGAATTTTATTCAAGTGCTTCGTCAAAGGAAAGTTTACACCAATCAGAATGTATAGCACAACTCAGATAGCATATCACATGGATCTGATCCCTGTCAGCATCACGGCTGGACGACGTCAATCATTCGTGCACAAGAAATTATCGAATAGTGCTCACATTGTGCTACATCACAATGGAATTAAACCAGTCCTTATACCACCATATATCAGTCCCCACCGTGTCCTCACCTGCAACTACAGAACTCCGGACATTCTGGACAATGGTTTACGCAATACTGCCTCAACTGACCGGGTTGAATGTTCTGTCGTGTTTGAGGACCACATCAATACGTCCCTGCCCAGTCAGCCGCCTTCTACAGGTGACCAGCCACCTGCTGCCTCACTGGTGTCACAGCTGCCGCCCCAGACATGCTGTTATTGGCATGTCCACTTTCCTGCAAGATTCCTCGATAGCATCGGGTCTCAAGGATTCCAAAGACACTCTGCTTTTCTGGAGGGGAGGTGCTGATGTGGCGACCAGTGGAGATCGCACGCTCAACTGGCATGATCAGCTGATTGCCCGTAATGTCAATGAGGATCACGCGCCATCCCTTCAGAGGGCTGTCTCACACACTTTTTCCTTGCTGCGACAGCAGAGTGTTCTTTGAACTTACTGTGTTATAGTTGAAAATTATTATTGTCTTGTTGTTTGCATTAGTCAAGATGTTCATTGCTGTTGAGACTCAATAAATGTTACTCTCTTTCCATTTATTTATATGGTAATTCGGAGAGAGTACAGGAGCATAATTAAAAGATAGTTGTATACTATAAATTCATTAACTGTATACCCCACGTAATATATGAAAGCAAGTGGTGGTCTTGTAGTCCTACAATACTCAGCTTCAGTAGTGAGCCCAACATGATAAGTGCTGAAAGAATACGATTTTTGACAGAAGATCTCATCTCGCATCTCTAAAATGACAGATAATGACCCTCACATCACGTCAAGACTGGCACAGATCCCTCTTCTGTCACCACATTCCATGCCAAAGGTATTCATTTATAAAGATCTCAAACATGTGACCAGGTGATGTTCCACGATGACACGATACACCCCACACTGCAACCTCCTAATTCAGGACCATACACTCAAAATGGAACCCATAACTTTCACATTTTGAGTAATGAGAAACTTACCACTGTCTCCCTTAACCACCTCAAACCAGCACAGATACTGCAAGACGAATCTCCTCCAGTGTCGCTGGATGATGATGACGTCCACCTTGACAACCCTAACACTGACATATGCAACGCAACACTTTAGCTGCCACAAGAACTGTGCAATGCTGCCACATCTCCACATGCCTGACTGACCTCCCGGACCCGTAGCATCGCACAGCACAGCTGCTACCAAAGCACCTTGCCCCCTACCATGTATACAGGATCTGCCATGCTGCTTCTTCCTATGCCAGAAGTGGCCTGGTCATACCTCGTGCAAGCTCTGGCCGTGATCTGATAGGCCATAAATGCTCCCACATGCTCAGCGAGAAATGATCCAGTTGGTCCCTCTGCAGACATCATACATGGTCCAGCTGGTCACCCTCACCTGCACCACCACAAATAGTGATGCTGCCTGGTACTCCCACGTCTGTTGACACAGACTGGTCAACACACCCCACAGTGCTTCACACTGCTGGCTGCAGTTCTGTGAGGACATTCATTCTAGAGTGACCAAATGTTTTTGACACAAGTGGTGTGGAAGCTCTTTGGCTCAGTGCAATGCGACTTGAGTGTGAGCTGGATTATGCAATTGACTAGACACTCTGTATTACTGCTCTGTTTAATAAATAGTATTCTTTGATCCGAGCATGTTCTCTGTATTGGTGGTTTGCTAGTTCTCTGTATTGGTGGTTTGCTATCTGTGTAGTATCCCACTTTCTACACTGTGAAACACTGCCTGTAGCCTTGATAACAGCTTCAAAATTTGGCAAGGGATAAAGTTCCCAAGTTTCTTTAGTTATGGGATAGTTAGTTGATGAAGCCACTTCCTGATGATTCAATCTTTTAGAGTTATGAAACTGTGGAGATGTTGACTGCTACACTTCACTGACTAAATAGTCCCAGAAATTTTTCACAGGTATAAGTTCAGATGACTTGTGGGGGGGGGGGGGGGGGCGGGGGAGGGGGGGGGGGGGTCACTTGAGGTGTGATATTGGGTACCTGAGTGTTTGTCTAACCAGAAACCTCCCCCCCCCACCCACTCACACTCACACACACACACACACACACACACACACACACACACACACACACACACACACAGAGAGAGGGGAGAGAGAGAGAGAGAGAGAGAGAGAGAGAGAGAGAGAGAGAGAGAGAGAGAGAGAGAGTGTGTACACAGTACGTATTTCCAGCCAGTTGCTGTCCAATTAATGCATTGCATGGCCTTTTGTTTCGTGAGAACTGTTTTGATTTATAGAATATTTCCCCAGAAAATGCTACTGTACCTTAGTAATCAATGTGCATGAGTATAATATATCTCCTAACCATTTCAGAACTAGTTTTACTGCAAAGAATTCTTAGTTTGAAGTTCATTTTTGTACTATTGAATTTTGGGTTGTTCTCATTACCCATACACATTATTGGCTGTGCTGCATTTTCATTTTTTCTTTATGGAAATTAATGGGTATTGTTTTGTGGGGATTTACTATTAATCTGTTTCTGGTAAAACATTCAAACATTTATTCTGTTATATCTTTTGTAGACACAGTAAGATCACAGATAATGATAAATGTGACAGATCATAATCCAAAAGAATTTTTCTAGTCCTTAAGTCGCTGAATGGGAGCAGAGCCTGTCCCTGTGTTTGCTGTCAAGATGAAAGTGACGGCCATGAGATGAGAGGTACTCCACCAAAGTCCGACTGCTTTCATGCAAAATAGGGAGCGAGAGGCCCTAGCAATGAGGATTATGAGAGTAACATTCTGAAAACAAAAATGATTAGGCCTTCTAGTGTAATTACTTGAAGTTTGTACAAAAGTAGAATCTTAAATTCTTCATCATGATAGCAGGGAAAAATGGGTAAGCTACCCACAAACCTTAATTATTGCGAGTTTCTTTTTACTTATTTACAGCATGTACATGAAGTCTGGGAACATTTTCAATTATTTATTGCACAAGAACTAAACATTGTACAGATGTCATACATATTGCATTTTGAAGTGAAACTCTGAAAGTGGTTGTTTTTCGTACAAACATTTGATACGTGAACCATGAGTGACACAGCAGACGTCAATACGGTCACTGAATTCTTGCCATTCCCGTCTCAGCATGGCATCGTCGACTGTGGCAGTCGCTTCCCGTATTCTCTCCCTAAGCTCTGCTACATCATGTGGTAGAGGCAGTACATACACTGGATCTTCAATGTGTTTCCACAGAAAAAAGTTATACTGAGTGAGATCTGGTGATTGGGGAGGCCATTTCATGAAACAGCTGTCCCCTTCTGTAGCATGGCCGATCCATCAATGCGGCAGCTCCGTGTTCAGGTACCCACGAACTTCACGATGAAAATAAGGTAAAGCCCCATCCTGCCGAAAGATGGAGTGTCCGATTGCTGAAACATGTCCAAGTAGGAATATCCAGTGACAGTGCTCTCGGCAAAGAAGAATGGCCCGTACAGTTTTCAACAAGGCACAAAAAACATTTACGTTTGGGAAATAACGCTCAGATTCAATGCATTTATGCGGATGCTTTGTACCCCATATTTGACAATTACGCCTGTTCACTTTCCCATTAGTGTGAAAACTGGCTTCGTCGTAAAAAATTAAGTGATCAACAACGTTGTCCCCATCTTCATTCACTTCTTGCAACTGCAAACAAAACTCAAAACACTTGTCTTCGTTGTCGTCATTGAGCTTCTGCACTAGCTCCAATTTGAATGGTTTCATAGACAGCTTCTGTCAAAGGACTTCCTACTCTGTCATTGGAGCCATTCTGAGTTCACAGGATGCACGATGCACCAATTTCTTTGGACTCCTTATGAATGTCTCTTGTATGTGCTCCACATTCACTTCACTCGCAATGGTACATCTGCTTCTCTTTGCCGGACGCAAGCAACCCGTCACAACAAATTTGATGTGCCAGTGGTAAATGGCCTTCCTTGTTGGTGGCTTCTTACCGTATTTGGTTCTAAACATCTGTAGAACAGCTGTGGCACACTTGTTTATGTCGAACTCCAACGCACAGAAAGCTCTCTCTGCACCTGAATTCGCCACGTTTGCGACTAGCGCTGACTATCGGCAATTTACCAAACTACGCTGTGGTGGTATACATGGAAAAAGAACTTTCAGGGTTTCTCTTCAAAATGACATACATATGATATCTGTAAAATTTGGTTCTTGTGCAATAAATAATTGAAAGTGTTCCCAGACTTTATGTACACCCTGTATTCTACATGTATATCGTCTACTGCAAAATCGTATAAGCGTTCTGACAGTCAGGATGTTAATTAACATGAGATCATCCTTTGTGGGATGGATAGAGGACTTAAGAAGAAGCAACAGAGTTCGTGCATATATATGGTCAATTTTTTTTAGTTTCTTAGTTACAGATTCCTCTCTTTTTTTCTAGTATGACATAAGCTCACTGACAGCTGTATACATTTAAAGCAAAATGATGAAGCAGGAGGGATTCGAGGTATAAGCACCCACTCGCCTGCACCATGTCCCATCAGAATTTCTGCTTCTGTGATGTTACCTGGAGATAAGTAGCTTTAAGAATCTGTGAGTGAAGGGTTCCTGAGGAGTGAGAAAATGCATACCACTCTCAGTCAGAGTTATGTTGCACCTCACTTTCAGAAGGAGTTTCCAAAGAACGAAATAAAGCCTGGTGTTCTCAAGCTGCAGCAAGTCTCACCTCACGATCTCCATCAGGTTCTCAAGACCGCGATGTTATCAGTTCTTTAAGTGTAATGGTGTATTCAGAAAGACTCATTCATTTTCTACATGTTTTTAAACAAAATCAAAAGCAAACTTAATAAATCCCTTTATTTCTATTAAAGACTATAAATCAAAAGTGGCAAAGAAATGTCCTCAAGTGTTTAATACACAAAGTGAAATCTGTATATACTAACCAATTATATTTGTTGTTGGTTTGTATTCGCAAAGATAAGATTGCACAGCTTAATTCTGCCCACTGATGTAAACTTCACATTTGTCACCAAGAACCAATTATATTTGTTGTTGGTTTGTATTCGCAAAGATAAGATTGCACAGCTTAATTCTGCCCACTGATGTAAACTTCACATCTGTCACCAAGAACCAATTATATTTGTTGTTGGTTTGTATTCGCAAAGATAAGATTGCGCAGCTTAATTCTGCCCACTGATGTAAACTTCACATCTGTCAGCAAGTTTAAAAAAAGAAAGCTAACAGTGCATCATCTATTGGTTCTCTGATATACTACACTGATCTGATTAAACATCTGAACAACTAAGCTGAACAGACAGTTTTAGATAAAACTTTAAACTACCATATGCTTTGTTTTCCATATTCTGATTTTGACGAAATAAAGCCTATATTGTATGTTGCCCCAGGCTACGCTGAAATTATCTGTGAAAACCCTGTGAGTATTCATCTAGTAGTTTCAGAGACTAACGTGTTCAACAGACAGATCCAATGGTTTAAATGAGATCCAATGGTTTAACAGTTCTATTATGGGGTTTAATAATTTCTATGTTGTACATGTATATTGGTAAGAGTTTGGCTCTGAATTGTGCCATTTCTATTCCTAGACTGAGAGATTTGATGTGCTCTATTTCATGAATAGCGACTATTGCTTGCATCACCTTCTCTGTTATGTGTTTTATGAAACATTTTGCACTTATTTGTAACACAACAACTTGGTATTTGAAGTCTAATATGATTTTCGCTCCCATATTAAGATATCTATCTCAGCACCATAATTCTGGTTTTGCCAAATGTATTTCAAAGTCATGTTCTCCCATATCAATGTAGTGTGGTTAGACATGTTTCCTGAAACGTAGCACAATGTACAGGACAAAAATATGGAAACCCCATGAGAAATGTATACTTGAACATAAATGCAGGTGCTGGCCAATGTCTGCAGGTTGCATTGTTGTATTTGACCACAAATGGGACCTGTACAATATCCTCAATACGTTTGCGAGTGTCAGTCATGTTCAGAACAGTGTTCTGTGTGATTGAAAGTGCATCATGTTGGACCTAGGTGAATTTGAATGGCGCGGGGGGGATTGTTGGTGTTGGTGCACATGTGGTGGGTAGTTCTGTACCAAGGCACCCAAAGTGTTCGATGCTTCAAGAGGCACTGTATTGAAACCTGAAGCTGCATACAAGGAAAGCGGAAGAACATCATCCGCACAGTAACAACATGGGCAAAAGTGTGCATTGGATGATTGTGACAGGCAGTCAATGAAGAGGATTGTGATGAAAAATAAGACTATGACAGCTGCAAAAGTCACTGTAGAACTGAATGTCGCATGCGCAAACTTTGTCAGCACCAAGAGAACACAAAGTGCACTCCAGAAGTAGGGAACTGGAGGGCAAGCTGGAATTCCAAAACCATTTATCAGTGTTGCAAATGCTTGTCAACAGGAAAAGTGGTGCCAAAGCCAGAAACCTGGAGTATGGATCAATGGAAGAAAGTCATTTGCTTGGATATGTCTTGTTGCACACTTCTGACCAGTTTTATGTTCCAAGAGTGAAACACGGTAGGATTTTGGTGATGATTTGGCAGCCATATCACGGTATCCCGCAGGCTCCACAATTAATCTGCAAGGTTGCATTACTACCGAGGATTATGTGACTGTTTGGTTGATCAGGTCCGTCCCTAGTTCACACAACTCACATCGTCCAGGACTGGTTTTGTGAGCGTGAAGATGAATTCTTGCATCTCTCCTGCCTGCCACAGTCACAAGATCTTAATCTTATTGAGCCTTTGTGGTCTACCTTCCATTATCATTACCTGAAGCTGCACCTATTTTGCAAGAAGAATATTATAAGATTGCCATGAAAACCGTATAGGATCTGCATTCATACATTCCGAGATGACTAGAAGCTGTTTTGAATTGTAATAATCAACATACATTCTCTGTGAAGTGCATGGCAGAGGGTACTTGCCATTGTACCAGTCACTTGGCATATGAAGCACAGTAATAACGGTTCTTTAAACATCTCTGTGGGCACTGTAATTGTCTAATCTTGCACTTGCGATCCTTACGCGCGTGATATGTAGGGGTTTATAGCATATTGCTGCCTGGCACTGCTATTTTCTTTGCTCACATTGTCAATAAAATCCTTTTCCGTGCTATACTCAACAAAATGCAAGGTTCTGCATTTCACGTCTAGCTAGCAATAATTTTTTGCTAACTAGGCAATATACAGGGTGGTCATACGCAATCTGAAAAGCTTGTAAGGGCGTTAAAGGGTAGGATACGCTGAGTAATAATTGTTAAGAAAAAGAATGCGATACTTTATGCTGTTTCAGGGTTAATTAGCACTGAAGTGAGCCAATCGCGATGTTGCACGTGCAAAATCACCAGGTAACAAATACAAAAGTTTTATTCCACCTTTGAGCATATTTACGTGAAATTGGTGTCATCAGTGTTAACATAGTAATAATAATAATAATAATAATAATAATAATAATGTTCTGCCAGTCGTAAAAGGCGACAAAAAGAACAAACCTCTAATAGGGCTAAACCCCCTTTTAGTGTGATTAGTTGGTTCAGGACAGAACTAAAGAAGCCTCGGACAAGCGCCGTCATGGTCGGGGACAACGCTTGAACCCTATGCCCGCCCACAATGGTAACGACACTGCTAGCCAACTGGAAAATGATTTAAATCCAAATAGAGGTGTTTTGCAGGATATGCTTCCTGCAACCACCCTAGAAGGAAAACAAAGACAGAGTATGAGATGGTCAGATGAAGTTAATCGACACCTCATGTTCTGTTATTACCAAGCAACAAACCTAGGAACCAACACAGCTGGATACAGATCACAAGTATACACAACATTTATTACCAGATACCCAGAATTAAAATTTTTAACAGAATAACGACTAGCTGATCAGATCCGTGTAATAATCAAAAATAAAAGGATACCCCAGTCAGAATTAGAAAACATCAAACAAGAAGTACAACAAATACTGGAACAAAATAATGTGCAATCAGAAGAAGAAGAAAATACAGTAATGGACTCAAACATCCCAGAGCAAACAAACAAAGAACAACACGCATCAATTAAACAATCAGAGCAAAACGAAATCTTAAGGCAGCCACCAGAACACACACAAATAGAACACGAAGTGACACACATGTTAGATATAGAATACAAAGACACAAATACAGACATTAGACCATTCTTGCATAGACCGCCAAATAACCCACAAGTCGAAACAACAATAAAAACTATCAACACAATCATACACAACAAAATAAATGAAAACACAACTATGGAAGAGTTACAACTACTGGTTTATATAGGAGCACTGACTACACTAAATATACACACTAGGCAGAGATCAGAACCAACCAACACACAGAATAAACCCATAAAACCAGCATGGCAACACAGGCTACAGATCAGAATAGAAAACCTGAGAAAAGACATCGGACAGCTAACACAATTTATAAGAAATGAAATGTCAGAAAAAAAAACAACAAGAAGCGATAGAGCAATTAGATGAAAAGAAGCAGAAATTACAAGCATTGGCCAAACGACTTAGAAGATACAAAAAAAGTGAAAATAGAAGAAACAAAACCAAACATTCAACACAAACCAAAAGAAATTTTACCAGACAATAGATAACACACACATTAAAATAGACAATCCACCAAACATAAAAGACATGGAACACTTCTGGAGCAACATATGGTCAAACCCGGTACAACATAACAGGCATGCACGGTGGATACAAGCAGAAACAGATACGTACAAGATGATACCACAAATGCCTGAAGTGATAATTTTGCAACATGAAGTCACCCAAGCAATTAATTCTACTCACATTTGGAAAGCCCCTGGAAAAGATAAAATAGCAAATTTCTTGCTAAAGAAGTTCACCTCAACACATTCACATCTAACTAAATTATTTAACAGTTACATTGCAGACCCATACACATTCCCTGATACACTTACACATGGCATAACTTATCTGAAACCTAAAGATCAAGCAGACACAGCAAACCCAGCTAAATATCGCCCCATAACATGCCTACCAACAATATACAAAATATTAACTTCAGTCATTACACAGAAATTAATGACACATACAACACAGAACAAAATTATAAATGAAGAACAAAAAGGCTGTTGCAAAGGAGCACGAGGATGTAAAGAGCAACTGATAATAGATGCAGAGGTGACATATCAAGCTAAAACTAAACAAAGGTTGCTGCACTACGCATACATTGATTACCAAAAAGCTTTTGATAGTGTACCCCACTCATGGTTACTACAAATATTGGAAATATACAAAGTAGATCCTAAATTGATACAGTTCCTGAACATAGTAATGAAAAATTGGAAAACCACACTTAATATCCAAACAAATCCAAATAATATCACATCACAGCCGATACAGATTAAGCGTGGAATATACCAAGGAGACTCATTAAGTCCTTTCTGGTTCTGCCTTGCTCTGAACCCACTATCCAACATGCTAAATAATACAAATTATGGATACAATATTACTGGAACATACCCACACAAAATCACACATTTGCTATACATGGATGATCTAAAACTACTGGCAGCAACAAATCAACAACTCAACCAATTACTAAAGATAACAGAAATATTCAGCAATGATATAAATATGGCTTTTGGAACAGACAAATGTAAGAAAAATAGCATTGTCAAGGGAAAACACACTAAACAAGAAGATTACATATTGGATAACCACAGCAACTGCATAGAAGTGATGAAAAAAACAGATGCCTATAAATATCTAGGATACAGACAAAAAATAGGAATAGATAATACAAATATTAAAGAAGAACTAAAAGAAAAATATAGACAAAGTCCAACAAAAATACTGAAAACAGAATTGACAGCAAGAAACAAGACAAAAGCTATAAATACTTACGTTATACCAATATTGACCTACTCATTTGGAGTAGTGAAATGGAGTAACACAGACCTAGAAGCACTCAATACACTTACACGATCACAATGCCACAAATATAGAATACATCACATACATTCAGCAACAGAAAGATTCACATTAAGCAGAAAGGAAGGAGGAAGGGGATTTATCGATATAAAAAACCTACATTATGGACAGGTAGACAATTTAAGAAAATTCTTTCTAGAACGAACAGAAACTAGCAAAATACACAAAGCAATCACTCATATAAATACATCGGCTACACCACTGCAATTTCATAACCACTTCTGCAACCCTTTAGATCACATAACATCAACAGATATGAAGAACATAAATTGGAAAAAGAAAACACTACATGGCAAGCACCCGTATCATCTAACACAGCCACACATCGATCAAGATGCATCCAAGACATGGCTAAGAAAAGGCAATATATACAGTGAGACGGAAGGATTCATGATTGCAATACAGGATCAAACAGTAAACACCAGATATTACAGCAAGCATATTGTTAAAGATCCCAATACCACAACAGATAAATGCAGACTTTGCAAACAACAAATAGAAACAGTAGATCACATCACAAGCGGATGTACAATACTAGCAAATACAGAATATCCCAGAAGACATGACAATGTAGCAAAAATAATACATCAACAGCTTGCCTTACAACATAAACTTATAAAACAACACGTTCCCACATACAAGTATGCACCACAAAGTGTACTGGAGAATGATGAATTCAAATTATACTGGAACAGAACCATTATAACAGATAAAACAACACCACATAACAAACCTGACATCATATTCACCAATAAAAAGAAGAAATTAACACAACTAATCGAAATATCCATACCCAATACAACAAATATACAAAAGAAAACAGGAGAAAAAATTGAAAAATACATCCAACTGGCTGAGGAAGTCAAGAACATGTGGCATCAGGATAAAGTTGACATTATACCAATTATACTATCAACTACAGGAGTCATACCACACAATATCCACCAGTACATCAATGCAATACAGCTACATCCAAACTTATATATACAACTACAGAAATCTGTAATTATTGATACATGTTCAATTACCCGAAAGTTCCTAAATGCAATATAACACATACCATACAGTTAAAAGGGAGTGACGCTTGATCAAGGTCCGCGTCACTTTCCATTTTTAACCAGACTTAACGTCTGAGAAAGTAAAGAAATAATAATAATATAAACTTGGACAAATGTCATTAACTACAATATAATAATATCCAAGATGAATACAATATACATTTATGCAAATGTCAGTAACAATAATAAATTTCCTAACATCAATTACAAGATAAATGAACTGCATACTATAGCGAATGACAAATAAATAATCAAACATAATTAACAATAAGTACATGAAACAGTAATAAAATAGTTGCACAGTGTGGCATATGTGTAGTCTGCAGTTAATTTATTGCTCATTCTTATAAGGAAAGTGGGTCATTTGTCACATACTCAAGGAACTCTTGAGCAGAATAAATTACTTTACTTTTCACCCACCTCGAAATACTAGTTTTAATCCATTTCAAAAGACTAGTTTTTTCTACTGGCACTGTGTAGGCATTTTCAGGTAATTTGTTGAAGTAAACAGAACCAAGATATTTGTAACTGTTTTGTATCTTTGCAAGCCTAGCATATGGCATGTTAATTATACATCCACTTCTTATGTTATGGTCATGAACTGCCCTCAAGTCAAATCTATTCAGATTCTCTTTAACAAAGACAAGGCAGTTGTAAATATACAGGCCAGGCACTGTCATTACATTTAGTTTCTTAAAATAATCTCGATATGATTCGTATGAGCTACGTCGTGCTATGCACGTTATGGTTTTCTTTTGCCATTTAAACACTAATTTTGAGCCTACAGAATTGCTCCATAATAATATTCCATAACTCAGGTAGGAATAGAAGAATGCAAAATATGCATATAACAGAAGTTCTTTACTGACACTGCCCTTCAGCTTGTACAGCAGATAGATGTTACATGGCAGTTTGCCACACAACTTCCCTGTATAGGTATCCCAGCTGAGCTTTTGATCTATGAAAAAAATTCATAATTTAACTATTTTGTTATAGTGAGTGGGAGCGTTCGCATTGAATACAATAGCTACAGTTTTACTATCATTCTTCTGCTGTACCAAGTAGTGCATCTCTCCATTGTCACTGCCTTGATGTGTTGCACATCTTCAAGGTTGGTATCACATGTGATGAATGTTGTGTCATCAGCATATAGCATTGCATCACATGATACAACTGCAGGTAAATCATTTATATAAATAATGAAAAGGAAAGGTCCACCCATTACAACTTGGAGACATTCTGACATTTGATTATTTACCTTAACTGTTTTCCATTGACCAGGTAGGACTTCATTAGGCATAGAGCATTCCCTCTCACTCCGTAATGGTAGAGCTTTTTTATGAGAGTATTGTGGGAGACCATACTGAAAGCTTTCCTGAGGTCTAACAGTGTTGCACAGATAATATCTTTATTTCCAAAACAATTGTATATTTTTGCAACCATACTCTCAACTGCTTTGACTGTATAAGAGGCTTAATCTGAAACCATCCTGTGAGGAGGTAAGTACATCATTATGTTCAAAATATTGACTCACCTGTTTATACATGCAGTATTCTATCATTTTTGATATTATGGGTGTAAGTGACATTGGTCTCGTGTAACAATGAACTACGCAACAACGTAAAGAGTCACTCTTAGAGCTAACAAGTACAGACCTTGTTTCAAAAGTGAGACAAATACCAAAGAGAAAATCTTCAAGTGTGGGAATGACTGTATTTGTTTTAAGTGACACATTATAAAGTTTACGACATAAACTGGTATTAAATGATGTGAGGCAACGATCTATACCCGGTTTAATGAAAGATGTGATTCTGATACAGTAGAGATTCCTCCCTCTCTTCTACTAAAAAATTTGAATTGGCATCGCCATTACTTTTAACGTGTCATAGAAATGAACAATTTTAACTTTTTACATATTATAATTATAAATTGATTAATTACCTAAAGATATATGAAATATTTTAGTTTCAGAATACAGTTCAGTCGTCAGTAGCACAGATACTTTTAGTTCTACTTTACCGGTCTCGACAAATTACTTTGTCATCTCTAGACGCCCACAAAATTAAGGATATTATACAATAAATCATTAGATCTTGGCCATGCATCTGTGCAAATGATGACTGAATTTTTTCCTTAAATATATACTACAGTTGCTGTTACAACAACAGCTATGAATAAACAATAAATATATTAATTTAATAATAATAATAATAATTTGTTTATACCAGTGAACAGTACACTGCTTCAGCATAACATCCAACAAAATGTAATTCAGAAAAATATTGTTTTTGAAAAGCATATGTCCAAAACCCCCCATGAACCATGGACCTTGCCATTGGTGGGGAGGCCTGCGTGCCTCAGCAATACAGATAGCCGTACCATAGGTGCAACCACAATGGACGGGTATGTGTTGAGAGGCCAGACAAACGTGTGGTTCCTGAAGAGGGGCAGCAGCCTTTTCAGTAGTTGCAGGAGCAACAGTCTGGATGATTGACTGATCTGGCCTTGTCACACTAACCAAAACGGCCTTGCTGTGCTGGTACTGCAAACGGCTGAAAGCAAGGGGAAACTACAGCCGTAAATTTTCCCGGGGGCATGCAGCTTTACTGTACTTGAGGACAATATTATGGAAATGGAAGAGGATGTAAATGAAGATGAAAAGGGGATGATACTGCGTGAAGAGTTTGACAGAGCACTGAAAGACCTGAGTCGAAACAAGGCCCTGAGAGTAGACAACATTCCATTAGAACTACTGACAGCCATGGGAGAGCCAGTCCTGACAAAACTCTACCAATCTGGTGAGCAATATGTATGAGACAGGCGAAATACCCTCAGACTTCAAGAAGAATATAATAATTCCAATCCCAAAGAAAGCAGGTGTTGGCAGACATGAAAATTACCGAACTATCAGTTTAATAAGTCACGGCTGCAAAATACTAATGCGAATTCTTTACAGACACATGGAAAAACTAATAGAAGCCGACCTTGGCGAAGATCAGTTTGGATTCCGTAGAAATATCAGAACACGTGAGGCAATACTGACCCTATGACTTATCTTAGAAGCTAGATTAAGGAAAAGCAAACTTATGTTTCTAGCATTTGCAGACTTAGAGAAAGCTTTTGACCATGTTGACTGGAATACTCTCTTTCAAATTCTAAAGGTGGCAGGGGTAAAATACAGGGAGCGAAAGGCTATTTACAATTTTTACAGACACCAGATGGCAGTTATAAGGGTTGAGGGACATGAAAGGGAAGCAGTGGTTGGGAAGCGAGTGAGACATGGTTGTAGCCTCTCCCCGATGTTATTCAATCTGTATATTGAGCAAGCAGTGAAGGAAACAAAAGAAAAATTTGGAGTAGGTATTAAAATCCATGGAGAAGAAATATAAACTTTGAGGTTCACCGATGACATTGTAATTCTGTCAGAGACAGCAAAGGACTTGAAAGAGCAGTTGAACAGAATGGATAGTGTTTTGAAAGGAGGGTATAAGATGAACATCAACAAAAGCAAAATGAGGATAATGGAATGTAGTCGAATTAAGTCGGGTGATGCTGAGGGAATTAGATTAGGAAATGAGACTTTTAAAGTAGTAAAGGAGTTTTGCCTTTTGGGGAGCAAAATAACTGACGATGGTCGAAATAGAGAGGATATAAAATGTAGACTAGCAATTGCAAGGAAAGCTTTTCTGAAGAAATGGAATTTGTTAATATCGAGTATAGATTTAAGTGTCAGGAAGTCATTTCTGAAAGTATTTGTATGGAGTGTAGCCATGTATGGAAGTGAAACATGGACGATAAATAGTTTGGACAAGAAGAGAATAGAAGCTTTCGAAATGTGGTGCTACAGAAGAATGCTGAAGATTAGATGGGTAGATCACATAACTAATGAGGAGCTATTGAATAGGACTGGCACAACTTGACTAGAAGAAGGGATCACTTGGTAGGACATGTTCTGAGGCATCAAGTGATCACCAATTTAGTATTGGAAGGCACATGGAGGGTAAAAATCGTAGAGGGAGACCAAGGGATGAATACACTAAGCAGATTCAGAAGGATGTAGATTGCAGTATGTACTGGGAGATGAAGAAGCTTTCACAGGATAGAGTAGCATGTAGAGCTGCATCAAACCAGTCTCAGGACTGAAGACCACAACAACAACAACATGTCCAAAACTTTGAGAACTACACCTGTCACGCAGTTACTTTTAGAACTACACAGAAGTGCCAAAGAAATTGGTGCAGACATGTGCATTCAAATGCAAAGATACGTAAACAGGCAGAACACGGCATTGCACACCTATATAAGACAACGAGTGTCTGGTGTATCGTCGATGACTGCACGGCACATAGCTTTACGCCTTGTCTGGGCCCCTCCACACCGACATTGGACTGTTGATGACTGGAAACACGTTGCCTGGTCAGACGAGTCTAGTTTCAAATTGTATCGAGCAGATGGACGTGTACGGATACGGAGACAACATCATGAATCCAAGGACCCTGCATGTCAGCAGGGGACGGTTCAAGCTGGTGGAGGGCTGGAGGCTCTGTAATGTTGTAGGGCGTGTGCAGTTAGAGTCTTATGGGACCCGTGATACGACTCTCACAGATGGCATGTACGTAAGCATCCTGTGTGATCTCCTGTGCATTACAACGGACTTGGGTAATTCCAGCAGGACAATGCGACACCCCATATGTCCATAATTGCTACAGAATGGCTCCAGGAACACACTTCTGAGTTTAAACACTTCCACTGTCCACCAAACTCCCCAGACATGAAAATTATTGAGCATATCTGAGACGCCTTGCAACGTGCTGTTCAGAAGAGATCTCCACCCCTTCCTACTATATGGATTAAAGGACAGCCATGCAGGATACATGGCTTCAGTCGAGTCCATGCCACGTCGTGTTGCGGCACTTCTGCATGCTCGCGGCAGCCCTACACGATATTACGCCGTTACACAGTATGAAATCTGGGGGTGCACTCACTACGGTATTTGATCAGCGCTTAACTTAGTACTGTGATGCAAACTCTGCTATGCGCATGTGTAAATCAGGCGACTGCTGATTATTTTAGTAGGTGTCGCCGACGTTCGTGAAGTCTGACTTCCTTCTCCTTGTTTCCCTCTCTATCTTGCCTCACTGAAGATGCTGTGGTTTCCGGAGCGACCTGTACACTCACGATTGATCTGCATTTTTTTGCTGCGGAATACATATTTGTCAATTCTGATATAGAGGTACAGAATATTTCAGAGACGTACTGACACCAGCAAGGCGTAGTGCTTTTCTGTATCACTGGAACCCGAAAGAAAAATATTGTATCCCCAACTTGTGATGTACGCCAAAATTTTAAAAACTCCGTAGAATAAATTAACATGCACTTACCCTCAGTACCGTAAGTTTCTGCATAAAAAGACAGTTCTCAACAAAACCCTTCTCTCTCCACAACCAGCTCCGCTACGTCATCGATTCAGAAAGTCTGAGGATTCACTTCATGGAACTTTTGGTATTACATACTGTTGTGAACATGCATCATGTGATAGCTTCATTGACAGTAATTTGCCAAAGCAAGACACATTTCAGATTCATTACGGTTTGCCAGGCAACTTTCTTTATCACTGCTTTCTGCTGAAGATATTTTTCTATCACCCAAAAATGGTTCAAATGGCTCTGAGCACTATGGGACTTAACTTCTGAGGTCATCAGTCCCCTAGAACTACTTAAACCTAACTAACCTAAGGACATCACACACATCCATGCCCGAGGCAGGATTCGAACCTGCGACGGTCGCGCGATTCCAGACTGTAGCGCCTAGAACCGTTCGGCCACTCCGGCCGGCTTTCTTACGCAGATTTAATATTCACACGACTCTGCGGGTGAATGATAAAATGTAAACGAAGTGCTAACCTGCAATCTATCGATAGTTGTCATTTATTCCACAATAAACAGCGTAATCTGAAAAGAAATACAAAGGACGGTATTCACTTACAGTTATTACACCTCTTTGGATAAAAAAGCTGCAATATCGTCGTTCGTTTAAACGCTATAACAAAAAACAACGAAATATCCTACTTTGCTTTTGCGACAACACTCGCCCGACAAGTGACTTTGTTTGTACGTAAGTCCGGCTGAAATGACATGCCATTTTGTTTTTAGGTCATTATTGATTCGTAAACCATGCTATTAAATAAAATTTGGTTCAGGATCGTGTCTCATTCACTTGTGGGTTTCGCCATCTTGGTGCCATATTTTTAAATTAACATGAACCATACGGTTTAACATTCTTGTAAAAAGTGCATAACATGTCATTGTAGACGGACGTCAGGGTACAATGACATAGGAGTAAGTTAAACATTAAGTATGTTGATGTATTTAATAGATCGGTACTTAATAAAAGGCTGTTCCTGAAACAATTGTTCAACAGTACCAATTACAGTTTCTCAGCTCAGTCGCACAAAGGGCGAAGACTGGAGTTAGAGTTACGTATGTGAACCCATGAAGCAACAAAATTATTTCCCCTCGGGAAAAAAATATTTCTCGTCAATACTATCACAAATAGGCCTTCTTTGTTCTGTGACACTTCAGTGCGTGCAATCAAAGTACACTTCTGACACCTTAAACAGTGTTCTCCGTATTTTGACTGTGAGTGTAGTTCCAAGCAGCACAATAGTGTCACTCTTCGGAAGCATCACTGCCGTCGCCAAAAAGGTCTTTTTCGTACGATATTTCTTTCCCAAAAATAACTTTATTTTTCTCGGCTATTAGGAATGCAAGTTGTCTCATCTCCTTCACAGTCACACCAAACATGCGCGACTCCAATAGTTTCAGGTGCTGTACCAGTTCACGCTCCAATACTGTGATGTAAGTTGGCTGGAATCTATCTTCTCAAACCCTTCTGAACGCCACTGAAGATTTTGTTCGTATTCCTAGTTCGTCTTCCAAGCGGAGTCTGGGGAACTCTGAATGCTTTCGACGCCTGCTATCACGGATCACTCCATCTCGCCGCTGGTAGTACCAACTATGGCCTTCTGCATCCAAAGACTGTCTTGACGATCTTCTTACTTTATTGCCCACCAACGAAAAGGCGAAATTCATTTCCTTATATCTGGCCTACGTAAATGCATTGCATTTGTGTATGGTCGCACTCAGTTCATGTTTAATGTTTCGTTTAATTTATGTTATTAAATGACCTACTGCTATTGTTGTTAAATTTAAAAAGGTACTTAAAACAAATAGCTTAACAATATCAGAGATCACACAGAATAGCACTAGACACCACATCAGGATAAAATGACATACTATATCGTTTTACCATGACACACGGTATGTCATTGTAGCATGAAACGCCTTCTTTGATTCATTTGAGAAACGTTCAACTACTGCGTGCTCTAGCAATTCTTCCACCTCTCAAAACATAGCTAAAAGTATGCTTGCTTTACATAATGACTCATACTTTTCTCAAACATACACTCCTGGAAATTGAAATAAGAACACCGTGAATTCATTGTCCCAGGAAGAGGAAACTTTATTGACACATTCCTGGGGTCAGATACATCACATGATCACACTGACAGAACCACAGGCACATAGACACAGGCAACAGAGCATGCACAATGTCGGCACTAGTACAGTGTATATCCACCTTTCGCAGCAATGCAGGCTGCTATTCTCCCATGGAGATGATCGTAGAGATGCTGGATGTAGTCCTGTGGAACGGCTTGCCATGCCATTTCCACCTGGCGCCTCAGTTGGACCAGCGTTCGTGCTGGATGTGCAGACCGCGTGAGACGACGCTTCATCCAGTCCCAAACATGCTCAATGGGGGACAGATCCGGAGATCTTGCTGGCCAGGGTAGTTGACTTACACCTTCTAGAGCACGTTGGGTGGCACGGGATACATGCGGACGTGCATTGTCCTGTTGGAACTGCAAGTTCCCTTGCCGGTCGAGGAATGGTAGAACGATGGGTTCGATGATGGTTTGGATGTACCGTGCACTATTCAGTGTCCCCTCGACGATCACCAGTGGTGTACGGCCAGTGTAGGAGATCGCTCCCCACACCATGATGCCGGGTGTTGGCCCTGTGTGCCTCGGTCGTATGCAGTCCTGATTGTGGCGCTCACCTGCACGGCGCCAAACACGCATACGACCATCATTGGCACCAAGGCAGAAGCGACTCTCATCGCTGAAGACGACACGTCTCCATTCGTCCCTCCATTCACGCCTGTCGCGACACCACTGGAGGCGGGCTGCACGATGTTGGGGCGTGAGCGGAAGACGGCCTAACGGTGTGCGGGACCGTAGCCCAGCTTCATGGAGACGGTTGCGAATGGTCCTCGCCGATACCCCAGGAGCAACAGTGTCCCTAATTTGCTGGGAAGTGGCGGTGCGGTCCCCTACGGCACTGCGTAGGATCCTACGGTCTTGGCGTGCATCCGTGCGTCGCTGCGGTCCGGTCCCAGGTCGACGGGCACGTGCACCTTCCGCTGACCACTGGCGACAACATCGATGTACTGTGGAGACCTCATGCCCCACGTGTTGAACAATTCGGCGGTATGTCCACCCGGCCTCCCGCATGCCCACTATACGCCCTCGCTCAAAGTCCGTCAACTGCACATACGGTTCACGTCCACGCTGTCGCGGCATGCTACCAGTGTTAAAGACTGCGATGGAGCTCCGTATGCCACGGCAAACTGGCTGACACTGACGGCGGCGGTGCACAAATGTTGCGCAGCTAGCGCCATTCGACGGCCAACACCGCGGTTCCTGGTGCGTCCGCTGTGCCGTGCGTGTGATCATTGTTTGTACAGCCCTCTCGCAGTGTCCGGAGCAAGTATGGTGGGTCTGACACACCGGTGTCAATGTGTTCTTTTTTCCATTTCCAGGAGTGTATAATTACCTACAATACTAATGAATGAATATACGTGAATAAAGTAAAAAGTTGGAAGCTTACCTACAAGTTTTCGTTCACAGTACCAAGACGAAAGTTGGTAGCACGTCGCCATTATTCGTAGAAACGGGGTTGAATATCGGCCTTCCTACACAGTTTAGTGCACAACTGGTTTCGCCCATAGCCTTCCTGTGTCATTTTACCCGCGTATGTCATTATAGCCAGACTTCCCCGACTGCAGTATGCGGGCAACAAATGTAAAACGAATTGCAGCCGTACCAACAGTGATAGCTTATCCCCGCACGGCTGACGAGAGTCGGTATGAGTCAGAGAAGTGGAAACAAGCGAAGAAAATAATTTTACAAACTGATCCGCACATTCCTCCCGATCGGGGTTAAAAGGGACATCAACTGGCTCCTGTTACGACATTTTCCCCCCTTAAACTTGTAACAACAAACTTTCTTCCAAGATTGTTTAATTACGAACCAAAACAGGGGCGAATGCAAGTGGCTCAGGAGTCGCTAGAAGATAACAATGTTGCAGAAGTACTGAAACGTGTTACAACAGGTGATTAAACTGGGCGTACAAATATGACGTTGAAACTAAGACTCGGTGGTCCCATTGGAAAAGCTTTCTGTATCGCCAGAAATGAAAACAGCTCGATCTAATGTGGAGGCTAGGCACACTGTGTTCTTCGATGTTAACAGTATACAGCACCACGAATTTTTGTCATAAGGTCGAACGAGCAAAAAGAAGTTCAGCACCCAGATTTTTGGCGAAAAAAACACTGTTTTGCTTCACGAAAATGCACCTAATCACACTTCGTTGCCTATTCGTGAATTTTTTGCCAAAACAATAACGATGCCTCAGCATCCATATCTCCCCGGCACGGCCCATTTTAAGTTTTTATCTGGTTGCAAAAAAACATTAAAGAATCGTCTTTTTATAAGCACAGACGAGATTAAAAACACATCGCGGAGAGAAATAAAAGACTTCAGAGAGAACTAGTACCAGTAGCGTCACAATAATTGGAAAAAGGAGTGAATAACATCTAATGGGGCATATCCTGAAGGGTTTAACATTCATGTAGAGGAACAAATATTTTTTCTTACAATTCCCCTTTATTTATTAAACAAACCTCGTATGTAAAAATATAAACGCTTCTAGTTTTGGGGGGTGATGCGTCATGACCCCTTGACCAGTGGTTCCCAACCCTGGGGTAATTACCCACTGAGGGGTAAAATGAAATTTTCAGAGGAGTAAAAAGCAAAAGGGTTACATTGTGTTCCAATTATGAAACAAAAGTTTTTTAAGTGATCATAACTATTGCCACTATTCATAATACTGTTAACACCGATTGTACAAGTCGTCATACATACACTGAAGAGCCAAAGAAACTGGTACACCTGCCTACTATCGTGTAGGGGCCGCACACGCACACATAACTGCAGCAACACGACGTGGTATGGACTCGACTAATGTCTGAGGTAGTGCTGCCGGGCACTGACACCATGAAACCTACATGGCTGTCTATAAATCCGCAAGAGTACGAGAGTGTGGAGATCTCTTCTGAACAGCAAGTTGCAAGACGTCCAAGATGTGCTCAATAATGTTCATGTCTTGGGAGTTTGGAAGTGTTTAAACGCAGAAGAGTGTTCCTGGAGCCACTCTGTAGCAATTCTGGATGTGTGGGATGTCACATTGTCCTGCTGGAATAGCCCAAGTCCGTCGGAATGCACAATGGACATGAATGGATGCAGGTGATCAGACAGGATGCCTACGTACGTGTCACCTGTCAGAGTCGTATCTAGACGTATCAGGGCTCCCATATCACTATAACTGCACACGCCCCACACGATTACAGAGCGTCCACCAGCATCAACAGTCCCCTGCTGACATTCAGGGTCCACGGATTCATGAGGTTTTCTCCATACCCGAACATATCCATCCGCTCAACGCAATTTGGAACTAGAATCGTCCAACTAGGCAGCATGTTTCCAGTCATCAACAGTGCAATGTCGGTGTTGACGGGTCCAGGTGAGGCGTAAAGCTTTGTGTCGTGCAGTCATCAAGAGTACACGAGTAAGCCTTTGGCTCTGAAAGCCCATATCGATGATATTTAGTTGAATGGTTCACACGCTGACACTTGTTGATAGCCCAGCGTAGAAATCTGCAACAGTTTGCAGGTGTGTTGCACTTCTATCACGTTGAATGATTCACTTCAGTCGTCGATGGTCCCGTTCTTGCAAGATATTTTTCCGGCCGCAGCATTGTCGGCAGTTTGATGTTTTACCGGATTCCTGGTATTCACGGTACAGTCGTGAAACGGTCGCACGGGAAAATCGCCACTGCATCGCTATTTCGGAGATGATGTGTCCCATTACTCGTGTGCCGTCTATAACACCACGTTGTAACTCACTTAAATCTTGATAATCTGCCATTGCAGCAGCAGTAACCGATCTAACAACTGCGCGACACTTGCTTTAAATGGGCGTTGCCGACCGCAGCGTCGTATTCTGCCTGTTTACAGACTTCTGTATTTGAATAAGCATGCCTCTACCAGTTTCTTCGGCGCTTCAGCGTATGTAATGGCTATTAAACTGCTGTGAGGCCTACACAGTATAATAATAATAATTATTATTATTATTGTTATTATTACTGCTACTACTACTGATATTACTTGTGGCAGTGCTTAAGCCGTCGGCACACGGACCGTGCATCCGAATGTTGAGCGTTGAGCATGCCGAGTTTCTGACGTCACAGCATGGAATAGCACGCTCGGGAGTCTTTCCGAACGTGCAGAGCAATATATGGCATGTCAGATATTCTCAGCGCGCGTCTGAGCGTTGACCAATGACATGGTACAACGCCATCTACGTCACACGCACGCCGTCTCCCTTCAGTACAGAGTTGTGACGCGCCATATTGTCATTCATTTCAAGCCTATACGTATATATGCCGTTCCGAGCACCAGCAGATTGAGAATCACTGCAAAACTCATTGTTAACTGTGTGATTCGTTCCAATAAAATAATGAGAAACATCATATTCGCGGCAAAATAATTATTGTAACTTGCGTATAATGAGAGTAGGCTATTTGAAGGCAGCGACACACTGAAGATCCACCCAAAACGCATTGTTCTTGGTACAATGTGTTATAATTAAATTTCAGTTAATAAAATATCTACGATTAAAGTTTCTAGCAAGAGGTAAGGTACTATAATTAGACCCAGCAGACGCAATGTTGGTATAGCGTAATGTATAGCATCATTGTATACTAATGAGCTTTTTTTTTTTTTTTTTTTTGTTGGGGCGAGGGTTCGCGTCCTGACACGACAAATTTTTTTTTCCTAACATTCGTGTTTTTATTAGGTTCTGATACTTTATTATTAGTTTAATATAAGTATAGACTGTAATGTTTGATTTTATGTAAATACAAGTTCACCTTTTTTTGAGGGGTGACTTTGTTCGATTGGCTTAATCTAAAGGACAGCTTACGCTACTTGTATAAAGGTATTTTTTCTCCTTTTTCTTTTACGCTTCGTAATTGACATGTTGCAAGGATTCTGCTACTGGGTACGAACAGTGATCAAGTAAGACTGACCTTGGGGTTTTACTAAAATGTGGGAATGATGAAATAATGTTTATCTTATGCGGAAAGTATTCCAATTTTGTAACGCACTGCTAGTAATGGAACTTTTATAAGCCTGTGTCCTTTTTGATTGGACATGGTACTTTCCTTTTCGTGGACGATGGAAGAAATGTGCATTTTAATAGAGCTAACGTGGGAATTTTACGCGCCCGTTGAGTAAACAGTGTGATTAACGAACTAGAAACATCCCTCAACTGTCGCTTGAGTGCGTTGCGATCGCGTATACCACGTTGGGGTCCACGTACCGTATGCACAAGTCGCTTCGTTCCTGAGCGTTCAGCAGCACGTTGAACTTGGCACGCTCAACGTCGACGTTCGGCAGCACGGTCCGTATGCCGACGCCTTTAGACGCACTTAATTGCCAGCCTGAAGTCTTCCAATGTCTGCCACTGTAGAAGCATGGAGTTCAGCACTAGGCGATTTAGGAATAATAAGTGCAGCCGAAACAAGGCCCCGGGAGTAGACAACATTCAATTAGAACTACTGACAGCCTTGGGAGAGCCAGTCCTGTCAAAACTCTACCATCTGGTGAGCAAGATGTATGAGACAGGCGAAATACCCTCAGACTTCAAGAAGAATATAATAATTCCAAACCCAAAGAAAGCAGGTGTTGACAGATGTGAAAATTACCGAACTATCAGTTTAATAAGTCACGGCTGCAAAATACTAACACCAATTCTTTACAGACGAATGGAAAAACTGGTAGGAGCCGACCTCGGGGAGGATCAGTTTGGATTCCGTAGAAATATTGGAACACGTGGGGCAATACTGACCTTACGACTTATATTAGAAGAAAGATTAAGGAAAGGCAAACCTCAGTTTCTAGCATTTGTAGACTTAGAGAAAGCTTTTGACAATGTTGACTGGAATACTCTCTTTCAAATTCTAAAGGTGGCAGGGGTAAAATACAGGGAGCGAAAAGCTATTTACGATTTGCACAGAAACCAGATGGCAGTTATAAGAGTCGAGGGGCACGAAAGGGAATCAGTGGTTGGGAAGGGAGTGAGACAGGGTTGTAGCGTCTCCCCGATGTTATTCAATCTGTATATTGAGCAAGTAGTAAAGGAAACAAAAGAAAAATTCGGAGTAGGTATAAAATCCATGGAGAAGAAATAAAAACTTTGAGGTTCGCAGATGACATTGTAATTCTGTCAGAGACAGCAAAGGACTTGGAAGAGCAGTTGAACGGAATGGACAGTGTCTTGAAAGGAGGATATAAGATGAACATCAATAAAAGCAAAACGAGGATAATGGAATGTAGTCGAATTAAGTCGGGAGGGATTTAGATTAGGAAATGAGACACTTAAAGTAGTAAATGAGTTTTGCTATTTGGGGAGCAAAATAACTGATGATGGTCGAAGTGAGAAGATATAAAATGTAGACTGGCAATGGCTAGGAAAGCGTTTCTGAAGAAGAGAATTTTGTTAACACCGAGTATAGATTTAAGTGTCAGGAAGTCGTTTCTGAAAGTATTTGTATGGAGTGTAGCCATGTATGGAAGTGAAACATGGACGATAAATAGTTTGGACGGGAAGAGAATAGAAGCTTTCGAAATGTTGTGCTACAGAAGAATGCTGAAGATTAGATGGGTAGATCACATAACTAATGAGGAGGTATTGAATAGAATTGGGGAGAAGAGGAGTTTGTGGCACAACTTGACTAGAAGAAGGGATCGGTTGGTAGGACATGTTCTGAGGCATCAAGGGATCACCAATTTAGTATTGGAGGGCAGTGTGGAGGGTAAAAATCGTAGAGGGAGACCAAGAGATGAATACACTAAGCAGATTCAGAAGGATGTAGGTTGCAGTAGGTACTGGGAGATGAAGAAACTTGCACACGATAGGGTAGCATGGAGAGCTGCATCAAATCAGTCTCAGGACTGAAGACCACAACAACAACAACAAGTGCAGCATTAGGGAGAGGAATGTTGCAGAGGAAGGATGTTTTGTAATAGGTGTCTTGATGGGTGCAAATGTTCACGATGGTGGGGATACCAGTCAATAATATCTGATTACACTTAGGGTAATGGTCTCAGAAAGGTTGGGAACCACTGCCCTAGACCTGTACCTTCCTTCCCCCTTCTCCCCCTCCCCCCAGCCATTGGATATGCGCCTCGCAGAGTTTGGGATTTGCTTCATGGAGATCTATGTCCATCACCTGCATTGCTGGGGTCGTTGGCACAGTCTGTATGCCGGCGCGTTGAACATGAACATGCAGAGTGAGAGAGTGACTCTCATCTTAAAATACATTTGTCTGCAGGAAACTGGCGTAAAGCGATTCGATAAAGCTCTGTTTGCAAATGGCTCTGAGCACTATGGGACTTAACTGCTGTGGTCATCAGTCCCCTAGAACTCAGAACTACTTAAACCTATCTAACCTAAAGACATCACACACATCCATGCCCGAGGCAGGATTCGAACCTGTGACCGTAGCGGTCGCGCGGTTCCAGACTGTAGCGCCTAGAACCGCTCGGCGACCCTGGCCGGCTCTGTTTGCAGTTATGCCTTTTTTGTATACAAATGATTTGACTGGTTTATAGTGTTTGTGGAGGAAAAATGCACCCACAGCGTGAACGACGTTTGTTCTAGGAATAAATCCTGGGCATCAATGAACAAGACCTGATCACTGAGAACGATTTGTAGCTGGAAAGCATCATCTTTCTCAAGTGTACTCCATGTAATACGATAGAGGGGACTGCTGCTACACACTGGAACACTTGCATCAACAGATATTTACACCCATGTGTCGATTCCCGTGAAAACTGAATGTGGAAGCACCGGAAAACGTGTGCTTAAATAAATGCCGATCGCTCACAGTTTCCAGTAAATGCGAAAAATGGCTATAAGAAGTTAGGGCTTATCTTCCGGCATTGAAATATGGAGACACTGGCACAAGGCAATACATACCGAATCAGATTCGTGCGGCCTTGACGGAACGAAGCGGCTGGCTCGCCTCAAAAAAGTATCGGTCTTTGTTACGGATATCTATATAGCTAAGAAACTAGAATTTCACACCACCTCCTTAAAAGCAGCCTTAGCTGTAGTCCGCGGCCAGAACAATACATCACTCACGTAAAACTCAAATACATAGGAAAACAGTGGAGACTGAAACAACTTTATTGTTATCAGTCACTCTTTATTTATTTCCACAGCGCGCTTCCAAGGTTTGAAACCTCCATCAGATGGATTTATTTGGATTGATATGACATGTCTGTGTCGTCTTACGGCTTCAGAGTAACATGTGGCACTGTATAGTAAAGGAAAACAAATACTGTTTTAAAACTTCATGGCATACTAAACTTGTGTTCATGTCCACCACTCGAACACGGAGGGCCCTTACCTTTTGCGGGCAAGCGCTCTACCAACTTAAAGAAGAAAAGGCTACATACATCAATCGATAGGAACCAACCTCTGTAGGGTCACTTTGTCGTGTACACGTATCAAGTTTAAATATATGCCACATACTTTGCAGTGTAAAATGTTGAACCCTCTAAGTCAATGAAACCAAAAAGTACGACCATTTTTGTTACATATTTTGCTAACTCGCTCATCAAAACCTATAGCGTAGGCTACTAAGTCTTGAAATTCGCAGGACTGATATATTGCCAGTGACAGTGTGGTTAACAGGCAAAAATCGTCAAAATTTTAGACTCCCGGAATGGATGAACTGTCTGTACACATAAATAAGTTTGCACCGAAACCTCACAGAGTAAGTCCTACTCGCAGCTAGTTTTTTTATTGTTTGTTTGTTTGTTTTTTTTCTTTTTAACTTTGTGTGAACATGACGTCATTTGACATCACACGCACTAATCGAAGACTTCAAGAAGTGATACCGACTTTCGTTAATATTCGATGCTGGATGCTTGGGAAACACTATGTTGCATTCCGTTATTTCGTATCGCAACTTGACGTGTTATGAATGTATGCTGTTTCAAGGCAATGGCACATTGAATATTGTTAAAAACATGCCATTTTTGGAGCGATTTGTTGTAATTAAACTCCACATAATGGCTTATTGGCGGTTAAAGCTTCCATGAGATCTAAGTTACAATAAACAAAGAAAGCTTCGCTAGTTCATCGCAGTGCAGTGGTAATAAGCGCTGAATGACGGAATGTAATGTAACTACACGGAAGTGCCAAAGAAACTGGTATAGGCATCCATATTCAAAAACAGAGATGTGTAAACAGGCACAATCGGCGCCGCAGTCGGCAACGCCTACATAAGACAACAAGTGTCTGTCGCAGTTGTCAGATCGGTTACTGCTGCTACAATGGCAGGTTATCAAGATTTAAATGAGTTTGAACGTGGTATTATAGTGGGCACACGAGCGATGGGACACGACATCTTCGAGGTAGCGACGAAGTGGCGATTTTCCCGAACGACCATTTCACGAGTGTACCGTGAATATCACGAATCCGGTAAAACATCAAATCTCCGACATCGTTGCGACCGGAAAAATATCCTGCAAGAACGGGACCAACCATGACTGAAGATACTTCTTCAACGTTACAGAAGTGCAACCCTTCCGCAAATAGCTGCAGATTTCATGCTGGGACATCAACAATTGTTAACGTGCGAAGCATTCAATGAAACACCATCGATATGGGCTTACGGAGCCGAACGTCCACTCGTGTACCCTCGATGACTGCACGACACAAAGCTTTACGCCTCGCCTGGGCCCATCAACACTGACATTGGACTGTTAACGACTAGAAACATGTTGCCTGTCGGACGAGTCTCGTTTCAAATTGTATCGAGCAGATGGAGACAACCTCATGAATCCATGTCAGTAGGGGACTGTTTAAGTTGGTGGAGGCTCTGTAATGGTGTGGGGCGTGTGCAGTTGGAGTGATATGAGACCCCTGATACGACTAGACACGATTCTGACAGGTGACACGTACGTAAGCATCCTGTCTGATCACCTGCGTCTATTCATGTCCATTGCGCATTCCGACGGATTTGGGCAATTCCAGCAGGACAGTGCGACACCCCACACGTCCAGAATTGCTACAGAGTGGCTCCAGGAACACTTCTGCTGGCCAACAAACTCACAGACATGAACAATATTGAGCATATCTGGGGTGCCCTGTAACGTGCTGTTTAGAAGAGATTCCCACCTCCTCGTACTCTTACGGATTTATGGACAGCCCTGCGGGATTCATGGTCTCAGTTCTCTCCAGCACTACTTCAGACATTAGCCGAGTCCATGCCACGTCGTGTTGCGGCACTTCTGCGTGCTCGCGAGAGCCCTACACCATATTAGGCGTGTCTGAGACTACAGTCGATAGACAGCTCTTTTCGATTCAGCGTGTTACGTGAAAATGACGTCACGTTTGCACGACGTCTAGTGAACTGTTGGTTACCACGCTTTGCAGGCTGTGACGTCAGACGCCAAACTGGATCACTTCACAGTAGCCGGTGCATTCGGAGAAGCCAACAGGAAATGACTAGCGGAAGACGGCCGCCTTCTACAACGGAAAAGATGCGAAATTCCCAGCAGGGAAGCCGAGCCGGCTGCTTACGCAGCTTGCTCCCTGTAAGGCTCATATCTCGGCTGTCAAGCACGTCGTTGACACGCAAAAAGTGGTCAGTTAATAATTAGGCTCCTACATGTGATGTATTGTGTAACAACGGTGGTCGTGTAAGCTGTAAAAATGGGGGTCATCGAAAGCGATGCCAGTGAAACAAGTGATCCGTCTGCTTCAAGACTGGCCGATACAGACTCAGAGTCGGAATCTGACTATGTTACAAAGCATTGTCGCATTACGTATCTAGCAATGCTACTACCGATGATTTCCATAATAACTCACATTGCAGACGTTGCACTGGATGCTAATCTGGCGTATTCTTATTACGTTAGCGCCGAATATGTTCACTTCAGGTTAACACTTCTGTTTATATTGTTTCCAGCATTCGTCAACACCGTGATTAGCGCAAGAATGTAAGTATCTTTATTATTTGTGTCGTTTTCATAAGGTGAATTATCCCTGGCGTCAGCCAAACCAAAATTATGATAGACGATATTTGCTACCTACATGACAAACAAATGCTAGGAATTGTGGTTTTTGTACCATTCACTTTTAAGTTGCCCTAAGTTTGTCATAACTGAATTTTTGAAGTTATCTTCTTTTTCACCACAATTCGCAGTGTTACCGTACTGCCCGATGACAGATTCTTATTCTATAACACTACACCAAAAGAATCTATTTGTTAATACAGCCGTTGATTTTTCAAATAATACTGGTTCTTAAATTTTTATAATTCAGGTGGGTAGTGATTGTTGTCCTCTGTGTTCCTCATTTGCTTTCGTAAACTTACTATGTTCCCTGCTGTGTATCTATGTCATTCAATGAAGTGGCAACGTGTAATATAAGGTACTCTACTGTATAACATTAAGTTGGAAATGCATTTTTAAATCTCATGTAAACAAGGGAGGTGTAACTGAGTTGAGAACTAAAGGAAGCCGGCCGGTCTGGCCGAGCGGTTCTAGGCGCTTCAGTATGGAACCGCGCGACCGCTACGGTCACAGGTTCAAATCCTGCCTCGGGCATGGATGTGTGTGATGTCCTTAGGTTAGTTAGGTTTAAGTAGTTCTAAGTTCTAGGGGACTGATGACCTCAGATGTTAGTCCCATAGTGCTCAGAGCCATTTGAACCATTTTGAACTAAAGGAAGTGTAATGGGATGGTTGTTGGAACAATCACTGAAGAATCTTCTATTTGATGCCGTATGTAGAACAGGGTGATTTAATAAATGAATGATCACTATTCTTGAAGGTGGTTACAATTTTCCAGATGTCTGCAGCTATCTAGCAGAATTGTTACTGATAACATGTAATTCCTTTTTCGGTGATGCAATATTTTTACGGAGGCGGTGGCTGTTATGTTGCGTGCCGATGTTGGTAACTGTAGGCCGTTATATTGTATGGTCTATGTTGGTGACCGTTCGCGTGAATTACTGAATTACAGCGGATCGTATGTCGGTTGGCGATAGGGGTCAGATTGCTCATTTGTAATTTCCAGTGGTTCGTAAATAAAGATCGCTGGTATTATGTTTGTATCAAGCACAATCTAACTAGACTGTTGAATCAAGTTAGAATGTAATCATGGGTGCAGAGGTACTGTGTGTTTGGCAAGAGTCGTCGGCTCCGACCAGTGACGTAATGGCAGCAGTGACGTCACGTTTTGGCGCATATTTTGAATTGCACAACATTATAGTGACTGCTCAGCAGAAGCGACCATTAAGAATATTATGTAAAGTATATAACAGTGTGTCTTGCAGATGTCTTTTCAATTATCTTGGAATTCAGACACGCAGAAGAATAAATCTTTTGCAGCAAGATGGCGTGATTAATTGTGTCAAATGCCTTTCTCAGACCAAGAAAAATACATATGATGGTCACTTCACATCAACAAAAGTTGGAGTAAAATCTACGAATTTCTATATTGCATCAGGTTATGGACTTCTGGAATGTCAATAATCTGGCATGGTGTACTCAAACATTTTCTATTCAAACGTTTTGCTGAATACTGAAAGTACTGCAGCTGGCCTGTAGTTGCTAGTATCTTCTGCACTTCCCAGTACTTTTGCGGTTTGAGTTTGTTTCTGTGAAGCAGGAGTTGAATTCATTAGCTATTTCCTTTTCATTGGAAACTAATCTCCTTTACTATTAGTTTAATGTTACTTGACAGCTGTTTGTTTTAACACCTACTTTTCTTTGATGATTTGAGCATATTACCATTTTGTAGATTTTGGCTGCAGTAACTATATTCCCAAAGTCCTTTCTAATGTGTATTGAAGAACTTCATAAATTCTTCATCATTACCACATTTTTCTTTGCTGAGAGAGAACAGCTCTCAGTTTCTTTTAGCTGATATCAAGATACTTGTGATGGTCCACTTGGGGTCTTACCTACTGGTTGATATACTTATTTTTAAAGTGAAGGAGAAGTAACAGCACAAAGTATTTTGGATGCTGTTTATGGTTTGGAGCTGGTACACAGTCTGACAATTTTCTCTCTGTCTAGGGGACAGAAAAGAGTGCACATTGCTTTCAAAGATGTTATTGCTTTGTGTTATAAATTTTAGTGTTGGGTCTTGCTTATTGGCAAATGTATCTATAATTAGTGCATTTCAGTCAGAGAATCTTACTAGCTACTTGAGCAAGACAACTTATACAATGAGATTGTTGCTCATAAACATCTACTTCCATAATCTGCAAACCAGCATGAAGTGCATGGCAGTGTGTACTTCCTATTGTACCTAGCTTTTCCCATTCCATTCACATAAGGAGCGTGGAACAATGACTGTAATTTGTCTAATCTTCTCCTTGCTGGCCATTTGGTATCAATAAATAGGAGGCTCATCATTTAAGTTTATCACTTAAAGTTGGTTCTTGAAACGTATGAAGTAGGCTTTCATGGGATAGTACCTGTCTCTCTTCAAGCACCTGCCAGTTAAGTTTGTACAGAATCTGTGCTATACTCTACCACTCGTCAGACAAATATGTAACCATTCATGCTGCTCTTCTATGTATGTGTTCAATATCCTTGTTAGTTTGGTGCAGGTCCCACCCACTTGAGTCACATTCTAGGATGGGTCACACAAGTGTTTTTAAGCAGTCTCATTTGTAGATAAATTGCATTTCCCTAAATCTGCCAATAGACCAAAATTTGCCACCTACTTTACCTCTGAATGAGCATATGTGATTGTTCCATTTCCTATCCCTATAAATTTGTTGAACCCAGATATTTACAGGAGTTGATCGATAAAAATTACAACTCGTTGATACTGTAGTCATAGAATACTACATTTAAATTTCTGAACATTTAGAGCAAATTACCATTCTTTGCATCTCACTGAAATCGTATCAAGATAGCACAGAATATTTGTGCTACTTTTTCTGACAGCTCCTAATTATACACACATCAAAAAAAGTTTTGCATCACCCCAGTTCCCAGAACTCCTGCAGATAGACATTGGCTGTGGATATTGTATCACAAACACAGTCGCTTTGACTATTCAGAAATGTCACTAAACCCACCCAAAGATGTAAAGACTCATGCATGAGCAGCACCTATTAGACGGAGGGGGTCTGACAGCTGATCAGTTCCAGTCATTCCACTAGGAAGGAGGCACACGGCTCGTGTTGTCTGTGGTTCAACCATGCCTAGATGGTCAATAACCGTGGTTCAATCACATCCGCAGTTACTTTGTGCTAGGAAGGGCTCTCAACAAGCGAAGTGTCCAGGTGTCTCGGAGTGAACCAAAATGATGTTGTTCGGACATGGACAAGATATGGAGAGACAGGAACTGTCGATGACATGCTCCCTCAGGCTGCCCAAGGGTTACTATTATAGTAGATAACCGCTACCTAGGGAACCCTGACAAAACGCCACCCTGTTGAATAATGCTTTTCGTGCAGCTACAGCACATCATGTTACACCTCAAACTGTGCACAATAGGCTGCATGATGTGCAACTTCACTCCCGATGTCCCTGGCGAGTTCCATTTTGCAACCACAACACCATGCAGCACAGTACAGATGGGCACAACAACATGCTGAAAGGACCGCTCAGGATTGGCATCATGTTCTCTTTACCGATGAGTGTCACGTATGCCTTCAACCAGACAATCCTTGGAAACGTGTTTGGAGGCAACCTGGTCAGGCTGAACGCCTTAGACACACTGTCCAGTGAGTGCAGCAAGGTGGAGGTTTCCTGCTGTTTTGGGGTGGCATTATGTAGGGCCGACATATACCTCTGGTGGTCGTGGAAGGCGCCATAATGGCTGTACGATACATGACTGTCATCCTCTGACCTATATTGCAACCATATCAGTAGCATACTGGCGAGGCATTCATCTTCATGGAGGACAATTTGCGCCCCCATTGTGCACATCTTGTGAATGACTTCCTTCAGGATAATGACATTGTTCGGCTAGAGTGGCCAGCGTGTTCTCCAGACATTAACCCTATCGAACATGCCTGAGATAGACTGGAAAGGGATGTTTATGGATGACGTGACCCACCAACCACTCTGAGGGATCTACACCGAATTGCTGTTGAGAAGTAGGACAATCTGGGCCAACAGTGGCTTGATGAACTGATGGATAGTATGCCATGATGAATATAGGCATGCAACAATGCAAGAGGACGTGCTACTGGATATTAGACATACCGGTGTGTACAGGAATCTGGACCACCACCTCTGAAAGTCTCACTGTATGGTGGTACAACATGCAATGCGTGGTATTCATGAGCAGTAAAAAGGGCGGAAATGATATTTACATTGATCTCTATTCCAATTTTCTGTCCGGGTTTCGGAACTCTCGTAACCGAGGTGATGCAAAACTTTTTTTGATGTGTGTAGATGACTGTGTCATCTCTGAGTAGTCTGAGATTACTGTTACATAATGTACAGTTTGTTAAGTAAGAGTGTGGTAAGTATTACACACAGATTTTAAAAGATATCACACTAGTTCTTTCACAGCCCAATAGAGGGAAGCTTTGTCCTTCATGCAATGTTCATAAAGCATTAGTTTACTCTGAATTCTTGGCTGAGACCTACATGAGTGTAGCACATTGTCAAAGCCATCCACATTTTTAACCAATTTATAGTGTGTTACCTTCTTTTGTGCAAATGACTTTGAATTCCCTATATTATGTAGATGTGTCGGTATGACTCATTTTCGGGTCTTTGGGGTGGCTACAGATAAACACAGCCTCAAAACGCAACACGTTAGCTGCACTGATGTTTCTTCTTATGTATCTCGGTCAAGAATTCAAAGTAAACTAATGCTTTATTGACACTGAATGTAGGACAAAGCTACCCTCCACTGGGCTGCGAAAGAACTAAGGTGATATTTTTTACCACCTATGTGTAATGCAGTCCATGCTCATACTTAACAGACTGTAGTCTGCAATGTCATGTACACCAAGGGTCCCAACACACTTCCCAGTGGCACATTTGAAGTTACTTATACACCTGTACATGACTCTCCATCTAAGGACACACTGTGTCCTTCTTAGCAAGAAATGCATTCAAAAATTTTGTTTAACTGCGTGATATACTTTTGATAGTAAGCATGTCTGTGGTACTGAGCCATATGCTTTTCAGAAGTCCAGAAATACTGCAACAGCCAGACTGCTATGATTCATGGCTTTTAGGATGCCATGTGAGGAAAGTGCAACAAGTTGGGTTTCACCCGAACGATGTTACTGATACCTTCAGTGATTGGCATGGAGGTGGTCATTCTATTTGAGATATTTCATTATGTATCAGCTTTGAAGATATTCTAAGATTCTACAAAAAATTGACATCAAAGATATTGGACGATAGTTTTATGGACCACTTCTGCTGCCCTTTAACATTTAACAATGTCTCAGTTTTACATAATATTATCATAAGGGCTTTTAATATTGTTTGTTAATTCATTCGTAACTCCCCCCCCCCCCCCCCAACACACACACACACACACACACACACACACACACACAAATAAACACACCTAAAAGACTATGAACTGTTCTAGATGTCCACGCACAAACACATTCTGCTGTTCCTAGCAGATTGGAACTTACAGTTTGGCATTCTGTAGGTGAGTACTTTCCTTCATAACCACAGACATCACTAGTAGGACAATGAGCGTACTTTGATTTTATGTCATTTCCTAGAACTTATGTCAGACCATCTTCTCATTCTGGGCAGTTTTCCAGTTGTGTTTATTTGGAGCAGTGATGTCTGTGAGGAAGACTTAACTGGTCATTGCTATATTAGGTCAACTAATTAAGATATTAATGTCATGTTATTTCAGTCAATTAAATATTTTTGATGTTCACAGGTATGTTGCGGATGAATATAATATGACACTTTCTAAGATAGCGACAAAGAGATGGCTACTCAGAATTTTTGTGCTGTTTTTCCAGATGGCACCAATTTTAAGGCAAGTTTTATCATGAAAAAAGAATGTCATGCTATATTTTATTAAAATCATAATAGTTTGTGTGATGTAATCCTTGATAGCTTAACACCGATATGCTACAAAACTACTGTGTTAAGTTATAGGATACATAGCAAAAAGAACTGATAGTTGTCTATGCAATGCAATATTGACAGCCATGGTTTTTTTGTTGTGTAACCACATTGAATTTGTAGTTGATATTTTTTTCCCCAAACAGTGCCAGTATGTGTTGAGGGGGATGTGATCCATCCAGTAACACTATTTTCTAATAGGGGAAGCACTTCAAAGAAATGAGTGCAGCTCTAAAATGAACATCAATAGGTCATCCATTGATAATAGAAGGCATAGAGTCATTACAGGTGCATATTGCACCAAAGGACTGTGTGCTTAATACTTTGGAGGAGTTGGACATATTTGCACACAGAGAAACACACGGAATGGGTGCTAAAGAAGTGGACTGACTTCAGTAGGAATTGTTTCTTAGGAATGCAGAGGAGAATTGGGGAAGCCTCTGACCCATCTAATGAACATCTCTGTCTGCCATAGAGAATTCCCTGATCTTTTGAAAATCACTGAAATCCTACCTGAGTATAAAAAGGAAATAAAAGCTGACATGAAAAACTATAGGCCAATATCATTAAATTCAGAGCTTGGGAAGTTATTAGAGAAAGTAATATTAAACCAATTTGAGACATATTCCATGAAACATAATCTACTTAACAATCTACAACATGGTTTTAGAAAAAGATGATCTACTGTAACAGCAATAGCAATTTTTATACATGAAATATTAAAGAAGCTAGAGGAAGTAGACAAGGTAGCAGGCACCTTCCTTGGCATGAGTAAAGCTTCTGATACTGTGAATCATAGACTTCTACTTCATAAATTAGAAGCATGTGGGATGAGAGAGCTAGCCTTACAACTACTTACCTCCTATCTGAAATACAGGAAACAGTGTGTCAAGTTAACTTATAAAAGGAAAGAACAGTTGGTAACAACCCAATCATCCCACAAGATACTTCAGTGTGGTGTGCCCCAAGGAAGTATATTGGGGCCTTTTCTGTTTCTCTTGTACATTATTGGTTTAATTGAACCCCAAAACTGCAAGGTAGGTGATGACACATCTTTTGTCAGCTCGGGCCGTGATGTGCAAACTACTACAAACAGTAGTGAAATCTGTTATAATTTGTAAATAAGATACTCGCAAATAAAGAGAAGGGAGTAACAATGCAATTTATGCTTAGTAAGAGAGGTAGCTAAGATAAACAGGAGGGATTCCTGCCAAGTAATCTTCAGAAAATATAAAAATACCAACCATCTACTCTATGTACATCCTACAGGCAATAGTGTTTGTGAAACAAAATCCAGAATATAATGTAACAAACACTAATGTACATAGGTGCAATTCATGGCAAAGGGAAAATGTTCACAGAATTGTAAGTAAAAAAGAAGGCTGCAGACCATAGTCCACATACAATAGGAACCATGTTTTACAATAGACTTCCACCTAACCTCAAGACAGCTAATTTAAACACTTTAAAGAATAAACTTCAGTATTTATTAATAGAGAAAAGATGTTATTCAGTACAATATTTCAAGTTGTTATGTCCCTTTGTAAAACAGTGTATATACTGTAAGTTTGCTTTTGCAACACAAAAATAATAATTTCTGACTTTCACATACTATATCAACATAATAATTTATATTTTAAGTTATAAAGTCTCTCTGTAAAACAGTTTATATAGCATAAGTTTGTTTTTGCAACAAAAAATGATAATTCTGACCTCCACTATTTATATCAATGTGTGCACTTATGTCTGTTAACTAAACCTTTGTATATGTGAACTAAACTCTATGAAAATGTCCAAAACCTGATTGTTATATGGACAGCAAACAAAAATAACAAATAAACAAAGATATCTTTTATGACTTGATATGTTGCCTTGACACTGTCTTTTGGCATCCACAGCAAGAACAGGGAACATGTGGCATTCTGTCTTTCACTTTTAACTATATTATTGATACTATCCATTAAGTATGTGTTTTCCTATTGAGTCTTTTCCTGATTGTTAAAGAAACCAGAAAGCTGGATAGTTCTTCAACAGTATCAAAACAAAACAGCAAACATACCATGATGAAACAGGACAATTTATTCCACTCTCAATTTTAATTTATATTTTTTCTATGAATATTTCTGCAAATATTCCTTCACCTTAGACTAACTCATGGTGGTTCTGTGATGAATGGCTAGATACTTTTGAAATTTCATGATAAGTTGCTCAGTATACCCTTTCTACTTGTCAACATATGAAGCTTTCAACAGGGTCACTGTGGTGCACTAGTATGTCAAAACTGGCAAATTATGCTCTTATTGGAAGTCTTATGACATTGCTAGAGTCATATTTAACTATATTCCACAATGTACCGAAATCGTGCAAGAGAATGGGAACATCATAGACAGTGAGAATCATAAAATTTGATGTGCTACAGGGCTTGACAATGGGACAATTTCTTTATGTAAGATATGTACATGGCCTTCTAAGTACTCAGCATAATGAACCATTCATTACTGCGCATTCTGCTGATAAGTGGGATCTTTGCTGAACAAAAAATCCAGCTAATCTTAGTAAGGAAGTTCAAAAAATTATTTCATAAAGAATTGGATGTATAATGTTATAAGTTAATCTAATGCATGTATTGTCATGTCACATGATGGAAGTATATAAAATAAATAAATAAATTCATTACACATCTTGTGATACAGAATTCTGTAAGCTGTCTGTTTGTTGGCGTAGGATACAAGTTTGATTTGCAAAGTTTTTCGGAGATGGAGATTTTTTGGGGGGGGGGGGGGGGAGGGAGAGGGGGAGGGGGGGAAGGGATGGAGCAGATGCTCTGTCCTATTCTGCCTCTTACTGGGTACACACTTGCTGTCATCCCATTTTATTACAGTGTTCTGTTCTCTCTCTCTCTCTCTCTGTCTGTGTACATATGAGATCATTCTCATGATCAAAGTCTACTTGCAGTGTTGGTGGGTTCAGTCTACACATTTTGATATACTTTTTCATGTTAGTGAACTAAAGTATATAAAATCAAGTATCCTTTAAACTTCACTACACCCTTCATAGAAATTGATATGTTGGCTGGCATTTTTAATATTTGCAGACATTGTGAAGTTCTGGTGTATGCTTGGAAATCGTGGAAAGCAGCGAAAGAGAAAGACTTCGCAAACCAGCGTCAATATTATGAACTGATGGTGAAAGAGGATGCTGATGCAGCACTTCTGCGTCTCTTTGAATGTTTCCTGGAAGCAGCACCTCAACAGGTTTTACAGGGAACCATTATTTTAACAAGAACAAAAGAGGTTTCAACTTTTACATGTAAGATTTTGTGGAACACATACTTTTTTTATATCTTAAACAGTATGTAATTGAGCCAACTATGATAACTGAACAAAAGCAAATATGATGTAAGGTGTTTTTAGTAGTAGTAGTAGTAGTAGTAGTAGTAGTAGCTTTATTCATCTGTTGATCTCTTTTTACAAGGATATAGGACATGTCAAAGTATTTACAAGTTTATATATCTAAAAACAAAGATGATGTAACTTACCAAACGAAAGCACTGGCACATCGATAGACACACAAACATACACACAAAATTCAAGCTTTCGCAACAAACTGTTGCCTCATCAGGAAAGAGGGAAGGAGGGGAAAGACGAAAGGATGTGGGTTTTAAGGGAGAGGGTAAGGAGTCATTCCAATCCTGGGAGCGGAAAGACTTACCTTAGGGGGAAAAAAGGACGGGTATACACTCGCACATACACACATATCCATCCACACATATACAGACACAAGCATTCATATTTACAAGTTTAGATCAATTTAAAATAAGCTAATTCATATACACATATATTTACAGAATTCTAGTTAGAGACAATCATTAAATTTACTCCTGGTATACAATACTTTTCTTACAAATAACTTAATAAATAATGTAATGACACACCGTTCTCTCATATCTCACTATCAGTCACAGCACACACTATACACACATTGTTTCATAACACTTCACACACACACACACACACACACACACACACACACACTGGTGATCTCTGGGCCATTTTCTGTACTGCAACTTCCCATTTGCTATCCTGAAAAACTGAGTCAGCATGTTGAGCTCAGAAAGAGGAAGAGGTATTAGTATTGTGCTATGCATAGCTTGGGGGTAAGTATTTCTAGAAAGGAAAAAAAGGTGGAAAAAAAAACATAAAGTGAAGGTGTTATGTGGAATGTTGGATGTTTTATAATCATTATTATTTATTTGTATAACATTTCTTTTATCAAAGCCCTACTCTGTTTTATCTAAGTAATCTGTCAATGTATAGAATGTATTGCATAACAGGTACTTTTTAGCTGCCTTATTAAATAATTGTATTTTTGCAATTTCTTTAATCTCTTTTGGTAACTTATTGTACAGTTTTATTCATTGGTAGAAAATGCTGTTTTGAGTTTTATGTTTATTTTTTTCTTGGTAAATGTAAGTTGAGTCTAGCTCTTGTTGCATGGTCAGATCTGTTTGTGCAGTGATTATTGTTGTGGTCCTGAGACTGGTTTGATGCAGCTCTCCATGCTACTCTGTCCTGTGCTGGCTACTTCATCACCCAGTACCTACTGCAGCCTACATCCATCCGTATCTGTTTAGTGTATTCATTTCTTGGTCTCCCTCTACGATTTTTACCCTCCACGCTGCCCTCCAATACTAAATTGGTGATCCCTCGATGCCTCAGAACATGTCCTACCAACCGATCCCTTCTTCTAGTCAAGTTGTGCCACAAACTCCTCTTCTCCCCAATTCTATTCAATACCTCCTCATTAGTTATGTGATCTACCAGTAATTACCAATGTTATTTTTTATGTTTACAACTGACTGGTAAATGTATTCACATGGAGCAGTTAAAATCCCCAGTGCTTTGAACAGATCTTTACAATGAGCTTGACTAGTATTTTTGGTTATTATTCTTATGGCTCTTTTCTGGAGTTTGAAAATTGTGTTCATATTTTGTGCATTTGTTCCCCAAAAAAGAATGCCATAGCTAAGGATTGAGTGTACATATGAATAGTATGTAACTAAAAGACGCTGCTTGTTACACACTGATGATAGGATTATAGGGGCATAACATGCTGATTACCTTTGTGTGTTCACACCACTTCAACTTAGAATCAATATTCATCCCTAGAAATTTTGCATTTGTTGCACAGTCTATAGAGGTGCCATCTACGTTTAATTTAACATGGTCATTTTTCCTCTTCAAACTGAAATTCATGGCATTAGTTTTCTTTACATTCAATGTCACTTTATTGCTTATTGACCAAACATAAACTTCCCTGAGAGTTTCATTTCAGTTCTCAGCAAGGAGTTCTCTTGTTTACTCAGAGACTATAATATTGCTGTCATCAGCGAAGAGGATCTTTTCACCGTGAGTGACAGTACTGGGAAAGTCATTCTACCTTGCAGAACCCCTATGTTAATGTATTTTGTTTCTGGTAAGTGTTTTACTAAATGTTTGGATCTGTTTGAAGTATGTGTTATCTCTACTCTTTGTACCCTATCTGTTAGGTACGATTGAAACCAGTCATTAGCTATGCCTCTTATTCGTAATACCTCTAATTTATTTAATTGAATCTTGTGGTTGACTGTATGAAACACCTTAGAAAGATCCAAAAATATACCCGTGACACACTGATCTTTATCAAGAGCATCAAGTACAACTTTTGTGAATTCTACTATGGCTGACTCCATATTTTTGTAGCATATTGACTGTCTGGTAAGTCTCCTTGCAATTTAAAAATTCTGTAGCTTCAAAATTTGTGATTAGTGTTTGAATCACCACATCTTTCCCTCTGCCAGTACCTTTCTTCCAGTTGCCAGCCATCACAGTAACTCTCCTGTGTATGTAGCACTGAGAGCACTCCTAAAAAAAAAGTGAAATAGCATAGTCACAGCCTAGTGGATTGTTTCTACATTGAATATTTTCTCTGCAATGGTCTGTGTGCTATTTCGAAATTTTCTAACAAATTAAAACTGTTGTCAAATGAGGACTGTTTAACAAAGACCCTGGCCTTCTAATCTACATCTACGTACATTTTTTATCTTGTCTTTGTACTCCACATGCTGCATGTACCTGGGTGGAAGTAGGATCATTTGGCAGTCCCTCATGAATACCAGTTCTCTAAACTTTCTCAATGGAGTTTTGAAAAAGGAGCAACTTCCTCCCTCCAGGGATTCTGTTTGAGCTCACACAGCATTTCTGTAATACTCAGATGTTGATAAAACCACCTGCTAACAAAGCTAGCAGCACACTTTGATGTCTTCCTTTAATATAAGCTGGTTAGGGTCCCAAAAAGTCAAGGTGTACTTAAGAAAAAGTTGCAGAACTTTTCTACTTGGGATTCTTTTATAGATGGGCTACACTTTTCTAGAATTCTCACGGTAAACCAAAATCAACCATTCACCTACCCTACAACTGGCCTTATGTGCTCATTCTGTCGCATGTTGCTTTGCTATATTGTGCCTGGATATTTAATCAACATTCAGTTGTCAAGCAGTGCATTACTAATACTGAATTCAAACATTTTAGGTTTTTTATCCTACTCATCTGCCTTAACTTATATTTTTATAATGGAAGGAAACATTCCACGTGGGAAAAATTATATATAAAAACAAAGATGAGGTGACTTACCGAACAAAAGCGCTGGCAGGTCGATAGACACACAAACAAACACAAACATACACACAAAATTCAAGCTTTCGCAACAAACTGTTGCCTCATCAGGAAAGAGGGAAGGAGAGGGGAAGACGAAAGGAAGTGAGTTTTAAGGGAAAGGGTAAGGAGTCATTCCAATCCCGGGAGCGGAAAGACTTACCTTAGGGGGAAAAAAGGACAGGTATACACTCGTACACACGCACATATCCATCCACACATACAGACACAAGCAGACATATTTAAAGACAAAGAGTTTGGGCAGAGATGTCCGTCGAGGCAGAAGTGTAGAGGCAAAGAAGTTGTTGAAAGACAGGTGAGGTATGAGTGGCGGCAACTTGAAATTAGCGGAGATTGAGGCCTGGCGGATGACGAGAAGAGAGGATATACTGAAGGGCAAGTTCCCATCTCCGGAGTTCGGATAGGTTGGTGTTGGTGGGAAGTATCCAGATAACCCGGACGGTGTAACACTGTGCCAAGATGTGCTGGCTGTGCACCAAGGCATGTTTGGCCACAGGGTGATCGTCATTACCAACAAACACTGTCTGCCTGTGTCCATTCATGCGAATGGACAGTTTGTTGCTGGTCATTCCCACATAGAATGCATCACAGTGTAGGCAGGTCAGTTGGTAAATCACGTGGGTGCTTTCACACGTGGCTCTGCCTCTGATCGTGTACACCTTCCGGG
The DNA here is from genome assembly GCF_023864345.2 of Schistocerca serialis cubense. NCBI lineage: Eukaryota > Metazoa > Arthropoda > Insecta > Orthoptera > Acrididae > Schistocerca > Schistocerca serialis. Next base: position 234,129,288 of record NC_064647.1, on the reverse strand, counting down.
TTACAGGACTGGAGTAGGTGGTGGTGGGAGGGTGCATGGGACAGGTTTTGCATCGGGGGCGGTTACAAGGATAGGAGCCAGCTGCCACCCATTCCACATCAAACGGTCCCTTCCCTACAGCCTAGGTCTTCGTGGCAAACGAATCTGCTCCAGTCCGGAATCCCTGAATCATTACACCAACAACCTGAAAACAGCTTTCGCATCCCGCAACTACCCTCCCGACCTGGTACAGAAGCAATTAACCAGAGCCACTTCCTCGTCCCCTCAAACCCAGAATCCCCCACAGAAGAACCACAAAAGTGCCCCACTTGTGACAGGATACTTTCCGGGACTGGACCAGACTCTGAATGTGGCTCTCCAGCAGGGATACGACTTCCTCAAATCCTGCCCTGAAATGAGATCCATCCTTCATGAAATCCTCCCCACTCCGCCAAGAGTGTCTTTCCGCCGTCCACCTAACCTTCGTAACCTGTTAGTTCATTCCTATGAAATCCCCAAACCACCTTCCCTACCCTCTGGCTCCTATCCTTGTAACCGCCCCCGATGCAAAACCTGTCCCATGCACCCTCCCACCACCACCTACTCCAGTCCTGTAACCCGGAAGGTGTACACGATCAGAGGCAGAGCCACGTGTGAAAGCACCCACGTGATTTACCAACTGACCTGCCTACACTGTGATGCATTCTATGTGGGAATGACCAGCAACAAACTGTCCATTCGCATGAATGGACACAGGCAGACAGTGTTTGTTGGTAATGAGGATCACCCTGTGGCCAAATATGCCTTGGTGCACAGCCAGCACATCTTGGCACAGTGTTACACTGTCCGGGTTATCTGGATACTTCCCACCAACACCAACCTATCCGAACTCCGGAGATGGGAACTTGCCCTTCAGTATATCCTCTCTTCTCGTCATCCGCCAGGCCTCAATCTCCGCTAATTTCAAGTTGCCGCCACTCATACCTCACCTGTCTTTCAACAACTTCTTTGCCTCTACACTTCTGCCTCGACTGACATCTCTGCCCAAACTCTTTGTCTTTAAATATGTCTGCTTGTGTCTGTATGTGTGGATGGATATGTGCGTGTGTACGAGTGTATACCTGTCCTTTTTTCCCCCTAAGGTAAGTCTTTCCGCTCCCGGGATTGGAATGACTCCTTACCCTTTCCCTTAAAACCCACTTCCTTTCGTCTTCCCCTCTCCTTCCCTCTTTCCTGATGAGGCAACAGTTTGTTGCGAAAGCTTGAATTTTGTGTGTATGTTTGTGTTTGTTTGTGTGTCTATCGACCTGCCAGCGCTTTTGTTCATTTAACTTATATTTTTCTACATTTAGAGCAAATATCCATTCATAGCACAAACTACAAATTTTTCCAAGTAATCCTGTATCTTTCTGGTGTCATACAATGATGATGCTTTCCCATATACTACATTGTTTCAGCAATCAGTTGCAGAATGCTGGCAACTCTGTTATCATTCGTGTATACAGCAAACATGAGCAGGCCTACCACACTTCTCTGGAGCACTCCTGATAATACCCTTGTCTTTGATTAACACTCACTCTTCAGGACAACACACTGGGTTCTATTACTTAAGAACCTGTTGATCCACTCACATATCTGGGAACCAATTCCTTATGCTTGGACCTTCATTAAGAGGCAGCAGTATGGCACTGTATCAAATGCTTTCCAGAGATCTAGCAATATGGAATCTGCCCATTGCCCTTCATCCGTGGTTTGAGGTATATGTTATGAAAAAAGAGCAAGCTAAGATTTGCACAAGCAATGCTTTCTAATGCTGATTTGTGAACAGAAGCTTTTCTGTCTCAATGAAATTTATTATATTTTAACTTAGAATATGCTCAAGAATTCTGCAACAAACTGATGTTCAGGGTATTGGTCTGTGGTGTTGTGGATCCATTCTTTTTACTCATTTTATATAGATGCCAATGCCTTTACCGACTGATCTGTCTGGGCACGATTCACGACCCATCGGAAAGAGTGTGAATGGCATGGTTGGTGTCTAAGTTCCCAGTTCAACACCCATTTAATCTGCCAGGAAGTTCCAAACCACACATACCCCACTGCAGAGTGAAAGGTTAATTCTGCAGGTTAGATACTGACTCCATTGCTTGCATGAGAATCTCTTAAACAAAAGTGTTCCTGAAATGCATGCAATGGTGAAAATCAATTAAAACCAGGCCTAAAACATGGCCACATTTTTAATGTGGGTATTTGTTTGTGTGTATGTGAAGTAGTGGTTTCTAGAAGGTATGTTCGGAAATCAAGTGTACTGTGACCATAATGGGCTGTGGGTTTTTGTTTTTTGAGAGTTGACAACACTGAGTGGTAAAGAAGGATCCCCTGACCAGAACAAGCAAACACAGGAACACTGTAGTACACAAATTCACGTTGTCGTGTCCAGTTGTGTGAAAGATGTTGGTAAAAAATCCCGCCAAGTGCGAGCCACATGCTGCAGTCCGCTTTCTACTCGCAGAAGGAATAACACCTATCAAAATTTCTTTGGAAATCAAAATGTTCTATGGCAAAGGTGTTATGAGCAGACTGAGTGTGTTTAATTGGTGTAAGAAGTTTAGTGGAAGCAGAAAAAATGTCCATGGCAAACAGAGGAGTGGAAGACCCTCCATTCTGACTTATGAGTTGGTGCAAAAAATTGAGGAAACTGTTTGTACAGACTATTGATTGACAGCAGATGAAATTTCTGTGATGTTTCTACAACTCTCCAGACCTGTATTATATGAGACACTCACAGAAATGCTGGGGCACAAGAAACTGTGCACAAGATGGGTCCCAAAACAGACCAACAAGAAAAATTGAGTTAACAGCACCTGCAAGTTTCTTGAGTGACTTGAACTGGAAGGTGAGGATTTTCTGAGCTCTTCATGATGTGAGATGAAATGGGTGTGGCTCATTATACACCTGAGACAAAAAGACAGTCATCACAGTGGTGTCACACCAGTTCCCCATCTGCCAAAAAATTCAAAACCAAAATTTCTGGCAAAAAAATCACATCCTAAGTGTTTTGAGATTGAAAAGGCATCATTTTGGTCGAATTTCTGCCTCAGGTGAAGGCCATCAATGCACAATAACATTGTGAGACCTAATTAAACTCAAAAGAAGCATTCAAAACAAAAGAAGGGGAATGATGATGAGAGGAATGTGCTTGTTGTACGACACCTGTCCTCACATAGCCCTAGCCACTGAGGCATGCTTGGACTCAATTTGGTTGGGATGTTTTGAACCGCTCTCTATATTCCCCCGGCTTGGTGCCTCAGACTGTCATCTTTCATATCCCTGAAGGCACACATGAGTGGCATTAAATTTTTAACTGATGCGCAATTGCAGAAACAGTTTCTAAGGTTTGGGAGGGGGGATGAGAGCTGGTGGGAGAGTTCTTAGAATGGGGCATAAGGAAGCTTGTGCCACAGCTCATTCACATGCAGCGAATGGGATCGTGATTATGTAGACAAATGGACAAACAGAGAACAAAATCTTCTAATTTCTTTTAAATACTCTTTTCCTAAAAAAAATAAAACAAAAAATAAAAAAAAATCTAGTACACTTGCTTTCTGAAAATGCCTTGTATAATCATTGTAGTTTACTAGCATTCAACACACTTATCACCATTGCTCACAAAGCACAGAATATATAGAGATTTGAGACTCTTATCATTACGGTGTCAGTGTTAAAATCATCTCACATTGCTGTGTTTTGTGAACATTGGTGTAAGGTGTACCGAATGCTACTAAGCTAGGATAACTGATACCAATCGTTTTTTCCTCACTAGCGCCAATCCAAAATTTCTTTCCTGGTAGTGAAGTTGCATGGTTCTGCTGTACCATTTGCCACATTCTCAGAGCTTACTGCAAAAATGATGGCGGTATTATGTTATGGGAAGTCCAGCTTTGGCATCTATATCTCTCAGAACTAATTAACAATCATTCACATCCATTTCCTTTTTCTCAGCACTCATTTTTTTTAGATTGGCTTGTACATAGTAACCCCGTTTTGGTTTGTTGTTGCAGGACATTTGGCCTTTTTTATACCACCACACCGACATAAAGAATTTTCAGTGACCACAATGACATCTCCATATTCAGGTCACATGCAATTTTTATGGTTGCTACGCCACACAACTGGAGGAAGTCCCACCTCCAAAAGGCAAAGATTTACACTGAAGAGCCAAAGAACTGGTATGTTTGCCTAATATTGTGTAGGGTCCCTGTGAGCACGCAGAAGTGTTGCAACATGACTTGGCATGGACTCGACTAATGTCTAAAGTAGTGCTGGAGGGAATTGACACCATGAACCTCGCAGTGCTGTTCATTAATCCATATAAGAGTACGAGGGGGTGGAGATCTCTTCTGAACGGTACGTTGCAATGCATCCCAGATACGTTCAATAATGTTTATGTCTCGGCAGTCTGGTGGCCAGCAGAAATGTTTAAACTTAGAAGACTGTTACTGGAGCCACATCGCAGCAATTCTGGATGTGTGGGGTGTCGCATTGTCCTGTTGGACTTGCCCAAGTTCATCAGAATGCACAATGGAGATTAATGGATGCAGGTGATCAGATAGGACGCTTATGTATGTGTCACCTGTCAGGGTCATATCTAGATGTATCAGTGGTCCCATATTACTCCAACTGCACATGCCCCACACTATTACAGAGCCTCCACCAGCTTGAACAGTCCCCTGCTGATGTGCAGGGTCTAAGGATTCATGAGGTTGTTTCCATACCCGCACATGTCTATCCCCTCAATACAATTTGAAAAGACACTCAGCCAGGCAACATGTTTCCAGTCATCAACAGTCCAATTTCAGTGTTGATGGGCCCAGGTGAGGCATAAACCTTTATGTCAAGCAATCATCAAGGGTACACGAGTTGGTCTTTGGTTCCGAAAGCACATACCATTGATGTTTTGTTGAATGGTTCGCACACTGACACTTGTTGATGGCCCAGCATTAAATGTGCAGCAATTTGCGGAAGGGTTGCATTGCTGTCACATTGAACAATTTTCTTCAATTGTCACTGGCCCCATACTTGCAGAATCTTTTTCTGGCTGCAGCAATGTCAGAGATTTGATGTTTTACTGGATTCCTGACATTCACAGTACACTCGTGAAATGGTCGTACAGGAAAATCCTCATTACATCACCACCTTGGAGATGCTGAGTCCCCTCGCTTATGCACTGACTATAAAAACACATTCAAACTCACTTAAATCTTAATAACCTGCCATTGTAGCAGCAGTTACCGATCTGACAACTGCACCTGACACTTACTGTCTTATACATTTGTTGCTGACCGCAGCACCATATTCCGCCTGTTTACATATCTCTGTATTTGAATATGCCTGCCTATACCAGTTTCTTTGGTGTTTTGGTGTATATATTCCTTATCCACATCCTTCCATTCTCTGGTTCATTTACAATCCTCTTGAGCAATGCTTAACCTGTATTTTGTCTGTTAGTAATCCATTATTTGTCAGTATCTTAATGTATATATTGTCAGAGTTGAGAAAATTTTGGTTCATCATGTACCTTTAGAATCATATGCAAATAGCAATATGTTTATGTGCTTCAAACATGCTCTTTATTTTACTTATGGATAATATGATGAGATATTTCCTCAAGAAAATATAATACCTGTTTCTGTTTCTAGATGACAGTCAGATGGCATCTTTCGGAAGCTCCATGTTAAATATCGGCTGGTCTGTGGCCTCCTATCAAAGAGTAATACGGTTAGCACAACAAGACAAAGAAAACATCACATGGAAAGGAACAATTATACAGTTCCTCTGGCATTTCATGGTTACTGGTAAGATTTGTTTCCTTTCTTTCATTATTATTATTTTATTTTGGTTCATAGAATTCAGACTAAAAAATGTTTACAGTATGAAACTACTCATGAAAGCAAATTAATCAGCGTATTTGGTTCATCAGTTGGTTTGTTGCATTTGGGAGGGAACCAAACAGAAAGGTCATCAGTCTTGTCAGATTAGGAAAGGATGGGGAAAAAAAATCAGCTGTGCCCTTTCAGAGGAATTATCCCAGCATTTGCCCAAAGGAATTTAGGGAAATCACGGAAAACCTAAATCAGGATGGCCGGATGTGGGTTTGAACCATCATCCTCCCAAATGTGAGTCTAGTTTGCTAACCACTGTGCCACCTCATTCAGTGAGCGTATTTTCAAAGCTCATTGTTGTAGACATCTTCATCTGATACTGATTTAAACTATGTTTCCTATGAATAACTGATAAGTTCAGAATATAATTTACACTTCACTTTGCAAAGGCTAAAAATTATTTATGGAGTTAGAAATACAAACTACTATAGTACAGCTGTAATTGCCTTATTCAACAGTCCTAAATGTTATAGCATACCTGGCACTGACAGTAAATATGACATTAAATTTTAACTGCACAAGGTCGATATATTCTTTTATAGCAAAAGAGACAACTGAGGCAGTGAGTGCATAGACAAGAATAAGACTCCCTGAAAATTATTGAGGACTGAACATAAAAGTTACATAGCCTTGTCTTCATTTGAGACTGCTCTTACCTTAGTGCTTAGTTCTTCACTGCATTTTGGAGATTTAAGTGCTGTTACTTGTCCATCTGCTTTAAATGCTTTTTGTCATTTAGCTCACAAAGAAAGGATTTTGGCTACGTAACCGAAGGACACCAAGTCCACATTCACCACAGCAGTACAAGTGTATGTGTCAACTAGCTCCACAAATGAAAAAGAGATTGAGAAAATGTATGAAGAGGTTATAAATTATTCAAGTAGTTAAAGGAAATGAAAATTTACACTGATGTGGCAAAAGTCATAGGATAGTGATATGCACATATAAACATGGCAGTAATATCACATACAAAAGATAAAAGGGCAGTACATTGGTGGAGCTGTCATGTGTATTCAGGTGATTCATGTGAAAAGGTTTCAGATGTCATTATGGCCCTTACCGTGCGGATTAGCAGACTGTGAATGCGGAATGGTAGTTGGAGCTAAACACATGGGACATTTCGTTTTGGAAATCTATAGCGGATTCAGTATTCTGAGATCCACAGTGTCTCGAGTGTGCTGAGAATACCAAATTTCAGGCAGTGCAGTGGGCAATGGACTTTACTCAACAAATGAGAGCAGCGGTGTTTGCATAGAATTGTCAGTTCTAACAGATAAGCAACACTGCATGAAATTACCACAGAAATCAATGTGGAATTTATGACAAATGTATCCATTAGGACAGTATGGCAAAATTTGGCATTAATGAGATATGGCAGAAGACAACCAACATGAGTGCATTTGCTAACAGCTTGACATCACCGGCTGCACCTCTCCTGGGCTTGTGGCCATATTGGGTGGGCCCCAGACAACTGGAAAAGAGTGGCCTGGTCATATGAGTATCAATGTCAGTTGGTAAGAGCTGATGGTAGGGTTCAAGTGTGGTGCAGATACCACAAAACCAAGAACTCAAGTTATCAACAAGGTACTGTGCAAGCTGGTGGTGGCTCCATAATGGTGTGGCTGTGTTTTTATGGAATGGACTTGGTCCTCTGTTCCAACTGAATTGATCATTGGCTACTTGGAGGCCGTTTGCAGCCATTAATGAACTCCATGTTCCCAAACAATGTTGGAATTTTTTATGAACGACAATGCTGTATATCTCCAGGCCACAATTGTTCCCAATTAGTCTAAAGAGCATCCTGGACAATTCAGTGAATGATTTGGACACCCAGATTGCCTGACATGAATCCCATTGAACATTTATGAAACATAATCGAGTGGTCAGTTCAATATTTATTGCAGGGGACTTCCAATGACTTGTTGAGTCCATGCTACATCACTTCTCTCGCTCTATTTTTTTTAAGTCAGTTATCTGATGGTTTTAATGCAGCCTGCCACGAGCTCCTCTCCTGTGTTAACCTCCAACCTCTTCATCTCAGAGTAGTACTCACAGCCTACATCCTCTGTTATTTGCTGGATGTATTCCTATCTCTGTTTTCCTCTGCAGTTTTTACACACTCTACAGCTCCCTCTAGTACCATAGAAGTTATTCCCTGATGTCTTAACTGATGCCCTACCATCCTCCCCTCCTTCTTGTCAGTGTTTTCCATACAATCCTTTCATCACTGATTCTGCAAAGAATCTCATCGTTCCTTACCTTATCAGTCCACCTAAATTTCATCATTCTTGTGTAGCACCACATCTCAGATGCATCAGTTCTCTTCTTTTCCCATTTTCCCACAGTCCACCTTTGACTACCATACAATGCTATGATTCAGATGTCCATTCTTGGAAATTTATTACTTAGATTAAGAGCTATGTTTTACACTTGTAGACTTCTCCAGGCCAGGAATGCTTTCTTGCCAGTGATAGTCTGCTTTTTATGTCCTCCTTGCTCTGTCCATCACAGGTTATTTTGCCACCTAGGTAGCAGAATTTCTAAACTTCATCCACTTGGTGATCACCAATCCAGATGATAAGTTCCTCACTGTTCCTCTTTCTGCTATTTCTCGTTACTTTTGTCTTTCTTCAATCTACTCTCAACACATATTCTGTGCTCATTAGACTGTTCATTTCATTCATCAGATCCTGTAATTATTCTTCACTTTCTCTGAGGATAGCAATGTCATGAACAAATCATATCATTGATATCCTTTAACCTTGAATTTCAGTTCCACTCTTGAAAATTCCTTGTATTTCTGTCATTGTTTCTTCGATATACAGATTCACCCTCTTTAATCTGAGCACTTCGTTCTTGGTGTTCCAGTCTCATTGTTCTCTCTCGGCTCTTATACATATTGTTTATTACCCGTCTTTCCCTATATCTTACTCTATTTATCTCAGAATTTCAAACATCTTGCACGATTTGACACTGTCGAACTCTTTTTCCAGGTTGACAAATCCTACGAATCTGTCTCGACTTTTCTTTATTCTTGCTTCCATTATCAACCACAACATTAGAATTGCCTCTCTAGTGCCCTTACCTTTCCCAAAGCCAAACTGATCATCATCTAACACATTCTCAATTTTCTTTTCCATTCTTCTGTATATTATTCTGAAAAGCAACTTGGATGCATGTGCTGTTAAGCTGTTTTTTACAATAATTCTCACACTTTTTGGCTCTTGCAATCTTCAGAATTGTGTGAATGATGTTTCTTTGGAAGTCAGATGATATATTGCCAGTCTCATACATTCTATACACTAATGTGATTAGTCACTTTGTTGCCACTTCCCCCAATGATTTCAGAAATTCTCATGGAATAATATGTATCCCTTCTGACTTATTCAATCTAAAGTCTTTGAAGTCTCTTTTAAATTCCAATTCTAATACTGGATCCCCTGCCTCTTCTACAATGGCTCCTGTTTCTTCTTTTATCATGCCTTCAGACAAGTCTTGCCCCTCACAGAGGCCTTCAACGTGCCGTTTCCACCTACCTGCTCTCTCCTCTGTGTTTAACAGTGGAATTCCTGTTGCACTCTAAGTGTTACCACCATTGCTTTTAGTTTCACCTAAATCTATTTTAACTTTTCCATATGCTGAGTCAGTCCTTATGATGATCTTTTTTCCCCCTGATTTCTTCATATTTTTTCTGCAGCCATTTTGTCTTAGCTTCCCTGCACTTCCTATTTATTTCATTCCTCTGTACCTATGGTTTTTTTTCAACTTCTGTGATTGCCCTTTTTAGAAATGTCCATTCCTCTCCAACTGTACTGCCTACTAAGCTATTCCTTATTGCTGTATCTGTAGCCTTAGAGAACTTCAAGCATATCTCGTCATTCCATAGTACTTCCGTATCACTCTCCTTTGTGTATTGATTCTTCCTGACCAATCTCTTAAACTTCAGCCAACTCTCCATCACTACTGAATTGTGATCTTTTAATCTATATCTGCCTCTGGTTATGCATTACAATCTAGTATCTGATTATGTTATCTTTGCCTGACAATGATGTAATCTAACTGAAATCTTCCCATATCTCCTGACCTTTTCCAAGCATACCTCCTCCTCTTGTTATTCTTGATTAGAGTATTTGCTATGGCTAGCTGAAATTTATTGCAGAACTCAGTTAGCCTTTCTCCTCTCTAATCCCTATTCCAAAGTCCATATTCTCCAGTAAAACTTTCTTGTACTTCTTTTCATACGACCACATTCCAATCCTCCAAGACTATTAGATTTTCATCTTGCTTTACATATTGAATTACCCATTCAATATCCTCATATTTTTCTCTAGCTGTCCACAGCTCGTGGTCGTGCGGTAGCGTTCTTGCTTCCCACGCCCGGGTTCCCGGGTTCGATTCCCGGCGGGGTCAGGGATTTTCTCTGCCTCGTGATGACTCGGTGTTGTGTAATGTCCTTAGGTTAGTTAGGTTTAAGTAGTTCTAAGTTCTAGGGGACTGATGACCATAGATGTTAAGTCCCATAGTGCTCAGAGCCATTTGAACCATTTTTTTTTTTTTTCCTCTAGCTCTTCATCTTTGGCTTATGTCAGTTTGCGTACTTTAACTATTGGTGTTAGTGTTGGTTTGCTGTTGATTCTGATGAGAACAGCCCTATCACTGAACTGTTCACAGTAACACACTTTCTGCTCTATCTTCCTGTTCTTAATTAATCCTACTCCTGTTATACTATTTTCTGCTGTTGCTATTACCCTATACTCATATGACCAGAAATCCTTATCTTCTTTCCATTTCACTTCTCTGATCCCCACTATATCTAGTCTGAGCCTTAGCATTTCCCTTTTCAGATTTTCTACCTTTCCTAGAAACATTTCGCAATGTGGTTATTCAGTCTTTTTCTCCCAGTCACCTCCCCACTGTCAGTCTCCACCTAAGGATTCAAATGGGGCACTATTGTAGAATCTTTGCCAATTGAGAGATCATCGTGACATTTTTTTTCAATTGCTGCACTACACTGAGCAAAAGGAGGTGAGACACAATAGTAGAAGATGTCCCAAGACTTTGGTCACCACAGTGTAATTGTGACGGGTGACTGGAATTTGATAGTAGGAAAACCAAGAGAAGAAAAAATAAGAGGAAGCCACCTGGTAGAAATTTGCTGAGGCCATAATTTAATCATCGCTAACTCTTGGTTTAAGAATCATGAAAGAAGGTTATATATGTGGAAGAGACCTGGAGTCACTGGTAGATTTCACATTGATTGTATAATGGTAAGATAGAGATTTAGGAACCAGATTGTAAGACATTTCCAGGAGCAAATGTGGACTCTAACCACAATTTATTGGTTATGAACTGTAGATTAAAACTGAAGAAATTGCACAAAGTTAGGAAGTTAGGGAGACAGGACCTGGATAAGTTGAAAGAACCAGAGGATGTTGAGAGTTTCAGAGGGAGCATTAGACAACAATTGCCTAGAACAGGAGAAAGGAAAATGGAAGAAGGGGAATAGGTGGTTTTGAGAGATGAAACAGTGAAGGCAGACAAGGTCTAGTAGAAATACAAGGATATCACAGGAGATATTGAATTTAACTGATGAGAGGAGAAAATATAAAAATGCAACAGATGAAGCAGGCAAAAGGGAATCCAAATTGCCAAAAAATGAGATTGACAAAAAGTGCAAAATGACTAAGCAGGAATGGCTAGAGGACAAATGTAAGGATATAGAAGCGTATGTCACCAGAGGACACATAAATAGTGCCTAGAGGATAATCAAGCAGGCCTTAGGAGCAAAGAGAAGTAGCTTCATGAATATCAAGAGCTAAGATGGAAAATCAATCCTCAGCAATGAAGGTAAAGCTTACAGGTGGAAGGAGTATATATAGCATGCATACAAGGGAGATGAGCTTGAAAGCAATATTACGTGGAAGAGGCCATAGATGAAGACGATATCAGAAATATGCTATCGTGAAAAGAATCTGTCAGAGAATTGCAAGACCTAAACCAAAACCAGGCCACTCGTGTAGTTGACATTCCATCGGAACAGCCATGAGAAGAGTATTCCATCTGGTGTGCAAGATGTATAAGACTGTCGAAATACCCTCACACTTCAAGAAGAATGAGCTGACGGGGTGAAAGTTACCAAACTATCAGTTTAATAAATCATGGCTGCAAAATATTAATATGAATTCTAGACAGAAGAATGGAGAAACTGGTAGAAGCTGGCCTTGTGGAAGTTCAGTTTGGATTCTGGAGAAATGCAGGAAAACGAGGGGCAATACTGGCCCTATGAGGGCAGTGCTTATGTCAGATCGGCAGTCTCTATGACCTGGTTTGAGTCTTATTCATGTGTCTGTGAGTGTTAGAGCAACAGAGTCAACTACACATTTGCGGAATATACCAACATGGTCCGTCTACATGATGAAGTTCACAGTAATGCAAGAGCTGCTCGTCATCTTTATGAAAATCGTTATCCAGAATATCTGCCTGCATTGTGTACCCTTTTTGTCACAATTATGTAATGGGTTCAACAAAGAGGTACCTTCACTGTACTCAGATGTGACTGGTGCTTCCAGGAGATACCACACATCCATTCTGGAAGAGGCCACAGTGCATCACGTTGAAGAGAACCTGTCAACGAGTATACGAGCCATTGTGCGTGCAAAGGATGTTGCTCCCAGCACCGTCTGGTATGTTCTGCATGACCAACAACTACATCCAAACCACCTTCAAAAGATAAAATCACTAATGACAGCCAATTTTGCACCACGTGTTGAGTTTTGTATGCAATTTCTGTGCCCCTGCATCAAAGAGCCTGTAGCATTTCCGTGGCACATTCTCTTCATAGACGGTTGTAAAATTACTAGGGATTGTGTTCTCAATTTTCAAAACAGCCATGTCTGGGCAAACAAAAACCCACATCCCACATTCCAAATATGTTCACCCCCCCCCCGCCCCCCATGCTCACCAAGCCCATGGGTCCCATCTACTTGACCTTCCAATAACAAGTATTTGGCATGTTTCTGGATGCTGTGGCACTGAACATGTGGTTTCATTGTGACGGCGCATCTCCCAACTTTTCATGTCATGTTCAGGACCAGCAATTCAGACACCAACAGATAGGCCAAGGTGGCCCAATCATGTGGCCTCCACGATGACCAGATTTTTCATTGGACTTTTTCCTCTGGGGTAGAATGAAGAATTTGGTTTATGAGACACCTCCAGAGACAGAAGGCTTGGTGGCAAAAGTTGTGATCGCTGCAGGACAGATTGCAGACACAGCACATGTGATAGAGCATGTATACCACATCATCATTCATAGGTACAACGTGTACACTTAACTTGATGGTCGTCATTTCTAACCTTACTTGTAGTGGATCAGAATGCTAACCCTCCTCTGAAAAGGACAAAAACAATTTAAGTTTAACTGTAAACAACAGTGTCTCTGAAAACTGATTTAGTTTCCTTTTTGTTTCTTTGGTTATTAATAAGTAGAATTGCAAAACTAGTGATGTACTGGGTCACACCTAATAAACTGCTTGTAAAAATGGTCATGTTACCAATATTTTGTCAAATGGTTGTAGAACAGAAATGTTTCATTTCTTGACCTGGGTTCCAATCCAAAATATTATCTACTCAGCCCCTCTGCAAATCTTAGAAGTTCGTAAGGGGAATTTTAGACCACTCTGTATACAGTGTAGTTATTATAAAATTCCTGCATGATGTTGTTGGCAGAGAGAATCAAGACTGGAAATACCATTAGACCCACTGTCTTAGGAACAAAAACAGAAGCATGTTCGAAGGATGACTATAGACAGTCTTAATCCTAGTGGAGAAGGTAGATGATGCATTCCTTCCCTCCCCCCCCCCCCCCCCCCCTCCCAAACTGGTGTTCCAACTTTCAACTTTCCAACTGGTTTGATGTGGCCCACCATGATTTCCTCTAATGTATCACTCACTTCATCTCAGAGTAGCACCCACATTCAATGTCCTCAATTGTTTGTTGTATATGATCTGATCTCTACTTACCCATGAAGGTTTTGCCATCACCCTCTATAGCTTCCTCTACAACTGTGCATGTTACTCCCTACCAATGCCTTAACATATCTCCTGTCATCATTCCCATTCATCTGTGAAGTATTTCCCTTATATTCCTTTCTTAGCCAAGCCTACAAAGAGCCTTCTCATTTTTTATGTCTTCAGTGCATTTCATTTCTAAATGCCATCGTAATAACTTTGAATCTTTTCTTTTCCATTTTTCCCGCAGTCCACAGTTCACCCCTATACACTGCTGTGTTACAAATGCACATCCACAATTTTTCACTCACATTAAGGCCTATATGTGTGATACTAGTTGGCTTCTTCCCGTTCTAGTCTGATTCTTATCTACTCTTTGCTTAATCTATGATGCATTGTTTTGCTTCCAAGGTACCAAACTACTTTACTTTGTCAGCTACAGGATCCATACATTTTATGTTTATGGCTAATCTCATTACTTCCAGTTCATATTACCTCCTCAAAAGGTCATTCATTCCATCCAAAAAGTCTTTTAATACTTTGCTTGTTACATATGTTTCCTCAAACACAGTGGAAGGTAAACTTGCAACATTACATGGAAGAGAATGGAATGATCACTTATCTTAAATTCTAGTGGTGGACATTTAGAGTTTATTTAAACAAAATGTGAAGTTGACCATTTTGAATTCTTAATACTGAGGATAGACGGAAGGCATTCTTAGAAGGATCATCTTCAAGATGTGCAGAAACTGAATGCTGTGCTCTTCGAGAAAGGTACAATCTCCACTGTGTCCAACACTGAAGCTGAAGGCTTGTTTGTTCTACTGTCGCACAAGCAGTTATATGTTGGGGAACTCTGTGCACTTTCTACCACAAATGTTTATGTTTGATACATACTGAATTCTTCTGGCAGAGAAGGCCACGCTTTTTTCCCTGTTTTCATCTGGCTCCTATTTCTCCTTGCTTCATCTGTCATTCAATGTTTTGCTTCCAAGATACCAGAATAGGCCTTTCTTTAGGTGCTGGAATTCGAAATCTGCTCACTCTGTAGATAGATTGCATCACGGAACATGCTGACAGTACTGATTCATTCAGAAGAAATTGCAACATACATTCAGTAAACACTACAGAGAAAAAAATATAGCTCAAATAACACTTCCTTAAACAGTGGATGGAAAGGAGCGCACTGTTCAGCAGGTTTCAATTTCAACAGACTTCCAACAGAACTGAATAAAATTTAGTGATCAACCCCAAGTATTCAGATTCATGTTCAAGTGCTTTTCCTTGTCACACATTCCTACTATTCTATACAGTACTTCCTATCATTAATGTAGAGCTTTTGTCTTTCTTCATTTGTATGCACTTTCACAGTTTATTTCCTGTTTTATTAACTCTTTAGTTTACAATTTTTTAATCAGTATTTGGTAAACTATGTATTGACTTGTGCCATGACCAAGTAGCTCAAGCTTGCATGGTACTACCAAGCCTGGAAGATACATAAAATAAAAGTAATGCATCTGGTTTCTGAAAAGTTTTTTTTGTTTTACTGTATGAGGTGCTCTTTCAGTTGACGCAGTATGTGTATCAATTTGTTACAGTTTCGAGAATTCTGTCAATTTCTGTGGCTTCGGTGACATTTCCTACAGAGACTGCTGTGGTGTGTGGTGTGCACTGGTTAATCGTGACAGTCTGGCTGTCACTGTGGGAACGCACAAACTTCTGCTTCTCACAGAAAGTATCTGCAACGAAACAGCGAGCTGCGGAGATACTCTTCTGCTCCGTCCTCGGCCTCGTCTACATTTTTACGTACATCGCACCAAAGGATGGGCAGAACAGGATTCGGTACTCCATCTACTACACAATCTGCTTTGCAGAGAACGTCATGGCGGCGGTGACAGTGTGGGCCACAGCAGACACGACAATGCGAAACGAGTGGTACTTCTATCCACTTTTGTTAGGGTGTATTGTGCCTTTTGTGACAGGTATAGGTTTTATGCTTCTCTATTACTCGTGTTTTCACCCAGTACTGCAAAGGGTGAAGTGTTGTGATAAATCCAACAACAGGAACCAAACAGGAGACAGGGGGCTGCGCTCTACTAGGTCTGGCAGTTTGGGAAGGAACTTACTGACACAGGAACCTAGCAATGAGTCTGTCAATGAAGCTGGTGACACTTAGTGAACTGGCAGCTAGTGGTTGTGCCAAAGTGCTAAGAATTGAGGCAAAATCTTATGAGGAGTCACAGCAGGATAATGGTGAAGAAACTGTGCAAAGCAGTAGACATGATGTACCTCTTCTACCCAATATTGAAGTACACCACTGTAACAATGGGCCACAAAGTACTGTTTTTAGTCAGTGTAAGGTTTTTTACTGAAGCGTTCTTTCTTTATTCATATAGCAGGTGAAATACATATACTCATTATTTGTTTATAAAATTTGTTTTCCGTGCTGCTCAAATGATTCCCTGGGATTTTTAAAATTTTGTAATGTACATGTTGAGCAGTAAGTGTCAAGCACTCACCTATTGTCCAGCAATTTTGAAAATGTTACATTTTTGTTTTATAAAACACAATAGAAATGTTTCTTGGCCATTGTTTTCTAAAACATCCACATAATTATGTCCTGTCCTCACCACCTCTCCAAAAATGCACACTCCAAAATGTCATTTTTTAAAGAAAAGACTGGCGGTAGGGAAAACTTCACACTCACAAGGGAACTGCACATACTCATCATCACTGACTTCTTTAAAATTCGTGGTATATGCAGTGCTTGGTGTGAAATGAAAGTGACAAGCATTTAGAAAAGTTTGCAGTTTTGGTACAAGTCAGGCTGTGCACAAGACATTTATGTTGGCGCAGCAGGAAGAGCACAGAATGCTGATTTGAGGGTTGTGGAACCGAGTTCCTAAATGGAAACTTTTTTATTTGCCAATTTTACATTACTTGCCCTGCAGTTAAATTGAAAAAAATGTTATACCCTTTGTATTTATTAATATTTCCATAAAAAACACACAAAAAAAAAATATTGGAATTGGAAATAAATTTCCGGGAATGGACTGTGCTGGGATGATATTCAATATAAAAACAGGGAAAACATATTTGCATTTTGCACAAGTTAAAAATACAGCATCTTTACAGTTACAGGATTATTTTAAAATTTCTATAGAATAACAGACTTGGTTTAGTTTCACAAAACATTCTCTCTCATCGCATAGTTTGGCAGCAAACCACGTATAACACATCATTTCGGCACATACTTGCGAGGATAAGTGGAGATGTACAACGGAGTGTATTTTTATGCAATTTTTTTTTTTCTGGGGGTGGTTCATGATTTCTTTTTCTCTTCAGATAAGAGCAGTTCTTAAATTTTTTGATCAATTTTTTTCCGTGGAGGCATCGCAGGGTTGCACTGGCAGAGTGCATTTGGAGGGGAGGGGATTATTTTAATAATGCACTATAGCAGTGCTCCTCCATCTTGAAAAATCTTTTCATATAATTGTAGATTTGTTTGTCTTCCCCAGAAGTAAATTAATGGAAGAAATTTGTACTTCTGCACATGGGGCTGCATCACATCAGCCAAACAATTTTTGTACAAGGCTGCTGTAAGTCTCCTAGATTTTGATGTAGTGATGACATTCTTAAATTTTGTAGCATACTCATCCACGGTTTTTTGAATCCTCTGTCCACAAATGCCACTGCTTTCTTGTAGGCGTACATAGATCATTGACAATAATTTTCCGGAAATGGTCCTAGCGTACTCCACTGTATGCAAGTGACTGACTTCATTCATTTTCAGTTTATTTGCAGTGTAAGTAACATAAAAATTAAAAATGAGATCCGGAAAAGGGTCAACCCCACGAACTTCAGATTAATGTTCTGCACTCTTCCCACAGCACCAACTGATGCATCGAAACTGTGCTAACATAAATGGCTCATGCTCACCTGACCTGTCCAAAAATTCTATTTTTTTCTAAATATTCGGTCATCTGGAGCTCCCCTTTCTGTCACTTTCATTTCTGACTGAGCCCTGCATATACCATAAAACTGGACAAAATCAGTGATGATGAGTGGGTGTGGTTCCCCTGCCAGTGAACGTGAATAAATGTCTTAAAATTCAAGATGTGAAAGGGAGAGTGTACTTTACCATTTGGTAAATGAGGAGCTAGGGCAGCAAAGCATGAAATATGTAAATATTAGGAATGGCAGCACTTCATAAATCTGCTAATAGTACATAGGGCTAGTGTATTCTTTTGTGTTAGCAGAAGAGCCAACACCGTGTTATGACTGGAGGCCAAAGTGCACACGTTTTAGCTCACGCAGGCTAGCGTGAGAAGGGAAGAACTTTACTGACGTGAGGTCTGGAACATGACAAGGAATGAGAATTCAGAAAGCGGACATAATTAGTTTGATACTTAACTTTAATCCATTAATGATGAATGTCACTCTTGACCGTAGGTGAGTCACAATATTATCTGTTCAGAATACATTCCTGAAGATACTAAGTATAGTAACAATATGGCGCCTTGCTAGGTCGTAGCAAATGACGTAGTTGAAGGCTATGCTAAACTGTCGTCTCTGCAAATGAGAGTGTATGTAGACAGTGAACCATAGCTAGCAAAGTCAACTGTACAACTGGGTCGAGTGCTATGGAGTCTCTCTAGACTAGACCTGTCGTGTGGTCTGCAATCACTGATAGTGGCAACACGCAGGTCTGACATATACTAACGGTCCACGGCCGATTTGAAGGCTACCACCTAGCAAGTGTGGTGTCTGGTGGTGACACCACATATTCCACATAGTGTGTACCTAAGATTGCAGCTGTTCTTTCACTCTACATTTTGTTTCATAAATCTTATTGTGACAGGAAGCCTTCAAGCCTGTGGAACGAGTCAAGTCACAAATCAAAAGGTAGAAGCAACTACTGCCGGCTGTTTCAGCAAAGTGTACTTGCGACAAATTATGATTATTGCTAATCCTCTCATGCTGATAATTATGGGAATTACCTCTAAAAAATGGTAGCTTATGGCTATAATATCAATGAGTCACAGATGCAATCGACCAGCTCAAAAAAATACCTCAGTGTAACACTCTGTAGGGATTAGAAACAGAATGATCACATAGGTTCAGTCATGTGTAAAGCAGCTGGTAAACTTAAGTTTATTGGTAGAACACTGGGGAAGTGCAATCAGTCTACAAAAGGGACTGCTTACAAATCACTCATGTGAACCATCCTAGAATATTGCTCAAGTTTGTGGGACCCATATCGGATAGGACTAGTTGGGGGATATTGAACGCATACAGAAAAGGGCAGCACGAATGGTCACAGGTTTGTTTAATCCGTGGAAGAGCATCACAGAATACTGAAGGAACTGAAATGTCAGACTTTTTTTACATTTATATTAGGAGAAAAATGGCTATTGTGTAAGAAGCGACTACTCTGCTCAGATACAGTTGTCATCTAATACTTTAAACAAAGCCTTTACGTAATTTTACATACACCAATGTCAGTTGTCATTGTAGTGACAAGTCAGGATCTATCTAATACAAACATTAGAGTTACAACAATAACAAGAGAATAAATTGTCACTCATCACATAGAGATGGCATTGAGTATCAGAAAGGCACACTAAAAAAGAGCGCTAAGCTTTCAGACAAAGTTCTTCTTCAAAAATTGAAAACACACACACATTCACATAAGCACAATACACACACACACACACACACACACACACATATTCACATAAGAACAAGTCACACACACACATGGCCGCTGCCTCTGGTTGTTGGGGCCCCTGGCACCTGGAGATAGTGGCCATATGTGTGAGTTGTGCTTGTGTGAATGTATGTGTCTTTTATATTTTTGAAGAAGAACTTTGTCCAAAAGTTTAGCACTCTTTTCCAGTGTGCTTGCCTGAGACTCAGTGTCAATGGCCTTTCCACAGTAGTAACACTGGCTCCCATCAGATACCGAAGTTAAGCATTGTCGGGCTGGGCTAGCACTTGGATGGGTGACCATTTGATCTGCTGAATGCTGTTGGCAACTGGGGTGCACTCAGCCCTTGTGAGGCAAACTGAGGAGCCACTTGATAGAGAAGTAGCGGCTCCAGTCTCGGAAACTGACATACGGCCAGGAGAGCGGTGTGCTGACCACGTGCCCCTCCTTATCCGCATCCAGTGATGCCTATAGGCTGAGGGTGACACAGCGGGCAGTCGGTACCGTTGGGACTTCACGGCATGTTTGTGAGGAGTTTTTTTTTTCTTTTTTTGTTTTTAGGCTCAGTGGCTCCTCTATCTGATGAGTAGCAGTCTATGCTTTCCATATTATTGTTACTCAATCCTGGACTTCCCATACTTTAAATATTATAGTTACAAAGTTCAAATTTCTGATAAATTATATGAACAGCAACTAATGATGTAATCTTTTACATTGTGTTTTTATATCTTGATATTTTGAGTTGCCCTGGTGTTTACTGGTGACTGTTATTGACTTCTGCAGCAGAGTACAAAGCTCTGATCTATACTCTAGATGTGGATGTGTAATCTATATGAATTTTTTTTAATCATAACATTGCCATTGTTAATTGCAGAGTCCTTCTTATTATCAAACACAAATACACAGCATTATGCTTACTCCCTCAAGATAAAGAGTAAGAATCCCTTGTTCCTTGAGAAGGCTTCTGCAAGAAGTTCGGTTGTCAACCACAATATTCTTATTCCACACTTATGTAGACTAAACACCGTTTCAATCTGGGTTGCACTGCTCTAGAACAGATTTTCTTTCTGCAGGACCCAGGGGTTTCATGGAGTACACTCGAGAGTTCTTCAAAACTTAGATGCATTTCTTCAAAACATTCAAGAAAGCAACTTAAAAAAACTTATGACTCTATAAAATTAAAAATAAAATAACTGTTATTCCAGCTTCCATTTACCAATTTGGATAGTAGGTTCAAATGTGACATCAGCATGGATAAGGCTGTATTTATCAGAGATAAGACATAACTTCGCAGAGAGTAACCTCAACAATGAGTGAATGGCTGCAGAAAGTGTGACTGTAGCAGTTCATTCAAACCGTCACCATCGTCTGACTCACAGTGCATTCCCATCCATATCAATCCCTATCGCTGTGTAATCTATCATCAGGAAGCTTTTTTACCTTTGATATACTTATAAAGAAGAGTGTCTGTATGGTTGTTATAGAAAACTAGAGGTTTTTTTCCTAGCTTGATAAAATTTTGTTCACAGGAACTTCAACAACCACAACATGATTAATTTACAGAATGTTACATTCAAAACAAACATCTATGTATATACTCTGCAAATCACCATGAAGCACGTGGCTGAATACTTCCTGTTGTACCAGTTATTAAGGTTCCTTACCATTCCATTGACATACGGATTGTGGGCAGAATGAGTGTTTGGATGCCTCTGGACATGCCGTAATTATTCTAATCTTATTCTCATGATGCGTATGTGAACGATATGTATTGGATTGTAGTATATTCCAAGAGTAACAATTTAAAGCCGGTTCTTGAAACTTTGTTAATAGATTTTCTCAGGGTAGTTTATGTCTACCATTAACAGTCTGCCACTTCAGTTTCTTCAGTATTCTGTGATGCTCCTCCATGGATTAAACAAACCTGTGACCATTCATGCTGCCCTTCTCTGTATGTGTTCAATATCCCCCATTAGTCCTAAGCGATATGGGTCCCACAAACTTGAGCAATATTCTAGGATGGTTCACACGAGTGATTTGTAAGCAATCCCTTTTGTAGACTGATTGCACTTCCCCAGTATTCTACTAATGAACTGAAGTTAACAAGCTGCTTTACACATGACTGAACCTATGTGATCATTCTATTATTAATCCCTACATAGTGTTACGCCCAGATATTTTTATGAGCCAGCTGATTCCATCTGTGACTTGTTGATGTTATAGTCATACCATGTTTTTTTTGTTTTGTGAAGTGCACACTTTTACATTTCTGAACAGTTAGAGCAAGTTGCCAGTCTCTGCACCACATTGAAATCTTATGAGGATCTGACTAAATATTTATGCAGCTGCTTTCAGTCAATACTTCAGTATAGGTAACTGCAACATTTGCAAAAAGTCTAAGGTATCCATAATGGCATTAATATACAACGTGAAACTACAAACCAAGAGTTCAACAATGAAGTTGGACATTAGAAAGTGTTACACTTATCGAAAAGATTATAAAATCCTAGAAGATTATGCTATAGGATAATACTGAGTTGAAGAATGTTGTAAGTCTTGTCAGCTGGTCAATGCAATGTAAAAGATTCCTAAGTGGAAAGCAGGCGGAAGTAATCTTTTTCATTAGTTATAAATGTGCTGGAACTTCACATCTGGAACATCTCATTTGGAACATTGTGTTCCCACTAATATCTATTTCTGGTGCCTATAACTAAACTAAAAGAAGCAAGTGACTCAATAACTGCAATATCAAGCTGTCAATAGTCAGATGAATAAGACAGAGAACTTGGATAGTTCAGGGCTACAGAGTACACATACCATACAAAGACAGTTGCCAGGAAAATTTTGCTGTACAGAGGTGTGGTCTGTGTGTGTTTGGGCAAGGGGGTGGCGGGGGGGGGGGGGGGGGGGGGGGGGGCACGCACACCTTCACTCTCACAGATCTGAAGAAGGGGTCATATTGAATATAGAAATGATCTCTGATCTTGTTTATATGCTTATCGACAACTCAGCAAGACAACATGGATACCTTGCTGTAGCTGGACCTATACTTGATCGCAGTACTAGGTATAGTCATGTTCCAATTCAAAGTTACGCATGCTGATACCTTGCAATACAAGTGCAAAAAGTGATCAGGAAAACGCCTTCATTGTCAGCTGCAACAACCTGCTGTTAATGCCAATAGTTTCACATAGTGAGGATGAGAAAGATGTGGTTAGTGCTGACAGGGAGGTTGATGGAATGTGCAAACAATGCTGACAAGCAAAAGTTACGTAAGTCAACTCTGTGAAAATTAAGGAAGGTGGAACAAAATGCAGCAAAGCAGAATTAGTAAAATCACATAATTAAGTATTTCATTGATGATAGTGATAAGTTTGTTATTAGACAACAGTTTCTGCAGTATTATCAACAATAAAAGGAAATATTATATTTGCAAAAACTTCACATCTTTTGTGCACAGAAGTTGAGCTCCAAGCTAGTAAAGGAACTCAGAAAAACTGGTTTGTTTAGATGAATTGTGGATTCTTACACCATACACCGTGAATAAATGTTGGAAAGTGACAAAGCATGAAGAGTATTGTCAAGCAATAGAGCTAGGCAACATTTCACTGTTGTGAATGCAGTGGTTCATTTTGCATTCACTTCTCTGTGACTATAAGCTTGCAGTATAATCTCAAGTGTCTACCTTTACACAATTTCCATCTGTCAAGAAACAAGGTTTAGCAGTAATGTTACATGAAAAAATGCAAAAAGTGTTAAATTGTAGTAAAATTTTACAAAAAAGTTCCTTTTTTGTCATTTGTTTTCTGACTATCACAATCTCTGACCATGACTTAGCCTTCTCCTCAGCACTGGGTACAGGTATACAGTGGGATTTTATGTCAGGTGCTAAGGTCCTTGGCCCCTTTGTTTTGTACAAAATAGAAGCCTCCAAGTCAATGTGATAGACAAGTACAGTGATTTACGTCAGACATTTTGCTAATCGAAAACTCACTCATTGAACATTAGGTTCCTTTCAGTTGACCTAAGACTGCAATATTTCTCAAGAGACAAAATTTAGCAGCAGTATTACATGAGAAAACGCCAAAACCGATAGATTGTAATAAAATCTTACAAAAAAGTTCCTTTTTGTTATTTGTTTTCCTAAGGGAGAATGATGACTACAGGATATTGGTGTTTGAAGAAATTTACGAAGCCGAGTTGTCCTAAATATTCTGGTACAAATTAATGCCAAGTACGTCACAGTGATGCAACTGAAAGACTATGGATTCCACGAGATGGAAGAGTATGGTGTTGATGCTTATTATAGGTTCAAGTGGCTTAAATCTAAAAGTGTGTGTAAGCTGCTTCTTGAAAGTTATTTTTTTTTAAATTATGGATGACTGCCATAATTTGGATGCAGTTAACTATTATTTGTTTCCTAAGCAGCTGCTGTTCTCGTTATGTAATATTTCACTCTGATTCCACAACTTACCTCAAGTGTTTCAGAATGTTGAATTTATTTCTAAATATGATTATTGTGATAAGCATTTTCATTTTGATGGAGAACTTCAGACTGATCAACCTCCTCCCATTAATCGGCACTGTGAGGTTTGTAAGCAGCATCAAATAGTGTAATGCTTTCCAAATGAGTTGTATGTGGTTTTTTATTTTGTGAAAAAAGTTCAGTCATTATAGCTTAGGCAGTTGCATTGGAATTACTCAATTTCATTTTAATTCAAGTACCTTAATAACTCAGCTATAGTGACTGTGCATTTTTAGCTATTATGAATGGCCTGCATATGTAGACCTCCACTGAACGTGTATATATAATTTTGGTTGCAATTTGGTGAAATGCAGCATGATTTAGAGACATAAACATTCATTTATTTTCACTTTTTTTCAATTTGAGGTATCATTGTAGGATATACAAGTATGAATGTGCATGTAATTCTCTAGAAACTTCAGGTAGTGACCATGTTGATGCATCATACATACTGTTACTGTGCACTGAAGCACAATCCCATCAAAATTAATAGAAAAAACTTCCTCTGAAGGGTTCATATGGGTTAAGTTTTGTAAGTGCATGGCACACATTTCCAAAAAAAATCCATGAACATTCTCCCACCATACAAGACAGATAAACTGTACACTAGATGGCTCAGCTAGCACACATCAAGTTTCTGAATGTAGATTCTTGAAAGAGGGAACATTGCATAGTGATCTCATTGTTTCATATTTTAATTGTTCTTGGATACCACCCAACACACATATGACAAGCCAATAACACTGCAGGTGTTCGAGTGCTGAACATTGCAGTTATCTGTTGGGCTTTCTGATGTAATTCATAGCATTGGAAGCCTGAAATCACTACTTTCAAGCCACTGTATGGAGGATTTTCAAACATTATCTTTACATTGCGTTTATGATCTGAGGCCACACCTACAATTACACATTCACTGCCACTCGCATTTAGCTTGAACATCACTTTCATAGGTGAGCTATACTGCAGTAACAGCTCAATGAGTGGTGCTGACAATGTTGATAGTGGAAATTCGAAGTCCGGGAACAGTTGTTGTAAGTCTTGCTGCTGCTGCTCTGACGTATCAGGTACACTGTTGTTATGCTATGAGGTTGTGTAGACACTGAAAACTTGAATGGATCTACGTCCTGATACCACACAGCAGGTAGGCCCTAGCATGCTGCTGCAGTGCAAACTCAAACAATTGCCATGTGTCCTGTCCCACAGTATCATCAGAGACCCATTTTGCTGAGGGGAAGACATTAAATGAAAAGAAATATACAAGGTGATTCGTGAAGATATGCAAATATTTCAGTAAGTTATTCTACAAGTAAAACTAAAGAAAAAAGTTCATATAAACATAGGTTCACAAATGTTTAGTTATGGAGTTACAGCTAATAAGAGATTGTGCCTGAAATTTTTCAAATTCACTAATATGAAGCCATTACAAAACTGTACAAGGTAAAAGTAAAGTATGATTTCCATTTATTTTATTGTTATTGATCTGGCGAATCTAATAAAACATGTCCCAGGTGTGTATCTGCAGTAGCTTTCCAGAGCATCCAGAGAAGCAAAGATTATTATAGAAGTAAATTTGTTTACTTTCCATTAAAAATGTAGAAACATTTATGTCATTCTTGGCAACTGTCAGTGACCTGTTTCAGTCATTTGTTAATCTTGAAACTAGTTAGTTTTCTGTGTTGTTCAGTGGAAGAACATAATAACAACAGTGTATTTAAGTAAAACCACGAAATTAAGAACAACACTGATTAGATTATATAATGGTAAGACAGAGATTTAGGAACCAGGTTTTAAATTGTAAGACATTTCCAGGGGCAGATGTGGACTCTGACCACAATCTATTGGTTATGACCTGTAGATTAAAACTGAAGAAACTGCAAAAAGGTGGGAATTTAAGGAGATGGGACCTGGATAAACTGAAAGAACCAGAGGTTGTACAGAGTTTCAGGGAGAGCATAAGGGAACAATTGACAGGAATGGGGGAAAGAAATACAGTAGAAGAAGAATGGGTAGCTTTGAGGGATGAAGTAGCGAAGGCAGCAGAGGATCAAGTAGGTAAAAAGACGAGGGCTAGTAGAAATCCTTGGGTAACAAAAGAAATATTGAATTTAATTGATGAAAGGAGAAAATATAAAAATGCAGTAAATGAAGCAGGCAAAAAGGAATACAAACGTCTCAAAAATGAGATCAACAGGAAGTGCAAAATGGCTAAGCAGGGATGGCTAGAGGACAAATGTAAGGATGTAGAGGCCTATCTCACTAGGGGTAAGATAGATACTGCCTACAAGAAAATTAAAGAGACCTAAGGAGATAAGAGAATGACTTGTATGAATATCAAGAGCTCAGATGGAAACCCAGTTCTAAGCAAAGAAGGGAAAGCAGAAAGGTGGAAGGAGTATATAGAGGGTCTATACAAGGGCGATGTACTTGAGGACAATATTATGGAAATGGAAGAGGATGTAGATGAAGATGAAATGGGAGATATGATACTGCGTGAAGAGTTTGACAGAGCACTGAAAGACCTGAGTCGAACCAAGGCCCCCAGAGTAGACAACATTCCATTGGAACTACTGACGGCCTTGGGAGAGCCAGTCCTGACAAAACTCTACCATCTGGTGAGCAAGATGTATGAGACAGGCGAAATACCCTCAGACTTCAAGAAGAATATAATAATTCCAATCCCAAAGAAAGCAGGTGTTGACAGATGTGAAAATTACCGAACTATCAGTTTAATAAGTCACAGCTGCAGAATACTAACACAAATTCTTTACAGACGAATGGAAAAACTAGTAGAAGCCAACCTTGGGGAAGATCAGTTTGGATTCCGTTGAAACACTGGAACACGTGAGGCAATACTGACCTTACGACTTATCTTTGAAGAAAGATTAAGGAAAGGCAAACCTACGTTTCTAGCATTTGTAGACTTAGAGAAAGGTTTTGACAATGTTGACTGGAATACTCTCTTTCAAATTCTAAAGGTGGCAGGGGTAAAATACAGGGAGCGAAAGGCTATTTACCATTTGTACACAAACCAGATGGCAGTTATAAGAGTCGAGGGACATGAAAGGGAAGCAGTGGTTGGGAAGGGAGTAAGACAGGGTTGTAGCCTCTCCCCGATGTTGTTCAATCTGTATATTGAGCAAGCAGTAAAGGAAACAAAAGAAAAATTTGGAGTAGGTATTAAAATTCATGGAGAAGAAATAAAAACTTTGAGGTTCGCCGATGACATTGTAATTCTGTCAGAGACAGCAAAGGACTTGGAAGAGCAGTTGAATGGAATGGACAGTGTCTTGAAAGGAGGATATAAGATGAACATCAACAAAAGCAAAACAAGGATAATGGAATGTAGTCTAATTAAGTCGGGTGATGCTGAGGGAATTAGAGTAGGAAATGAGGCACTTAAAGTAGTAAAGGAGTTTTGCTATTTGGGGAGCAAAATAACTGATGATGGTCGAAGTAGAGAGGATATAAAATGTAGGCTGGCAATGGCAAGGAAAGTGTTTCTGAAGAAGAGAAATTTGTTAACATCCAGTATTGCTTTAAGTGTCAGGAAGTCATTTCTGAAAGTATTTGTATGGAGTGTAGCCATGTATGGAAGTGAAACATGGACGATAAATAGTTTGGACAAGAAGAGAATAGAAGCTTTCGAAATGTGGTGCTACAGAAGAATGCTGAAGATTTGATGGGTAGATCACATAACTAATGAGGAAGTATCGAATAGGATTGGGGAGAAGAGAAATTTGTGACACAACTTGACCAGAAGAAGGGATCGGTTGGTAAGACATGTTCTGAGGTATCAAGGTATCACCAATTTAGTATTGGAGGGCAGCGTGGAGGGTAAAAATCGTAGAGGGAGACCAAGAGATGAATATACTAAGCAGATTCAGAAGGATGTAGGTTGCAGTAGGTACTGGGAGATGAAAAAGCTTGCACAGGATAGAGTAGCATGGGGAGCTGCATCAAACCAGTCTCTGGACTGAAGACCAGAACAACAACAACAACAACAACCTCTGTTGAGCACTTTGTGCAATTCTCTGTGTCTAACAGTCTTCCTGCAAACCTGTCACATAATTTACTACTTAATGTAACTTCACATCTAAGTCAGCTATGCCTGTCAGTGTAGACTGACCATTTTGCGTTCATGTGGCAACAGTTCAACACCCGACCTGCTGCCCAGGGGAAAATAAGCATCAGTGGCATGCTCTCACCACATGGACTTGGGGAACTAACTGACATGAAAATATAAGACTCCTAATAGTTATAATTATTAGTCTGCAAATGAAGTAAATACTGATGTAGTGCTGTTCAGTATACTGTCATCAGTCTGCATTAAAATTATATGCCCTGGTTCCGTGACAACCTATGCAGGAATAGCAGCACTCCCTAGGGGTGAGCCCATAGTTACTTTTGTGTAAAGATATCTCTCTCCATTATGAATGGCACGCAACCTTCTATTTTCTATGACCGTCTCCATCCATTCACATAGCTGGTTCAAAAAAGAAATGGCTCTGAGCACTATGGGACTTAACTTCTGAGGTCATCAGTCCCCTAGAACTTAGAACTACTTAAAACTAACTAACCTAAGGACATCACACACTTCCATGCCCGAGGCAGGATTCGAACCTGCAACCGTAGCGGTCGCGCGGTTCCAGACTGTAGTGCCTAGAATCACTCGGCCACTCCGGCCGGCGCACATAGCTGGTACTATGTTTATTAGGCAACAGTGCAGGACTGTATCAGACGGCTTCCAGAAGCCCAGTAATGGCGACAACCTAGACGCCAGTATCTACTGCTTTCTCGGTCTCATTGGCAAACAGACTGAACCGGCTGTCGCACAATCCTTGTTTGGGGAATTCGTGTCGATTCCTAGAGAGGAGATTTTCAGCCTTTACAAGGGACTTAAAACACGAGATATAAAGTATCCCAAAGTTCTACAACAGAATGATGCCAGCAGTGTAGGCCTATAGTTGCAGGCATGTGTTCCAAGAACCCTTTTTGAGAACGTTAATGACTGGCGCATTTTTTCACTGACTCGAAAGGCTTCGTTCCTCCAGTGACACGCCACGGACCGTGTCGGTAATTGTCATACAGTATCTGGTCAAATGTAACTGGACACCCCTGTGTAATGCAGTATTCACCACTAGATGCCACTAGTGTGAGAGAATATGAGCAGTATTGTGTTGTCAGAGGCAGCAACAGCAGAATGGGTTTGCAAGGGAAGCTCAGTGTCTTCGAATGTGGACTAGTCATTCGATGTCACTTGATAACAAATCCATCAGAGACATTTCAGCCCTTGTAAATTCGCCCAAGTCAATGGTTGGAGATGTGATTGTGGAAATGTAGAAGAACGACCACAGCTTAACTGAGACCAGACACAGCTCATCTTCTGATGGACAGGGAAGTTGCACTGCAGAGGGTGGTTATAAAAACTCGCTTTACTCTGGGGAAGGAATCACTTGTGAGTTCCAAAACGATTACCAGCAGTCCAGCTAGCATAATAGCTGCGCATAGGGCGATAAAGATAATGATTTATAATTGTCGAGCAGCTCCTGATGAGCCACACATTTACTCAATGCCAAGCAACATTTATTGTTAAGAGTGACACTGCTAAGCACTGATGACTGTAAATGAATGATTTGGAATGATGAATCATGCTTTGCAAACCTGATGCACGGGTTTGGGTTTCACTGTCATCATATACTGTTTTAGCAGTGAAGTACAGAGGAGGTGGCGTTACAATATGGGGATTTTTTTTTTTTTTTCATGATTAGGGTGTGGTCCGCCTATTGAGTTTAAGAAAACACTAAGTGCATAAGGATATGAACACATTTTACTGTGTACTGTACAGGAATAGATAGGAGATAATCATTGATCGCATCAGCATGACGTGCACCCTGTCGTAAAGCAGCATCTGTGAGATGGACAATTACATTTGTGAAATTTACTGGCCTATCCTGAGTCCTGACCTGAACCCAATGGAAAGCCTCTGTGGTGAGTTGGAGCGTCTACTTCGCCCCAGACCCCGGCATCCGACATCTCTATATTCTCTGGTTTCGGCTCTTGAGGAAGAATGGGCTGTCATTCCCCTGCAGACATTGAGGCACCTCGCGGAAAGAGTGCCCAACAGAGTTCATCCTGTCATAAGAGGGAAGAGTGGACACACCCCATATTAATGTACACTTGGATCAGATAGGACATGTGTCTGGTGTTATTTTCTTTGGATTACCAGGCTGCTAATTCTATTTTTTTTTTTTTTCCTCATTTCACAGAGAGAGTACAGCTTGAAGTGGAAACTGTGGAACATGGGCGATGCTATCAAGTTCGAGTGTTGTCTTATCGACAGAGTAAATGTTGTGCACTGAGTATAGCGAGATCCCTGATCCGGCAGGAAGTCAGCAGCTCCCGGCACTGTGTCAGTCCTCAGTTTTTGGCATTAAAGTTTCCTTCTGAATCACCTTCGCTGTGGATTTATTACATCCTGCATCACCTGTGTGTGTGTGTGAGAGAGAGAGAGATAGAGAGAGAGAGAGAGAGTCAGATATACAGTAAAGAGAATGTGAGAGACATTCGGAAACAGTGACAACATTCAACATGACACCTCACATTGCACTGAACAACAACAAAAGTTTCAGTTAGTCTCCCTTATTGCTCCTTTTGTTCTCTACACATGGGTGAGGGGGAAGGTTATTGCAGCAACCATTGTACTGCAGTTCCGCCAAACATATTAAGCAATACACACTTTCTTACAGTGACAATGAATAAAATGGTAGGATTCAAGAAGATTTCTAGGTACAAAGAAATTGAAAGTTGAAAATTTATGCCAGACTGGGAGATGAAGCTGGCTGATGATCCCTTCAGTGTAGGTGCACACCACACTCAAATTCTTACAGGAATAGGTGAAATGCCACGAGTAATGAGAATATTGGGGAAAGGCACTACACCAGTAGTGTGTGGCTCAGTTGAGAATGTGGGTCAGATGGTAGGCCTCCACGGGCAGTCCGTGCAGTTGCAATGGTTGGCTTGTGGTCAGAGCATCTGCCCCGTGAGCAGGTGGCCAGGGTTCAAAGCCTGGTCCAGTACAGGTTTTCAGTGTTCCCCATTGATGTAAATCAATTCCCTCTAGCAGCTAAATATCACTGATCCCTTTGTGTCTTGATTCATAATGGCTGCAGGATCAAAATGGTGTCTGTTCTTTCGGAACTGTCCAAAAGGTCGGACACCACATATATAAGAAGATTTATAGTATTAGTACTACTACAGAAAAGCGGTTCTCGACTGTGTGACTGGTGTTATGGTACAGATGAGTGGTTCTCCTATCCTGGCCATTAAGCCCCGTGGATGGCATTCTTACTCCTCAGAAACTTATGGAAAATCAGATACTTGTTGTCAGGTTACATTAACAGTATGCAGTGTGTTAGTAGCTGTGTTTAGTGTTCACTCCTGCCTGACTGATAGGGTATATATGTGTTCACTGCTCAAGTGACTTTGCAACTGGGTTATTAATACATACAAGTAGCCCAGATGCAAAAGCTGCTGACTGCATGATAAACGAAACTGAGATAATCACGAAAAACTGTCCAATGCAAGCTATCAAATATAAACACATAATTTCTTTTCTAAAAGTAGGTAAAAACGAACTAATTACACAGTATTAATGGCTAAAACCTGAAAGTTTTATACGTTAAAATCGTAAATGAAATATTGACTTAGCGAATTTATGCAGTTAGCGGGTTTTGCAAATGTGCCGATCCAATTACAAAACAAACATTCGGTTGCAAAACTGGCTATTCGGTGATATGTTAGGAATGACAGAAAGGTGGAATTTAATTATTGTAAATACAAATAAAACAGGTTTTATTTCAAAGAGAAGTCTGGAAAGCCTACAAAACTGGCGTATAGAAATACGAAAGTGTCATTATTTTACCAGGAAAATATAGAAATACGAAAGTGTCATTATTTTACCAGGAAAAACTAACATATTTAATGTCAAAAAGAGAACAGAAATGAATGCTCAGCATTAGATTAAAAAAATACACTATCGCGTTTTTGACATTACAAGATATTGTAGAAAATAAAATTGCATCTTAATAAAACGTCGACAAAATTTTAGAAAATAACAAAACTGGCGGAACATTTGCATCTTAGCGAAAACAGCGACCAAAAAATCCTAGAAAATGAAATTAACTGAGAATTTCTTTTATGTGACATCGACCTCAGCACTGCCCATCAACTCCAAATCACTTCCGGCTTCTACAGATGGTTGGCAGCTGCTGGAGCGACTCTGGGAGTGCCTTCCTGCTCGTCCAACACCTCGGTGGAGAATTTAATCGTCGTTGGTCGCCCAGTGTTCACCTAAGTGGAGCTCCAAAAGCATCTCCGAGTTTGGCTTCTGAAAGTTTTACACCAGATGTGATTGGTGTTGGGCCGTTTCCTTTGCAGAAATTTTTTCCTCTTTTCAGGACCCTCTTTTTTTTCTGTCTGAATCTGGAAACGCCAGTTACCAGTAACTTTCACTAATCCTTCCACGTATATCACAACAATTAGTGTCAACACAATATTCATTGCATAATATTGATTTAAAATACCGCAGTGTTTAAAAAAAATCAAATTTCTACAAAAGCCACCTCTAAGAAGTGTAATGAATGGCTGGAAG
Organism: Schistocerca serialis cubense; assembly: GCF_023864345.2. Classification (NCBI taxonomy): domain Eukaryota; kingdom Metazoa; phylum Arthropoda; class Insecta; order Orthoptera; family Acrididae; genus Schistocerca; species Schistocerca serialis. Next base: position 234,096,472 of record NC_064647.1, on the reverse strand, counting down.
TCAAGAAACTATATATAGTCAGCAAAATTCTGGTTTGATACATAAAATAGAAAATTGCGGTCTGTAAGACCCCTCCATAGTACTTGTGTTCCTGTGAATGACCATAGTAGTTAAGGGTTAATAATACTTTTCACATTCTTACCTTTGTGTTTTGGAAACATTTATTTGCTACTGAACAGAACGCCTCTTCCTTTCTTGGGAGGGACCGTCGGTCTCGATCTCGTTCAATGGATTCGACTTCCCACAGAATTCCTACTGTTTCAATTACTTCCACTTCGTTTGTACCATCTTCTACATTTATCCCTCCTAATACCGTGGGGTCTATAATGACTCCAGGCCGTAATTTTCTGTAAAATATACCTTATTTCCCATTCCTAAAAGTTATGAAAAATTCGTACTTTTCCTGAATTAAGTAATGGGTTCGTAATATATTAATATATCTTTTTGAAAATATTTAGTTTTGCAGAAAATCAAGAGAGAACCACTGAATACCATTGGGGTTAAATGCGACCCCATTTCTCTCTTGCGGTATTATTACCCAATAATGCTGCATTGAATCTGTAACTGTTGCTGTATTTCCTTTGTTTTATTCTTGTAAATATTGTTGTAACATGTGATTGTTGCCAATAGTTATTTGTTCTACACAAATGGAGACTACTATTGTGTGTGTTGCATTTAGTCTCGTCACCTTTCCGAAGACGAAGTGCTTGAAATATTACTGCAGGATAATCCACTATCTGGAGAATCAAATAGTGATATCAGCGATATAGTTCCCTGATGTCTCATGCAGCGATGGAGAAATTGACGTCTTAGAAGAGAATATTCGTCAATCAGACGAAAGTTCAGAACAAGATTTGAACAGCACAGATGTCCAGCCTGAACAGAAAGTAACACATATTTCTGACTGTTATATGTAAGTACACAGTGTATTTTTGTAAATGTGCATTAGGGTCTAGCGCCAAGATATACCCTTTCTATTTTGTATTCTTTTTATTTTGTGTAAATCTAAAAACAAAGAAGAATTGTGGCACAAACACGAGTTGAGAAGAGCTTGTGGAAGAGAAGAGAGATGGAGCATAACACGAGTAAAGCTAGGTCCAACAAAATTCGCAGTGAAAAATGTAGACTCCATAGAATCAGCTTTTCAGTTGTTTCTTAGGAGAAACATTGTTGATGTAATTCTAAAATGGACTAACAAAGAGAGTAGTCTTCTTTATGGTAGTAAATGGAAACCAGTAGATGCCATTGAACTGAAGTGCTTTATCAGTGTCTTGATCCTAGCAGGTGCTTACAAGGCCCATAATGATGCAGTTACACATCTGTGGAAAAAAGAGGATGGTAGGCCCATTTTTAGTGAAGCAATGGCTAGAAATCACTTAAAGCAAATTTCAAGGTGCATCCGATTTGATGACGCAGATGTGAGACGTCACAACCATGCTCCTGACAAGCTGGCTCCCATTAGAGAAATGTTTGAAATATGGGTACACACATTTCAAGACGCATATGTTCCTCACAGCAACGTAACAATTGATGAACAGCTTGTGGCATTTCGTGGTAGATGTTCATTTTGGCAATATATTTCTTCAAAACCAGGAAAATATGGTTTGAAATTATGGTCTGTATGTGATAGTGCAACGTCTTACGTTGTCAATCTCCAAGTTTACACTGGTCGACAAGAAAATGAATCTTGTGAAGTTGGTCAAGGCAAGAGAGTTGCTTTAGATATGGTGAAAGGCTTAGAAAACAGTGGCAGAAATTTAACAGCTGACAATTTTTTCACTAGCCTTACTTGGCGAGAGAACTTCTGAAAATCAATCTCACACTCTTAGGAACAATTAGAAAAAAATAAAGGAGTACTACCACAAGCTTTCGCCCAGACCAAAGGTCGAGTCAGATATTCATCTGTTTTTGGATTTCAAGAGCATGCTTCAATTTTTTCATATTGTCCGAAAAAGGGAAAAGTTGTAACTTTACTCAGTACAATGCATTAAAGGAAGAAAGTGGAAGATCGTGAAGAATGCAAGCCAGTAATGATTCTGGATTATAGTAAAACAAAATCAGGAGTAGATACCATGGACAAGCTGGTTAGAACGTGAGGATGAGCAGAAGGTGGCCAATGGTATTATTTTACAACATGATTGATATCATGTCACTGAATGCGTTTATCATATGGCTACATCTTACACTAGACTGGGCAGAAAGGACCAACTACAAGAGACAGGGATTTCTCATAGAATTAGGAAAGCGGCTCGTCGGAAGAAAGCCAGACAAAATTATTTCCCTATTACTTCCATCAACAGTACAGACAAAAAAAAAAGGAATGTGTCCATTTTGTAAAAGGTCTGAGGATAGAAAATTCACCGATAAATGTTCAAAATGTGGATGTCCTGTGTGTAAAAACCACTCTGCAATTTATTGCTCTAAGTGTAATGCGTCATAAATGTCAATTCGGAATTTAATCAAAAATGTTTGTAGTTTCATGAGAATCGATTGTAAATTTTACGGAAATAAACAATTTAAAAAAATATATGCATTTTAATTTAATGTAATGTAACTGACATCATGTTTTAGATTGTGGAAAAAATAAGGAATATGATTTTATTCTACCATTATTAAAACTATCCTTAATAAAAAATAAATTCCGTTGGGGTCACTAAAGACCCGAATGGTACTCAGTGTAACATAAAACACTCGGTATTAGAAGGGTTAAACCGTCCACAAAATCGCTTATTTTCTTCAAAACACTCAAGCAAGTACGTCAACAAACATCCATCTGATAACCTGAACTTTGCTTACCGGCTTATATTTCGACAACGCATCGGCAGCGAGAGCTTCATTGTTGCAGAAGCGTTCGCTACAGCGCAGCCAACCTAACTCTGAACAGGGAAAATATGCCTTCGACTCGCAACAAACTGGAAGGTAGCCTTGAATGCGTAGATTGGTAAGCCTGATGTCAATTGGCGTTCCTTGCACTTGCATCCGGACATGCCACGGTGCCTGCCATGCCTATAGAACTTGGTGGGTTTTGCAAACGTTGGACATTTAGCGGACTTTGCACCCGAAGACAACGTGCAGTTAGCGCATTTTGCAACCGAACACTATTTTCTACTGCCTATTTCAACCGTGTATAGCGGGTTTTGCACCCTGAAACCTATTCCATCGTGTCGGCGCTGAAAAAATCTGCACGACAGTGTGCTCAACTCAGAATCCACAACAAATGCGTTTAGCAGCTTTTGCATCTGGGCTATTCATATGTCTGCACTTGTGATGGGAACAACCGAATGAAAATAACTGATTGAGTCCGTTGTCGGAAAAAAATCGGCTCATTTGGTTGTATGTAGTCGGTTGAAGTGTCCTTCATTTCTTTTGAGTGAAACCAGTCTGTGGTAGGAACCGAGTGAAAACAAACTATATAGTCCATTGCACTTTTGCACATTGACTGAATTACTCGTTCTTTCTTTTGAACTGAAACCAATTTGTAGGAATTCTGCCGGCCGATGCGGCCGAGCGGTTCTAGGCGCTTCAGTCTGGAACAGCGCGACCGCTACGGTCGCAGGTTCGAATCCTGCCTCGGGCATGGATGTGTGTGATGTCCTTAGGTTAGTTAGGTTTAAGTAGTTCTAAGTTGTAGGGGACTGATGACCTCAGATGTTAAGTCCCATAGTGCTCAGAGCCATTTGAACCATTTTTTTTGTAGGGATTCTGTCGGTTGAAACATCGACCGTCCTTTCAAACGAAAACACTCTTTGGTGTTTTTAAAGGAGTCCGAGTGAGCCACACATATATTTATCTGAGTGAAATCTTTACTTTTCTTGATATACATTAATGACTTACCATTCCACATTGATGAAGATGCAAAGTTAGTTCTTTTTGCTCATGATACAAGTATAGTAATAACATCCAAAAGCCAAGAACTATGTGATGTAAATGATGCTTTTTCACAAAATTGTTAAGTGGTTCTCAGCAAACGGACTCTCTTTAAATTTTGATATAACACAGTATATACAGTTCCGTACAGTAAATGGCACAACTCCAGTAATAAATATAGACTTTGAACAGAAGTCTGTAGCTAAGGTAGAATTTTCAAAATTTTTAGGTGTGTCCATTGATGAGAGGTTAAACTGGAAGCAACACATTGATGGTCTGCTGAAACGTCTGAGTTCAGCTACGTATGCTATTAGGGTTAGTGCAAATTTTGGTGATAAGAATCTCAATAAATTAGCTTACTATGCCTACTTTCATTCACTGCTTTCGTATGGCATCATATTCTGGGGTAATTCAACGTTGAGTAGAAAAGTATTCATTGCTCAAAAACGTGTAATCAGAATAATTCCTGGAGCCCACCCACGGTCATCCTGCGAACATCTATATAAGGATCTAGGGATCCTCACAGTATATATATATATATATATATATATATATATATATATATATATATATATATATACTCCTGGAAATGGAAAAAAGAACACATTGACACCGGTGTGTCAGACCCACCATACTTGCTCCGGACACTGCGAGAGGGCTGTACAAGCAATGATCACACGCACGGCACAGCGGACACACCAGGAACCGCGGTGTTGGCCGTCGAATGGCGCTAGCTGCGCAGCATTTGTGCACCGCCGCCGTCAGTGTCAGCCAGTTTGCCATGGCATACGGAGTTCCATCGCAGTCTTTAACACTGGTAGCATGCCGCGACAGCGTGGACGTGAACCGTATGTGCAGTTGACAGACTTTGAGCGAGGGCGTATAGTGGGCATGCGGGAGGCCGGCTGGACGTACCGCCGAATTGCTCAACACGTGGGGCGTGAGGTCTCCACAGTACATCGATGTTGTCGCCAGTGGTCGGCGGAAGGTGCACGTGCCCGTCGACCTGGGACCGGACCGCAGCAACGCACGGATGCACGCCAAGACCGTAGGATCCTACGCAGTGCCGTAGGGGACCGCACCGCCACTTCCCAGCAAATTAGGGACACTGTTGCTCCTAGGGTATCAGCGAGGACCATTCGCAACCGTCTCCATGAAGCTGGGCTACGGTCCCGCACACCGTTAGGCCGTCTTCCGCTCACGCCCCAACATCGTGCAGCCCGCCTCCAGTGGTGTCGTGACAGGCGTGAATGGAGGGACGAATGGAGACGTGTCGTCTTCAGCGATGAGAGTCGCTTCTGCCTTGGTGCCAATGATGGTCGTATGCGTGTTTGGCGCCGTGCAGGTGAGCGCCACAATCAGGACTGCATACGACCGAGGCACACGGGGCCAACACCCGGCATCATGGTGTGGGGAGCGATCTCCTACACTGGCCGTACACCACTGGTGATCGTCGAGGGGACACTGAATAGTGCACGGTACATCCAAACCGTCATCGAACCCATCGTTCTACCATTCCTAGACCGGCAAGGGAACTTGCTGTTCCAACAGGACAATGCACGTCCGCATGTATCCCGTGCCACCCAACGTGCTCTAGAAGGTGTAAGTCAACTACCCTGGCCAGCAAGATCTCCGGATCTGTCCCCCATTGAGCATGTTTGGGACTGGATGAAGCGTCGTCTCACGCGGTCTGCACGTCCAGCACGAATGCTGGTCCAACTGAGGCGCCAGGTGGAAATGGCATGGCAAGTCGTTCCACAGGACTACATCCAGCATCTCTACGATCGTCTCCATGGGAGAATAGCAGCCTGCATTGCTGTGAAAGGTGGATATACATTGTACTAGTGCCGACATTGTGCATGCTCTGTTGCCTGTGTCTATGTGCCTGTGGTTCTGCCAGTGTGATCATGTGATGTATCTGACCCCAGGAATGTGTCAATAAAGTTTCCCCTTCCTGGGACAATGAATTCACGGTGTTCTTATTTCAATTTCCAGGAGTGTATATACACTTATGAAATTTGTTGTTAATAATCCAACCCAGTTCAAAAGTAATAGCAGTGTGCATAGCTATAACGCCAGGAGAAAGGATGATCTTCACTATGCAGGGTTAAATCTGGATTTGGTACAGAAAGGGGTAAATTATGCTGCCACAAGAGTCTTTGGTCACCTACCAAACAGCATCAAAAGCCTGACAGATAGCCAACTAACAACTAAAAATAAATTAAAAGAATTTCTAGATGACAACTCCTTCTACTCATTGGCTGAATTTTTAGATATAAATTAAGAGAAAAAAAAACCAACAACAACAACTAAACATGCAATATTTTGAGTAATGTAATATCTTGTACAGACATCTTTTATTAACCTGACACGTTCCACATCATTACGAAGTGTCGTATTCATGATCTATGGAACAAGTATTCAGACCCTCATTGGCTGGCTGTGTGGCACAGACTCCCTCGGACCGCGCCAGCACTTAAGATCGCGCGTGTGTCCCGTCCGCTACCAGGGATACAGCCGACGCGAGGAGGTAGGAAGTAGCTGCATGCTCTGCGCTTGCGACCGCGCCACCTCCTCGTACCGGCTGTGACCCTGGCTGCCGAGTGCCGAAAGCTGCTCCACGCCAAGGCAACCACGAACAGCCCCCCCCCCCCCATTTCCACTCTTCTGCACAACGTCACCGGACGGAAGAAGACTGAACAATCATTCAAAAACAGAGTGCGGACGTGGCGTTCGCGATGCGAAAAGCCGACTCGTTAAAACCGATGGCGATATTTTAGTTCTGAATAACCGGTATTTTTCGGAAACTGTTTGGTCTCGATCATAACAGATATTTTCTTTTATTTTTCATTAATATCTGACAAGTGTAACTCCCCATCCCAACCCCCTCAGATTTACGGTAGTGGTAAGATGGCCCAGAGGATAGACCGTCAAAACTAGGAAGTAGCTGTGAAAAAAAAAGCAAAACGATTTTGTTACGGTACTCAGAAAATATGACGAGCGTCTTGTGTTATTAGCAGAGACGAGCGCTTGTGTTACCAACAAGAGCCCAAGAACTGTGTTAAAATAGATATTCATGAAGATCTTTTAAAAATGGGCTATTGCCTTGTTTTGAGAGAATAACGTTGTTGGGAGTTTTTTAATGGTTTCGCGGATATTTCAGAATAAGAGCTACATCAGGTACAAAAAACAGTTTTTTAATACAATTATTTTGTGAAGATAGTAACTGTTCCCAAAAGAACAGATACCTTTGAAGACTGTGTAGCTTCTCTAGAATAAATAATAATTAATTGAAACCCTCAGCTGCCGACAGGTGTTGTTGATATACCTCGATGGAGACAGCTGTAAACGTGTGCCCCGAGCGGGACTCGAACCCAGGATCTTCTGCTTACAGGGGAGACGCTCTATCCAGCTGAGCCACCAAGTACACAGATGAACAGTGCGACTGCAGAGACTTATCCCTTACACGCTTCCCGTGAGACCCACATTTCCAACTGTCCACAATCTACATACGTAATGTTCCTAATAGATATTTGCCCATCCACTCATTACTCGCGCCAACTAAGGTGACGATTCCCATAAGAGTTCGGGCAACCTGTACGCATTCGCAGCTGAGGGTTTTAATTAATTATCATTTATTCTAGAGAAGTTGCACAGTCTTCAATGATATCTGTTCTTTCGGGAACAGTTACTATCTTCATATATAGTTAAAGGCTACTAGGCCATTGACCTTCGTCTGTGCGAATGAGATGACTGGGTGTTGTGTGTCTTCATCATCGTTGACTCGCAAGTCGCCGAGGTGGCGTCAGCTAAAAAGGACTTCCAATACGGCGGCCGAACAACCCCGCACGGGGACTCCCGGCCAACAGTGCCATACGATCATTTCATTTCATGCACCTTCTCATTCTTTGGAGCACACAAAAAGAATTTTTCAAGATTTTTTATAGACGTATTTGTACAGTGTGGTACTATATACTATTTGTAATCCATTTTCCGAAACGTAAATTCCAAAACAAGATTACGCTCTGAATGAGTTTTACGACAGTAGAAACAGGGTGCTAGCCAGTGACCTCACAGGCATCGCATCCATCACTTGGAACGTTTTAGCAGGTTTTCAAATTATTCGAATTTAATTTCAGTTTTTCTTCCAAATACTAAAATTCATGAGCAAGAAAGCACGCTATGAGCACAAAATGATATAATTAAGCATTTAAGGCGATTTCCAGCAAACAATCAAATACTGTATTGGCTGCCTAAAATTATTACGGACACTCGAAGGCGTGTGGAATTAATGCTTCAGTCGATAGTAGAGAAAAGCCTTCGCTGGTAGTTTTCAACAACTTTATTAATGTTCCCAAAAGTGTTTTACAGCCACTGAAGGAAACCAAAGATTTCTTTGCATCTACTCAATATACTTCTTAGGGGAAACTTACATGTTCATTCTCACTTTAAGCTGTTTTCTTTTCTTCATCATCACATAAAAATATGTGTTTCCACAAACAGACTTTAGACAAGTACTCTTACATGGGGCGCCGCACGTTGATCATCCTTAAAACTAAAATGTGTAAGACCTAGATTAGAACTAATGCTAACGTCGGCAGAAGCACAGCAGAGAAGACGGTGAGGTGGTCCTGCTTCATTCCTGCGATGTTTCTTCAGCCTGCCTTGGGAGAGGTTATCTTAATCTGCACTATGAAGCAGCACTCAAACTTGGCGCTCGGTTTTCCTTTGCCCCATAGCTTCCACATAACATCGTAGACACCCTACAAAGAACAAGAAAAAAACGTAAGCAAAGTGTAACTGTCTGCATTAAAACAAAGAAATTAGTACATCGAATAGAATTTACATAGGCTGTGTAGACTTCGCAGACTACCTTAGAATATTCCAAGACAATCTGACAGAAGTAGTTACACAAGTAAAACTTTTAAAGAGTGAAGCGGAAAATGGTGATATAACTCTAGCTGAAGAAGTAGACATTGCAGTCATTTGTAAAGCAAAAATGTAAAGAAATACACAAGTTCAAATACCTTGGAGATATTTACCAGCAAAGTATTAAAAATATCGTCTACCCTGTCACTCCAAAAAGTTCAAGACTGGATTAATAAAATAATGAAGAAAGATTGAGATGGCTGTTTTAATGCTTCACGTTTTCTACCCAATCCTGTCCCCATTTTAGTACAACGTACAGAACGTTCATACAACCATGTGAAACTGTCATAAAATTTCTTCTTTGGAATTTTGTTCGTTTCGCGGGTCATACTGACTTGAATGTCGCCTATGTCGTCAAAGCGTTCAGACTTCAAGTCACTTTAAGCGCTTCGTTGTTTTATGGTAGATTCGTATTCATAACTCCAAGGATGATCACACGTGATGATTTTCTTACAGAAAAGAATTGTCCGCGTTTTGCATTTCGATCAAGTCACAGGAGGCATCCAGGGGTCTTGTCCCTTGTTCGGAAGTCAAGGCGTACGGGACAAACTAGCATATACTTTTTTTCACTTCTTAAGAACATTCTGGAGAATGTCTGGAACACTCTGCGACGTTCGCTTGCTTTATTCCTTCGTTGATAGTCCTCGGTGTTGACGTACAGCATTGTTATACTAGCTGAAAAGTGGGGGAGGGGGAGGGGGGGGTGCAAGTTCAACACTGACTACTGTAAATGATGTAGCCGACAGTTGTACAGTTGCGTTTGACAGTTCTTTACTTCAGTTCACAACCCCCAATATTACACAGTTATATGGCCAGTTCACTATTGGTTAATTTTTGATAAGCCTTATTAATACTTTGCAGACAAACATCAGCATACTGCTACAACAGTTTGCTATTGAACATCTATGAGCAGTAAATACCTAACCACACAGTTCACTATTTCTCATATAAACTGAACAGACACTGTTCAAATGGTTCAAATGGCTCTGAGCACTATGCGACTTAACTGCGGAGGTCATCAGTCGCCTAGAACTTAGAACTACTTAAACCTAACTAAACTGCGACCGTAGCGGTCACGCGGTTCCAAACTGAAGCGCTTAGAACCGCACGGCCACACTGGCCGGCAACAGACACTGTTATTGTTTTAACACACAGCCTGTTTATGTTACACAAATTCCACTGCTCAGTTGACACAATACTCTAATTGATACTGACTTCCCGTCTGAAAATCGGCCGTGGACTGACTGACTCGGGACCAAAAATCGACCCTTTATATATCGTCACAATAATAGGCACTGAAACTACGTATTGTCCGATGTGTAAGTTACAGAAATTACAATTAAAACATAACTCATTCAGTTAACTGAATACATCGAAAAATTGGTTCTTTTTAACGGTTTCTTCTGCTACAAAGGTTAGGCCGAATTTTTTGTTTTAATAACAAAATTAACAGATAAAGTTATGCAAACAATACTTTTGACAAAACTGGTAACTATTTTGGAATTAATTAAGGTCTGGCTTTGTTAATATGTTTTCACATGTTGCCAAATAAACACCTTAAGAATCCTAGAAGTTCTTCTTCCAAATGTTTACATTTACTATAGAATTTATATTTGTTTATTGGTCAACAATAGAATCTAAGTCACGAAACAATTACTGATTTCGCCCTATAACTTAGGATATTAACTAGGAATAGTCAAAATAAATTAGGAAATTAATTACATACACAAGACTACGCACAAAATTTGACCTGGTGCTATATTTCTTAAGACTGAGGGCCAACCTTTCTCTTTTATGAAAATGCAGATTATACTCATGTATATTAATGGTAATTAGTCAAAATGAAAACGTGAATTTAAGGGAGCAGACGGCAAAATAAGAGAGGAAGTAAGGAGATCCCAGCTTGCTTCGTCACAACTTGGTTTAGAAATGTTGCCCCACTGCGATTTGTGACACAAAAACGTTGACACACTACGGCCACACGTCCACTATTTAACACTGCCACCTCACAACTGACTGGTAGATGAAGTTCACAGTTGTTAATTCAAGCTGTCACCACATATACTGCAGTGACGTCACTTATCAACCTGGAGTAAAATCAGTCTGTGAAAATTTGGGGGGACTGTGTACCGGAGAAACAATCAGCGAAATGAAAGGAAAATGTAGCTCAAGTAAAATCAACTGTAAGAAGAGATTTATCTCTTAAAACACAAAATTACGGCTCTTCGCTGTGGTGGCTAGACCGTAATGTTTATATTGAGACAGAATGGGAGAACACAGAGAACTATGCAAAGAAGTAATTTCCAAAAAGCAGAAGTACAATACAACTCATTTGACAATAAAGTACAGAATCAGAAGGATTTTCACGCTGAAAAAATGGAAATATGCTCCATTACGGACAGAAGAAACAAAGCAGTTTACGCACAGTATGTTTGCACGATACTGATACAAACGTTTAGGGACGGTGGAGTAAGGGTCAAAGTATGGTACTGAGGTAAGGCACCGAGGTTCTCAAACCACTGAATAAAAAGTTATAAGTAAAAACTAGAAAATATCGTTTTTAGATTAGATTAGATTAGTTTTTCGTTCCATAGATCCGTGTTGAGGAGATCCTCGTGGATGAGGAACATGTCATTTCTTTTTAAGCTGAAATAACAATACTAATAGTATAAATATATACATCATTTGTTTCTATTAAAAAATTCGTCAATGGAGTAGGAGTTGGCCACTAGTAAGTCTTTCAGGCTCCTTTTAAACTGATCTTTATTTGTAACTAAATTTTTTATGTTTGCTGGCAAATTATTGAAGATTAGTGTTCCTGAGTAGGGGACCTATTTTTGAACTAAAGTAAGTGCTTTTAAGTCCTTGTGCAGATCATTTTTGTTCCTGGTATTGTGTTCCTGGTATTGTATGTATGAACTGAGTTGTTTGTTGGAAAAAGAGATATATTATTTAGGACAAATTTCATTAAAGAGTAAATATACTGGGAGGCAGTAGTTAGTATACCCAGTTCTTTGAAGAGGTTTTTACAGGACGTCCGTGAATTTACTCCACAAATAATACGTATTACACGCTTTTGGACTCTGAAAAATTTTGTTTGACTTGAAGAGTTACCCCAAAATATTATACCATATGACATTATGGAATGAAAGTAGGCGAAGTATGCAAGCTTTTTCATTTTTATGTCACCTATGTCTGCCAACACTCGAATTGCAAATACAGATTTGTTAAGGCGTTTCTGCAGTTCTGTGGTGTGCTCCTTCTAACTGAATTTATTATCAAGTTGTAATCCCAGGAATTTAAGACTGTCAACCTCTTCTATCTGCTCTTCTTCATACTTTATGCATATGCTGGGTGGAAACCTCTTACAGGTTCTGAATTGCATATAGTGAGTCTTTTAGAAGTTTAATGTCAGTGAGTTGACTTTGAACCATTTATTAATATCCATAAAAATATCATTAGCAGATCTTTCTAGAATTACACTCGACATACTATTTATTACAATGCTTGTGTCATCTGCAAACAAAACGAATTCTGCTTCTGGCAGTGTAACTGATGAGAGATCATTAATGTACACAAGAAGAAGCAATGGCCCTAAGATGGATCCCTGTGGGACACCACATGTAATTTCTTGCCATTCTGATGATGACTGATGACTTAATTCACTAGTCCCTTGCAGTGACACCCTTTGTTTCCTGTTAGTGAGGTATGACTTGAACCATTTTGCAGCACTGCCCGTGACACCATAGAATTCTAATTTATTTAAAAGGATGTTGTGGTTCACACAATCGAATGCCTTTGACAAATCACAGAAAAAACTGCTGCTTGTAACTTGTTATTTAATGAATTAAGTACATTTTCACTATGGGTATAAATAGCCTTTTTGATATCAGAACCCTTTAGAAATCCAAACTGTGTTCTTGATAATATGTTACTTGTGGTCAGATGGTTGAGAAGCTGCCTGTACATTACTTTTTCTAAAATTTTTGAGAATGCTGGCAAAAGTGAAATCGGTCTGTAGTTTGATGGTATCTCTTTATCCCCTTTCTTGAACAGAGGCTTAACATCTGCATATTTTAGTCTGTTGACTATTATAAAAATCTAATAAGATACATTTTTTGTAGTGATTTTATTTATCTGCTCCACTGGACAAGAGCTGTCCGCAATGGGGTACCCCAGCTTCTGTGCAGGCGGGGAACCGTCGCACAGTATTCTGCCAGCGCCCTTACTCCAGAGCGAATCCTTCGGCCTGTAACGGAGTGTGCGCTGTCGCCAAACTTCCTGCCAGGTTAAAACTGTATGCCGGACTGGTGCTTGCATTTCGAGAGCAGTGCTCTTACTGGCTGAGTTATTCAGGCACAACTTTCGACCCGCCTTCAAAGCTTTGCCCCTGCCAGCACTTCGTCTCCTACTTTCCAAACTTCGCAGTAGCTCCCATGCGTCATTCGTAACGGAGAGAAATCTTCAGACGTTAAATTAAGTTCGAGCGTATTCCAAGAGAGTGTTGTTATAGGACCATTACTTTTCGCAATATATAAGGTCTGTTCAAAAAATTCCGGAACTTTGTACACAGAATTTTTCTACGCTAACCTCTTACTTATTGTGCATGGTAGGGTGACCAGATGCAATTGTTTAAAAAGGAGGACAAACAGCTTCAAAAAGGAGGACAAAGGAAGAAAAAAGAGGACACATCAAACGGGTCAGCTGCAAATGAGGATACCACCCGTCAGCTTTGGGCTGGTGCCACCTACTAACACCGCCTTCGCGCGTGTTTATCACTAAGGCTGTGCCAATACTTAAAGTATTTAAGAAAAGAGCAATATAACGGGACGAATTGTGAATTTAACTGTATTACGCTCAACTGTGCGAAAAAGCCGGACACTGTAAAAATCCGCCCGGACCCCGTACAAAGAGCTAAAAAGGAGGGCATGTCCGGATTAATCCGGACGTCTGGTCACCCTAATGCATGGTCTCCTTCGAAGTACCCTCCTCCACAATTGATACACTGCTCCCAAAGCCGTTTCCACTTCCGGAACTCAGTCTTTGTTTCGTCATATTTCAGGCCGTTCCCTTTTAAATTTTCTCGCGGGCATCGCAACGCGTCCCAATAATACCATCGATTAGCGGTTTCTGACTGTGACACAATTCTTGAGGAACTAAATTATTAATAGTTCAAAGTCACAAAAAAGGTATCAGCGTGGCTGTGACGTCTGAACTGACCTGACGAGCTCTTTTTGGTTTTGGAGAACCCTTCCCGACCCATTGTGAAGACTGAATCTTGGTCTCGACATCATAACCATAGACCCACGACTCATCACCAGCTGTGATTCTCTTAAGGAACATCTCGTTCTCATTTGCGCGATCCTACCAGGTGTACCGGTATGAAATGAGCGTTAAGATACAGATGTGTCGATAGCGAACATTTGTTGTGAACGAGCCTTAATTTTTTTTTTTTGGTTGGTATGACATCTGTCAAAGATATTTAGTATACATCAAGTCATGGAACAAACAACATCATGTGTTTCCATCGTGTTAACAATGTCGAATTTTGTACCAGAAAGTGATGATTTGTGGAAAGCATTAATTTTTTGTTTTCATTTGAAAAAAAGTGCTGCAGAGTCGCATCGAATGCTTGTCGAGGTATATGGTGATCCTGCTATATCAGAAGCAACATGCAAAAGATGGTTTCAATGGTTCAGAAATAATGATTTTGATGTAAGAAATGAAGAACGTGGAAGACCACCAAAAAATTTCGAAGACGCCGAATTGCAAGCAATATTGGATAAAGATGATACTTTGAGTCTGAAGCAAATGGCGGCAATGCTAAATGTTGCACAGCAAACAATTTCTGACCGTTTGAAAGCTATGGGAAAGATCCAGAAGTGTGGAAAATGGGTGCCACATGAATTGAATGAAAGACAGATGGAAAACCGAAAAACCATTTGTTAAATTTTGCTTCAAAGACATGAAAAAAAATCAGTTTTGCATCGAATTGTTACTGGCGATGAAAAATGGATTTATTTTAAGAACCCTAAAAGGGAAAAATCATGGGTTAATCCGGGACAACCATCAACATCGACTGCGAAACCAGATCGATTCGGCAAGAAGACAGGGCAAAGTAATTTTTTTACACGACAGTGCACCTGCACACAAAGCAAAACTGGTTTAGGATAAATCAAAACACTTGGCTGGGAGCTGCTACCCCACCCGCCGTATTCACCAAACTTGGCCCCTTCCGAATACCATTTGTTTTCATAAATGGGACACGCATTAGCTGAGGAACACTTCGATTCCTACGATAGTTTGCTTCAAAAGACGAACATTTCTATTGGCGTGATGTCCACAAATTGCCAGAAAGGTGGTCAAAATGTATAAAATGCAATGGTCAGTACTTTAAATAAAATGTTTTTACATTTCAATTCAAAATTAGTGTTTCATTTACACAAAAAAAACAACGCTCATTTCATACCGGTACACCTGGTAAAGCTCTTTACATGTTGCGATTCAAAGGTCTTTCTAGTCTTAACTCGTCAGTCGTGGTGAAACGATCCAACTAAAATGTCACATTCTTCTGCAATCTCTCGGATAGTCAATCTTCGTATGGCGCGCACAGTTTCGTTGGCGTTCCTGACGTGAGCGCCGTCGGTAGACGTCGGAGGGCGTCCCAAACGAGGGTCGTCTGTAACTTACGTCCGGCCATTTTTAAACGTGTGAACCGTTCGTAATACAGAGTACAGTTTAAGCACTCATCAACGTAGGTTTCCTGCATTATTTGGTGTGTCTCTGTAAAGGTTTTCTTGAGTTTCACGTAAAATTTAATGCACACGCGTCGATCCTCTACTCTGCCATCTGGAAATTCGCAAACTGTGCGACACAACGGTCTACTCAATACAGCACTGACCAATAACTAACAGACGTGCAACAATGAAACTTCCGGCATTCACACATTAAACACCGGCGTGTACAGGGATGCCAACCGCATTTCGCTCCAACACCCCAACTGGTGCGAAATTACGAATGTTTCGGAATTTTTTGAGCAGACCTCGTATACTCACTGACTGGCAAGAAAAGTGAAGCACCCAGGTAGGGAGAAGTGAACGAAATGATACCTGATAGGCTGAAAGCGTATGTCATATTATTGCAGTGATAACAAAATCGGCGGCCGGGGTGGCCGAGCGGTTCAAGGCGCTACAGTCTGGAAGCGCGCGACCGCTACGGTCGCAGGTTCGAATCCTGCCTCGGGTATGGATTGTGTGATGTCCTTAGGTTAGTTAGGTTTAATTAGTTCTAAGTTCTAGGGGACTGATGACCTTAGCAGTTAAGTCCTATAGTGCTCAGAGCCATTTGAACCATTATTACAAAATCGAGTCAGATTTACAAAGGATTTGGTAGTATGTGGCCACTTACGAGTATGACGTCACACCCCATTTGGCCTGGAAGCATACACTGATGGTGTTGGGATGGGTGTCATAAGGCTGTTGTTTCCTCTCCTGGGAGAAGTTGGTCCACAACTGTTGTAGCTGGTCGTTTATATCCTGGGAAGGGGCTGACGTCCGCGCCGGTCTCGCACGTGTGCTGTCTGGGGTCATCGTGTCACCCCCGCCACCACAGAATGACGTATTTCAGAGTCATAGTACACTACTGGCCATTAAAATTGCTACACCAAGAAGAAATGCAGATGCTAAACGGGTATTCATTGGACAAATATACGAGGTGTGGCTAGAAAAAAACCGGCCTAGTACTGGTGAAACAATAAAACGAATGCAATAAGGCTGAAAGTCGCGTGGCCTGTCACGTGACTCTCGCTCCGCCTACTGCTCGAGTTTCATCTGCCTCCTGCACTCAGTCTGCCCGTGGCGTCTGTTTTAAGTAGTTGACGTTTTGTCTGTGCGTCGGAAAATGTTGAGTGCACAGAAAGAACACCGTGTTAACGTCAAATTTTGTTTCAAACTAGGAAAATCTGCAAGTGAATCGTTTTTAATGTTACAACAAGTGTACGGCGATGATTGTTTATCGCGAACACAAGTGTTTGAGTGGTTTAAACGATTTAAAGATGGCCGCGAAGACACCAGCGATGACACTCGCACTGGCAGACCATTGTCAGCAAAAACTGATGCAAACATTGAAAAAATCGGTAAACTTGTTCGACAAGATCGCCATTTAACAATCAGAGCAGTGTCTGAGATAACAGGAGTTGACAAGGAAAGTGTTAGTCTTCATGAAAGTTTCAACATGAACAAAGTGTGTTCAAAACTGGTTCCAAAGTGTCTCACAATTGAACAGAAGGAACGCCGAAGAATGATTTGTTCTGACATCCTGGAAAACATTGAAAGTGATCCCACCTTCTTACAAAATGTTATTACTTGCGATGAATCGTGGTTTTTTACTTACGATCCCGAAACTAAACGCCAATCGATGCATTGGAAAACTCCTGGTTCTCCACGACAAAAAAAAGCACGAATGTCAAAATCGAAATTCAAGGCAATGATGATTGTTTTTTTTTTTTTTGACATCAAAGGGATTGTGCACATTGATTGGGTACCAGAGGGACAAACAGTGAATCAGCATTACTACATTAGCGTCCTGGCTACCCTACGTGAGCGAATACGGAGAAAACGGAACGATTTGTGGAGAAAAAAGTCATGGATCCTTCACCAAGACGATGCCCCAGCTCACAGTGCGTTGTCAGTGAAGACGTTTTTGGCAAACACAACATTCCCATCTTAGATCATCCACCCTACTCACCTGATTTGGCCCCCTATGACTTTTTTCTTTTCCCTAAAGTTAAGTCAGCTTTGAAAGGAACTAGATTTGAGACTGTTGAAGCAGTAAAAGAAAAAGCGACGGAAGTAATGTATGGACTTACCGAAAATGATCTGCAGCATTGCTGTGAACAGTGGAAAATTCGTATGGAGCGGTGTAGAGACCGAGGAGGAGAGTACATTGAAGGAGATAACATGAAATTGTAAATAATTGTAAATAAATGTTATTTCCAGCATCAGTCCGGTTTTTTACTAGCCGCACCTCGTATTATACTAGAACTGACATGTGATTACATTTTCACGCAATTTGGGTTCATAGATCCTGAGAAATCACTACCCAGAACAATCACCTGTCGCCGTAATAACGGCCCTGATACGCCTAGGCATTGAGTCAAACAGAGCTTGGATGGCGTGTAGAGGTACAGCTGCCCATGCAGTTTCAACACGATACCACAGTTCATCAAGAGTAGTGACTGGCGTATTGGGACGAGCGAGTTGCTCGGCCACCATTGACCAGAGGTACTCAGTTGGTGAGAGATGTGGAGAATGTGCTGGCCAGGGCAGCAGTCGAACATTTTCTGTATCCAGAAAGGCCTGTACAGGACCTGCGACATGCGGTCGTGCATTATCCTGCTGAAATGTAGGGTTTCCCAGGGATCGAATGAAGGGTAGAGCCAAGAGTCGTAACCCATCTGAAATGTAACGTCCACTGTTCAAAGTGCCGTCAATGCTATCAGGAGGTGGCCGAGACGTGTAACCAATGGCACCCCATACCATCACGCCGGGTGATACGCCAGTATGGCGATGGCGAATACACGCTTCCAATGTGCGTTCACCGCGATGTCGCCAAACACGGATGCGACCATCATGATGCTGTAAACAGAACCTGGATTCATCCGAAAAAATGACGGTTTGCCATTCTTGCACCCAGTCGATGAGTACACCATCGCAGGCGCTCCTGTCTGTGATGTAGCGTCAAGGGTAAACGCAGCCATGGTCTCACAGCTGATAGTCTATGCTGCTGCAAACGTAGTCGAACTGTTCGTGCAGATGGTAGTTGTCTTGCAAACGTCCCCATCTGTTGACTCAGGGATCGAGGCGTGGCTGCACGATCCGTTACAGCCATGCGGATAAGATGCCTGTCATCTCGACTGTTAGTGATACGAGGCCGTTGGGATCCAGCACGGCGTTCCGTATTACCCTCCTGAACCCACCGATTCCATATTCTGCCAACAGTCATTGAACCTCGACCAACGCGAGCAGCAATGTCGCGATACGATAAACCGCAATCACGATAGGCTACAATCCGACCTTTATCAAAGTCGGAAACGTGACGGTACGCAATTCTCCTCCTTACACGAGGCATCACAACAACGTTTCACCAGGCAATGGCGGTCAACTGCTATTTGTGTATGAGAAATCGGTTGCAAACTTTTCTCACGTCAGCATGTTGTAGGTGTCGCCACCGGCGCCATCCTCGTGTGAATGCTCTGTAAAGCTAATCATTTGCATATCACAGCATCTTCTTCCTGTCGGTTAAATTTGGCGTCTGTAGCACGTCATCTTCGTGGTGAAGCAATTTTAATGGTCAGTAGTGTACATCGAATGGAAAATGTACCTATGAGTCTCACAGCTCTCGTACTTTGCGAAGTGAAGGTGCCTGCTAGCGTGAATGATAGGAAAAACCTTATCAATCAAGCGGCTGAACCTACCTTTTGGGGTCTCCCGGCCATTCATGCCATAATACTTACACATCAAAAAATGTTTTGTATCACCCCGATTCCCAGAACTCCTAAAGATAGACGTTGACTGTGGATATTGTGTCACAGACAGAGTCCCTTTGACTGTTCAGAGATGTCACTAAACCCACCCAAAGATGCTAACAACCATACATGAGCAGCGCCTATTAGACGGAGGGAGGTACACGGCTCGTGTTGTCTGTAGTCCAACCATGCCTAGACGGTCAATACCGCACTTCGGCTACTACAGCAGTGGATGACCGCTACCCACGGATTATGGCTCGTAGGAACCCTGACAGCAAGGCCACTGTATTGAATAATGCTTTTCGTGCAGCCACAGGACGTCGTGTTACGACTCAAACGGTGCGCAATACGCTGCATTATGCGCAACTTCACTACCGGCGTCCATGGCGAGGTCCATCTTTGCAAGCACGACACCATACAGCGCGGTACAGATGGGCCCAACAAAACGCCGAATGGACCGCTCAGGATTGCCATCACGTTCTCTTCACCGATGAGTGTCGCATATGCCTTCAACCAGGCAATCGTCGGATACGTGTTTGGAGGTAACCCGGTCGGGCTGAATACCTTCGACACACTGTCCAGCGAGTGCAGCAGGATGGAGGTTCCCTGATGTTTTGGGGTGGCATTATGTGGGGCCGACGTACGCCGCTGGTGGTCATGGAAGGTACCATAACGGCTGTGCGATACGTGAATGCCATCCTCCGACCGATAGCGCAACCATATTGGCAGCATATTGGCGAGCCATTTCTCTTGATGGACGACAATTCGCGTCCTCATCGTGCACATCTTGTGAATGACTTCCTTCAGGATAATGACGTCGCCCGACTAGAGCGGCCAGCGTGTTCTCCAGACATGAACCCTATCGAATATGCCTGGGATAGATTGAAAAGGGCTATTTACGGACGACGTGACCCACCAGCCACTCTGAGGGATCTATGCCGAATCGCCGTTGAGGTGTGGGACAGTCTGGACCAACAGTGCCTTGATGAACTTGTGGATAGTATGCCACGACGAATACAGGCATGCATCAATGCAAGAGGACGTGCTACTGGGTATTAGAGGTACCGGTCTGTACAGCAATCTGGACCACCACCTCTGAAGGTCTCGCTGGTTGGTGGTACAACATGTAATGTGTGGTTTTCACAGGGCGGATATGATGTTTATGTTGATCTCTATTCCAATTTTCTGTACAGATTCCGGAACCCTCGGAACCGAAATGATTCAAAACATTTTTTGTTGTGTGAGTAAAAAGAAGAAGATTACAATCAGCTCCTGTACTAAAGCAAATTACTATAACAAGTAATCCAGATGCAAATCCTTTCAATGCCCCTTACAGAAAATAAGGAATACACAAGCTCCAGTGTGATTTGTGTGTTTTCCGACTAGATGCCTTAAGACTTGGAAACTTAAATAAATCTACATTTGCAGTGCACATTGCTGAAGAAAACCATTCAGTTAGAAACATTTAGAACTGAAAATATCGCACTTAGGAGGAAAATGAACCATTCACACCAACTAACAGTTCGCCAGACTATATATCGTTAATGGGCAGACTGAGTTGGTTTACACTATTTTCCTGAGAAAAATCCATAAACTACTTTCCATACGCCAATAATAATCCATTTGTACCTGGCTGTAGCTCAAGTGACAAATTTTATAATATTGTATTTATCTGCAATATTTAAGAATTTTCATGGCGCTAAGTATGAATAAATTTTAATGTACTGTTATTATCACTGTTCAAACAGTGATTTATCTCCTTTACTTTTTGTAAATTAAGTTTCTAATGCTGTAATTCACAAAGCCCCATCTATTTATCTGCATTTAATGCTACATATTTAATGAAAATAGGTTTTCAGTTTAACATAACACTAATATACGCTTCTTTTCCCGAAATCCCATGTACTGGTAATGTATCATTGTACTGCGGCCTCTTTACGCCCACGTAATTTGTAAACAATCATTATTTGTTTTCATGTGTTGTACGTGAGCAAAAACACGTGATACGCATTGGAAATTTGATTCGTGACAAAACGAAAGTGTTTAATAATGCAAACCAACATGTGTGATTCTGAAAATACAACCTACGTTACAAAGACGGTGCGTTGGAGGGAGGCTGTGAAAACAAATGTTGCAGATTGACTTTTCACGTAAGTTGTATTCTAACACAAGACCGTAGCGCAGCCTTTTTTATTACGCGTCTGTAACTGAAAATTACTGGTCATCCTAGAACGACTCACCAGTAAACTAACGAATCACATGTTTTGACGAAAGCGTGAAAGCCTTCTGGTGACGAATGGTATAAAATCGAAACAGGTGACGGTACTTTTCTTAATAATGTAACCTAAAACCAGTTTTTGGGTAGTTGCTTCCATTCGTTTTGGTTTACAGACTGTACTGCTCTTTATGTTTTGACAGATAGGAGGCGGGAAACAGTGGGAAGATACAACGCTGACCAAAAACAACAACTAATGAACACTCGATAATGGCTTAAATAGCCGAAAATACTTGTGAAACGAAGAAGATATCTAAATAATAGCAGCCTAACTGGTAAAACACTGCTTTAATTTAATAAATTTCTGGCTGTTGGAAAGTGGACAGAGGTTCTGAAATTGAATTTAAACAGCCTTGATTAGGCTAAAATATTTATTAGCGATGGTAACCAGTTTCGGTCAAAGCGTGTTTATCTTCAGACCATGTTACACTACGATGGTAGGCGGTGGTGGTGAACGGAGCAGGTGTTGTGGACCCACGAACGTCAGCTCAATCGCAGCGAGCGAAACTAGTTACCATTCGCAATAAATAATAAACATTTTACTATGGTCGAGACTGTTTTTAATTAAAGTTTAAAATATTTTTTCAAGACCGGTAATACTCTCCACGAGAAATGTTCTCAAAGAATTATCCAACAGATGTTTGCCCACACTACCGCCCCGCGACTCGTGTGGCCTGACGGTTCGGCGGTTTGTGCCACCCAGTGTACATTGGGAACGACAGGGTGATTGTCGAAGAAACTCGAAATTTTTTTTATTCCGGAATTTGAATGTACATACATTGAAGAATTATTCCCCCAAAAATTATGCGCGAACTCCAAGAAGAAACGATTCTGTAAGCGTTCGAAGTCGAGCGTGCATGGCACCCCTCAGCTTTAGAGAACGGGTGGCCACAAGTAGGTATCGATGCCGTCATCGCTATTTATACTGATCTGAGTAAACGTGATGTACTGGAGCGCTGTTTGGGTGGCTTTACTCAAATTGTGAACGAAAGTTTCAATAGTCTCATTTAGAGATACGATCCAAAAATAACATCCATCCGAAGCGAAATTGTCAACATTCCTTCACATTTGGCCGTATGTCTATTTAGTGTAAGCCATACCGCATTAATGCACGTGGCAGATGCCCTTCAAATCAAAATGCGCCGATTCTGTTAACATAGAGACGCCAGCGGCGATGCGCTCAGCGACGAAAAGGGCTTTGAGCAAGAAAATACACTACTGGCCATTAAAATTGCTACACCACGAAGATGACGTGCTACAGACGCCAGATTTAACCGACAGGAAGAGCATGCTGCGATATGCAAATGATTAGCTTTTCAGAGCATTCACAAAAGGTTGGCGCCGCTGGCGACACCTACAAACTGCTGCCATGACGAAAGTTTCCGACCGATTTCTCATACACAAATAGCAGTTGACCGGCGTTACCTGGTGAAACGCTGTTGTGATGCCTCGTGTA
This sequence comes from Schistocerca serialis cubense, assembly GCF_023864345.2. NCBI lineage: Eukaryota > Metazoa > Arthropoda > Insecta > Orthoptera > Acrididae > Schistocerca > Schistocerca serialis. The sequence continues at coordinate 234,073,420 of NC_064647.1, read as the reverse complement.
AGGAGGAGAAATGCGTACCATCACGTTTACGACGTTGATAAAGGTCGGATTGTAGCCTATCGCGATTTCGGTTTATCGTATCGCGACATTGCTGCTCGCGTCGGTCGAGATCCAATGACTGTTGGCAGAATATGGAATCGGGGGATTCAGGAGGGTAATACGGAACGCCGTGCTGGATCCCAACGGCCTCGTATCACTAACAGTCGAGATGACAGGCATCTTATCCGCATGGCTGTAACGGAACGTGCAGCCACGTCTCGATCCCTGAGTCAACAGATGGGGACGTTTGCAAGACAACAGCCATCTGCACGAACAGTTCGATGACGTTTGCAGCAGCATAGACTATCAGCTCGGAGACCATGGCTGCTTTTACCCTTGACGCTACATCACAGACAGGAGCGCCTGCGATGGTGTACTCGATGACTGAACCTGGGTGCGCGAATGACAAAAAGTCATTTTTTCGGATGAATCTAGGTTCTGTTTACAGCATCAAGATGGTCGCATCCGTGTTTGGCGACATCGCGGTGAACGCACATTGGGAGCGTGTATTCGTCATCTCCATACTGGCGTATCACCCGGCGTGATGGTATGGGGTGACACTGGTTACACGTCTCGGTCACCTCTTGTTCGCATTGACGGAACTTTGAACAGTGGACGTTACTTTTCAGATATGTTACGACCCGTGGCTCTACCTTCATTTGATCCCTGGGAAACCCTACATTTCAGCAGGATAATGCACGACCGCATGTTGCAGGTCCTGTACGGTCCTTTCTGGATACAGAAAAGTTCGACTGCTTCCCTGGCCAGCACATTCTCCACATCTCTCACCAACTGGTCAATGGTGGCCGAGCAACTGTCTCGTTACAATACGCCAGTCACTACTCTTGATGAACTGTCCTACCGTGTTGAAGCTGCATGGGCAGCTGTACCTATACACGCCATCCAAGCTCTGTTTGACTCAATGCCCAGGCGTATCAGGGCCGTTATTACGGGCAGAGGTGGTTGTTCTGGGTACTGATTTCTCAGGATCTGTGCACGCAAATTGCGTGAAAATGTAATCACATGTCAGTTCTAGTCTAATATGTTTGTCCAATGAATACCCGTTTGTCATCTGCATTTCTTCTTGGTGTAGCAGTTTTAATGGCCACTAGTGTAAGTGCTTATCAGGTCAAAGGGTCAGAAAGCGGCCATCCACTATCCGGAGTGACAGTTACTATGGATCAGGCATCGATGATGTCCCGTAAGTTTCAAGATTTGTCCCTTTTTCTTATATGATAAATACTTGTCAAACTATGGTTGTCGTCGTCCACGCTATAATTTTCATCCAGTTTTAATGATTTTTGGGCTCCCTTGAAGAAAACCGAATTCTTTTCTGTTCATCGTAGCCGATTTTTTTATGTTGATGTTTAGTATTTTTTCGGCCAATAAAGAAGGTCCAAAAATGGCCATTTTTTTCAAGTATATATAACTTCACTTTTTTTCGCAAATCCCTACCATGAAGTAAAATTAAATCTGTAGGGATAAGGGTGATACCTTAATTTCATGTTTCAGATAACCACGGCCGGAGTTACAGCGTCAACCGTCGATCTACATCCTTTCAGAGCTGCCTCGGGAAAATCCCAATTACATAGTGAAGATATTAATATTTTTCAATAAAAAAATATCAATAAAAACTTCAGTGTATGCTTCACTCATTTCAGCAAACCCCATTTGTCTACTACATTCTAGTTCGGAGGAAAAAAAAAGCCCTGAATTTGAGTAATATTTTCGTCCGTCACCCTCTCGTTCCCTGTTAAGCCTTTGATCACGTGTAGATCCAAATGTAGTTAGCATATCCGTTCCTAGACGGTGGTAGTGCGAAGCTGAACTGATCAAGTTTCCAGTAATAAGGTCTGACGATTATTTCACACACAACAAGGTTTCATTTTTACAGCGTGTGCTTACTGTATCAGACCTCCACCAATAACGTACAGGTGATGCATCATAGGACATTTCTCCATCTGCGACATTCACAGTTCCTCTCGCTCCACCTCATTGTACACCAGGTGAACAAATCCTTGCTCTCTAAACTATTATCACAGTACGCAAGGGCATTGGCCGAAATTTAACCTCGAGGGGATAAAGTGTAATAGTCTCATTTGCGATACAAGGGAATAGTTGACTTTGAGAAAGAGTCCTGCTCCAAGAAACAAAATTTGACACGGAGTACACAAAGCATATTGCGTTAAGTGCTTGATGGTACGCACTAAATACTTGTTTTGAAGACAGATTACTGCTGATCTTAAATGTCAACATATTTCGTTATTACATCCAATATGCATTTTTTTATATTATTAATATACATACGTATATACAAAACCTGTATCAAATTAGTCGATGGAACCAAATATTAACATACCAGGACTCAACCGGAAAGGTCTTCGTCTCCCTACTTTGGCACGTTATGTGTGGATATGCAACTGGAGTACAGAATTCGTAACTTTATGGCTGGATGTCGTGCACAGTTGCACCCTACGTAGTTTAAGAAGCGTATTGTATAAGAAGGTCCAAACACCTTTCCGACTTTGATATTTCAGCATTTTTGTCTCTCGTCGAGCGCATAAATTTGTAATTTCTTTTTCCGTATTTGGGCCCGCAGATGAAGTATAGCTAAGTCTACGTACGGTACAGCGTGGCCGTGTTCTTCATATAACGGGCGATCGAAAAGTTTCCATTTGAGTGCGTTGCTGCAGCGCATATGCAAAGAAGCGCGAATCCGATGGGAGTATACAGAGTGGCCCATTGATCGTGGCCGGGCCAAATATCTCACGAAATAAGCATCAAACGAAAAAACTACAAAGAACGAAACTCGTCTAGCTTGAAGGGGGAAACCAGATGGCGGTATGGTTGGCCAGCTAGATGGGGCTGCCATAGGTCAAACGGATATCAACTGCTTTTTTTAGAATAGGAACCCCATTTTTTATTACATATTCGTGTAGTACGTAAAGAAATATGAATGTTTTACTTGGACCACTTTCTTCGCTTTGTGATAAATGGCGCTGTAATAGTCACAAACGCTTAAGTGCGTGCTATCACGTAACATTCCGCTAGTGAGGACGGTATTTGCTTCGTGATACATTACCCGTGTTAAAATGGACCGTTTACCAATTGCGGAAAAGGTCGATATCGTGTTGATGTATGGATATTGTGATCAAAATGGCCAACGGGCGTGTGCTATGTATGCTGCTCGGTATCCTGGACGACATCATCCAAGTTCTTTAAGGAAACAGGAAGTGTTCCGCCACATGTGAAACGTCAACCACGAACTGCAACAAGTGATGATGCCCAAGTAGGTGTTTTAGCTGCTGTCGCGGCTAATCTGCACATCAGTAGCAGACAAATTGCGCGAGAATCGGGAATCTCAAAAAGGTCGGTGATGAGAATGCTTCATCAACATCGATTGCACCCGTACCATATTGCTATGCACCAGGAATTGCATGGCGACGACTTTGAACGTCGTGTTCAGTTGTGCCACTGGGCACAAGAGAAATTACGGGACGATGACAGATTTTTTGCACGCGTTCTGTTTAGCGACGAAGCGTGATTCACCAACAGCGGTAACGTAAACCGGCATAATATGCACTATGGGCAACGGAAAACCCACGATGGCTGCGACAAGTGGAACATCAGCGACTTTGGCCGGTTAAATGACTCTGAGCACTATGGGACTTAACTGCTGAGGTCATCAGTCCCCTAGAACTTAGAACTACTTAAACCTAACTAACCTAAGGACATCACACACATCCATGCACGAGGCAGGATTCGAACCTGCGATCGTAGCGGTCGCGCGGTTCCACACCGTAGCGCCTAGAACCGCTCGGCCGGCTTGGCCGGTTAATGTATTGTGAGGCATTATGGGAGGAAGGATAATCGGCCTCCATTTTACCGATGGGAATCTAAATGGTGCAATGTATGCTGATTTCCTACGTAATGTTTTACCGATGTTACTGCAAGATGTTTCACTGCATGACAGAACGACGATGTACTTCCAACATGATGGATGTCCGGCACATAGCTCGCGTGCGGTTGAAGCGGTATTGAATAGTATATTTCATGACAGGCGGATTGGTCGTCGAAACAGCATACCATGGCCCGCACGTTCACCGGATATGAGGTCCCCGGATTTCTTTCTGTGGGGAAAGATGAGGATAATTGCTATCGTGATCCACCAACAACGCCTGAGAACATGCGTCAGCGCATTGTCAATGCATGTGCGGACATTACGGAACGCAAACTACTCGCTGTTGAGAGGAATGTCGTTACACGTATTGCCAAATGCATTGAAGTTGACGGACATCATTTTGAGCATTTATTGCATTAATGTGGTATTTACAGGTAATCATGCTGAAACAGCATGCGTTCTCAGAAGTGATAAGTTCACAAAGGTACATGTATCACATTGGAACAACCGAAATAAAATGTTCAGACGTACCTACGTTCCGTATTTTAATTTAAAAAACCTACCTGTTACCAACTGTTCGTCTAAAATTGTGAGCCATACATTTGTGACTCCCCCCCCCCCCCCCCCCCCCCCCTGAACCTTGGATCTTGCCGTTGGTGTGAGGCTTGCGTGCCTCAGCGATACAGATAGCCGTACCGTAGGTGCAACCACAACGGAGGGGTATCTGTTGAGAGGCCAGACAAACGTGTGGTTCCTGGAGAGGGGCAGCAGCCTTTCAGTAGTTGGAAGGGCAACAGTCTGGATGATTGACTGATCTGGCCTTGTAACACTAACCAAAACGGCCTTGCTGTGCTGGTACTGAGAACGGCTGCAAGCAAGGGGAAACTACGGCCGTAATTTTTCCCGAGGGCATACAGCTTTACTGTATGGTTAAATGATGATGGCGTCCTCTTGGGTAAAATATTCCGGAGGTAAAATAGTCCCCCATTCGGATCTCCGGGCGGGGACTACTCAAGAGGACGTCGTTATCAGAAGAAAGAAAACTGGCGTTCTACGGATCGGAGCGTGGAATGTCAGATCTCTTAATCGGGCAGGTAGGTTAGAAAATTTAAAAAGGGAAATGGATAGGTTAAAGTTATATATAGTGGGAATTAGTGAAGTTCGGTGGCAGGAGGAACAAGACTTCTGGTCAGGTGACTACGGGTTATAAACACAAAATCAAATAGGGTTACTGCAGGAGTAGGTTTAATAATGAATAAAGCAATAGGAATGCGGGTAAGCTACTACAAACAGCACAGTGAACGCATTATTGTGGGCAAGATAGACGCGAAGCCCACACCTACTACAGTAGTACAAGTTTATATGCCACCTAGCTCTGCAGATGACGAAGAAATTGAAGAAATGTATGATGACACAAAAGAAATTATTCAGATAGTGAAAGGTGACGAAAATTTAATAGTCATGGGTGACTGAAATTCGGTATTAGGAAAAGGGAGAGAAGGAAACGTAGTAGGTGAATATGGATTGGGGCTAAGAAATGAAAGAGGAAGCCGCCTGGTAGAATTTTGCGCAGAGCACAACTTAATCATAGCTAACAATTAGTTCAAGAATCATAAAAGAAGGTTGTATACATGGAAGAAGCCTGGAGATACTGACAGGTTTCAGATAGATTATCTATTAGTAAGACAGACATTTAGGAACCAGGTTTTAAATTGTAAGACATTTCCAGGGGCAGATGTGGACTCTGACCACAATCTATTGGTTATGACCTGTAGATTAAATGTGAAGAAAGTGTAAAATGGTGGGAATTTAAGGAGATGGGATCTGGATAAACTGACTAAACCAGAGGTTGTACAGAGTCTCAGGGAGAGCATAAGGGAACAATTGACAGGAATGGGGGAAAGAAATACAGTAGAAGAAGAATGGGTAGCTTTGAGGGATGAAATAGTGAAGGCAGTAGAGGATCAAGTAGGTAGAAGGACGAGGGCTAGTAGAAATCCTTGGGTAACGGAAGATATATCGAATTTAATTGATGAAAGGAGAAAATATAAAAAATGCAGTAAATGAAGCAGGCAAAAAGGAATACAAACGTCTCAAAAATGAGATCGACAGGAAGTGCAGAATGGCTAAGCTAGAGGACAAATGTAAGGATGTAGAGGCTTATCTCACTAGGGGTAAGATAGATACTGCCTACAGGAAAATTAAAGAGACCTTTGGAGAAAAGAGAACTACTTGTATGAATATCAAAAGCTCAGATGGAAACCCAGTTCTAAGCAAAGAAGGGAAAGCAGAAAGGTGGAAGGAGTCTATACAAGGGCGATGTCCTTGAGGACAATATTATGGAAATGGAAGAGGATGTAGATGAAGATGAAATGGGAGATACGATACTTCGTAAAGAGTTTGACAGAGCACTGTAAGACCTGAGTCGAAACAAGGCCCCCGGAGTAGACAAAATTCCATTGGAACTACTGACGGCCTTGGGAGAGCCAGTCCTGACAAAACTCTACCATCTGGTGAGCAAGATGTATGAAACAGGCGAAATACCCTCAGACTTCAAGAGGAATATAATAATTCCAATCCCAAAGAAAGCAGGTGTTGACAGATGTGAAAATTACCGAATTATCAGTTTAATAAGTCACAGCTGCAAACTACTGACGCGAATTCTTTACAGAAGAATGGAAAAACTAGTAGAAGCCGACCTCGGGGAAGATCAGTTTGCATTCCGTAGAAATGTTGGATCACGTGAGGCAATACTGACCCTACGACTCATCTTAGAAGCTAGATTAAGGAAGGGCAAACCTACGTTTCCAGCATTTGTAGACTTAGAGAAAGCTTTTGACAATGTTGACTGGAATACTCTCTTTCAAATTCTGAAGGTGGCAGGGGTAAAATACAGAGAGCGAAAGGCTATTTACAATTTGTACAGAAAGGAGATGGCTGATATAAGAATCGAGGGTCATGAAAGGGAAGCTGTGGTTGGGAAGGGAGTGAGACAGGGCTGTAGCCTATCCCCGATGTTATTCAATCTGTATATTGAGCAAGCAGTAAAGGAAACAAAAGAAAAATTCGGAGTAGGTATTAAAATCCATGGAGAAGAAATAAAAACTTTGAGGTTCGCCGATGACATTGTAATTCTGTCAGAGACAGCAAAGGACTAGGAAGAGCAGTTGAACGGAATGGATAGTGTCTTGAAAGGAGGGTATAAGATGAACATCAACAAAAGCAAAACGAGGATAATGGAATGTAGTCGAATTAAGTCGGTGATGCTGAGGGAATTAGATTAGGAAATGAGACACTTAAAGTAGTAAAGGAGTTCTGCTATTTGGGGGAGCAAAATAACTGATTATTGTCAAAGTAGAGATGATATAAAATATAGACTTGCAATGGGAAGGAAAGCGTTTCTGAAGAAGAAAAATTTGTTAACATCGAGTATAGATTTAAATGTCAGGAAGTAGTTTCTGAAAGTATTTGTATGGAGTGTAGCCTTGAATGGAAGTGAAACATGGATGATAAATAGTTTGGACAAGAAGAGAATAGAAGCTTTTGAAATGTGGTGCTACAGAAGAATGCTGAGGATTAGATGAGTAGATCACATAACTAATGAGGAAGTATTGAATAGGATTGGGGAGAAGAGAAGTTTGTGGCACAACTTGACTAGAAGAAGGGATCGGTTGGTAGGCTATGTTCTGAGGCATCAAGGGATCACCAATTTAGTATTGGAGGACAGCGTGGAGGGTAAAAGTCGCAGAGGGAGACCAAGAGATGAATACACTAAGCAGATTCAGAAGGATGTAGGTTGCGGTAGGTACTGGGAGATGAATAGGCTTGTACAGGATAGAGTAGCATGGAGAGCTGTATCAAACCAGTCTCAGGACTGAAGACCACGACAACAACAACAAGTTTGTGACTATTACAGCGTCATCCATCACAAGGCGAAAAAAGTAGTCCAACCAGAACATTCATATTTCTTTACGTACTACACGAATATGTAATAAAAAATGGGGGTTCCTATTTAAAAAAACGCAGTTGATATCCATTTGACCTATGGCAGCGCCATCTAGCGGGCCTACCATAGCGCCATCTGGTTTCCCCCTTCAAGCTAGACGAGTTTCGTTCTTTGTAGTTTTTTCGTTTGACGCTAAGTTTGAGATATTTGGCCCGGTCACGATCAATGGACCACCATGTATAAGCATCTTTCAGATGCGTGTGCGAAAATTCCGAAACGTGATCTGTGGCTACATTATTACCAAATGCGTACAAAAAATGGTTCAAATGGCTCTGAGCACTATGGGACTTAACTACTGTGGTCATCAGTCCCCTAGAACTTAGAACTACTGAAACCTAACTAACCTAAGGACATCACACACATCCATGCCCGAGGCAGGATTCGAACCTGCGACCGTAGCAGTCGCGCGGCTCCGGACTGCGCACGTAGAACTGCTAGACCAAATGCGTACAAACAGTGCCAATGTGCTGTTACTGTTTTCATGGCTGCCGCAGAAGAAACACCGGTAGACAACCACAGGAGAATGAAGAATGTGTGTGGGGCAGCATGTCTGTCGAAAATCAGACCATTGTGGAATGGTGCGCCAAGTAGCGTACTGGCCACGATTCGACCGTTACCCGCATCGGACAACACCAGAAGTGGGAGATCCTTTAGCGCCTGGTCTGCAGCCCTGATCTCTCCCCATGCGATTATTGCGCCTTCGGTCCATTAAAAAGGGCCTTGAAGGGACGACGAGGATGTACAGCAGACAGTTATGGACTTCTTTACACAGAAGGACACGGTGTCCTAACCAAATGGGTATCTTCAATTGGTGCATTAACGGGGCGATTGCCTCCTTGCTCTCGGCAATTTTACCTGACTGGCATACAGATTATGGATTGTATGACCCTCGAACGGAAACTTTTTGATAGCTCATTATACGCTGTAGAGCTTAAGAAACTGCTCCAGATGCCTAATATCGTGTAGCCCCGCCACCCTTCCCCCTGACCGCGCAGAAGTGCCGCAATACGACGTGGCATGCACTAGACTAATCCAGAATGAGATTTTCACTCTGCAGCGGTGTGCGCTGATATGAAACTAAGCGTTGTCTCCACAATATCCTTTCTTTCAGGAGTGCTAGTTCTGCAAGGCTCGCAGGAGAGCTTCTGTAAAGTTTGGAAGGTAGGAGACGAGGTACTGGCGGAAGTAAAGCTGTGAGGACGGGGCGTGAGTCGTGCTTGGCTAGCTCAGTTGGTGGAGCACTTGCCCGCGAAAGGTAAAGGTCCCGAGTTCGAGTCTCGGTCCGGCACACAGTTTTAATCTGCCAGGAAGTTTCACCAGACTAATGTCTGTAGTAGTTCTGGAGGGAATTGACACCATGAATCCTGCAAGGCTGTCCATAAATCCGAGAGAGTACGAGGGGGTGGAGTGCTCTTGTGAACAGAACGTTGCAGGGCACCCCACATATGCTCAATAATGTTCATGTCTGGGGAGTTTTGCGGCCAGCGGAAGTGTTTGAACGCAGGACAGTTTTCCTGGAGCCAGTCTGTAACAGTCCTGGACGTGTGGTGTGTCGCAGTGCCCTGCTGCTATTGCCCAAGTCTGTCGGGATGCACAATTGATATAAATGGATGCAGGCTGAGCTGTGGCCGGCTCGCGTTGATGCCGTTTCTTCTTTGGCATTTTCTCACAATCGAGTGGCGTCTTTTGCTCCCTGAGTTACCACCGTAACGAGTTGCTGACTCGCCTCCGTCAATGGCAACAGCAGTGCTTATCGATATTAGTACTGCTGTACCATGTTTGGTGTGACCGCTATATTTGCGTGTGGTGGCGTGTGTCAGACAGTCGGTCGGTTGCGACAGTGCAGTGAGGAAGTCTCCGCGGCGCGAGGTCGTGACGGGACCTGTGGCGGCGTGCTCGCGCGGTCGGATTTGTGAAGCACTAGCAGTGAGAGCCGCGAAGTTCGTCGCCCACCGAACCTGGAGACTGCAGTTGAGTAATCAGTTAACCTGTTATAAAACCTCAACTGCTGTGATATCTCTTCGTTCACCGCCGGTTGCTTTCTGGGCCGTTCCTGCAAGCACCAACGTATGGTGTGCTGGGGTCGACAAAATTTTGCAGCCGTGTTCCTGTATGCTGTTTAACTATTGAATTGATTGTAATTTATTAGTGGAGTGCACCAGCGGTATGTTGTGGCCATTAACGTTCCGGTTACCTGCCCTAGCGTAGTTTTGCGGTAGTGTGTTTTCCTCGCCGTGTTGATGCTGTCTGGCACGGCGTATAGTTCGACAGCCTTGGTGTTGTTCATATTTGTTTGAGTGGTTATTGTGCCTTAACTGTATTCAGACGCCAATTGTCAAGACGTCGTGCTGCTGGTATCTTCGTCCTCGTTGATATTTTCGGTTGTCGTGCCGTTGGTCAGGTGGAATGGAATTGATTAGGTAGTTGGCTGGTTCTTCAGTCATCCCTAGATCGTGTTCCCATCCGGTTATTTAGTATTATGCTTGGCTGCCTGTCTCACCTAAACTTATGTTAGAGTTTCCTCCCCAGGCTGACCCTTGGAACACTTCTGACAAGGGAACCTCCCCATCGCACCCCCCTCAGATGTAGTTATATCTTGGCACAGTGGATAGGCCTCGAAAAACTGAACACAGATCAATCGAGAAAACAGGAAGAAGTTGTATGGAACTGTGAACAAAATTAGTAAAATATACAAACATAGTAGTCTATGCGCAACATAGACGACATCGTGGTGAATGGGATACAGGGTACGCCGTGGTCCCGTGGTTACCGTGAGCAGCTGAGGAACGAGAGGTCCTTGGTTCAAGTCTTCCATCGACTGAAAATTTTACTTTCTTTATTTTCGCAAAGTTATGATCTGTCCGTTCGTTCATTGACGTCTCTGTTCACTGTAATAAGTTTAGTGTCTGTGTTTTGCGACCGCACCGCGAAACCGTGCGATTAGTAGACGAAAGGACGTGCCTCTCCAATGGGAACCGAAAACATTTGATCGCAAGGTCATAGGTCAACCGATTCCTCCTCAGGAAAACACGTCTGATATATTCTATACGACACTGGTGACGGCATGTGCGTCACATGGCAGGAATATGTTGTCGACCCACCTAACTTGTTCACTTAGCGAATAGGTAAAAAGATTCTTCTACCTTGCCCGATTTAGGTTTTCTTGTGGATGTGATAATCACTCCCAAAAAAGTGATGAAAACATAACAGTTTGTCACATAAACTGAAAATAAAAAATTAAACTTTTCACTGGAGGGAAGACTTGAACCTAGGACCTCCCGTTCCGTAGCTGATCTCGCCAACCACGGGACCACGGCCCTCCTTGACCCCACTGTCCTTAAGGTGGCATATCTTGCGCATGAAATACTCAGTTTGTATATTTTAGTAATTTTTTTCGTATTTCCACACAACTTCTTCCTGTCAATCTGTGTTCAATTTTTCAAGGCCTATCCACTGTGCCAACTTGTAACTAAATCCGAGGGGAGTGCGATGGGGAGGTTCCCTTGTGAGAACTACTGTTCTGTTGTTTTGGACTGTGATTTTCTTTCAGTCTCAAGTATTGTGCAAGGCCTTCAGCCGACTATTAATTTAGTTTGTTTTTAATGTTCAGTATGTGGCCTCCAGCCGAACATCTACGTGAAATATATTAGGATAAGGTTTTCAGCCGTCTTAAATTAAAATTTGAATAATCATTTGAAAATTTGAGACTTTTCCTCACTATCTTAATTTTTGTTATCCAGCCCTTAAGCCTTAAGTTGTTCTATGTTCAGTATATGGCCTTCAGCCAAACTTTATGTGAAATATTTTAAGATAAGGCCTTCAGCCGACTTAAATTAAAATTTAAAAGGTCATTGGTTTAAAAACTTTTAAAATTTTCTTACTGAAATTCTTGTTATCCAGGCATTAAGCTCTCAGCTCTTGTAACTAAGGCCTTCAGCCGTGTGTATTCCTTAAGGCAATTTTAACAACTTGTGTTCTGGTCTTCAGCTGTATTGGTTCTGAATTCCTTTAAGATCATGTGTGATTAAGTGTTTTAGCAAAATAAAGTTTGTATGTCTGTGCAACTAGCAGCAACTGATCTGGGTCCCTTTGCACAACCTGATCCGCTCTGTCCTGTGAAACCAGATTTCACAGGTGTCCAGGCAGAATGCTTACGTACGTGTCACCTGTCCGAATCGTATCTAGACGGATCAGGGGTCCCATTTCACTCAGACTGAATATGCCCCAAACCATTACAGAGCGTCCACCAGCTTCAACAATCCCCTGCTGACATGCAGGGTCCATGGATTCATGAGGTTGTCTGCATCCTTTCGATACAATTTGAAACGAGTCTCGTCCGATCAGATAACATGTTTCCAGTCATCAACAGTCCATCGTCGTTGTTGACGGACCCAGGCGAGGCGTAAAGGTTTGTGTAGTGCAGTCATCAAGGGTACACGAGTGGGCCTTCTGATCCGAAAGCCCGTATCGATGATGTTTTGTTGAACGGTTCGCACGCTGACACTTCCTGATGGCCCAGCACTGAAATCCTCAGCAATTTGCGGAAGTATTGCACTTCTGTCAAGTTGAACGACCTTCTTCAGTCGTCGTTGGTCCCGTTCTTGCAGGATCTTTTATCAGCCGCAGCGATGTCGGAGATTTGATGTTTTACCGGATTCCTGATATTCACAGTACATTAGTGAAATAGTCTGTAGGAAGGCTGTTTAGGTTTTTGTGTTGGTAACGCCACGTAGCGCTCTAAATGAAAATCACTGACTGTGCTGTGTGAAGTCTGTGGCTGGTTTGCATTGTTGGAATATTCGCTATTGTAGTGTTGGGCAGTTGGATGTGAACAGCGCGTAGCGTTGCGCAGTTGGAGGTGAGCCGCCAGCAGTAGTGGATGTGGGGAGAGAGGTGGCAGAATTTTGAGAGCGGACGATCTGGACGTGTGTCCATCAGAAAGAGTAAATTTGTAATACTGGATATCATGAACTGATATATACATGATGACTTTTGAACATTATTAAGGTCGTCAATACATTGTTTGTTCTCTATCAAAATCTTTCATTTGCTAACTATGCCTATCAGTAGTTAGCGCCTTCAGTAGTTTGAATCTTTTATTTAGCTGGCAGTATTGACGCTCGCTGTATTGCAGTAGTTCGTGTAACGAAGATTTTTGTGAGGTAAGTGATTCATGAAAGGTATAGGTTATTGTTAGTCAGGGCCATTCTTTCTTAGGGATTGTTGAAAGTCAGATTGCGTTGCGCTAAAAATATTGTGTGTCAGTTTAGTGATGATCAGAATAAGTAAAGAGAGAAATGTCTGAGTACGTTCAGTTTTGCTCAGCTGTTTGAAAATCAAATAACGTAAGGGGTTTACCAGCACAGTAATTCATTAATTTTTCTAAGGGAACGTTTCAAGTCGTACGGGAAAATTTCCATTTCATCGCTATTTCGGAGATGCTGTGTGTGCCCGCATCTCGTGGTCGTGCGGTAGCGTTCTCGCTTCCCACGCCCGGGTTCGATTCCCGGCGGGGTCAGGGATTTTCTCTGCCTCGTGATGGCTGGGTGTTGTGTGCTGTCCTTAGGTTAGTTAGGTTTAAGTAGTTCTAAGTTTTAGGGGACTGATGACCATAGATGTTAAGTCCCATAGTGCTCAGAGCCATTTGAACCATTTTTGGAGATGCTGTGTCCCATTGCTCGTGCGCCGACTATAACAACACGTTCAAACTCACTTAAATCCGGATAATCTGCCATTGTAGGAGCACTAACCGATCTAACAACAGCGCCAGACACTTGTTATCGTATATAAGCGTTGCCAACCGCAGCGCCATAATCTGCCTGTTTCCATATCTCTGTATTTGAATACGCATACCTACACCAGTTTCTTTGGCGCTTCAGAGTATGTGTGGCCTTGGTTTAGCTATGATTGTTCCTTCGCCTTTCTATTATACAGTCACATCACCATAAGTCGACTTGAACAGCTTTGTAGGGGTTCAAATGGCTCTGAACACTATGAGACTTAACATCGGAGTTCATCAGCCCCTAGACTTAGAATTACTGAAACCTAACTAACCTAACACATCCATGCCCGAGGCAGGATTCGAACCTGCGACCGCAGCAGCAGCGCGGTTCCGGACTGAAGCACCTAGAACCGCTCGGTCACAGCGGGCGGCCTTTGTAGGGGTTTACATGTCCCTCATGGATATGTTACTCAAGTGACATCCGACGACCACGCGTGAAGTAAATGAGCTCCCTTGACGGAGCCATTCTTCTGCTCTGCTGCTTCAGTCGCAACACAGTACTCCCCACCTCGTTTTGATGCTGGCGGGGGTTCGCCTCTGGTGATGTCTAGAGGTCAGATCCGCATTACACGAGGGTGTCTAGGTACTTTTGATCTGGTTGTTGTTGTTGTTGTGGTCTTTAGTCCTGAGACTGGTCTGATGCAGTTCCCCATGCTACTCTATCCTGTGCTAGCTTCTTCATCTCCCAGTACGTACTGCAACCTAAATCCTTCTGAATCTGCTTAGTGTATTCATCTCTTGGTCTCCCTCTACGATTTTTACCCTCCACGCTGCCCTCCAGTACTAAATTGGTGATCCCTTAATGCCTCAGAAAATGTCCTACCAACCGATCCCTTCTTCTAGTCAAGTTGTGCCACAAACTCCTCTTCTCCCCAGTTCTATTCAATACCACCTCCTTAGTTATGTGATCTACCCATCTAATCTTCAGCATTCTTCTGTAGCACCACATTTCGAAAGCTTCTATTTTCTTCTTGTCCAAACTATTTATCGTCCACGTTTCACTTCTATACGTGGCTACACTCCATACAAATACTTTCAGAAACGACTTCCTGACACTTAAATCAACACTCGATGTTAACAAATTTCTCTTCTTCAGAATCGCTTTCCTTACCATTGCCAGTCTACATTTTACATCCGCTCTACTTCGACCATCATCAGTTATTTTGCTCCCCAAAGAGCAAAACTCATTTACTACTTTAAGTGTCTCATTTCCTAATCTAATTCCCTCAGCATCACCCGACTTAATTCGACTATATTCCATTATCCTCGTTTTGCTTTTGTTGATGTTCATCTTATACCCTCCTTTCAAGACACTGTCCATTCCGTTCAACTGCTCTTCCAAGTCCTTTGCTGTCTCTGACAGAATTACAATGTCGTTGGCCAATCACAAAGTTTTTATTTCTTCTCCATGGATTTTAATACCTACTCCAAACTTTCCTTTTGTTTCCTTTACTGCTTGCTCAATATACAGATTGAATAGCATTGTAGAGAGGCTACAACCCTGTCTCACTCCTTTCCCAACCACAGCTTCCCTTTCATGCCCTTCGACTCTTATAGCCGCCATCTGCTTTCTGTACAAATTGTAAATAGCCTTTCGCTCCATGTATTTTACTCCTGCCACCTTCAGAATTTGAAAGAGAGTATTCCAGTCAACATTGTCAAAAGATTTCTCTAAGTCTACAAATGCTAGAAGCGTAGGTTTGCCTTTTCTTAATCTAGCTTCTAAGATGAGTCGTAGGGTCAGTATTGCCTCACGTGTTCCAACATTTCTACGGAATCCAAACTGATCTTCCCCGGGGTCGGCTTCTACTAGTTTTTCCATTCTTCTGTAAAGTTTTCGCGTTAGTATTTTGCAGCTGAGACTTATTAAACTGATAGTTCGGTAATTTTCACATCTGTCAACACCTGCTTTCTTTGGGATTGGAATTATTATATTCTTCTTGAAGTCTGAGGGAACTTCGCCTGTCTCATACATCTTGCTCACTAGATGGTAGACTTTCATCATGGCTGGCTCTCCCAAGGCTGTCAGTAGTTCTAATGGAATGTTGTCTACTCCCGGGCCCTTGTTTCGACTCAGGTCTTTCAGTGCTCCGTCAAACTCTTCACGCAGTATCTTATCTCCCATTTCATCTTCATCTACCGCCTCTTCCATTTCCGTTTGATCTCGTAATGTGCGAAAATGCTCGGCAAAGCGCAAAAAGCCAGGTGCACGACAGCTCAAAGCATCGTACTGACCGTGGGGTAGGCCCTGCTGATGTTGAGGTTGTAAGTGTAGTTCCCCCGCGCGCCGGGCACGGCGGGGCAGTGCGTGTAACGGCAGGCGAGCGTGTCCATCCCGAGGAAGGGCAGATCTCCGTGCGGGCTGTGCCAGAACGCCTGGCTCAACAGCTCCTCCGCGGCCGACTCTGAAACACGCCGTCACACACAAAATGACGCGGTGCAAAACGAAGTACCCACAGTTATTGGTCAGGTTTTTCTGTTCCTGTGGACCGAACGTGCATTCCAATAAATATAAATTTAGAAACGGCAGATAATCAAATTTTTTACTGACATTAATAAGTGGTTCATACCCAATTCACTGTCATTAAACTTTGAAAAAACCAACTATATGCAGTTCAGAACTTCCAAGAGATTTCCTTCTGGTGTGTATATAAAGTATGATGACATGGAAACAGGAGAAGTTGAGAGTGTAAAATTCTTGGGATTACAACTTGATAATAAATGCAGTTGGGAGCAACTTACACTGCTAAAGCACCTAAACACGTCTGTGTTTGCAATGCGAATGATGTCAGACATAGGAGATATAAATATAAAAAAACTGGCATATTTTGCTCATTTTCACTCAATTATGTAATGTGGTATCATATTTTGGGGTAACTCCACAAACAGAGAAAAAAGTTTTAGAGTACAGAAGCGTATAGTAAGAGTAATGAGTAGTGTAAATCAAAGAACATCGTGTCGAAACGTATTCAAAGAATTGGGCGGGGGTAAAATACAGGGAGCGAAAGGCTACTTACAATTTGTACAGAAACCATATGGCAGTTATAAGAGTCGAGGGGCATGAAAGGGAAGCAGTGGTTGGGAAGAGAGTGAGACAGGGTTGTAGCCTCTCCCCAATGTTATTCAATCTGTATATTGAGCAAGCAGTGAAGGAAACAAAAGAAAAATTCGAAGTAGGTATTAAAATCCATGGAGAAGAAATAAAAACTTTGAGGTTTGCCGATGACATTGTAATTCTGTCACAGACAGCAAAGGATTTGGAAGAGCACTTGAATGGAATGGACAGTGTCTTGAAAGGAGGGTATAAGATGAACATCAACAAAAGGAAACGAGAATAATGGAATGTAGTCGAATTAAGTCGGGTGATGCTGAGGGAATTAGATTAGGAAATGAGACACTTAAAGTAGTAAAGGTGTTTCGCTATTTGGGGAGCAAAATAACTAACGATGGTCGAAGTAGAGAGGATATAAAATGTAGACTGGCAATGGTAAGGAAACCGTTTCTGAAGAAGAGAAATTTGTTAACATCGAGTATAGATTTAAGTGTCAGGAAGTCGTTTCTGAAAGTATTTGTATGGAGTGTGGCCATGTATGGAAGTGAAACATGGACGATAAATAGTTTAGACAAGAAGAGAATAGAAGCTTTCGAAATGGGGTGCTACAGAAGAATGCTGAAGATTAGATGGGTAGATCACATAACTAATGAGGAGGTATTGAATAGAATTGGGGAGGAGCATGTGGCACAACTTGATTAGAAGAAGGGATCGGTTGGTAGGACATGTTCTGAGGCATCAAGGAATCACCAATTTAGTACTGGAGGGCAGCGTGGAGGGTAAAAATCGTAGAGGGAGACCAAGAGATGAATACACTAAGCAGATTCAGAAGGATGTAGGCTGCAGTAGGTACTGGGAGATGAAGAAGCTTGCACAGGATGGAGTAGCATGGAGAGCTGCATCAAACCAGTCTCAGGACTGAAGACCACAACAACAACAATGAAGTTTGTTGTAAACAATACATCTCTTTTTCCAACTAACTGCTTAGTACACAGTATCAATACTAGGAATAAGAACAATATACAGAAAGTTTTAAAATCACTTCCTCTTGCCCAGAAAGGAGTCCAGTATTCAGCAACGTATATTTTCAATAAGTTACCAGCAACCATTAAGAGTTTAGTTTCAGACAAGGCACAATTTAAACATAATTTAAAAGAATTTTTGGTGCCCAACTCCTTCTATTTGATCCATGAGTTTCTCAACAAGTGCAGTAGACCATTTTAATGAAAATTTATTATACTTTAATTTTTGACAATACTTGGTTGTAACTAACTACTGTGTGAATGATAGATGCATGGAAAGCAGATGTAAGTCTTAAGTCTGTAAATAGTGGAAGTTTAATTTTAAATCTTGTACATAATCTGACTGTTCTTAACTGAGGATCACTGAAATGAATAATTTACTTCCGTTTTTGACAATACTTGGTTGTAATAGCCAAGAAACTAGCAAATGTCTGAATGATGGATTTAATGAAAGCAGATGTAAGTATTAAATCTATAAATATTAAAAGTTTAAATTTAATTCATGTACATAATTTTATTGTATCTTGACTGAGCATCATTAAAATTAATGAAACTCAAGTTTTTCTAATTACATTTTTGTAATATGTTTATCTGACATGTTCCACACCCAGGATGATTCCCTCTTTTATGGGTCTATGGAATGAATGATTAATCTAATTTAATCTCAATCTTTTAGCAAGTGACAATTGCACCACCACAGGTCACTGCTAAGCTGGGTGGGCGTCAGCAAACAAACTTGATGGTGGAAGAACAATACGAGTCGTTATCATCACAGCAGCGAAATGCCCGTATAGCAGTCCATAATCTACGAGGCTGTTAGAAGGGAAGGAATATTGCACGCTCTGAACAGACTGGACCTGTCACAAGGATTGCAATTCAGAATCAAACACATATAACAAATCCCTCAATTGTGTTATAATAGGTGGTAAAAATAGAAAATAAGAAATTTTTAGAACGGATAGAGAAGTTTGTCAAGAATTGCCTATCACAGTTATGTCAACATGATAAGGAATGATCGAAGCAGACGAAATGAATTAAAATTTGTGCTGCGGCCGCGACTAGAACCCGGGTCTTCTTGCTAGGCAGAAATGCTAACCATTGCACCACCGCTGTTGACCATCGTACTGCGGTGGTGTAATCGTTCGCATTTCTGCCAGGCAAGAAGGCCCGGGTTCTAGTCGCGGCAGCAGCACAAATTTTAATTCATTTCGTCTGCTTCGATCACTATCGTAGATAATAAAAAGAGACTTAAATGTCTTAGGGAAGCATTTAATTATATGATAAGGAATGTTCGCCAAAGGGCGACAACGGATGATGTAAAAATAATAGCTAATGCTCACAGCGCAGCGATACAAAAAGGCAATGAGCAAAAATTGGATGAAGAACTAAGTTCCTGGCACAGGGTATCTGAAGAAGCAGGCATGGAAATTAATTTAACAAAAAGTGAAGTAATGAAAATCACCAGAGAAAATGAAAAGAACTTAAGACTGTAAGTTGTAATCATAAGAATCAAAGAAATAGATGCTTGCATATATCTAGTAAATAAGCTAAGCAGAAAAGGAAACTTCAACAAAGAAATTTCAGAGAGGATAGAAAATTGCTCAAAATTTTGTTATTGTGTATCAGATATATTTGGGAATTGGAAAATGCCTGTCACAGCAAAAATCATGATATGCAAACTATATTGTCAACCAATTTTGACCTACGAACGAGGAATGTTGGAGCCAGACAAAGAATGATCTGAGTGTAATACAAGCGACAGAGATGCGCTTTTTACAAGGGATCCAGGACAAGACAATAAGGGACAGGATGGGATTTCAAACAATATGAAACACGCTTAAGATGAATCCCATAAAAGAAAGTATGGGTAGAAATAGGCTGAAATGGTTAGGCCACGTTAGAAGAATGCGAAAAGAAATACTGTTATGAAGAACTCTGGAACAGACAGCATCTGGCAGAAGAGCACTTGGAAGGCTGCGAACAAGACGGACAGGTCGGATCAAGGATGACGTGGATTGAAGAGGACTACAATGGAAGGAAGTACTGAACAACAGACTGCCGGAAAAACAAGAACTTTGGCAGACGCTTTATGAGCTACGTGAATGAGCAGTGACATTTGAGAAAGAAGAAGTAGCAATCCAGTAGGGAATAGTCAGGTTTCTAAGCGTGGCACGAGGGTGACGTCAACAGTCTTAATTTAGCGATTGATGTTTCACTGGAGCTCCTGGCTACTGCTTATAAGTGGCAGGACTAAACACCGATCCCTTCTGGGTGAAGCCGATTTCGTTATCCAGTGGGATACGACGGTAACAAGACATCCCTCATTCCTAGTGCCTTGATCGTCGTATGTTGTGCGTTGTACACACGATTTGGGACTTTATTTAATCATAACTCTGTGGCTGGATACCCTGTCTGTCATCGCAGCCATTGTTTAACCTAAAGCATGGAAGTCATGGTCGCCTTCTGCTTGTGTATGGAGTAAGCTTGGTTCTGTCACTCATCGTGTTTTAACTCCATGCGTATCGTATTTTGTAAGGCAGAGACTGGGTTATAGCCCTGAGTTTGCCTAAGCAAGCATGCAAAACCACCTAAAAACCACACTCAAACTGGCAACATCGGTCGTTTATGTGCCTCGTGGATTCGATCCAGATCTGGATCCCCATCTTCCCTCACAGGCTAATGCGCTGCACGTTAAATTGTACGAGCAGGTTGTATATCCTGATGCGTTCAGGAACACCCAGTTTATTTATCAGGAGCCATAAAAAATGAATGGATTAACGTCCCACTCGGTAATATGTCATTAGACATAGGATAAGAGATAGATGGGGAAGGAAGTCGGCAATGTCATTTTTAAAGCGTCCATCCTGCTATTTGTATTGAGTGATTTACGAAAATTGCGAGGTACGTATATCTGGATGGCCGAATGGGAATCTGAACTATCGTCCTCTGGAACGGAAGTCCAATGTCTCACCACTGAGACATTCCATTCCATTTGTAAGTTGTGTAAACAGTAAAGAAAACTAAGGACTAAATTAGAAAGAGAATGTAAATAATTCTAAAATGGTCTACAGTATGCAAATACACCTCTCGGTCTGCTTGCCGAATTTTGGGTTCTGTACCCTCTGCATAACAGCTTGGGAGTCAACGAGTACCAACATAAGCTTATATGTATGTATTTTACCTCAAATAGCCTCCCTTATGACCAATAGCTCCGCTATAGGTAGAAGTATCAAGTGCAGATGCAGTAATGTCATAGGCGCCGTTAGACGGGCTGAAGAAGACGTGACCTGTCCATCTTCTGTTTCAGAGCCATAAGTGTATCTACAAGCGTACTGTGACCAACGACTTTCAATAAATTACTATAGTTTGTAATTGATGTCCTTACTCTTTCATAAACCGTGTGGAAAGTGTGATACTGGTACTGTAGTAAAGAGTGTGTTAAAAGGATAGCCTGTAGGATTATTGGTAAGAGTCTTCCTTTCCTGTGAGCTCTTTGACGAGCCTGTTAGAGGCAGTGTTTGGTGTACCAACAAGCGACGGAAATAGGCAGAATGGCCCATCACCTGTGGTGTTCCTGAAGGAGATGAGGTCCTCACCTGTGCCATAAGTAACGGAGATGAGGCCCTCATCTGTGGTTTAGGTAAAGGAGATGGGGCTCTCACCTGTGGTGTAGGTGAAGGAGATGGGGCTCCACCTGTGCTGTAGGTAATGGAGATGGCGCCATCACCTGTATTGTTGGTGAAGGAGACTGGGACCCAATCTGTGGTGTAGGTGAGGAGACTGGGCCCTCACCTGTGGTGTAGATGAAGGAGATGGGGCCCCCAGCCATTGTGTAGGTGAAACAGATGGGGACCTCACCTGTGTTGTAAGTGAAGGTGATAGGGGCCTCACCTGTGTTGTAAGTGAAGGAGACTGGGCCCTCACCTGTTGTGCAGGAGATGGTGCTCACCTGTGGTGTAGGTAAGGGGTATGGGGCCCTCACCTGATCTGTAAGAGAAGGTGATAGGTGCATCACCTGTGTTGTAAGTGAAGGAGACTGGGCCCTCACCTGTGGTGTAGGTGAAACAGATGGGGCCCTCACGTGTGTAGATGAAGATGAGGCCCTCAGCTATTGTGTAGGTGAAGGAGATAGGGCCCTAACCTGTGGTGATGGAGATGGGGCCCTAAGGCATTGTGTAGGTAAAACAGATGGGACCCTCACCTCTGGTGTAAGTGAAGGAGACTGGGCCCTCACCTGTGTTGTAAGTGAAGGAGACTGGGCCCTCACCTATGGTGTAGGTGAAGGAGATGGGGCTTTAACCTGTGTAGATGAAGACGAGGCCCTCAGCTATTCTGTAGGTGAAGGAGATAGGGCCATAACCTGTGGTGTAGGTGAAGGAGACTGGGCCCTCACCTGTGGTGTAGGTTAGGAGACTGGACCCTCACCTGTGGTGTAGGTGAAGGAGATGCCAGCCGACTTGGTCTGGCGCACCTTGCATGGACGGTGGCTGCTCGCCTCCTTGCACGGGTGCACCATTGCCGTCTGCACCGAACACCGCCTCGGCTGCACTGTGCCGTTCACCCCTGCAACACGAGCACATGTCCACATGTAAGAAACTTCAGCCTGTGCTCTCCTCAAACCATCGCACTTATTGTTATGGGCCCTCTGTGCTCTACCAGTGTCGTTCAACTCTTCCCTGTTATCGGGTGCAGCTACTCACAGAGGTCCATCGTGGGCTGTAAATACCGAATGACACCCAAACTTAGTAGATATGCTAATGTGTTCGTGCGGAATCTATTTGTACTGGGAAACAAGTTAGTTCGAGTTGTGGCCACCAGACACAATTGTGGGGCTATACACTGCTCGTATGACGGTACAACATCCACGCTGTCATTTGACTAGCCATAATGTGAGTGAAAAGTGTGACTATCAGAGAGAGAGGCCGTGCGCTGTTAGTGAAATTGTTTTATGTGAACGGCCGGCAGCAATTACAGTGCTGCATTGAGAGAGTATCATCGGCTGTCAGTGGTTTAAAGAAGATTATGAACTTCTAAAACATTGGTAACTTGATGAGGCACCTGGAAGCGGAAGGCGTCATATCCCGGTGGAAGTTACTCGCGAGTTCGCTGTTGCTCTAACTGACCGTGCAGCCCGAGCCCCGGGTAGGGCTGGTGCTCGTGCAGTGACACGAAAGTTGCCCATTCCACAGTTAACAGTATCGAGAATTTTACGATCTATTTTAGACTCGTACCCGTACAAGATCCTGATGGTGCAGCAACTGAAACATCATGATCCACAGCAACATTCCGAATTTGTCCTTCAGTTTCTGGCACGGGTCGAAGTTGGTGACATGTGGCTGGGCAAGATTCTGGTGGTGTGACGAGGCACATTTCACACTGAAGTTTGCAGTGAATACACAGAATTGCCGAGTGTGGGGCACGATTCAACGGCGTATTGTGCGCGGAGAGGCATTGCACTTGCCCTGTGTGACTGTGTCACGTGCATTCACAAGTGCGTTCATTCTCGGTCCGTTCTTTCTTGAAGAGGATACACCTGTCAAGTGTTACGTGACGTCCGCATATTATCGAGAACTCTTCGTACAGCATGTGAGGCCTGCTTTGGAAGAGTGCAACTGTTTTCCTGCAAGATCGGACAACGCCTCATAACGCTCGCGCAGTGCAAGGTACTCGTAATGCGACCTTTCACGAACTTGCTATCGCCAGAGGTTTCACTGATGCACGGCCTGCGAGATCACCTGATCTGAATCCACGTGACTTTTTGCTCCGGGGGTATCTAAAAGGACACGTTTACCAGGGACGCTTTCGGTCCCTGCCTGACCTGGAGGCCACGTTGCTGAGATTCCAGAAGAACGGCTGCGAACAACGGTTGATCACGTCGGTTTACGGACTGAGCATATGGCCGACGTCTCTGGTACTTATATTGAACAAATTGCGTAAGTGGCAGTTCTATATCTACGTGATTACTCTGCTATTCACAATAAAGTGCCTGGGAGAGGGTTCAATGAACCACCTTCAAGCTGTCTCTCTACCGTTCCACTCTCGAACGGCGCGCGGGAAAAACGAGCACTTAAATTTTTCTGTGCGAGCCCTGATTTCTCTTATTTTATCGTGATGATCATTTCTCCCTATGTAGGTCGGTGCCAACAGAATTTTTTCTCAATCGAAGGAGAAAAATGGTGATTGAAATTTCATGAGAAGAGCCCGTCGCAACGAAAAACGTCTTTGTTTTAGTGGTTGCCATTCCAATTCACGTATCATGTCTGTGGCACTATCTCCCCTACTTGGCGCTAATACAAAACGAGCTGCCCTTCTTTGTACTTTTTCAATGTCATCCGTCAGTCCCATCTGATGCGGATCCCACACCGGACAGCAATACTCCAGAATAGGGCGGACAAGCGTGGTGTAAGCAGTCTCTTTAGTAGACCTATTGCACCTTCTAAGTGTTCTACCAACGAATCGCAATCTTTGGTTGGCTCTACCCACAACATTATCTATGTGATCGTTCCAATTTAGGGTATTTGTAATTGTAATCCCTAAGTATTTAGTTGAATTTACAGCCTTCAGATTTGTGTGACTTATCGCGTAATCGAAATTTAGCTGATTTCTTTTAGTACTCACGTTAATAACTTCACACCTTTCCTTATTCAGGGCCAATTGCCACTTTTCGCACCATACAGATATCTTATGTAAATCATTTTGCAATTCGTTTTGGTCATCTGATGACTTTACAAGACGGTAAATGGTAGCAGCATCTGCAAACGCCGGTCGTTGTGGCCGAGCGGTTCTAGGTGCTTGAGTCCAGAACCACGCGGCTGCTGCGGTCGCAGGTTCGAATCCTGCCTCGAGCATGGATGTGTGTGACGTCCTGGTGCATAGAAACATGGTACGGGTGCAACCGATGTTGATGTAGCATTCTCAACACCGACATTTTTGTGATTCCCGATTCTCGCGCAATTTGTCTGTTACTGATGTGCGGATTAGCCGCGACAGCAGCTAAAACACCTACTTGGGCATCATCATTTGTTGCAGGTCGTGGTTGACGTTTCACATGTGGCTGAACACTTCCTGTTTCCTTAAATAACGTAACTATCCGGCGAACGGTCTGGACATTTGGATGATGTCGTCCAGGATACCGAGCAGCCCGTGGGCCATTTTGATCACAATATCCATACATCAACACGATATCGACCTTTTCCGCAATTGGTAAACGGTCCATTTTAACACGGGTACTGTAGCACGAAGCAAATACCGTCCGCACTGGCGGAATGTTACGTGATACCACGTACTCATACGTTTGTGACTAATACAGCGCCATTTATCACAAAGCGAAAAAAGTGGTCCAACTAAATCATTCATGTTTCTTTACGTACTACACGAATTATAATAAGAAATGGGGGTTCCTATTTTTAAAAACGCAGTTGATATTCGTTTGACCAATGGCAGCGCCATCTAGCGGGCCAACCATAGCGCCATCTGGTTTCCCCCTTCAAGCTAGACAAGTTTCGTTCTTTGTAGTTTTTTCGTTTGACGCTTATTTCGTGAGATATTTGGCCCGGTCACAATCAATGGACCACCCTGTATAGTACGTTAGAGTGCAGATGAAGTGATCCCAGGTAAACCATTTTGATTTAACATAAAAAACTGTAACATAACGGCGATACAACAGCCGTGTATTCACAGATACAATGAAATTAAGTAAAGAGAATAATCAGATCTTTCGTGCGTTGTTGTGGTTTTCGTCCAAAGACTGATTTGCTGCAGCTCTCCATGTCACTCTATCCTGTGCAAGCCTCTTCATCTCCGAGTAACAACTGCAACGTACCTACATCCTTCTGAAGCTGCTCAGTGTATTCGTCTCTTGGTCTCCCTCTCCGATTTTTACCCTCCACGCTGCCCTCCAGTACTAATTAACCCCTCAGAATGTGTCCTACCAACGGACAGGTGACACATACGTAAGCATCCTGTCTGATCACCTGCATCCATTTGCGTCCATAGTGCATTCCGTCGGATTTGGGCAATTACATCAGGACAATGCGAAACCCCACAATCAAGTTCTGCCAAAAATTCCTCTTATCCCCAACTCTATTCAGTACCTCCGCATTAGTTATGTGATCTACCAATCTAATCTTCAGCATTATTCTGTAGCAGCACATTTCAAAAGCTTCTATTCTCTTCTTATCTGAACTATTTATCGCCCGTGTTTCACTTCCATACATAGCTACACTCCATACAAATATTTTCAGAGAAGTATTCCTGACACTTAAATCTATACTAGATGTTAACAAATTTCTCTTCTTCACAAGCACTTTCCTTGCCATAGACAGTCTACATTTTATATCCTCTCTACTTCGACCATCATCAGTTATTTTGCTCCCCAAACAGCAAAAATCGTCTGTTACTTTAAGTGTCTCATTTCCTGATCTAACTCTCTCAGCATCACCCGATTTATTTAGACTAAATTCCATTATTCTTGTTTTGCTTTTGTTGATGTTCATCTTATATCCTCCTTTCAAGACACTGTCCATTCCGTTCAGCTGCTCTTCCAAGTACTTTGCTGTCTCTGATCGAATTATAATGTCATCGGCAAACGTCAAAGTTTTTATTTCTTCTCCTTGGATTTTAATTCCTACTCCAAATTTTTCTTTTGTTTCCTTTACTGCTTGCTCAATATACAGATTGAATAACTTTGTCTCACTCCCTTCTCAACTACTGCTTCCGTTTCGTGGCCCTAGACTCTTATAACTGTCATTTGCTTTCTGTACAAATTGTAAATAGCCTTTCGCTCCCTGTATTACCCCTGCCACCCTTAGAATTTGAAAAAGATTATTCGAGTCAACATTGTCAAAAGCTTTCTCCAAGTCTACAAATGCTAGAAACATAGGTTTATTTTTTCTTAACTTATCTTCTAGGGGAAGGCGTAGGGTCAGTATTGCCTCGCATGTGCCTACATTCACCACAATCCAAACTGATCTTCCCCGAGGTCGGTTGCTACCAATTTTTGCATTATTCTGTAAACGATTCGCGTTAGTATTTTGCAACCGTGACTTATTAAACTGATAGTTCGGTAATTTTTACATCTGTCAGCACCTGCTTTCTTTGGAACTGGAATTACTACACCCCACCTGAAGTCTGCGGGTATTTCGACTTGAGTCTTTCGTATGTTTTAAATGTGTGTGAATTCCTAAGGGACCAAACAGCTGAGGTCATCGGTCTCTAGACTTACACACTACTTAAACTAACTTATGCTAAGAACAACACACACATCCACGCCCGAGGGAGGACTCGAACCTCCGGCAGGAGTGGCCGCGCAATCCGTGACACGGCGCCTCAAACCGTGCGGCCACTCCGCGCGGCTAGTATGTTTTAATCAGCATAATAGATGCACGTTCGCATTTGTTTACTTTCAAGGGGTTTTATTGTGCATTTACTTTTTAACAAGAATAATGTTTATGTTTGTGTTTATTCACTCCGTTCCCGCCTTACGCAAGTATTCAACGAATTTACACTACTGGTCATTAAAATAGCTACACCAAGAAGAAATGCAGATGATAAACGGGTATTCATTGGACAAATATATTATACTAGAACTGACACGTAATTACATTTTCACGCAATTTGGGTGCATAGAGCCTGAGAAATCAGTACCCAGAACAACCACCTCTGGCCGTAATAACGGCCTTGAAACGCCTGGGCATTGAGTCAAACAGAGCTTGAATGGCTTGTACAGGTACAGCTGCCCATGCAGCTTCAACACGATACCACAGTTCATCAAGAGTAGTGACTGGCGTGTTGTGACGAGCCAGTTTCTCGGCCACCATTGACCAGACGTTTTCAGTTGGTGAGAGATTTGGAGGACGTGCTGGCCAGGGCAGCAGTCGAACATTTTCTGTATCCACAAAGGCCCGTACAGCACATGCAACGTGCGGTCGTGCATTATCCTGCTGAAATGTAGGGTTTCCCAGGGATTGAATGAAGGGTAGAGCCACGGGTCGTAACACATCTGAAATGTAACGTCCACTGTTCAAAGTGCCGTCAATGCGAACAAGAGGTGACCGAGACGTGTAACCAATGGCACCCCATACCATCACGCCGGGTGATACGCCAGTATGGCGATGATGAATACATGCTTCCAATGTGCGTTCACCGCGATGTCGCCAAGCACGGATGCGACCATCATGATGCTGTAAACAGAACCTGGATTCATCCGAAAAAATGACGTTTTGCCATTCGTGCACCCAGGTTCGTCGATGAGTACACCATCGCAGGCGCTCCTGTCTGTGATGCAGCGTCAATGGTAACCGCAACTATGGTCTCCGAGCTGATAGACCGTGCTGCTGCTAATGTCGTCGAACTGTTCGTACAGATGGTTGTTGTCTTGCAAACGTCCCCATCTGTTGACTCAGGGATCCAGACGTGGCTGCACGATCCGTTACAGCCATGCTAGTGATACGAGGCCGTTGGGATGCAGCACGGCGTTCCGTATTACCCTCCTGAACCCACCGATTCCATATTCTGCTAACAGTCATTGGATCTCGACCAACGCGAGCAGCAATGTCGCGATACGATAAACCGCAATCGCGATAGGCCACAATCCGACCTTTCTCAAAGTCGGAAACGTGATGGTACGCATTTCTCCTCCTTACACGAGGCATCACAACAACGTTTCACCAAGCAATGCCGGTCAAATGCTGTTTGTGTTTGAGAAATCGGTTGGAAACTTTCCTAATGTCAGCACGTTGTAGGTGTCACCACCGGCGCCAACCTTGTGTGAATGCTCTGAAAAGCTAATCATTTGCATATCACAGCATCTTCTTCCTGTCGGTTTAATTTCGCGTCTGTAGCACATCATCTTCGTGGTGTAGCAATTTTAATGGCCAGTAGTGTATTTGTTTCTCACGTTCCGAGTAGGACCTATGAGTGCATCGGCAATTTTTTACTATTCATATTTCTTTTCCTTGGACATACGTGCTGTAGATCCCTTGGAGCCCAGGAGCACATATGATATCTATGTTCTTCTAACGGCAACAATACTTTCTCTTCGGACCACCTGTCGCTCCCGCAACTCCAGTCAGCAACAACAAATGTAGAGGGGACAGCAGACGAAAGCTTTTATATGCTGGCGGCGAATCGAAGAGAACGCGAACTTCCTTTGGCAATTCGCTAAAAGGCCGACAAAAAGCGGAACACGAGCGAACACAAGAGAATGCGAAGCGAATACGACCTGATGCCGTTTCCTCACGCGCGCCTGGCCTTTACATGAGTAAATTTCTGTTCGTTGTTGAATGTTCGATAGAAAGAGGTCTTTACTGTTTTTTCTTCCCCACTGATAGGCGTGGTGACAACATACAGGATACTGGTCCGTAGAATAAGAGCGAGAGAATTCGTGCAGGCGTCCATTAACGTCCATCATGCCATCATCGCATTTCCTGGTCACATCTATGCGGCTGCGTCAAAACACATCTGCCGCGACCCTAATGGCTGGAAAGTTTGCCGCCCAGCGATAGGGGCTGCAGCTCTCAAACCACCAGCTACCAAAGTTACGCCACTCCTTGTTGTGGACTCTGAAAATGATCTGTTCTGACGTCATCAGTGTTTACAAGGGAGGCGCTCAATGATTTCGTGATGTTTTTAATAGAGAGAGAGGTAGTGGAAAGCGGGAGGGAGTGAGAGGGGGAGGGGAGGGAGAGGGGGGAGGCGGCGCAAGAAGAGAAACGCCAAGCAATGAGTTTTATTACACCCGCCTAGATCACAGGCGTTGCGACATAAGGTATCAATCATGAGACATTACTCCAACAATTTGTTGGCTTGGAATGTCTAGAAAACTTCTGAAGAGGAAACAGCCATCTTTATTCGTATACACAGAATTAATAAATATTTTGTAGCTAGCAGTTGGAAAATGGTTCAAATGGCTCTGAGCACTATGCGACTTAACATCTGTGGTCATCAGTCCCCTAGAACTTAGAACTACTTAAACCTAACTAACGTAAGGACATCACACACATCCATGCCCGAGGCAGGATTCGAACCTGCGACCGTAGCGGTCACGCGGTTCCAGACTGAAGCGCCTAGAACCGCACGGCCACACCGACCGGCAGCAGTTGGAAGTGTGTGCAACTAAAAAAAAGAGAAGACGTTTATAGCAGATCACGTATCAACCAGCTGTGCAAAGCAGAGTTGCTGCTAACTACACTGAAGAGTCAAAGAAACCTGTACACCTGCCTAATAACGTGTAGGGCCCCGCAACACGACGTGGCATGGACTCGAATAATGTCTGAAGTAGTGCTGGAGGGAAATGACACCATGAACCCTGCAGGGCTGTGCATAAATCCGTAAGAGTACGAGGCGGTGGATATCAGTTCTGAATAGCGCGTTGCAAGGTATCCCGGATATGCTCAATAATGATCATGTCTTCTGAGTTTGGTGTCTAGCGGAAGGTGTTTAAACTCACAAGAGTGTTCCTGGAGCCACTCTGTAGCAATTCTGAGCGTGTGGGGTGTCGCATTGTTCTGCTGGAATTGCCCAAGTCCGTCGGAATGCATCCGTCGGAATGCACAATGGACATGAATGGATTCAGGTGGTCACACAGGATGCTTACGTACGCGTCACCTGTCAGAATCGTATTTAGACGTATCAGGGGTCCCATATCACTTCAACTGCACATCCCCCACGCCATTACAGAGCCTCCACCATCTTGAACAGTCCTCTGCTCACATGCAGGGCCCATAGATTCATTAGGCTGTCACCATACCCGTACACGCTCATCCGCTCGATATTATTTTAAACGAGACTCTCCGACCAGGTAACATGTTTGCAGTCAACAGTCCATAACACCACGTTGAAATTCACTTAAATGTTGATAAGCTGCCATTGTAGCAGCGGTAACAACAGTTGTTTTATATAGGCGTTGCCGACCGCAGTGCCGTGTTCTGCCTGTTTACATATCTCTGTATTTGAATACGCATGCCTATAGCAGTTTCTTTGGCGCTTCGGTGTAATTTGGTAAGCATAAGAGTTCAGTTCACAAACGCTGATATTCTTTTGTGAAGTCTGTCAACTCAGTATTACTCTCCAAATTTAGAATGGTGCCAGACGTTTTTGTACCCTTTTCGTCTCAGTTAAGAGAAAATGCGCTTCTCATTGACTAAATGAAGGAAGTGAATAACTTCCTGGCCGATCCGAGACTTCTTTAGCAGCATCTGGAAGGGTGATGGGGTCACAGTAAACCGGATTTGAGAGCCCGTGTGAATGTACAAAAACAGTGGCAGTAAGCACCCTTCTGAATTGTGCAAACAGTAGAATGCTCTTCATAACGTTTCCGCCTCAAATATCGTTCAGTATGGTTAAAGCTGTCTGTGATCTGTGTTCACGCAAAGAAACAGTTGGAAGGGACTCACCAAACAGCATCCTACCAGTGTTAACACCGGCATTGCATTGAGATTTAACTTGGCGCACCTTCATTCGTCGATATCCCACGGCACAGAGTGTTGGTCACTAAACTCAAGCACAAATGCTGTGTTTAGCGCATTAGCAAGCCACGTCGGCTATTCATGGTATTAAATCACGAAAGCTCGTGTAGACCCCTGCAAAATAAGTGGCGGAGTGTCTGTATGACATCGTAACACTTCTCCTCGCTTGTGGGAATGGTTGACATCGCTGACTGGTTTTAACAAGAATAGCAAAACACAGTCAGTGGACACTACACAAAGGAAACGTTTATCTGTTGCGGGCAATTTCTTAACCACCGTACAGAAAAGTTTAAAATTTTTTCCGAAGCGTTAAAGGCAGAAAATGAAAAAATGCAAGTTTTTAAAATCAGGTGACCTCCTCTACCACTGTAGTTTTAATTGATCAGGCTCTGCGAGACCATAAGAGGAACGAGTCTTGCGTAATTAACAGAAAAATGATAAGTGAACTAAAAAAAAAAAACAGAAAAAAGGATAAAAAATAAAAGAGACAAGATCTGCGATAATATAAACAATAAATAGCACCTTACAGTACAAGGCCCTGAACTCCCGTACACGGTAAAAGGTAAAAGGAATGTGCCCCAAGCAGCTCTTCGACTTGAAAATCTGAGGTTTATGACTCCAATTTTTCACTTATACTGTACGCCTAATGAAAATGATACCTGGAGAATAGCTATCGCCTCCCTGTAAAACGTTAAAGATGTTATCTAATTGCAGACCGTCTTTCCGTCTATTCTTTACTGAGTGTAACAGTTTCTTTTGAATGAGTTCATATTATGATCGACGACAAAGCCCATGTGGGTGCTTGCTGCATAAGGATAGCAGAGTAGGAATACAGCGCCGCCTGAACGACATGCACAAAATTCGCGAACTGGCACCGCAGATCGTCCTGGCTGCTATTTTCGGCGCCGAGATATTATATTCTTTGCGAAACCACAGAACCGATCCGAAATATGATACCATAACACACAGCTTGCTTCAGGAGGAATATCAAATACAGGGTGTATCAAAAAGAATCATCCGATTTAAATATTATCATAACTACTACGTTATTTGAGATATTTGCGTGAACATTGTACTGTTGGAAAGAGCAAACTCTTTGAGTTTTACATGGTTCCCGCTAGCAGCATGCGCCCACTTCAGTTCTAGCAAATATGGTGTCGGGACAACAAAGCGTTTTGTGGTCAGTATGCCCGCCTTGAGATGCACGGCATATGTCAATGCGGTATTCAGATTGTTCCCACACTGTTATGCGATGTTTCAGTTCATTCATTAATGTTGCTAACGGAGGCACATAAACAGTCTTTTTATGAACCCCCCCCCCCCCCCTCCAAGAATCACACACAGTCAGATCAGCTGACCTTGGAGGCCTGTAATGTAAGGCTGAATCATTTGGTCCAGTGCGACCGACCCAACGTTCAGTAATCCTTTGATTTAAAAATTCCCTCATTTCCAGATGCTAGCGTGGCGGTGCCCCGTTCCGTTGGTAAATGAAGTCGTTCGATTCAATCTCCTACTGTGGGAAAAGAAAGTTCTCAAGCATATCGAGATGTGTGCTTCCTGTAACAGTGTTCTCGGCAAAGAGGAATGGACTGTACACATTTTCCCGTGAAACTGCACACAATGCATTAATTTTTGAAGAGTTCCTCTCATGCTGTACAGCTTCATGTGGTTGTTCCGTACCCCATATTCTCACATTATGACGGTTCACCTTTCCATTCAAATGGAATGTTGCCTCGTCACTAAACGCAAAGCGTTTGCCAAGAACGAAATTACAGAACTCCACACGTTGTTGTTTGTCACCTTCACGAAGATCTTGCAGTAGCTGAGTTTTGTACGGTTTCATGTGTAAACGTCGACGCAACACACGCTACACGGACATCGGGGGCGTGCTGAGCTGTCGAGGTCCACGGCGAACGGATTTCTGCGGACCCCTTGTGAAACTACGGCGGATGCGTTGGACGTCTGTGTCAGGCACTCGGGGACGGCCCGGCGATTTGCCTCTACAGAGACAACCTATTTCTCGGAACTGTCCATGCCACCGTCTAATGCTCTGTGCTGTGGGAGGATCCACGCCACACCCAGTACCAAAGTCACGCTGAGCAG
Source organism: Schistocerca serialis cubense (assembly GCF_023864345.2). Lineage (NCBI taxonomy): Eukaryota > Metazoa > Arthropoda > Insecta > Orthoptera > Acrididae > Schistocerca > Schistocerca serialis. The sequence goes on along the minus strand of NC_064647.1, from coordinate 234,040,049 downwards.
CTCTTACTGGTCCACAGTGCGCAAAACGTAGAACACAAAACGCTTTCTGTTATCCCGACACCACTAATTTTCACTAGACCTGAAGTAGGCTCACACTGCTGCTACCTGGCGGGAACCATGTAAAACTCAGAGTTTGCTCTTTCCAACAGTACGTTGTTCACTCACATATCTCAAATAACATAATAGTTATGACGTTTTGAAATCGGTTGATTCTTTTTGATAAACCTTGTATAATAATGTGTGTTCACAGTCCATTAAATACTGCGATTTTTTAGATCAACGTTTTATTATTAGGACTTTATTAGCACTATAGATAAGAGACGTGCGAAGAGATCTGGGACCATATTGTCACTAAATGGTAAAATACTTATCTTGATCGGCAAAATAGTTTTATTTATTACCTAATGACGCATTTCTGGAAAAATCCCATCGCCAGCTGTATTAAAATCTGTACAGAGTATCTTGTCACTGCCTACTTCGCTCCGTAACGCCATCTATGTCCTAAAAATATACTGTATTGATTGCAATATATCTAATGAGGGGGTTCTATCGAAACGCGTCGTGAGATGGTAAAGTTATTTTGCCGATGAAGACAAGTGTTGTACTGTTTAAAATTTTTTTTCTTTTATTGATTGTGAATACGTTGTGCTCTGGCATAGAGATCCGGATGAATGAAAATGAACTGTCATCAACATTGGGGTGAACTTGGTGTGGGTCAAAGGACACATTGGAACCATAGTGAACGATGCGGCGGACATGAAAGCTACAGAAACCATTACAAGATAATAAATCCAAGAAATTAGATAGCAAAGTAGTGATTTAATTCAGTCTAGAAATATCTACATCTACATCTCTGCACTCCACTATTAAGTGCCGGCCGCGCGGGGGTAGCTGTGCGGTCTTGGCACCGTGTCACGGTTCGCGCGGCTGCCCCCGTCGGAGGTTCGAGTCCTCCCTCGGGCACGGGTTTGTCTGTTTTCCTTAGCATAAGCTAGTTTAAATTAGATTATGTAGTGTGTAAGGTTAGGGACTGATGACCTCAGCAGTTTCGTCCCTTACTACTTACCACATATTTCCAAAAATTTATTAAGTGCCGGGTAGAAGGTTCATCGAACAACTTCGCACTATTTCTCTACTGTTCGAGTCTCTAACAGCGCACGGGGAAAACCAACAGTTACATCTTTCCGTGGAGGGTCTGATTTCTCTTATTTTATTACGATGGTCTTTTGTCCCTATGTAGGTCGACGCCGGCAAAATATTTTCGCATTCGGAGGAGAAAGTTGGAGACAGAAGTTTCGTGAAAAGTTCTCGGTGCAACGAAAAACGCGTTTTTTTATGGTTGCCACCCCAACTCATTCCCCATTTCGCGATAGTACGAAACGAGCTGCCCTTCTTTGAAATTTTTCGTTGTCCTGCGTCAGTCCCATCTGGTAAGGATCCCATACGGTACGACAGTACTCTAGCAGAGGATGGAGAAGTGTAGAGTAGGCAGTCCGCTTACTGAATATGTCGCATCTTCTAAGTGTTCTGCTAATGAAATGCAGTCTTTGATTCGTCTTCTCCACAACTTTACCTATGTGATCGTTCCAATTTAACTTGTTCATAATTGTTTTCCATAGTTACTTAGTAGACAGTTGCTTTTAGAACTCGTGTGAATGACCTCAACTTTTCATTATTTAGAGTCAATTGTCACTGCCGGCCGAAGTGGCTGTGCGGTTAAAGGCGCTGCAGTCTGGAACCGCAAGACCGCTACGGTCGCAGGTTCGAATCCTGCCTCGGGCATGGATGTTTGTGATGTCCTTAGGTTAGTTAGGTTTAACTAGTTCTAAGTTCTAGGGGACTAATGACCTCAGCAGTTGAGTCCCATAGTGCTCAGAGCCATTCAATTGTCACTTTTCGCAAAATACAGATATATTGTGCGAATAATTGTAGAATTGATCTTGATCTTCTGGTATCATTACTAGACAGTTAGTGACAGAACCATCTGCAAAAAGTCTAACATAGCTGCTCAGATTGTCACCTAAATCGTTTATACGGATTAGGAACAGTAGAGGGTGCATAACACTTCCCTAGGGAACGCCAGATATGACTTCTGTATCACTCGATGATCAGTCACTACAACTGAGACGAACCCAGTCGCGCAACTGAAACGACACTCTATAGGCACACAGTTTGATTAGAAGCAGCGTCTGAGGAACGGTGTCAATAGCCTTTTGGAAACATGAAATCAATTCGACATCCCCTGTCGATAGCATTCATTACTTCACGAGGATAAAAAGATAGTGTGTTTCACAGCAACGATATTTTCAGAATCCATGCTGACCCTGTGGCAATAGACCGTTACCTTCGAGGACCTTCATAATGTTCGAAGACAGCATATGTTCCAGAATCGTACTGGAAATCGACATTAGTGACAAGAAGAAGATTAGAGAAGAGAGTGGACCAGTTTAGAAACCATACCACATCCACATTTATATCTGGAGTGTGGCGAAACTGGATCAGAGCTACGTAATAAGACTGACATTGGGACTCGTTGGCCCGGTCGTGTCCTTTAGACGTTCCCATGTGGGGCCACGACATTGGTGAAGAAGCCTGTTCAAACGACTTAATATTAGTACACTTGGATACAGAAAACAGCAACCAAAATTATACCAACTTCCATTTAGCCGTCTTAAGTACAAACAAAGTAACGAACTATTACATCGTAGGAAACCCTTGCATTTACGTCTATACAAGCACTGTGTATTGCGTGGCAGGGGTATTCCCTGCTTTGCCAGTTATCACGGCTTTATTTTCGTTCCGTTTGCGTATGGAGCACGTGAAGAATTACTGTTTAATCGTCTCGGTGCGATCTGTAATTAGTTTACACTTGTGATTGCGGTGTTTACAGAAATGATGCGAAGGGGCTTGCAGTATATTGATAAAGCCCTCACTTCGTACTGATTCTGCGACCTTACCGAATAGACTTTCTCGGGATATACGATAGTGCTGTGCCTGTGTTATTCTAATTACGATGCGAAGTTCCTTTCGACTTTGTTCGTACATAAGACGGCTAAATGGAAGTAGGTGTAATTATGTTTGCTGTTTTCTGTATCTACGTGCACTAATATTAAGTGGTTTGAATCGGCTTCTTCGCCGCAGTCAAGGCCCCACTTGGGAGCGTCTAAAAGGCACGATGGGGTCAACACGTCCGAATGTCAACATGCATGCATGTCCAAAGGAACATTGCATCGTAATCAGAATTACACAGGCACTGTAGTATCGTATTTCTGTGCCGGTACCGGGCAAGCGACTTTCAAGTACAACGTCTGCCCTGTACTGGAATATACATAACAGATGTACGAGTACAGATAGTAGACGTATGGTTGACGACATATGGAAGTTTGAGTTTGGCCGTGAGTCATGCACGGATAGCCGAATGGTAAGGCGACCGCTCGTGATAAGCGGGAAATCCGGGTTCGAGACCCGGTCGGGCAGAAGTTTTCATTGTAGTCACTCCATTCTACAACTGTCCTTATTCGCAATTACGAACTCATTCAATGTGTTTCTCTGCATAGTCCGCGTCTTTCTTCGATCGTCCGCCAGTTCAGTTTCTTCAGCATCTCAGTGACGCTCTCCCATGGGCCAGACAAAGATGTGACCATTCGTGCTGCCCTCCTCTGTATACTTTCAGAGTCCCATGCGCCTGTATTTGTTACGGGTCCCACACACTCGAGCAGTATTCCAGGATAGCTCGCCCTAGTGTTTTATAAACAGTCTCCTTTGACTGCATTTTCCTAGTGTACCACCAGTGAAAGGAAGTTCTCCACCCTCGTTACACACGAGTCAGCCTATGTGATCGTTCAATTTCGTATCCCTACAAATTGTTCCACTGAGGTATTTCTATTAATTGAGTGATTCCATCTAAGACTCACTGAGACAGTAGTCAGAGGACATTCGGCTTTTTAGTTTTGTGAAGTGATCACTTCTACATTTCTGAACATTTAAAGTGAGTTGCCAGTTTTGCAACACTTGGAAATCTTACCGAGATCTTTTTGAATATTTGCTCATATTTTTTCATGTGACACTTCGTTATATATAGCTGCACCATCTGCGAAAATTCTGAAGTTACTGTTAACATTGCCTGTCTGGTCTGATGTACCATGTGAAAAGCAAGGTTTCCAACACATTTCCCTGTGGCACACCTGAAATCACTTCTACATCTGCGGATGACTCTTCATCCAAGATAATATACTGCATCGTCCCTACCAAGAAATCCTCAGTCCAGTCACAAATTTCGCTTGATACCCCATGCGACTGTAGTTTTGATAATAATCGTAGATGTGGTACAGATTCAAATGCTTTTCGGAAATCGAGGCATACTGCACCTACTTGAGTGCCTGATCCAAAGTTTTCAGTACACCCTGCGAGTTGGGTTTCACATGATCGATGTGCTGGTTGGCACTGAGGAAGGCATTCTATTAAAGCGGATCAGACATCGATATATGCGGACTCTGTGGTTTTTATTGTGTTCTTCATTTGTGTGGCCATATACGACTTGTACTACTACAAAAAAAATTGCATACAATGACCTGCCACAACGAATTCACACCTAAAATAGCTAACAGATTCAAGAAACAAGGCACTACCATTGCTTATAAAAGAAACAACTCACTACAATAGTCAAAACCAGACAGATACCAACAATCTGGTATCTATAAGCTCAGTTGCAGAGATTGTCAAAAGATATGCATTGGAATGGTTGGCAGGACATTCGACACAAGATATAAAGAACACATCAGTGCGTTTAAATACCGTACAAACCATTCAACATTTCCAGATCATCTAAAACAAGAGCACCATAGACCAAGCAATGTTAAAGAAAGATATGAATATCACAAAAATCAGTAAAGATACATACCTCCTCCCTTTCCAAGAAAATTTCCACGTACAAAAAGCATTAACACAAAATAAGCAGTTGCTCAATGACCAAATAAATATTCGAAACCAGACTCTATATAAAATAACTGATGAAATTACATGAAAAAGAAAAGGCTGTTTACCATCCTTGGCCCCCCCCCCCCCCCCCGCCTCCCAATTTCATTTCACTTCTTCCTCCTCACCTTCTCCTCTAACTCACACTCCATCACACTACTATACACCTATGTCGACTAATCATGGTTTCTCCTTCCCCCAAACAAAAAAATAAAAATGAATGAATAAATAAGCACCTTCCATCACCATTCCTTCCTTACTCTTACAAAATATATAAATACACAACGACATAATTAAATAGAGTTACACACATACAATAACCTAATTAAAAAAAAGGTTGTAGGGCAATGACAGACTAGTGGAAAGATTATGAGGACGACACCACAAAACTCGAACCACGACACATACTTAGTAGTACAAAAACAAACAAAAAACAGTGGTGTGCGTAAAAGTGTGGCCTGAAAAACATAAGAAACGCATAGTGCTGCAGAACAACTGAAAATCAGGCAAAAATTGTCAGTGTCTAATGCAGAAAAACGTCAACGACGGCGTTTCCTGATGTAAGCGGAAATCAAGCGATTATCACCGTAAGTACAAAAATGGCTCTGAGCACTATGGGACTTAACATCTGTGGTCATCAGTCCCCTAGAACTTAGAACTACTTAAACCTAAGTAACCTAAGGACATCACACACATCCATGCCCAAGGCAAGATTCGAACCTGCGACCGCAGCGGTCACGCGGTTCCAGACTGAAGCGCCTAGAACCGCACGGCCACAGGGGCCGGCTCACCGTAAGTACAAATCAACATAGTCTTAACGAACTGTTTTTGGATCTAAAAGCAAATCAAAATATATATAACTGAATTATAAATCACCGATGGTGCTTTACCTCAATAAAGCGAAAAGCGTCTGGTGAAAAAAAAAAATCATGCATTTTTGTACTTGCAACAACAGAACAAAAATACCCTCAAGAATTTTTGTGTATGAAATTCAGTATTGGCATTATTACCTTGGACAAATATCCCACTAATTTGTGTATTTAAATCGTGTGCATTATGTGACACGAAAAAAGGGTTGTGCGTAGATGTGCAACCAATATTTAATGAATAAAACCTCTTCAATCACTAAATAATATGTCTTTATTTATTATGACGTTTTGACAGTTACCAGCCACAGATATCTGCAGTTAGGATAAAAGGAACGTAAAGAGCGACAGGCGGTTTGTTATACATCAGGCTACAAATATTTAAAAAGTTAAAAAATGTCTTAAAACATTCACTCATCAGAAGACTTTAAATTCGAAACAAGGTTCAGTGTCAGTATTAAAATCTGACAACTAGTTAGCTTGTTCGCAGATGATGCTGCCGTTTACCGTCATTTAGAGTCATCAAAAGATCAAAACCAATTGCAATGTGATTTAGACGAGATATCTGTACGTTGCGAAAACTGCGTCCTTTCATCTTAGCCGGCCGCAGTGGCCGAACGGTTCTAGGCGCTACAGACTGGAACTGCGCGACCACTACGGTCGCAGGTTCGAATCCTGCCTCGGGCATGGATGTGTGTGATGTCCTTAGGTTAGTTAGGTTTAAGTAGTTCTAAGTTCTAGGGGACTGATGACCTCAGAAGTTAAGTCCCATAGTGCTCAGAGCCATTTGAACCATTTTTTTTTTTTCATCTTATTTGCAGACATGCCGAAACGTCGTAATAAATAAACACATTTTATTTAGCGTTATAGGCTGGTTCAGTTAGGTTTAGTTAGGTTTAAGTAGTTCTAAGTTCTAGGGGACTGATGACCACAGCAGTTGAGTCCCATAGTGCTCAGAGCCATTTAAGTCCCATAGTGCTCAGAGCCATTTGAACCATTTTTTTTCCATCTTAGTTGCAGATATGCCAAAACGTCGTAATAAATAAACACATTTTATTTAGCGTTCTAAGCTGGTTCACTGACATAATATTCATGAAGCTCGCGGACTCGTACCGGAATTTGGTTCAAATGGCTCTGAGCACTGTGGGACTTAACTTCTGTGGTCATCAGTCCCCTAGAACTTAGAACTACTTAAACCTAACTAACCTGAGGACATCACACACATCCATGCCCGAGGCAGGATTCGAACCTGCGACCGTAGCAGTCGCGCGGTTCCGGACTGACCGCCTTAACCGCGAGACCACCGCGGCCGGCCGGAATTTAAGAAGGCGTGGAATCGAGTTAAGGCCGAGGAAACGGTGGTAATTCGAGAAACAAAACAAGGATAACAACGACAGGACTAATGTTAGCGGCCGTGGCGTGTACTGACTGTACTCGGGGCAGTGGCCGAAGCTGACGACCTCAGCGCTGGCGACGGAAACTGCGACCACCACCACCACCAGCACCAGCCACGTCCCTGGAGCCGCCATCTCGCTGCACCCGCTGGCCGGTAAACACTCCGGCCGCCTCGGGTACGTCGTTATAAAACCTGCGTCCCCTGTCTGACGTCACGGCCAAGTCCGATCCGCTGTTTCCGCATACTCGTCACTCACCTGCCACACCACGCAACTGTACAGCTTCTACACTGAAGGGCCAAAGAACCTGATACACCTGCCCAATATTGTGTACCCCCCCCCCTCCCCCTCCCAGCGAGCACACAGAAATGCCACAACACGACGTGACATGGACTCTACTAATATCTGACGTAGTGCTGCAGGACATTGACACCATGGATCCTGCAGGGCTGTCCATAAATCCGTAAGAGTACGAGGTGGTAGAGATCTCTTCTGAACAGCACGTTGCAAGGCATCCCAGATATGCTCAATAATGTTCGTGTCTGGGGAATTTGGTGGCCAGCGAAAGTATTTAAAGTCAGAAAAGTGTTCCTCGAGTTGGTCTTTTGTCAAAGCGGTAGGTGGATCAAAACAAAATGTCCAGACACTCTGTGACCAAAATGGTACTGAAACAGAGTATGACAGACTAAAGGGCGAAATACTAAATGTCTTTTTCCAAAGCTGTTTCACAGAGGAAGACTGCACTGTAGTTCCTTCTCTAGATTGTCGCACAGATGACAAAATGCTAGATATCTAAATAGACGACAGAGGGATAGAGAAACAATTAAAATCGCTCAAAAGAGGAAAGGCCGCTGGACTTGATGGGATACCATTTCGATTTTACACAGAGTACGCGAAGGAACTTGCCCCCCTTCTTGCAGCGGTGTACCGTAGGTCTCTAGAAGAGCGTAGCGTTCCAAAGAATTGGAAAAGGGCACAGGTCATCCCCGTTTTCAAGAAGGGACGTCGAATTATAGACCTATACCTATAAAGTCGATCAGTTGTAGAATTTTGGAACACGTATTACGTTCGAGCATAATGACTTTTCTGGAGACTAGAAATCTACTTTGTAGGAATCAGCATGGGTTTCGAAAAAGACGATCGTGTGAAACCTAGCTCGCACTATTCGTCCACGAGACTCAGAGGGCCATAGACACGGGTTCCCAGGTAGATGCCGTGTTTCTTGATTTCCGCGAGGCGTTCAATACAGTTCCCGATAGTCGTTTAATGTAGAAAGTAAGAGCATATGGACTATCAGACCAATTGTGTGATTGAATTGAAGAGTTCCTAGATAACAGAACGCAGCATGTCATTATCTATGGAGAGAAGTCTTCCGAAGTAAGAGTGATTTCAGGTGTGCCGCAGGGGAATGTCGTAGGACCGTTGCTATTCACAATATACATAAATGACCTTGTGGATGACATCGGAAGTTCACTGAGGCTTTTTGCGGATGATGCTGTGGTATATCGAGAGGTTGTAACAATGGAAAATTGTACTGAAATGCAGGAGGATCTGCAGCGAATTGACGCATGGTGCTGGGAATGGCAATTGAATCTCAATGTAGACAAGTGTAATGTGCTGCGAATACATAGAAAGAAAGATCCCTTATCATTTAGCTACAATATAGCAGGTCAGCAACTGCAAGCAGTTAATTCCATAAATTATCTGGGAGTACGCATTAGGAGTGATTTAAAATAGAATAATCATATCAAGTTGATCGTGGGTTAAAGCAGATGCCAGACTGAGATTCATTGGAAGAATCCTAAGGAAATGCAATCAGAAAACAAAGGAAGTAGGTTACAGTACGCTTGTTCGCCCACTGCTTGAATACTGCTCAGCAGTGCGGGATCCGTACCAGATAGGGTTGATAAAAGAGATAGAGAAGATCCCAGGAGAGCAGCGCGCTTCGTTACAGGATCATTTAGTAATCGCGAAAGCGTTACGGAGATGATAGATAAACTCCAGTGGAAGACTCTTCAGGAGAGACGGTCAGTAGCTCGGTACGGGCTTTTGCTGAAGTTTCGAGAACATACCATCACCGAGGAGTCAAGCAGTTTATTGCTCCCTCCTATGTATATCTCACGAAGAGACCATGAGGATAAAACCAGAGAGATTAGAGCCCACACAGAGGCGTACCGACAATCGTTCTTCCCACGAACAATACGAGACTGGAATAGAAGGGAGAACCGATAGGGATACTCAAGGTACCCTCCGCCCCACACCGTCAGGTGGCTTGCGGAGTATGGATGTAGGTGTAGATGTATTTTTAGCCACTCTGTAGCAATTATGGACGTGTGTGGTGTCGCATTGTCCTGCTGGAATTGCCCAAGTCCGTCGAAATGCACAAAGGGTGTGAATGGATGCAGGTGATCAGACAGGATGATTACGTAAAGCCGTCAGCACACGGACCGTGCTGTCGAGCGTTAACGTTGAGCGTGCCAAGTTCAACGTGCTGCTGAACGCTCAGGAACGATGCGACTCGTGCATACGGTACGTGGGCCCCAACGTGGTATACGCGATCGCAACGCTCTCCAGCGGCAGTTGAGGGATGTATCTAGTAGTTCTTAAAACACACTGTTTACTCAACGGACGTGCGTAAAATTCCCACGTTAGCTCTATTAAAACGCACATTTCCTCCATCGTCCACGAAAAGGAGAGTACCATGTCCAATCAATAAGGACACAGACTTATAGAAGCTCCATTACAAACAGCGCGATACAAAATTTGGAATACTTCTCTGCATAAGATAAACATTATTTCATCATTCCCACATTTTAGTAAAACCCCAAGGTCAGGCTTACTTGATCACTGTTCCTACCCAGTAGCAGAATCTTTGAAACATGTGAATTACGAAGCGTAAAAGAAAAAGGAGCAAAATAACTTTATACAAGTAGCGCAAGCTGTCCTGTAGATTAAGCCAATCGAACAAAGTCACCCCTCAAAAAAAGATGAACTTACATTTACATAACATCAAATATTATAGCATATACTTATATTAAACTAATAATAAAGTATCAGAACCTAATAAACGCGTATGTTAGGAAAAAAAATTTGGAACTGTTGAGACGCGAACCACCGCCCCAACAAAAAGTTCTTCTTGGGCAGAGACGCTACCCATTACGCTAAAACCCTAACAGCCTATCTTATCATATTGTGTTATCACTTGCTAAACCGTTAATCGTAGATAATTATGTTACTAATTTAAATTTAACTATAACAAATTGTACCAAGAACAATGCGTTTTTGGTGGATCTTCAGTGTGTCGCTGCCTTCAAATAGCTTACTCTCTTAATATGCAAGTTACAATAATTCTTTTGCCACGAATATGATGTTTCTCATAATTTTATTGGAACGAATCACACAACTAACAACGGGTTTTCTAGTGATTCTCAATTTGCTGGTGCTCAGAAACGGCATATATACATATAGGCTTGAAATGAACGCCAATATGACGCCTCACAACTCTGTACTGAAGGGAGACAGTGTGCGTGTGACGTAGATGGCGCTGTGCCATCTCATTGGTCAACGCTCAGACGCACGCTCAGAATATCTGACATGCCAAATATTGCTCTGCACGTTCGGAAAGACTCCCGAACGTGCTATTCCACGCTATGACGTCAGAAACTCGGCACGCTCAACGCTCAACGTTCGGATGCACGGTCCGTGTGCCGGCGGCTTAAGTGTCACCTGTCAGTGTCGTAGCTATACCCTATCACGGGTCCCATATCACTCCAACTGCACACGCCGCACACCATTACAGAGCTTCCACCAGCTTGGACAGTCCCGTGCTGACATGCAGGGTTCATAGATTCACGAGGTCGCCTCCATACCTCTACACGTCCATCTGCTCGATACAATTTGAAACGAGACTCGTCCGACCAGGCAACATGTTTCCAGTCGTCAACAGCCCAGTATCGGTGTTGACGGGCCCAGGCGAGGTGGAAAGCTTTGTGTCGTACAGTCATCAAGGGTATATAAGTGGGCCTTCGGCTCCGAAAGCCCATATTGATGATGTTTCGTTGAATAGTTCGCGCGTTGATATTGTTGATGGCCTAGCATTGAAATTTGCAGCAATTTGCGGAAGGATTGCACTTCTGTCACGTTGAAAGATTCTCTTCATTCGTCGTTTGTCCCTTTCTTGCAGGATCTCTTTCCGGTCGCAGAGATGACGGAGATTTGATGTTTTGCCGGATTCCTGATATTCATAGTACACTCGTGAAATGGTCGTACGGGAAAATTCCCCTTCATCGCTACCTCGGAGGTGCTGTGTCCCATCGCTCGTGCGGCGACCACAACACCACGTTCAGACTCACTTAAATCTTTATAAGCTGCCATTGTAGCAGCAGTGACCGATCTAACAACAGCACCAGACACTTGTCTTATGTAGGTGTTACCAATCGCAGCGCCGTGTTGTGCCTGTTTACACATCTCTGTATTTGAATACTCATGCGGATACCAGTTTCTTTGGTGCTTCAGTGTAGAACTCGACTCTGTCACGTCAGTTCTCCTTCGACACGGTTTGGTTTCAGTTCCAAAGTCGATCCTAGGATTTAGTGCGAAACTCAGCTTGCACTCTTCTCACATGGCCGGCCGAAGTGGCCGTGCGGTTAAAGGCGCTGCAGTCTGGAACCGCAAGACCGCTACGGCCGCAGGTTCGAATCCTGCCTCGGGCATGGATGTTTGTGATGTCCTTAGGTTAGTTAGGTTTAACTAGTTCTAAGTTCTAGGGGACTAATGACCTCAGCAGTTGAGTCCCATAGTGCTCAGAGCCATTTGAACCATTTTTTTCTTCTCACATGATATACGAGAACTGTGGATGAAGGGCAACAAGCACATTCCATATTTCCGGAAAGCATGTGACACGGTGCCCCATTGTAGGCTGTTAATAAAGGTACGAGCATATGGAATAAGTTAACAGATATGTAAGTGGCTCGAAGACTTCTTAAATGATCGAACCAAGTATGTTGTCCTCGACGGAGAGTGTTAATCAGAGACGAGGGTATCGTCAGGAGTGCCCCAGGCAAGTGTGATGGGAGCGCTGTTGTTCTCTGTATGCGTAAATGATTTCGCGGACAGGGTGGCCAGCGATCTGAGATTGTCTGCTGATGATGCTGTCGTGTACGGTAACGTGTCGAAGTTGAGTGACTTTAGGAAGATACAAGACGTCTTAGACGAAATTTTCAGTTGGTATGATGAATGGCAGCTAGCCCTAAATGTGGAAAAATGTGAGTTAATGCGGATGAGTAGGAATAATAAACCCGTAATGTTCGGATATAGTATTACTAGCGTCCAGCTGGACGCAATCAAGTCGTTTAAATATCTGGGCGTAACGCTGCAGAACGGTATGAGTTGGAAGGAGCATGAGGAGACTGTGGTAGGGAAGGCGAATGGTACTTCTGTTGCGAGGAAAATTGGGGGGGTTGGCAACATTGTAGAGTATGGATGGCAACCTTGTGACAGTGGAGTTACTTCCTGGAGTGGCACAGAATTATCCCACTAAATTCATTTGATATCTTCCCGGTCTATACAAGGGCGATGTACTTGAGGACAATATTATGGAAATGGAAGAGGATGTAGATGAAGATGAAATGGGAGATATGATACTGCGTGAAGAGTTTGACAGAACACTGAAAGACCTGAGTCGAAACAAGACCCCCGGAGTAGACAACATTCCATTAGAACTACTGACAGCCTCGGGAGAGCCAGTCCTGACAAAACTCTACCATCTGGTGAACAAGATGTATGAGACAGGTGAAATACTCTCAGACTTCAAGAAGAATATAATAATTCCAATCTCAAAGAAAGCAGGTGTTGACAGATGTGAAAATTGCCTATCAGTTTAATAACTCACAGCTGCAAAATACTAACACGAATTCTTTACAGATGAATGGAAAAACTGGTAGATGCCGACCTCGGGGAAGATCAGTTTGGATTCTGTAGAAATGTTGGAACACGTGAGGCAATACTGACCCTACGACTTATCTTAGAAGAAATATTAAGGAAAGGCAAACCTACGTTTCTAGCATTTGTAGAAGCTTTTGACAATGTTGACTGGAATACTCTCTTTCAAATTCTGAAGGTGGCAGGGGTAAAATACAGGGAGCGAAAGGCTATTTACAATTTGTACAGAAAGCAGATGGCAGTCATACGAGTCGAGGGGTATGAAAGGGAAACTGTGGTTGGGAAGGGAGTGAGACAGGGTTGTAGCCTATCCCCAATGTTATTCAATCTGTATATTGAGCAAGCAGTAAAGGAAACAAAAGGAAAGTTCGGAGTAGGTATTAAAATCCATGGAGAAGAAATAAAAACTTTGAGGTTCGCCGATGACATTGTAATTCTGTCGGAGACAGCAAAGGACTTGCAAGAGCAGTTGAACGGAATGGACAGTGTCTTGAAAGGAGGATATAAGATGAACATCAACAAAAGCAAAACGAGGATAATGGAATGTAGTCGAATTAAGTCGGGTGATGCTGAGGGAATTAGATTAGGCGACGAGACACTTAAAGCAGTAAAGGAGTTTTGCTATTTGGGGAGTAAAATAACTGATGATGGTCGAAGTAGAGAGGATATAAAATGTAGACTGGCAATGGCAAGGAAAGCGTTTCTGAAGAAGAAAAATTTGTTAACATTGAGTATAGATTTAAATGTCAGGAAGTCGTTTCTGAAAGTATTTGTATGGAGTGTAGCCATGTATGGAAGTGAAACGTGGACGATAAATAGTTTAGACAAGAAGAGAATAGAAGCTTTCGAAATGCGGTGCTACAGAAGTATGCTGAAGATTAGATGGGTAGATCACATAACTAATGAGGAAGTACTGAATAGAATTGGGGAGGAGTTTGTGGCACAACTTGACTAGAAGAAGGGATCGGTTGGTACGACATGTTCTCAGACATCGAGGGATCACAAATTTAGCATTGGAGGGCAGCTTGGAGAGTAAAAATGATAGAGGGAGACCAAGAGATGAATACACTAAACAGATTCAGAAGGATGTAGGTTGCAGTAGGTACTGGGAGATGAAGAAGCTTGCACAAGATAGAGTAGCATGGAGAGCTGCATCAAACCAGTCTCAGGACTGAAGGCCACAACAACAACAACATCTTCTAGCCATTCTGTTAAACATTCTGGACAATCTTCGATTATGTTATCTCATGCAACTATCAAATGCATGTTTTTAGTCTAGGAGGGCCTTTCCATGCAGAAATTACAACTAATTTCGTTTTAAGCATTCTTTGTTAGCCATCACTAGCGTGGGGCTCAGAGCAGCAGGGAGGTCCGCACAGCCAGGACTCGCCCGACCGCTGGCGACACACATGCGCTGCCCGACGTAAGCATGTGGTCGCGAGAGCGCACGACGACGTCAAGGACCGGATTCGGCGAGTTTAAGTTGAATGGATCGTTATATTCCAGGAGTGCAACCTTCTTCACTTGTGTGTGTGTGTCTCCGTCCGTCGAAGTGACCTCATGACATTAAGTTGTCAGACGACGATTCGTACTGGGACCTTTCCGTGCCTGACTTGAGCGGGAACGACCGTTGGATGATCGTTCAGTCGATCGTCTCAGCGGACGACTTGTATTTGTTTTCCCGACCGCTCCTAGGTTCTCTGTGTTTGTGACGACTTGTAATTCGTCTTGTCGCTTCCCAATGACTGGTTTTAATGTTGTTTGAGTTGTTTGTGGAATTGTTTTCGCGGATCAGTGTGTATCTTGTGTCGTTTCAGTGAGCTGTCTGCGTGCGGGATTAAGCAATTCAATTGGGACGGAGCAGCAGTGAGGTCCGGCAGCGGCAGCGGCCTACTCGCCGAGGGCGCTGGCGATACGTGCACTGCCCGATGGAAGCGTGTGGTCGCGGGGGCGCACGACCACGTCGAGGTCCGCATTCAGCGGGTTTAAGTTGAATGGATCGTTATATCCGAGTAGTGTAACCTTCACTTGTGTGTGTCTCCGTCCGTCGAGGTGACCTCATGACATCAAGCTGTCAGTTGGCGGTTTTATATTCCGACGTTGCCCTTGCACGACTTGGTTTGCAACGACCGATGGTTGGTCGTTCGGTCGGTCGCCTCGGTGGACGACGTGTATCTGGACTTTCGACACTTTGTGTGTTCTTAGTGTTCATGTCTACGTGCAATTTGTTGCTGTATAGAGACTGTAAGCGAGACTACAGCCACCTGCATATCTGCATACCGCTATCCCATCACTTTTGTCACGTCGCAAGTTCCTCGAGGCTTTTCGCGGATCACGCTGTTGAATACAGAGAAGTCGCTATGGTAGAAAATTGTAGCAAAATGCAAGAAGACTTCCAGAGTGTCGACTTTTGGTGCAGGAAATGGCAGTTGATCCTAAACATAGAAAAATGTAACATACTGCGTATACATCGACAGAAGGACCCGTTATTGTATGACAACACGAGTGCAGTGCAATAACCATAAAATGCCTAGGAGTGTTCGTACGTAGCGATTAACGGAGGGATGACACACGACAGACTGTGGTTCATTGGAAGAATTCTCAGGAAATATAATCCACTCGCAGGAGAAGTAGCTTACATAACGCTCTTCCGATCAAGTACTTGCATAGTGCTCATTAGTCTGGGGTCCGTACCAGACAGAATTGACGGAGGAAGTAGAGAAGATCCAAAGAAGAGCAGCACATTTCGTTACAGGTTCACACAGTAAGCTCGAAACCGTTACAGAGATGCTCAGTCAGCTACAGAAGCTGCAAAAGAGGGGTCCTGTATCACAGAGTATTCTACTTCCGAAATTCCGACAGTGTACGTTCCCACAAGAGTCAGCCAATACATTAATTGCTCCCACCTACGTGTATCTCACGAAAACAGCGTGAAGACAAAATTATAGAAATTCGAGCACAAGTAGATGCTTGCCAGCAATCGTTCTTCCCACGAACCATACGCTGGCCGCGGAGTACATATGTAGATGTAAACATCATAACGTTTATTTAGACGAGTCAGATTGCACAAGAGGGAGCGGCAAGAATACTTTGGGGTCTCTACCCACGGGCGTCGTGTAGGTACCTTTCCAAGGAGCTAGGCATTTTAACTGCACCGTCACAAAACAGATGTTGTAGTGTAACGACGTAAGTTTCGTTTAAATGATTTTCATTTGACCTATGACCATGTGCAGACTTCGTCACCTACGTCAGTTACAACACACTTCAAAATTATTTAAACTCTTTTTAAATTGTCTCTGAATGGTTCCTGAACGAAACTGTAAAACATCATTTGAGTCGTATGCGCAGAATTACGTCACTCAGTCCAATTGGTTTGCGTAAACGTTTTCAATTTAGATGTCGTTTGTTTCTTCGCAGAAATTATATTAATGCAAGTGATCTGCTTTAATAAATATTAGAACCATATTGAATAAACTTTCGAGATTCAAACTCGCGATGAACGTTGTCAAAAAATATCAATCTTGTCAAATAAATTACGTAACATAATTCTTCATAAATAAATTTTCGGAACACGTATTTAAACTTTAGCAGCATCCACTAGTTTATTATCTTCCTACATACAGACGTGAACCTGAGCCTTGACAAGATAGAACTGAACATTTACAACATGATTAAACTTTCTATGACGTCATTGTTGTAGAAACATTACTAATTCTTAATTTTCAATTTTTAGAAGCACGACGCAACAACTCGGTTTCAGGATCTTCTGTTGCTCTTTGGCTGTCGACCCGCGACGTTAAGTGGCCAGCAATTTTCTCTCTGGTCCCGGCAGCGAAGATGCTGTCTCCGTTCGTTGCGCCGCCCTCTCCGTACATGAAACATAAAAATTAAATACAAACTTTAGACAATTCACGACCATTACAAATATTACAAAAATACATAAGCAAAAACTAAATTAAACTTATATTCACCTGCAAACTGGGCTGACACTGGTGGATGGGTGACGCTTCAATTTCGCGTCCCACTACAATGTTTGGTACTGAAATTCGTCATAAATAATCCATCACAATTTGAGACGAACGTCGACGTCTATACCTACAACACGAGAAAAAATGACCTTTGTACTCCAATATTAAATTTGCCAGTGGCTCAGAAAAAGAGTTCAATCTGCAGCAACAAAATTTTTTGCTCACTTTCCCCAGAATGTAAAATGTTTAACAAGTAGAAAAAGAACTTTTAAATCCAACTTAAAATCATTTCTCCCAGGTGACTCCTTCTACTGCACTGATGAATTTCTACTTAAAAACTGGCAATCACCGACAAAACCACTTGTATTTAAGATGCACGAGTAGCACTAAAATCGTAGTATGGTCATTAATGTGAACAGTAATCATTTACACATATCCTGTGAAGTGATTCGTTCCACATCATTTTGATAAAAGAATGGTTCGTATGATCTAGGGAACATGTAGCTAACTTGATCGCCGTACGCTCTCTCCTCCCCCTCCCCTGGGGCGCACTGCACCATCACCTCTGGTTCACGTAATGAGTAGACTCCAGTCGGTACCTCGGCCGCTAACTTGTTAAGCCCGGAGGCTGTGCTCTATTTTTTCGTGCTCTCGATGACACCTTCCAACAAGATAACGCGAGATAGCATGTTGCCCCTGCTGTTCTGACTTTCCTCGTGCATACAGAGAGTGATCCACTGTTGCCCTGGGAAGCACGTTTTCCAGCTGAAAGCATCTGGTCACGGTTTGCTGAGAGTCTGACGCACCACCACTCACCAGGTGGTATGGCTGACGGCCTCTGGCACAGAGCTGAAACATCTTGCAATGACACACCCATATGCGTTAGCTGAGCACTGTACAACTCTGGCCACTCTGGCTGCAGAGGTGGCAGTTCTACACTCTCTGATCGAAAATGTACGGACACCCCTATGTAATGCGGAAATGGCCACCAGGTGTCAAGACAAGAGGGCCCACCAACACAAAAGAAGGCAAGGAGTGTTGTGTTGTCGGTAGAGACGCAGTAACAGCAGAATCAGTAGGTGAGGTGACTCCAAACGTGGAGTAATCATTGGATGTTATGCTATGAAACGACTCCGTCAGGGGCATTTCAAGCCTTCTAAAGGTATCGAAATCGAATGTAGGTGACGTGAGTGTGATGTGGAAATGCGAAGAAATAACCGTAGCTAAACCAAGCCCAGACAGACCTCGTACACTGACGGACAGTGATCGTCGACCATTGTTGGGGTTGGTTGTAAATCACGGAGTGAAATCAGCAGAAGGTGGCACTACTCAGTTAAATGTGCTGCCAGCAGTCCAGCTAGTACTACGGCTGCACGAGAGGAGCTGCCAGCAATGGGTTGCAGCACTCGACCAGCTCCTCATCAGACAAACATTTCCGCGCCCAGTGCTGGGTGATGCTTGAGGTGGTCCAAAGAGCGACGCCACTCACCAGTGGATGACTCGAAGTGAATTATTTGGAGTGATGAATCACGCTTCACAGTTCGTAGTAATTGACGGAAAGTCACCGAGTAAAATAGAAATGATTTCTGGCGTTCCCCAAGGTAGTGTTGTAGGCCCTTTGCTGTTCCTTATCTACATAAACGATTTGGGAGACAATCTGAGCAGCCGTCTTCGGTTGTTTGCAGATGACGCAGTCGTTTATCGACTAATAAAGTCATCAGAACATCAAAACAAATTGCAAAACGATTTAGAAAAGATATCTGAATTGTGCGAAAATTGGCAGTCAACCCTAAATAACGAAAAGTGTAGGTCATCCACATGAGTGCTATGAGTTCGTTAAACTTCGGTTACACGATAAATCATCCAAATCTAAAGACCGTAAATTCAACTAAATACCTAGGAATTACTATTACGAACAACTTAAATTGGAAGGAAAACAGAAAATGCTGTCGGGAAGGCAACCCAAAGATTGCGTTTTATTGGCAGGACACTCAGAAAATGTAACAGATCTACTAAGGAGACTGCCTCTTGTCTGTCCTCTTTTAGAATACTGCTGCGCGGTGTGCTATCCTTACCAGATAGGACTGACGGAGAACATCGAAAAAGTTCAGAGAAGGGCGGCACGTTTTGTACTATCGCGAAATATGGGAGAGAGTGTCACCGAAATTATGCAGGATTTGGGCTGGACAGCATTAAAGGAAAGGCGTTTTTCGTTACGTCGGAATCTTCTCACGAAATTCCAATCACCAACTTTCTCCTCCGAATGCAAAAATATTTTGTTGACACCGACCTACCTAGGGAGAAACGATCACTACGATAAAATAAGAGAAGTCAGAGTACGGTTTAGTAAGGTTGCAACTACGGTCGTGAGCGAATTGGGTAGTATGCCGATGAAAGTGAGCGAATTCGCCGGTTGTTATAACCTTCCGGACCATTTCCAACTAAGGTAAGTCTGTCATATGTTGTTCTTCACAATCAACGTTCTTGTTGTTGTGCTCTTCAGTCTTGAGACTGTCTTGATGCAGCTCTCCGTGCTACTCTATCCTGTGCTAGGTTCTTCATCTCCCAGTACCTACTGCAACGTACATTCTTCTGAATCTGCTTAGTGTATTCATCTCTTGGTCTCACTCTACGATTTTTACCCTCCACGATGCCCTCCAATACTAAACTGGTGATCCCTTGATGCCTCAGAATATGCGCTACCAACCGATCCCTTCTTCTAGTCAAGTTGTGCCACAAATTTCTCTTTTCTCCAATTCTATTCAATACCTCCTCATTAGTTATGTCATCTACCCATCTAATCCTTTCAGTATTTTCTGTAGCACCACATTTCGAAAGCTTCTGTTCTCTTCTTGTCCAAATTAGTTATCGCCCATGTTTCACTTCCATACATGGCTACACTCCATACAAATACTTTCAGAAACGACTTCCTGGCACTGAAATCTATTCTCGATGTTAACAAATTTCTCTTCTTCAGAAACGCTTTCCTTGCCCTTGCCAGTCTACATTTTATATCCTCTCTACTTCGACCATCATCAGTTATTTTGCTCCCCAAATAGCAAAACTTCTTTACTTCTTTAAGTGTCTCATTTCCTAATCTAATTCCCTCAGCATCATCCGACTTAATTCGACTACATTCCATTATCCTCGTTTTGCTTTTGTTGATGTTCATCTTATATCCTCCTTTCAAGACACTGTCCATTCCGTTCAACTGCTCTTCCAAGTCCTTTGCTGTCTGTGACAGAATTACGTCATCGGCGAACCTCAAAGGTTTTATTTCTTCATTATCTAAACATACATTCTCAGAAATTTCTTCCTCAAATTAAGGCCTATATTTGATACTAGTCGACTTCTCTTGGCCAGGAATGCCCTTTTTGTCAGTGCCAGTCTGCTTTTGATGTCCTCCCTGCTCCGTCCATCATTGGTTATTTTGCTGCCTAGAGAGTAGAATCCCTTAACTTCATCTACTTCTTGACCGTCAATCCCCTGTTAAGTTTCTGGCTGTTTTCATTTCTGCTAATTCTCATTACTTTCGTCTTTCTTCGATTTACTCTCAGTACATATTCAGTACTCATTAGACTGTTCATTCCGTTCAGTAGATCATGTAATTGTTCTCCACTTTCACGCAGGATAGCAAAGTCATCAGCGAATCGTATCATTGATATCCTTTCACCTTGAATTTTAATGGAGGTTTTTTTTTTGTTCTTAGGGTGTTGTTTGGTATTGCGCTAAGAAAGAGCTAAATGTGGGGCAATACCAATACATTTTAGGGCAATGTTTACCGCGTATAGTAGAGGAACAGTTTGGAGACGATGTTTAATTGTATCAACATGACGATGCACCATGTCAGAAAGCAGCATCTGTTAAGCAACGGTTTGGGGGCAATAACATCGCTGAAATGGCCCAGTCTTCCTGGAGTCCCAGCATGAAACCTATGGAACATCCTTGCAGTGAATTAGAAGTCGATTTCCGCTCCCAGTCAAAGCATCCGGCGTCGCTACCTTCTCCAGTTTCGGGTACTGAAAAAGAATGGACTGCCATTCCTCTACAGACATTGAGAGAACCCACCGAAGGTGACGCTAGCGGAGTTCAAACCGTAATAAGGTCAAAGGGAGGACACATGCTATGTCGATGTGCAATAAAGGGTATTCCAGGAAGTGTTCATACTGATCGTGACTCAGCTACAAATTGATTCTTGCTTTCCTCCTGCACATGACAAATAAATAAAATTCTAGTACTAGCAATCGCACATGCTGTCGCATTTTCAATAGCCGGCAATGTATTTATCCACACCGCGACGCAAGATGTATACTGACAGGAAAGAAAAATCGCAACACCAGGAAGGAGTTGTGTGGCATAAACGAAAGTCGGTAGGAGTGTTTCTACATCGGAAAGATGCTGTCTATTCAAATTTCGCGCCAGTCGTATAAGAGTAGCCCTAGTAGTGCCACTATGAGGACGAAAATCAGGTTTGTTTTAAATATCCGCTGTGTAAGTAGGCTGTTTAGGTTTTTATGTTGGTGACGCCACGTAGCGCTCTGTATTAAAATCGCTGACTGCGCTGTGTGCAGTCTGTGGCTGGCTGGACTTATTGTTGGAGTATTCGCTTGTGTAGTGTTGGGCAGTTGGATGTGAACAGCCCGTAGCATTGGACTGTTGAAGATGAGCCGCCAGCAGTGGTGGATGTGGGGAGAGAGATGCCAGAGTTTTGAGATCTTAATATGAGCGGACGATCTGGACGTGTGTCCGTCAGAAAAAGGAGATTTGTCAAAATAGATGTCAAGAATAACTTTTGAAAACTAGTAAGGTAAATACATACATTGTTGCTTCTCTGTCAAAATCTTTCATTTGCTAACTATATGCCTGTCAGTAGTTAGTGCCTTCAGTAGTTAGAATCTTTTATTTAGCTGGCAGTATTGGCGCTCGCTGTATTGCAGTAGTTCGAGTAACAACGATTTTTGTGAGGTAATTGATTCATGAAGGGTATAGGTTATTGTTAGTCAGGGCTATTCTTTTGTAGGGATTATTAAAAGTTAGATTGCGTTGCGCTAAAATATTGTGTGTCAGTTTAGAAATGATCAGAATAAGTAAAGAGAAAACTTTCTGAGTACTGTGATAAACCTTATGCATTTGTTTTATGGTTTCGTCTTATTTAAAGGCAAAGAGAAAAGATGAAGCGGTAGACCATCATAGAGCCTATGCCTACCGTCATGTATTTTTGATTTTCAGTTGTTAAAAAAGAGAGGAGTTTTTCTTGTACCAATAGGAGGAAGGAAGGATTCGCGCTCAGGTAGTGAACGAGTGAGAAGCACGCCATTTTAAGCGAGTAATTGTAGACCGCCATTTTGGGGTCGCTGTGAATAAGTGAGGAGTATGTATTTCATATATGCACCGTTTAGAAAATACAGTATTGTTTTATTAACAAAAAGGTCGTTATTTCAAATAGTACGATAATTACAAGAACTGAAGCACACCTGTGTACCTTGGAATATTACGAAGATCCGATAAGCTCAATGGGAATGCGGTCAAGTCTTCGAAGGTGAATACGGCGACGAAACGTAGCATTATAAAGAAGGGTAAGCACAAATCTACAGCGGAGAAAGAAACTACTTCACCCTGCAAAATAATATGAACTAATACGAACTTATTTCCAGGCATAGCTCAGTTTATTGTGCTTGTCATTCGTGCCAAAAAATTAATCTCATTAATTCAATACATTTTAAAAAGCCACGCATTTCAACATTTATTATCATCTATTCCATTATTTTATTATATTATAGTACGTTTAGTTTTACTCAGCTGTTTCAGTATCAAATAATGTAGAAGTTTACCAGCACAGTCTTTCTTAACATCCAGAGGCGAAGTTGCAGCTGTAACGGTTTCGAGTATTAGTTACCTTTGAGATTCAACGTGGTGAGTCGATATTAGTCAAGAATGACTTAAGGCGCCATTGTCAACACCTCACAGAGTTTAAAGGAGGACGTGTAATAAGACTGTCATGAGGTCGTGTAATAGGGCTACGAGGAGCTGGATGTTCCTTCTGTGATATTGCAGGAAGACTTGGCAGGAATGTAGCCACTGTACGTGACTGCTCGCAGCGGTGGTCACAGGACTGCACAGTCACTAGAAGACCGGGCTCCGAACGGCCACGTGGCACTGCCGAGAGGGAAGACCATCTTCTGGCGCTTCAGTCTGGAACCGCGGGACCGCTACCGTCGCAGGTTGGAATCCCGCCTCGGGCATGGATGTGTGATGTCCTAAAGCCGTCGGCACACGGACCGTGCTGTCGAACGTTAACGTTGAGCGTGTCAAGTTCAACGTGCTGCTGAACGCTCAGGAACGATGCGACTTGTGCATACGGTACGTGGGTCCAACGTGGTATACGCGATCGCAACGCACTCCAGCGGCAGTTGAGGGATGTATCTAGTAGTTCTTAAAACACACTGTTTACTCAACGGGCGTGCGTAAAATTCCCACGTTAGCTCTATTAAAACGCGCATTTCCTCCATCGTCCACGAAAAGGAAAGTACCTTGTCCAATCAATAAGGACACAGACTTATAGAAGTTCCATTACAAACAGCGCGGTACAAATTTGGAATACTTCTCTGCATACGATAAACATTATTTCATCATTCCCACATTTTAGTATAAGCCCCAAGATTAGTCTTACCTGTTCCTACCCAGTAGCAGAATCTTTGGAACATGTGAATTACGGAGCGTAAAAGAAAAAGGAGCAAAATATCTTTATACAAGTAGCGCAAGCTGTCCTGTAGATAGAGGCAATCGAATGAAGTCACCCCTCAAAAAAGGTGAACTTATATTTACATAACATCAAATATTATAGCATATACTTATATTAAACTAATAATAAAGTATCAGAACCTACTAAAAACGCAAATGTTAGGAAAAAAAAATTTGGAAGTGTCAAGACGAGAACCACTGTCCCAACAAAATCTCATGAGTAGACAGAGACGCTACTCATTACGCTAAAATAACAACAATTCCCTTTTACTTTATCATATTGTATTACGCTTTGTTAAGAATGTTAATTGTAGATAATTATGTTACTAATTGAAATTCAATTATAACAAATTGTACCAAGAACAATGCGTTTTGGGTGGATCTTCAGTATACCACTGCCTTCAAATAGCCTACTCTGATAATACGCAAGTTACAATAATTCTTTTGCCACGAATATGATGTTTCTCATTTTTTTATCGGAACGAATCACACAGTTAACAACGGGTTTTCCAGTGATTCTCAATTTTCTGGTGCTCAGAAACGGCATATATACATATCGGCTTGAAATGAATGCCAATATGGCGCCTCACAACTCTGTACCGAAGGGAGACGGCGTGCGTGTGACGTAGGTGGCGTTGTGCCATCTCATTGGTCAACGCTCAGACGCACGGTCAGAATATCTGACATGCCAGATATTGCTCTGCACGTTCGGAAAGACTCCCAAGCGTGCTATTCCACGCTATGACGCCAGAAACTCGGCACGCTCAATGTTCGGATGCACAGTCCGTGTGCCGGCGGCTTTAGGTTAGTTAGGTTTAAGTAGTTCTAAGTTCTAGGGGACTGATGACCTCAGCAGTTAAGTCCCATAGTGCTCAGAGCCATTTGAACCATTTTGAAGACCATCGTGTTCGGCATTCGGTTTTTGGGCATCGTACTCCATCTGCAACATCAAGTCGAGCAGCACTTGGCACTATCGTGACATAACGAACTGTTACAAATTCGGTATTTGAATGACAGCTCCGAGCCAGACGCCCTGTAGCATCTACTCCAATGACCTCAAACCACCGCCCTTTGCTACTTCAGTGATATCAAGGAAGAGCTCATTGCAGGACAGGATGGAGGTCTGTCGCGTGTTCTGGTGAAAGTCAGTTATGCTTCGGTACCACTGATGGCTGTGTGTTGGTTAGAAGGAGGTCTGTTGTGGGCCTGGAACACGCTACAACTGGAGTTACTGTCTGGGGTGGAATTTCGTGTGACAGCAGGAGCACTCCGTGGTTATCCCATGCATCCTGAGTTGAGTGGCGTCGCTCTTTGGACCACCTCAAGCATCATTTAGCACTGGGCACGGAAATATTTGGCTGATGAGGAGCTGCTCGACCGCTGGAACCCATTGCTGGCAGCTCCTCTTGTGCATCATAGGAAACTCTTAAATTTACGGTTGGTAGGACATGTTCTGAGGCATCAAGGTACCTCCACTTCAGTATTGGAGGGCAGTGTGGAGGGTAAAAATCGTAGAGGGAGACCAAGAGATGAATACATTAAACAGATTCAGAAGGATGTAGGTTACAGTAGATACTGGGAGATGAAGAAGCTTGCACAGGAGAGCTGCAGCGAACCAGTCTCTGGACTGAGGACTACAACAACAACACCGTTGATTGTGAAGAACAAATTATGACACACTTTAGTTGGAAATGGTCCGGAAGGTTATAACAGCCGGCGAATTCACTTACTTTTATCGGCACACAACCCACATCGCTCACGGCCGTAGTTGCAACTTTACTAAACCGTACTGTGATTTCCTGTATTTTATGGTAGTGATCGTTTCTCCCTATGTAGGTCGGTGTCAACGAAATATTTTTGCATTCGGAGGAGAAAGTTGGTGATTGGAATTTCGTGAGAAGATTCCGACGTAACGAAAAACTCCTTTAATGATGTTCAGCCCAAATCCTGTATCATTTCAGTGACACTCTCTCCCATATTTCGCGATAATACAAAACGTGCTGCCCTTCTTTGAACTTTTTCAATGTACTCCGTCACTCCTATCTGGTAAGGATCCCACACCGCACAGCAGTATTCTAAAAGGGGACAGACAAGTGTAAGGTAGGCAGTCTCCTTAGTAGATCTGAGGCATGGGGGCTTATTTAAAATGCAGTAATTTTAGTAGCTGTGTGTCCGGTTACGAAGTCTCGTAACCGGTTGACCCTGAGTAGTATTAGTACGCAATCTGACTGCATAAAATAACAATAAAGAATGAAGGGAAATTTCCGTTAACACAACTGATTAATTAAGTCCCCTGTAACTATAAAAGCTACGAAACAACAAAGCACAAGTAAATGATTACTGTTCACATTAATGATCATGCTACGAGTTTAGTGCTACTCGTGCATCTTAAATACAGGTGGTTTTTGTCGGAGATTGCCAGTTTTTAAGTAGAAACTCGTCAGTGCAGTAGAAGGAGTCATCTGGGAGAAATGATTTTAAGTTGGATTTAAAAGTTCTTTTTTACCTGTCAAACATTTTACATTCTGGGGCAAATGAGCAAAGTTTTGTTACTCCACATTGAACTCTTTTTCTGAGCCACTGGCAAATTTAATGATGAAGTACAAAGGTCATTTTCCCTCTAGCGTTGTAGGTATAGACGTCGCCGTTTTTCTCAAATTGTGATGGATTATTTATGACGAATTTCAGTAGTGAACATCTGTTTTGTGACGGTACAGTTAAAATGCCTTGCTCCTTGGAAAGGTACCTACACGACGCCCGTGGGTAGAGACCCCAAAGTATTCTTGCCGCTCCCTCTTGTGCAACCTGACTCGTCTAAATGAACGGTATGGTGTTTACATCTACATATGTACTCCGCGGCCAGCGGATGGTTCGTGGGAAGAACGATTGCTGGCGAGCATCTACTTGGGCTCGAATTTCTATAATTTTGTCTTCATGGTGTTTTCGTGAGATACACGTAGGTGGGAGCAATTAATGTATTGACTGACTCTTGTGGGAACGTACACTGTCAGAATTTCGGAAGTAGAATACTCTGTGATACAGGACCCCTCTTTTGCAGCTTCTGGAGATGACTGAGCATCTCTGTAACGGTTTCGAGCTTACTGTGTGAACCTGTAACGAAATGTGCTGCTCTTCTTTGGATCTTCTCTACTTCCTCCGTCAATTCTGTCTGGTACGGACCCCAGACTAATGAGCACTATGCAAGTACTGATCGGAAGAGCGTTATGTAAGCTACTTCTCCTGCGAGTGGATTATATTTCCTGAGAATTCTTCCAATGAACCACAGTCTGTCGTGTGTCATCCCTCCGTTAATCGCTACGTACGAACACTCCTAGGCATTTTAGGCATTTTATGGTTATTGCACTGCACTCGTGTTGTCATACAATAACGGGTCCTTCTGTCGATGTATACGCAGTAAGTTACATTTTTCTATGTTTAGGGTCAATTTCCACTTCCTGTACCAAAAGTCGATACCCTGGAAATCTTCCTGCATTTTGCTACAATTTTCTACCGCGGCGACTTTTGTGTATTCAACAGCTTGATGCGCGAAAAGTCACATGGAACACTTCCGACGTGAGAAAAGTCGTGGGCTAGCGATATGCAGATATACAGATGGCGGTAGCATCGCATACAGAAGGTATAAAAGGACAGTGCATTGCACGAACTCCGTGGTTATCCCACGCATCCTGGGATTGTAAATTTATACGTCAGTCTGGTGATTCGACCTGTTGTGCTGCAGTTCGTGTACAGCATTCCTGGAGGTGCATCCCAAAAGGATAACACCCCCTCCCCCCCCCCCCCCCCCAACTACTGCTGATGTGATCCAACACGCTGTACAGAACGCCGACACGTCGCCTTGGTCTGCTCGATAACCAGATATGTCTCCAATCGAGCTTACATGGGACAACGTCTCCAGCGTCATCCACCAACAGCGTTAACGGTCCGTCTATTGAACGACCGTGTGCAACAAGCATGGGACTCCATTCCATAAACTGACATACGGCATGGCAGTGTAACGGGACATCTTCCTCTAGCATTGGTTTTTCTCAACAGTAGCTGTCGATACCAGTATTATTTTTCGGATTTTGTATAGGTCAATATTATCTCAGTTGAAACTTCCTGGCAGATTAAAACTGTGTGCCCGACCGAGACTCGAACTCGGGACCTTTGTCTTTCGCAGGCGAGTGCTCTACCATCTGAGCTACCGAAGCACGACTTACGCCCGGTACTCACAGCTTTACATCTGCCAGTATCTCGTCTCCTACCTTCCAAACTTTACAGAAGCGAAAGGCAAAGGTCCCGAGTTCGAGTCTCGGTCGGGCACACAGTTTTAATCTGCCAGGAAGTTTCATATCAGTGCACACTCCGCTGCAGAGTGAAAATTTCATTCTGGATTATCTCAGTTGTTTTTCTGAAAGCTTTCATATAATTTTATACACAACATGTTGTATATCAAGCTAAAATTTATGAAAAGGAATCGCTTTATTTTCGACGTTACAGTCGATAAGTACTAGCTCTGAATGTACACCTAAAATTATTTTTTTTAGAAACATTTGAAATTACGAATTGTTTGACACACTTAAAATTTCTGTTATTAATTACGTAATCTAGCACTGCTTACTATGTTTATTTCTAAATTGATTTATGAAATAGTAATCA
The DNA here is from genome assembly GCF_023864345.2 of Schistocerca serialis cubense. NCBI lineage: Eukaryota > Metazoa > Arthropoda > Insecta > Orthoptera > Acrididae > Schistocerca > Schistocerca serialis. Next base: position 234,011,507 of record NC_064647.1, on the reverse strand, counting down.
AAATTATTAGAAATTCATTTGTCAAGAAAAACTGTAAACCCTTTGGAATATATTTATTATCGCAGATAGAAGTAATAGTAAGAATTCCTCTGTTGTTATCAGACGTATTTTTGTATTTTGGGCGAACAATGTAATTTCCGCTGTGTTAATGCGAAAATTTAAAAGACCGTATGATATGTGACAAAATATATTAATGTAACAATAAAAATTCTGCTACAACAATGTTCAAAATTATTTAGACCAATTCAACCAAGAGGACCTAAAATGTGAGAATTTCAGCTTCAAGGATCATACCCCTAGACAGGAAGAACTGGAGCCGACTCTTAACGAAAAAGGGTTCAAATGGCTCTGAGCACTATGGGACTTAACTTCTAAGGTCATCAGTCCTCTAGAACTTAGAACTACTTAAACCTAACTGACCTAAGGACATCACACACACCCATGCCTGAGGTAGGATTCGAACCTGCGACCGTAGCGGTCGCGCGGTTCCAGACTGTAGCGCCTAGAACCGCTCGGCCACCTCGGCCGGCTCTACACGAAAAGCTAAGTAAACTAGCAAGTTTATTGTAATCTTCGCTCCTCTCAAACTTTTCATAAAAGACATTGCTTATTGTGGACAATAACTGGAATTAGGAAGGAAGGGGGAGATTACAAACTCCACCCCACAAATTGACACTCGGTGGCTGGACAACACAACGCACATTTGCATTTACGCATTCAACATTCTGGAGGTTGCACCGGCCATTAATGTACTTGCATTTCACGTTTGCTACGGCTTATCTCGCGCTTACGTTAACCTGTGATCCTGAAATGTTAATAACTTAAATACACTACTGGCCATTAAAATTGCTACAGCAAGAAGAAATGCAGATGATAAACGGGTACTCATTGGACAAATATATTATACTAGAACTGACATGTGCTTACATTTTCAAGCAATTTGGGTGCATAGATCCTCAGAAATCAGTACCCAGAACAACCACCTCTGGCCGTAATAACGGCCTTGATACGCCTGGGCATTGAGTCAAACAGAGCCTGGATGGCGTGTACGGGTACAGCCGCCCATGCAGCATCAACACGATACCACAGTTCATCAAGAGTAGTGACTGGCGTATTGTGACGAGCCAGTTGCTCGACCACCATTGAACAGAGAGAGATCTAGAGAATGTGCTGGCCAGGGCCGCAGTCGAACAGTTTCTGTATCCAGAAAGGCCCGTACAGGACCTGCAACATGCGGTCGTGCATTATCCTGCTGAAATGTAGGGTTTCGCAGGGATCAAATGAAGGTAGAGCCAAGGCTCGTAACACATCTGAAATGTAACGTCCACTGTTCAAAGTGCCGCCAATGCGAACAAGAGGTGACCGAGACGTGTAACCAATGGCACCCCATACCATCACGCCGGGTGATACGCCAGTACGGCTATGACGAATACATGCTTCCAATGTGCGTTCACTGCGATGTCGCCAAACACGGATCTGACCATCACGATGCTGTAAACAGAACCTGGATTCATCCGAAAAAATGACGTTTTGCCATTTGTGCACCCAGGTTCGTCGTTGAGTACACCGTCGCAGGCGCTCCTGTCTGTGATGCAGTGTCTAGGGTAACCGCACCCACGGTCTCCGAGCTGATAGTCCATGCTGCTGCAAACGTCGTCGAACTGTTCGTGCAGATGGTTGTTGTCTTGCAAACGTCCCCATCTGTTGACTCAGGGATAGAGACGTAGCTGCACGATCCGTTACAGCCATGATAGTGATATGAGGCCGTTGGGATGCAGCACGGCGTTCCGTATTACCCTCCTGAACCCACCGATTCCATATTCTGCTAACAGTCATTGGATCTCGACCAACGCTAGTAGCAATGTCACGATACGATAATCCACAATCGCGATAGGCTACAATCCGACCTTTATCAAAGTCGGAAACGTGATGGTACGCATTTCTCCTCCTTACACGAGGCATCACAACAACGTTTCACCAGGCAACGCCGGTCAACTGCTGTTTGTGTATGAGAAATCAGTCGGAAACTTTCGTCACGCCAGCAGCTTGTAGGTGTCGCCACCCGCGCCAACCTTGTGTGAATGCTCTGAAAAGCTAATCATTTGCATATCACAGCATCTTCTTCCTGCCGGTTACGGCCGAAGTGGCCGTGCGGTTAAAGGCGCTGCAGTCTGGAACCGCAAGACCGCTACGGTCGCAGGTTCGAATCCTGCTTCGGGCATGGATGTTTGTGATGTCCTTAGGTTAGTTAGGTTTAACTAGTTCTAAGTTCTAGGGGACTAATGACCTCAGCAGTTGAGTCCCATAGTGCTCAGAGCCATTTGAACCAACCAGCCAGCCTACCGGTTAAATATCGCGTCTGTAGCACGTCATCTTCGTGGTGTAGCAGTTCTAATGGCCAGTAGTGTAGGTTACCTAGACAAATATATATGTCCGAAATTTTATTACTCTACATTAATTATTTTTTCTGTCAGTGTACTTTGCTCACAATTCCAATGTGTCTATCGCATTCGAATGAAAATTTCAGGCACGTCCCCGATAGCTTGTAAGTGACTGCGGCTGGGCGTATGTTGTTGGACGCTGCGATAGCATCGATAGCGGCCTAACGAGGCGTTAACGGCGGAGGACGGCAAGGTTTTCCTGCTTCCTCCCTGCCCGCCTCAAGATGGGGAGCAGTGCGGTGGAGGAAGGTGCTGTCGTTAAATAGGAGATACTGGACGAGCTATTAGGTTGTTGCATAAGTTCGTAGCGTTTTTCTTTTTCATGTTGCTATTCCTGTTGCTATGGGTTTACTTGTTGATCGTCTATTTTTATTTGCTGTTTGTTGCTATTTGAATTTACATTTTGTCATTTGGAGGTAGTGGGTGGAGTTGTGAATGCTACAAAATGGAATGTCACGTGGAGAAATAGGAACATTTCCGGCTAATTCTGGTTGAGATCAGTAGAAGAGTGGCAGGAGCGGAGGCAGCTAGAAACATTAGCACCGTGCGTGGGGATAATGTGGTTGGACAGACGACGGTGAGAAAATGGTTTTCTCTTTTTAAGGAGGAACGTTTTGACATTAGTGACTCTTCATTTTCAGGAAGTTCTTCGGGGTTCGATGAAGTTCGTTCAAACGTATTCATTAGTGACTGTTCATTTTCAGGAAGTTCTTCGGGGTTTGATGAAGTTCGTTGAAACGCATTAATCCACAATTATCCACGTGAGTGTACTCGAGAACTGGAAAACATGATGTACTGCGATCATTGCACCATCGTGCAATACAATGGGGAAGGTTAAGAAATCAGTTATGGGTACCGCATGCCCTAAGCCAAACTCTCAGAAATCAACGTGTGGCCATATGTACATCTCTGCTTGCCCGTCACCAGTTTGCTCGTGAACGACAACGATCATTCCCTCCCTGTGTCGTTAATGTTGAACTGGCTGAAGCCGACTTCAAGAGGATAAGTTTGGATTCCGTAGAAATGTAGGATCACGTAGGGCAATAATGACTACGGCTGGCCCCTGTGACAGAGCGGTTCTAGGCGCTTCAGTCCGGAACCGCGCTGCTGCTACGGTCGCAGAATAGAATCCTGCTTCAGGCATGGATGTGTGTGATGTCCTTAGGTTAGTTAAAGTTTAAGTAGTTGTAAGTCTAGGGGACTGATGACCTCAGATGTTAAGTCCCATAGTGCTTAGAGCCATTTGAACCATTTTGACCCTACGACTTATCTTAGAACATAGATTGAGGAAAGGCAAACCTACGTTTCTAGCATTCGTAGACTTAGAGAAGGCTTTTGGCAATGTTGATTGGAATACTCGCTTTCAAATTCTGAAAGTGGCGGGCATCAAATACAGGGAGCGAAACGCTATTTGCAATTTGTACAGAAACCAGATGGCAGTTATAAGAGTCGAGGGGATGAAAGAGAAGCAGTCGTTGGGAAGGGAGTGAGAAAGAGTTGTAGCCTATCTCCGATGTTACTCAATGTGTATACTGAGCAAGCAGTAAAGAAAACAAAAGGAAAATTCGGAGTAGGAATTAAAATCCACGGAGAAGAAATAAAAACTTTGAGGTTTGCCGATGACATTGTAATTCTGTCAGAGACAGCAAAGGACCTGGAACAGCAGTTGAACGGAATTGACAATGTCTTGAAAGGAGGATATAAGATGAACAGCAAAAGCAAAACGAGGATAAAGGGATGTATTCTAATTAAACCAGGTGATGCTGAGGGAATCAGATTAACAAATGAGACACTTGAAGAAGTAGATGACTTTTGCTATTTGGGGAGCAAAATAACTGATGATGGTCGAAGTAGAGAGGATATAAAATATAGACTGGCAATGATAAGGAAAGCGTTTTTGAAGAAGAGAAATTTGTTAACATCGAGTATAGTTTTAAGTGTCAGGAAGACTTTTCTGAAACTATTTATATGTAGTTTAGCCATGTATGGAAGTGAAACATGGACGATAACTATTTTAGACAAGAAGAGAATAGAAGCATTTGAAATGTGGTGCTACAGAAGAATGCTGAAGATTAGACGGGTAGATCACGCAACTAATGAGGAGGTACTGAATAGAACTGGGGAGAAGAGGAATTTGTGGCACAACTTGACTAGAAGAAGGGACCGGTTGGTAGGACATGTTCTGAGGCATCAAGGGATCACCAAATTAATACTTGAGGGCAGAGTGGAGGGTAAAAATCGTAGAGGGAGACTAAGATATGATACAGTAAGCATATTCAGGAGGATGTAGGTTGAAATAGTCACTTGGAGATGAAGAATCTTGCGCAGGATAGAGTAGCATGGACGGCCGCATCAAACCAGTCTCCAGACGGAAGACGACAAGAACAACAATCGTTAGCTTGACGAGAAACGGTGTCTTAATGCCAACGTAAGAAAAGCGTAGGAATGGCTGAGGCCAAACAAAGCGGTACTCTCCATACAAAGGCTTCCGCCCATGTTGCAACAGCAAGGTCTGGTGTACTACGAATAACCATCACTGCTGTCATTTATTGTCAGCAACTGAGACGTCTTGCAGACGCAGTCCAATAAAACGACCAGGAAGACTGCGTGAAGTGATGCTAACTGCCACAGCTAGCATTCTGCAAGAATGCAACCTTCATGAAAGTTCCTTCACACATGAAAATGCGTTCCGAACGTGGTTCGACGAGTTTTTCGCCTGAAAGCCAAGTGATTTCCACAGCCGCGGGAATCGAAAAGTTACCTTAGCGTTGGCAGACTGATGTAAATTGTGAAGGAGAATATATTACTAATGGGTTGGGTTGATTTGGGGGCTGAGACCAAACTGCGGGGTCATCAGTCTCATTGGATTAGGGAAGGATGGGGAAGGAAGTCGGCCGTGCCCTTTCAGAGGAACTGTCCCGGCATTTGCTCGAAGCGATTTAGGTAAATCACAGAAAATCTAAACCAGGATGGCCGAACGCGGATTGAACCGTCGTCCCCCCTAATGTGAGTCCAGTGTGCTAACCACTGCGCCACCTCGCTCTGTCTATTACTAATGACTAAAGTCTCTGTTATGTGCATCTATTGTGATTATTAGGCTAATGGGAAAACGCTACGAGCTTATGCACCAATTTAATGCAATACAGAGCAGTGAGAACTCACTGAAACTGTCTACTGGACCGGGATCTGAATCCCGAACATTGCCGATTACTTCGGCCGACAGCTTATGTTAGTCACACCGAGCCCCGGGTCCTCCGTCACTTTCTTACCTGTATCTGTCTCGAAAAGAACATGGCGACTGCTGTAGGCTCTTTCCTCAGTTTTGGAATAATCAGACAAATATTACGAATATATGAGATGAAAAGAGAAAGTTCTATTGCAACTCGTAGTGACTTTGAAAAGCAGGATTACAAATACTCCGCAGAACTTCAAATAAATTCAGCAAAACATTTCAATTAACTCTCGACCACTGTCATTGAGTATAAGTGTGAAAGACAAACACAAATTTTACAATGAGATGCTCTGAGCAGCTGAAGTACTTAAAAGTGGAGAAACATACACCGCATTTGCAAACCACCTCATATAACAGAAACACCAGTAAGCAGCAATGATAATTTGTAGATAGCTAATTCTCACCTATCACAACCTAAAAATGAGCCACTAAAACTTACGCAACGAGATTGACGTACACCGCCTTTCTCACCTGAACACACAATTTTTTCAGTTCGTAATCTAGAGCTAAAATTTTCAATACCGATTGTTCGTGTCATGCTGCATCAAGTACAGACATGAGACTGAAATGGCTAGGCGGCCACAGAACATGATCTGTGGAATATAACTTTCAGTTAATTATTACTGAATTATGAAGTTGTTCTTGCTGTTTCCAATAAAGTAGCGATTACAGACCATTGATTACGATGCATACCCTCGTTATTATCTTTCACATGTTCAGGATGCCACCAACTCCTTCTTTGTTGTGCTAAACTTCAAATTTTTCTCACACTCCTCCTCTTATGTGGCGAACGTCGGCCGTTTCGACTGAAGAAAACAAACTGAATTCCACTGACCATCGTCCGAAGTCCGTACGTTCAGGCGTTGAGCATCGGTTGCTCCGAGACTGCGCACGTACTAGTGTATTGTTCTGAAAAGATCGGCCGTCTTCTGCCGAAGTCTGTCGTCAATGCTACTTCGCCGTCAGCTTCAAAACGGCGCACTCTCCGCTGCGGAGTGAGATATTCGTTCTGGCATGGCAGCGGCGTATAATGGGGACGTACACCCATTATTTCAGAGCTTTTGCTCATTTGCGCCCTCTTGTAGCACACACTTAGATTAATACACTGAAGAGCCAAAGAAACTGGTACACCAGCCTAATATCGTGTAGGGTTCCCGCTGTAATGTTCTTTATTAAAAAGCTTTAAGATTGCGTTGAATGAATGTCTGATCTGTGGAATGGGTACTGAACTCGAATTATCGTGTAGCGCGTTGTAAGTGCAAGTGGTGTACTTACTCCCTGTTATTGCTAGCAAAAACTTTATACGAATTGATTGGGCAATGCAACTCCCAACACCAATAAAGAAATAGAATCACTGCAGAATAGATTCGGCCCCTTACGCACTGAAGCATCTGGCCCTGTTCAAAACTGATATCCTTGGTCCCTGTGCACATATCAAATTAAATTGTCTTACCTCTAAAGCAGCAAAGGTGAAACGTGATATGTTCTGGTCTCTCACAAAAAAATATGAATGCTTGCTACAGGTTCAGCAGTGTGCAATGGTGAAATGTACATGAAATTCTTTTGGCTGATAAACGAGAACATTTAAGAAAATCCATCTTCTTTAAAAAATGTATGACCTGAACAGGGAGGTGGTACTGATTATGGTGAATAACACTGACATTTTGAGCAAAATTTTATTGCAAGTTAACTTTGTCTTTTCAAAAACATCTGACAATTGAAGTTACATTACTCACAAGTGATTCACAAACAATGAGATTTGAATAGCGAGTATTATCTAACTTCACTAACCCAACAATATACAAATCATCAAATTAAATATAGCTCTGTGAACAAATATTAGAAACATTACAAAGTGCAATATCTAACTAGCCTTTTTACCAAAACAGTTTACGTACATTCTGGGGTCACTCATCAATTACAAATTATCAGCCAACTCATCTATATTAACGCACTGGCAAAAACAGAAATCATAATTATTTAACATCTTTACCTTGCTTACATGAAGACTTCTGCTTCCATGTTCAACAATACTAACATACCTAAATTAATCTACCACATGGTGGCTTCACACAGCACACCACAAATCTGCCAACTCCGTCGTCTATCCCCTCACAGACAACTCCCTACAACTTAGCGCCAAGCTCTCTCTTGCTCCAACACTGCAGGGTGTCCCACTCAAACCTCCCTGATTTCAAAGACCCAGGAAAAAAAAACCACAGTAGATACGTCAGTGAAAAATACACCACATTGTAGAGCATCTCAAAGAATTTATTTATTTATCATCAATACACTCCTGCATGTGAACCATTTGTAGCACGAAGAATATCGAGCCTATATTCAATTTCTTGCCAAATTTGTTGTAACACTTCCTCTGTTATTGTTGCAATCGCATTGGTGATATGATGTGGCAACGTAGAGATATTGTCCACTTTGGTCGCTAACACGTGGTCCTTGACGAATCCCCACATGAAGAAATCAAGCGGCATGATGTCGGATGAACATGGTGGCCAGGCAGTGGGTCCTCCACGTCTGATCCAACGACTGGGAAATTCCCTGTCCAGGAACATGCAAACAGCCGTTGACCAATGCGGCGGAGCTCCATATTGTTGAAAAACGATGTTGGGTTGCAAGTCTTGTATCTGAAGGTACACAAACTGCTCCAACATATCCAGACACACTGACCCATTCACTGTTTGTTCGGCAAAGAAGAACGGGCCAACAATCATGTTGTGCTTTAGCCCGCACCAGAAGTTTAGTAAAGGGCTGTCACGAACATGTTCAGTGACTACGTGCGGATTTTTTGAACCCCAAATCCGAACATTATACCTATTAACCATCCCTGATAGATGAAAGGTTGCCTCATCTGAGAATAAACATCTTTCCAGGAAGCTGACATCCATATCAATAAGCTGCAGCATATCCACAGTAAATTGTTGTCAGGACGGTTTGTCGTTTGGCGTCAGATGTTGCAGAATTTGCACACATACGAAGACACTAGTGAGCTACACGATGCAATGTTGATCGAGGTACATCAAGTTGCCTAGATGCTTGACGAATTGACTTACGTGGGCTTCTGAGAAACGTTTGTCTGATGTCCTCAACTGTCTCTTCTGAAACTCCATAACGTGCACCGCTACAATGTTTCAGAACACTTCCTGTTGCCAGAAACTTCCCCTGCCATTCCTTAATTATTTTCACATCAGGTGGATCACATTCATACACACGACGATATTGCTTTGCACAGTAATTGGCGATTTTGTTTCTGCAAACCACACTACTGCTTGCGCACACTGCTGTGGAGTCGCCGTTTTCACTTCATACGACCATACTGCACACTGGCGACAATACTCGTCACTTCTGACACGAGAATATAAATTCTTTGAGGCGCTCTACTGTGTGGTGCATTTTTTACTGTCGTATCTACTGTGGTTTTTCTCTCCCGGGTCCTTGAAATCAGGGAGGTTTGAGTGGGACACCCAGTATAATGATCTCAGACCAGAAGTAGTGTCTCTGGCTTTGCAATACGAAGTCATTTATAAAATCGTTTATAAAATCATATTCGGTGCCACATACAAATGTGCCCTAGTATACTCATTTCAACGCGAGCATGCAGAAGTGCCGCAACATGATGTGGCATGTACTCGACTAATGTCTGGTCTCTGAAGTATGAATCCTGCAGGGCTGTCCATAAATCCGTAAGACTACGAGGGGTGAAGATCTCCTCTGAATGGCACGTTGCAAGGCATCCTATATATGCTAAATAATGTTCATGTCTGGGGAGCTTGGTGGCCAGAGGAAGTGTTTAAACTCCAAAGAGTTTTCGTGGAGCTGTGGCAATTCTGGACGTGTGGAGCGTCACATTGTCCTGATGGAATTGCCCAAGTCAGTCGGATTGCAAAATAGACATGGATGGATGCACATGATCAGACAGGATGCTTATGTACGTGTCACCTGTCAGAGTCGTAGCGAGACGTATGAGGGATCCCATACCACTCAAACTTCACACGCCTCACACCATTACAGAACCTCCAACGGCTTCAACAGTCCTCTGCTGACATGTAGGGTTGATGGATTCAAGAGGGTGTCTCCATACCTGTACATGTCCATCCACTCGATACAATTTGAAACGAGCCTCGTCTGACCAGGCAATATGTTTCCAGTCTTCAACAGTCCATTGTCAGTGTTGACGGTCCCAGGCAAGATGAAAAGTTTTATGTCGTGCAGTCATCAACGGTACATGAGTGGGCCTTCAGCTCTGAAGGCCCATATCGATGGTGTTTCGTCGAGTGGTTCACAAGCTGACGCTTCTTGATGGCCCAGCATTGAAATCTGCAACAATTTGTGGAAACGTTGCACTTCTGCCACATCGAACGATTCTCTTCAGTCGTTGATGGTCCCATTCTTGCAGGATCTTTTTCTGTCTGCAGCGATGTTAGAGATTTGATGTTTTAACGGATTCCTGATATTCACGGTACCCTTGTGAAATGGTCATATGGGAAAATCCTCACTTCATCTCTACCTCAGAGATGCTGTGTCGCATCGCTCGTGCGCCAACTATAATACCACATTCAAACTCACTTAAATCTTGATAACCTGCCCTGTAGCAACAGTAACCAATCTAACAACCATACCAGGCACTTGTTGTCTTATATAGCCATTGCTGACCGCTGTGCCGTATTCTGCCTGTTTACATGTCTGCATTTGAATGCGCATGCCTATACCAGTTTCTTTGGCACTTCAATATATATGGTACCATAGGACAATGTGCTACTCAAGTGTTTGTGAGAAATTGAGGTCTGAATTGCTATGAGCCTATAGGATGCCAATCTAGAGCGCTAAACTTTGAGGAGTGACTACACCTATATTGGATGTGTAATTCTCCTGATCCGATGTCGGGCTGCCATCGGATGATGCCGGAATGAAAAGAAGAATCAAGACTACTCTGTAAGCGTGTATAAGTGAAGTGGAAACGCAATATGATACCAACCCGTAATGTCCGATTGTGGATTGACGAGTTGATGGCCCAAATCCATTCCAATATCTCAACCCGATGGCACATAACGACAACGAAAATTGAAAAAGGGTTGTTGACTCTTCTACTGGGGAGTGACCCTCGCCTATCAGACCAGATGAACAAATACTGTACACCACACCTGAGCTATGGGAGGCCATTGGATAGAAATATATATCATCAAATGGCAAGCTAGTGATCTGGTTCATGGGGCACAGTCTCAGTTGCTGGTTGCCTATCTGCTGGCTTCCAGGGCCAACAAAAGTTTAATTTTCACCATTTCATACAAACTCTATGACAAAAAAAGACGCACAACGAAGGAATTAGACATATGGGACGAAAATCGGTAGATGTAATGTACATGTACAGACAAAGAAATGATTACAATTTCAGGAAAATTAGATGATTCATTCAAGAGAAACAGTTTCAGAAACTGAGGACGTCAACAGTGCATTGGTCCATCTCTGGTCTTTATTCAGGCAGTTATTCGGCTTGATAGAGTTCTCTGAGGGATATCGTGCCAAATTCTGTCCAACTGGCGCATTGGATCACCAAAATCCCCGAGATGGTTGGAGGACCCTGCCTATAATGTTCCAAATGTTCTCAATTGGGGAGAGATCAAAGGATGTTGCTGGCCAAAGTGGGGTTCAGCGAGCGTGAAGACAAGCAGTAGAAACTCTCGCCATCTGTGGGCAGGCATTAGCGTACTGAAATGTAAGCCCAGGATGGCTTGCCATGAAAGGCAACAAGGCAGGGTGTAGAATGTCGCCGACATACGGCTGTGCTCGAAAGGTGCTGCGAGTGACAAACAAATTAGTCCTTCTATGAAGAGAAATGGCACCCCAGACTACTCCCGGTTGCCTCACTGTATGGCGAGCGATAGTCGTGCTGGTTTCCCATCACCGTCCGGGGCATCTCCAGACACGTTTTTGGCCTGGAATCTCATTGACTGCAGTCCTGCTTCAAACTGAGCCCCGATGACCAGCAAAGAGCCAGGACAGTGGTGGGATAGCAACCCGAATGTCGCCTGTCTTATGGCCCAGCAATGGTGGTCTGGGTTACCATTGCTTCTCATAGCTGGGGCCCTTTGGTTATCATCTGCAGCACCCTTACAGCACAGTGCTACACCGACGCTATTGTAAGTCCCGTTTGGTTTCCCTTCATGGTGTGCCATCCTGGGCTTACATTTCAGCAAGGTAATGCCAGCCTGCACGCAGTGAGAGTTTCTACTGCTTGTCTATGCTCTTGTCAAGCCCTATCTTGGCTAGCAAGGTGGCTGGATGTCTCCCCAACTGGGAATGTTTGAAGCTTAATGGGCACGGCCCTCTGACCATCGTGGGATTTTGACTATCTAATGCGCAAGTTGGACAGAATTTGGCACAATATCCTGCAAGTAGATATCCAGGAACTCTATCAACCAATGCCAAGCCAAATAACTGCTTGCATGGTGGTCAGAGGTGGACCAACGAATTACTGACTTGCTCAATTATCTTCAATAAATCATCAAATTTTTCTCAAATTGTAATCATGTCTTTCTCCATACATGTACATCCTATCTACCAATTTCTGTCCCATTCGGATAAGTCCTTTGTGGTGCGCCTGTTTCTTTTTGTGTGCCTTAGAGTGCAATTACTGACGGAAATTAAAAATTGTAAATGCTGTCAAAAACCTACTCGTTAATAGGCGTAATCTTATGTTAAAGCTGAAACACAGTAAAGCAAGTACTACACTTAGAATCTGTGTAATCTTGAGGCAACGTAGCTTACAGTTTACCCAGACTATATGCATCCAGTAGTTGAGAATGAAAACACTTAGTGACTTCCAGTAAACTTTACACATAACTTCAAACCTCTACAACATTGTACAAGGCTTGAGAAATAAAGTAAGTGAATTTGAAATTCTTACAAGTGATACTAACGTTTTGTCAGACATGCACTTAATGTGTATTAGTGAACACAGGCTAAAAGTGTCAGAATTAGATTATCAGTATATTCAAAACTTTAGATTAGTCTCCAATATTCTAGGAAAAATTACAAAGGTGGTGGAACTTGTATCTACATAAGAAATAGCATTAGCTGTGAACCTTTCCATCCCTGTGAAGTGTATTCCTCAAAGACACTGAAATAGCTGGGGTAGTACTTGCCGACCTGAATATGTATATAATCTGTGTGTATAGATCACCTAGTGGTAATTTTTCTGTATTTCTTAGAAACTTTTCACTACTGCTAGAAAAAGCATGTCACAATAACTCAAAAAATATAATAATATATGGTGATCTCAACATTGATTTCCTCGAAGAATCTGCTCGAAAGTTGCAATTAGTAGATTTAATGGTGTCATTCAACTTAAATATGAAAGTTATATGTCCAAAGATATTAAACAGCTGTCTCGATCAGGTTGCTACTAACACTGATGGCACTGTAAAAATTATAGATGTTGGTTTTTCAGACCACAGTGCACTAACAATACATTTTAATCCACCACTCAATGTACTCCCAACAGGAAAAACAGTTACTAAGTGTAGAAATTATAGTGACATTAACATAAATAGCTTTCTACTTAGCTTAAACAAAGAAGACTGGCAAACTGTATTTACTTCTTCAACTAAAAATGAAAAATATGAAAATTTTCTGCAGATTTTTGAATATTACTTTAACTGCCATTTCCCAGAGAAAACAAAGACTATCACCAACAAAAACAGAATGCTTGGGTTACAAAAGGTATTAAGATTTCATCAGAAAAGATGAGGCTGCTGCACAGACTTAGCAAACTGGACAGCAGCAAATCCAAAGAGTTCAAGGTATACTGTAAAAATTACAAAATCAGATACAGGAGAGTTATCAAAGGGACTAAAAAAGCCCATAATGATAAAACAATTAGGTGCTCTTCCAACAAATGTAAGACAGTCTGGGGTATACTAAATGAACAGACTGGTAGAAAGTTAAGGACAGAGGATAAAACACACTAAATATAGAAGGACAAAAGACTGAAAATGCACATAAAATTGCCAATAAATTCAACAGCTATTTTTCAGAAATTTCCACAAATCTCCTAACCAACTCTTCAAATACTGTACTCTCTCTTCCCACAAATCTCCTGACTAACTCTCCAAACACTGTACACTCTCTTCTCAAAAATAATTCCCCTTGAACTCCTTTTTCCCATCTCCTACAACACCATATGAAATTGAAGATTTTATTAAAACAAGAGTTAAAAAGATTTATTCTGCAGGGCATGATATTATACCCTGCTTCTTACTTCACAAGGGTTCAAATTACATCAGTGGACCCCTGTCAAATATCATAAATACCTCATTTCTAGAGGGAACATTTCCAAACCAGCTAAAACTTGCTAAAATTATAACTCTCTACAAGAAGGGAGATAAAATGGACATAGCAAGCTATAGGCCAATAGCTGAACTATCTACCTTCTCAATGATATTTGAATACTGTATGTCAGTTAGGTTAGAAATATTTTTAAATTCTAACAACATGATCACATCATCCCAATATGTGCTCACATTTTGTTGACCATAAACAACCTGCTGTTGATATATTTCTTGATCAATCTGGGGCATTTGACATGGCCGACCACAAGTTGCTTCTTATGAAACTCCAGAAGTATTGGATTAGAAGTGTAGCCCAGAATTGGTTCTGTAGCTACCTTAGTGAAAGAAAGCAGTATATAGAAATAAGAAAATCAAAGACACCCAGGCACTGCAGGTCAGATACACTAAATATAACAAATGGTATCCCTCAGGGCTCTGTTCTTGGCCCTGTTCTTTTCATATTGTTCATAAATGATCTCCCAGAACACATACCAAATGCCAGCTCCTTTTTGTATGCCGACGACACAAATATCCTGATAACCAGTAGAAGTGACAAACTGCAAGATGCAGTCAATGAAACTACTTGTCAATTACAATCTTGGTTTGAAGCAAATAGATTACTCATAAATACTCAAAAAACTGTAAGTATGAACTTCCACACTAGACAAAATCTTACCCCCTTCAATGTACTTATAGTTATTGGCAAAGATGACATTACAAGCAGGCAGGACACCAAATTTCTTGAACTTACCTAGAGTAACACTCTAAACTGGAAACCACATATTGAGGCACTGTCACAAAAGCTTAATGAAACCTGTTATCTATTAAGAACATCAAAAGACACAGGCAGTGTAGATGCCATGAAGCTGGTGTACCATGCCCTGTTTGAGTCTGTCTTGAGGTATGGTCTAATCTTCTGGTGAAATAGCTATGATTCTCTCATAATTTTCAAGTTACAAATACAAATGGTAAGAATAACGAAATGTGAAAAAAGAACTGAACACTGTAAACCACGGTTTCAACAGTTAAAAATCCTGTCACTGCCATGCCTCTATATAATGGAACTAGGTTGTTTTACAGTACAGCACTTGGAATCCCCCCACAGAAATGCAGACCGCCACACACAACACCAGAAACAAAACCCAATTACAAATTATAGCTCAAAACTCAAAATTATATGCTAATGGGGTTGAGTGTATGGGCATTAAAATATACAACCACCTCCCAACAGACATAAAAACAAGCAAAAACCCAAAAATAATGAGAATTAAATTAAAGGGATTACTACTAAATCATTGTTTCTATTCCATACATGAATTTCTTGAAACAAAATTTGAATTACTTGGAATAAGCTGTTTATTCACTTGTAGTTATCTCTACTTAGTAAAATAATTTAATCATTCTCTCTTACTTACATTTTGTCTGTATCTCATATTTGTATTCTGCTATGTGAAGTATGTAACACAAAATTTTAATTATTTGTAATAAACTGTTTATTCACATGTAGGTATTTCTACATAGTAAGATAATTTAATTATTGTATGTTATTCATATTCTGACCTTGTCTCTTATATGTACTCTGCTATGTATAATATTTGCCACAACTGTCATCTCTCATCACACACCACCTATTTATATTTTGTTTATATATCCTATATGTATTCTGCTATGAAAGTTATGTACCATTACTGTCATATCTCATCATACACTGTTGTTGTTGTTGTTGTTGTTGTGGTCTTCAGTCCTGAGACTGGTTTGATGCAGCTCTCCATGCTAATCCATCCTTTACAAGCTCCTTCATCTCCCAGTACCTACTGCAACCTACATCCTTCTGAATCTGCTTAGTGTATTCATCTATTGATCCCTCTATGATTTTTACCCTCCACGCTGCCCTCCAATGCTAAATTTGCGATGCCTTGATGCCTCAGGACATGTCCTACCAGCCGATCCCTTCTTCTTGTCAAGTTGTGCCACAAACTTCTCTTCTTCCCAATTCTATTCAATACCTCCTCATTAGTTACATGATCTACCCACCTAATCTTGAACATTCTTCTGTAGCACCACATTTCGAAAGCTTCTATTCTCTTCTTGTCCAAACTATTTATTGTCCATTTTTCACTTCCATACAAGGCTACACTCCATACAAATACTTGCAGAAACGACTTCCCGACACTTCAATCTATACTCGATGTTAACAAATTTCTCTTCTTCAAAAACGCTTTCCTTGCCATTGCCAGTCTACATTTTATATCATCTCTACTTCGACCATCATCAGTTATTTTGCTCCCCAAATAGCAAAACTCCTTTACTACTTCAAGTGTCTCATTTCCCAATCTAATTCCCTCAGCATCACCCAACTTAATTCGACTACATTCCATTATCCTCGTTTTGCTTTTGTTGATGTTCATCTTATATCCTTCTTTCAAGACACTGTCCATTCCGTTCAACTGTTCTTCCAAGTCCTTTGCTGTCTGTGACAGAATTACAATGTCATCAGCGAACCTCAAAGTTTTTATTTCTTCTCCCTGGATTTTAATACCTACTCCAAATTTTTCTTTTGTTTCCTTTACTGCTTGCTCAATATACAGACTGAATAACATCAGGGAGAGGCTATAACCCTGTCTCACTCCCTTCCCAACCACTGCTTCCCTTTCATACCCCTAGACTGCTTTCTGTACAAATTGTAAATAGCCTTTCGCTCCCTGTATTTTACCCCTGCCACCTTTAGAATTTGAAAGAGAGTATTCCATTCAACATTGTCAAAAGCTTTCTCTAAGTCTACAAATGCTAGAAACGTAGGTTTGCCTTTCCTTAATCTTTCTTCTTAAGGTCAGTATCGCCTCACGTGTTCCAACATTTCTATGGAATCCAAACTGATCTTGTAGGTCAGCTTCTACCAGTTTTTCCATTCACCTGTAAATAATTCGTGTTAGTATTTTGCAGCTGTGACTTATTAAACTGGTAATTTTCACATCTGTCAACACCTGCTTTCTTTGGGATTGGAATTATTATATTCTTCTTGAAGTCTGAGGGTATTTCGCCTGTTTCATACATCTTGTTCACCAGGTGGTAGAGTTTTGTCAGGACTGGCTCTCCTAAGGCTGTCAGTAGTTCTAATGGAATGTTGACTACTCCCGCAGCCTTGTTACGACTCAGGTCTTTCAGTGCTCTGTCAAACTCTTCACGCAGTATCGTATCTCCCATTTCATCTTCATCTAAATCCTCTTCCATTTCCATAATATTGTCCGCAAGTACATCACCCTTGTATAGACCCTCTATATACTCCTTCCATCTATCTGCTTTCCCCTCTTTGCTTAGAACTTGGTTTCCATCTGAGCTCTTGATATTCATACAAGTGGCTCTCTTTTCTCCAAAGGTCTCTTTAATTTTCCTGTAGGCTGTATCTATCTTACCCCCAGTGAGATAAGCCTCCACATCCTTACATTTGTCCTCTAGCCATGCCTGCTTAGCCATTTTGCACTTCCTGTCGATCTCATTTTTGAGACGTTTGTATTCCTTTTTGCCTGCTTCATTTACTGCATTTTTATATTTTCTCCTTTCATCAATTAAATTCAATATTTCTTCTGTTACCCAAGGATTTCTACTAGCCCTCGTCTTTTTACCTACTTGATCCTCTGATGCCTTCACTACTTCATCCCTCAGAGCTACCCATTCTTCTTCTACTGTATTTCTTTCCCGCATTCCTGTCAATTGTTCCCTTATGCTCTCCCTGAAACTCTGTACAACCTCTGGTTTAGTCAGTTTATCCAGGCCCCATCTCCTTAAATTCCCACATTTTTGCAATTTCTTCAGTTTTAATCTACAGTTCATAACCAATAGATTGTGGTCAGAGTCCACATCTGCCCCTGGAAATTTCCTACAATTTAAAACCTGGTTCCTAAATCTCTGTCTTACCATTATATAATCTATCTGATACCTACTAGTATCTCCAGGATTCTTCCATGTATACAACATTCTTTTATGATTCTTGAACCAAGTGTTAGCTATGATTAAGTTATGCTTTGTGCAAAATTCTAACAGACGGCTTCCTCTTTCATTTCTTAGCCCCAATCCATATTCACCTACTATGTTTCCTTCTCTCCCTTTTACTACTGTCGAATTCCAGTCACCCATGACTATTAAATTTTCGTCTCCCTTCACTACCTGAATAATTTCTTTAATCTCACCATACATTTCTTCATCCTCTGCAGAGCTAGTTGGCATATAAACTTGTACAACTGTAGTAGGCATGGGCTTCGTGTCTATCTTGGCCACTATAATACGTTCACTATGCTGTTTGTAGTAGCTTAACCACACTCCTATTTTTTTATTCATTATTAAACCTACTCCTGCATTACCCCTATTTGATTTTGTATTTATGACCCTGTATTCACCTGACCAAAAGTCTTGTTCCTCCTGCCACCGAACTTCACTAATTCCCACTATATCTAACTTTAACCTATCCATTTCCCTTTTTAAATTTTCTAACCTACCTGCCCGATTAAGGGATCTGACATTCCACGCTCCGATCCGTAGAACGCCAGTATTCTTTTTCCTGATAACGATGTCCTCTTGAGCAGTCCCCGCCCGGAGATCCAAATGTGGGACTATTTTACCTCCAAAATATTTTACCCAAGAGGATGCCATCATCATTTAACCATACAGTAAAGCTGCATGCCCTCAGGAAAAATTACAGCTGTAGTTTCCCCTTGCTTTCAGCCATTCGCAGTACCACAACAGCAAGGCCGTTTTGGTTAATGTTACAAGGCCAGATCAGTCAATCATCCAGACTAGTGCCCCTGCAACTACTGAAAAGGCTACTGCCCTCTTCAGGAACCATACGTTTGTCTGGCCTCTCAACAGATACCCCTCCATTGTCGTTGCACCTATGGTACAGCCATCTGAGGCATGCAAGCCGCCCCACCAATGGCCAAGGTCCATGGTTCATGGGGGGAGGCATACACTGTCTCAACAAAATTTTCAAATCGACTTGTCCTATATCATGATGTGCTTTGCTGTACAAATTGTATGATCTACAGGACCAATAATAAAAAATATATATATATTTTTCTTGTTGACGTACTACACAAAATGATTAAAGGATAAAGGTTTATTGCCTACTACATTTTTCATGTTCATGTAGTAAATGAGCTCTTTTCCTCTTATCTGACAATTGACACCAGTTGTTTTTCTATTTGTTTTAGCTTTCTGAAAACCCTTGAGTTTCTTGACTTCTAGTTTGAATTTCTCTCTGTTGAGTAAGGTCTCCTGTTCAGTCTGCATTTCTTCCAAGTCTTTTCATGTTTGCCTATTGTGGAAGAAATAGTGGACCTTCTTTGTTAATTTGCCATCCTTCATTCTCTGTAGATATCTCCAAAGTGTAACACGTTTTATCCTGATCTCATCTGTTATTTTAGGACAGAATGTGTATGCTTCCTTGTTTGGATTCAAAACCCATTTGCCATCCTTGTTCTTGATTGGAACTAACATTTTTCACAAGATTCTTCTCTCTATCTTCTCCAAATCTTCTAAAGCCCTTTTGCATCCAGATAAAAGTAGAGTTTTGACCCACAGAGGACGTCTGGTTTAAAACTGTATCATAAAGCCTCAATTTAAAATCTTTATAAAAGTAGTTTTTTATTATACAGATTTCTCACTTTCTTGTATGCTCTTTCCAGTTTTTCATTCTGTTTTTAAATGCTTCTTTTTCACTTTTTGCATTTGTATTTTCACCCCCATATTTAAAGTTGTTTGTTTTCTAGATGTTTCCATACTTGGTTTCTAAAATTCTTGGTGAAGTGCTTTCATTGGTCATGTATTCTGTCTTTTCAGATGACGTTTGTAGATCTGCATTCTCAGCTGTTTCCTCCCTAGTCTCCTCTTTGCTTTCTCTGAGGCTTCATCTTTTATTATCAGATAGTCTGCAATGGCTATATAGTTTATTGCTTCTTTCGATCGACCCAACACTATATAGTTATTAACTTTTTCTTTTTCTTCCTCTATTTCCCATTTCATCTTTTCCCACCACACAGTTGAATAAAAATGGTGACAAACTGTTGAGCGTGACAGAATGTCAATCATAAGGGTCCAGGTTCGATTCCTGGCTGGGTCGGAGATTTTCTCCGCTCAGGGACTGGGTGTTGTGTTGTCCAAATCATCATCATTTCATCCCCATCGACATGCGAGTCACTGAAGTGGCGTCAAATTGAAAGACTTGCACTCGGCGAATGGTCTACCCAACGGGAGGCCCTAGTCACACGACATTTACATTTACTCCTAATACAATTTACAAGGGGCTAGAAGTCATACAAAGAAATTTAACTTTATATACTGTGTTCATAAGTTTGTTTTGTTAATTCCAAGGTTTTCCTTTCTACTGAAATTTCTTGCTAGGTTTTGAGGAGGGAGTGTCTGTCTATCAAATCATATGCCTTTTTAAAATCAAATAATATTAGCACTATCTTTTTATTTGGTACTTTTAGATATCTAATTGTTTGTTGGAGGTTCGGACTTTGCATTGGGCAGGATCTGTTACTCCTAAATCCAGTTTGATAAGCTCCAGTTTTGTTTATCTAACTGAGAATTTTAATTTCTACAGAAGAGCTTTCAATAACCTTTCTTATTCTAAGGGTACCAAAGAAATTCCTCTGAAATTATTAATATCTGTTTTGTCCCTTTTTTATGAAGTAGGCAAATTAATGCAACTTTCCAGGTCTTTTAAACTGTTTGAATGTCCAGTTTTTTTATATATATATATATATATATATATATATATATATATATATATATATATATATATATATATATATATATATATATATATATATATAATTTACAATTTGTACAGAAACCAGATGGCAGTTATAAGAGTCGAGGGACATGAAAGGGAAGCAGTGGTTGGGAAGGGAGTAAGACAGGGTTGTAGCCTCTCCCCGATGTTGTTCAATCTGTATATTGAGCAAGCAGTAAAGGAAACAAAAGAAAAATTCGGAGTAGGTATTAAAATTCATGGAGAAGAAATAAAAACTTTGAGGTTCGCCGATGACATTGTAATTCTGTCAGAGACAGCAAAGGACTTGGAAGAGCAGTTGAAGGGAATGGACAGTGTCTTGAAAGGAGGATATAAGATGAACATCAACAAAAGCAAAACAAGGATAATGGAATGTAGTCTAATTAAGTCGGGTGATGCTGAGGGAATTAGATTAGGAAATGAGGCACTTAAAGTAGTAAAGGAGTTTTGCTATTTGGGAAGCAAAATAACTGATGATGGTCGAAGTAGAGAGGATATAAAATGTAGGCTGGCAATGGCAAGGAAAGCGTTTCTGAAGAAGAGAAATTTGTTAACATCTAGTATTGATTTAAGTGTCAGGAAGTCATTTCTGAAAGTATTCGTATGGAGTGTAGCCATGTATGGAAGTGAAACATGGACGATAAATAGTTTGGACAAGAAGAGAATAGAAGCTTTCGAAATGTGGTGCTATAGAAGAATGCTGAAGATTAGATGGGTAGATCACATAACTAATGAGGAAGTATTGAATAGGATTGGGGAGAAGAGAAGTTTGTGGCACAACTTGACCAGAAGAAGGGATCGGTTGGTAGGACATGTTCTGAGGCATCAAGGGATCACCAATTTAGTATTGGAGGGCAGCGTGGAGGGTAAAAATCGTAGAGGGAGACCAAGAGATGAATACACTAAGCAGATTCAGAAGGATGTAGTTTGCAGTAGGTACTGGGAGATGAAAAAGCTTGCACAGGATAGAGTAGCATGGAGAGCTGCATCAAACCAGTCTCAGGACTGAAGACCACAACAACAACATATATAATTGTGACACCTACAGTTCCACTACCTTTAGAATTTCTACTGTGAGGCCATCTTCAACTAGGGCTTTCTTGTGTTCTAATTGTGTAGTGTAACTTTCTATTATATTGATGTTTGCTGGTTTCGAATTTTCATTTGGAATATTATCATGGAACTTTAGTTGTTTGGTCAGTCTATCACAGTTCAATAGCTTTCCAAAATATTCTGCCAGCAACTTAAGATTTTTTCAGTGTTAAGTTTGAATTTTCCATTTTCTTTCCTGAACACGGAATGTTCCCAGACACAGTTTTTCAGTGTTTTGTACTAATTTCTTGTATCACTTTTTAAAATGTTTTTCCATATCTTTAAGTGCTCATTTTCAAAGCACCCCCTTGGTTCCTAATAATTTTATCTGGTTGCTTTTTCTCAAACTGATAGATTTTCCCAATTACTGTTTTTTTTTCCTGCTGTAACATATGTTCCAACTTTCTTTTTCTAAGTGCTCCTTCACTTTTATAACTCTGCGGAGAAGTTTTCACATTCTACGTGTTATGATCGTGAATTAATACCACCTGTGCTGCATTCAATACACTCCATTTTATTTCCACTTAGTACAGTACACAGTGTCTGTTCAATATGAAAGCACAGAGAGTACTAACTATGGCTCCAAAAGAGAGTGTATACATCGTCCATCAGCGATATTGTTCAGAGTCCCCATGTTCCGCCCCCCCCCCCCCCCCCCAAGTGGAATTTGGAACATGGGTGGAGGCACTATCACTGATCACTGTGATGAATGACTGCTGCCACTTATGAGGGTTCACAATCCCTGAGGTTTTGTGGGAGGCTGAACACCAAGTTGGGGGGCGATGCTTCGTCATCCACTGTCTCGGCCATCCAATGGGTGGTGCTGGTCTTTCACATTCTGTTGAAGTGGGCAGCACTGACGAGAGACATCTTCCAGCATCCACATTGGCTTCAAACGGTTGATGGCTACCGTTGTCCATTTGTCATTGACCTCAATTCGGTATGTGGTGTCACTGCAGCTGATGACTGAAGGGGGTGTGAGTGCAGATCGGACCATGTCAGCATGATGAATTGTGATGTGGCCAGTGCCTCATGTACAAAGCTAGATAGTGCTGCGTGGGGCCATGCCAATGGAAGGGTGATACACTGAATTCTGCTCCATACCACTTGTAGTAGTTCCAGTAATGGTTGTGGTCATCATCCGTGAGCGGCATGAAATGGTCCACATAGTCACAGTGTCTCTCTGTATAGAAACTCAGCAAGCAATGCCTGTAGATCCTCTTCTGCAGTGGTGCACACCACTAGCAAGACCCAGGTGAATGCTTCTGCCCATTCCACTGTGACAGATGAGTGCTGCTCTCATTTTTCTGTACCAGCTCTTGACAAGACCATCACTCCATGTGTGATTTTCTGTTGTACTCCAGCTGTTGATGCCACACACGTTGCATAATGCTTCAAATGGCGCAATCTCAAACTGTCAACCTCAGTCCATAACTTTTGTGAGTGGGCAGCTGAAATGGGTGATCCACGTATGCACAAACGCCATAGCTGTGGCTTCTGCTGTCATATCGGTCATTGGTGTTGCCTCAACCCGACGTGTCACACGATCAGTCATGGAGATGGTGTATTTTTCTCTTCTTTGAAATAGTGGATGGCTTCATAGACTGCTAAAAGTTCTCAGTCAACTGCAGAAAATAACACTTGGGCTTCTGAGAGCTTTTTGGACAAAAACCAGGTGGGCTGAAGCCACTGCTGAAACCAAACTGTTGACTGAACATCTCCAATGCATATGAGCTGATGATGTCTGTGATCCTTTTAATGCATCAGTGAGGGGAGCCTGGATGTCCACTGCATGTGGGATGTTTCTCCAGTAAAAATTTAAGATGCCAAAATACACCAGAGGTCGTGGTATGTTTGTGTTCATAGAGGATTTCATACGAACACCAACTGGTCATCCATCAGATGTGTTCCTAAAGCGGAGATGGTGTATCCTAGAAATGTGAATTGTTTCTGGTGAAGCTGTAGTTTATCCTTGTTGATTTCAGCCCTCACTTCATCTTCGGCACTGAGAACTTGTTTGATGTGTTTGTCATGCACTTCATTCTCTTTGGAGAACACTAATATATTATCTTTGTTGGTATAGCAATTGGTGGTGTTAAAAAACACACCAGCAATGAAATGCTGCCATGTCTGTGTGGTGTTTTTGAGTCTGCATAGCATTACCAAGAACTGGAACAAACCAAAAGACATGACTGTGGCAGTTTTTCGAATATTATCCAGGTGCATGGTAATCTGGTAGTATGCTTACTTGCAATCAACAACTGAAAACACAGTAGCCCCTGGTAGTTTGTGGGTAAAGTCTTGAATGTTCAGTACTGGTTAGGAATCATGCACAGTTCGAGCATTCAGTGTGCAATAATCACGGCACATGTGGACCGATCCGTCTGCCCTCAGATCTACTTTTTCTTGTGAAGCCATGGGCTGTCAGATTGAAGAAGCACACCAAATGAAGACATCTAGTCAACTGTGTCTAATGCAGCATTGAGTTTTTGAAGATCTAATCTATGTGCCTTGTCGTACCACAGGCCCCGGTGTCGTGATAATCCTATTGACTGTTCCATTTCTTATGACACACGAATACACCATTGAGGGGACTCTGGCAAGGGCTGCGGGTGGGGGTGGGGCAGGGGCAGAGCACAAAGAACATACCTGTGTTGACTTGCCCGCCCAGGTTGGCTGTGGGCATGATTCTGGCACGGCCGAAGAGGAGGCTGTGGGTCCCATAGATCGATGTGAGTGTGTTGCTGTTTTAATACATCGATTGTATCTTGTGTCAGTAACTGAAGTTGTAGGCACAATGAGTTTTCTTTGTGCGCATTCAGCAGCTGTAAGTGATTTGTAGTCAGCTCGTCCATTGAGTGAAGGTGGCATTGATGTGGGGGATGGACCAGTGGGCCATCAGTGGTACATCCAGATGTTGTAGTATCAGTAGGTGTGGCACCAATGATGGTGTGTGTGTTATGGTGATATAATGCAGACTGTGCAAGTCAGGGGAAAGTTTGAAGTGTTGGAAGAAGTTCACCCCAAGAACTGGTTGCCTTATATCGGCTACATAGGAAGTCCACATGTGTTGTACTCTATCATCAAAAATGTTCAGGTCGTGGTGCCGTGTACCCGTACAGCAATACCTTTGGTGGCCAAGAGGTGCAGAGTTTCTGAGGTGGATTGTGCCAAGGCAAGGTGCTGCAGGAGTATACTGGCGTCGGACCCTATGTCAGTCAGAAAGTGGGTGTTGTCTCTGACATCTGTAACAAAAATGCATCCATCTCCTGTTGGAGTGATCATGGCCAGAAGGCAACTTGTAGTAATGCAGCAGGCAACTGCACCTACTTGTGCCCGCCAGTGGCATTTGGGTCTCAAAATAGAGATCAGCATTTTTGTGCCTTGTTTGGTGATGACAGCATGCAGCATCGGCATTCTCCGATTCTGTCGTGTTTGTTTGTCATGACAGCTGAACATGGACACTGCTGGCGCAGTTCAGATGTCATGCTGTAGTGGATTGTGGTAAACCAACATTACAGTGTGGCATGTTGTCATGGGGCAGTCCATCTGGATGGTTGTTGTCCCAATAAGCGAAGGTGTGTACTCTGTTGGCCAGTGTGTCTTCCATCGATTGTTGCTTGTCAGCTGTCTGAACCAGTCGGCAACTTTGTGAGCCAGATAGTCCACAATGTGCAACTGTTGATGACATCTGTGTCAGTCGAGTGCCGGAGGTGGCGGCACAGCTGTGACGGAGTGCCATTGTCGAGGTGTGCCTCGTACAGTGCTCGATGTAGTTGTTGTTCCGGTGGCTGTGCAAGTCTTCTCAGAATCAATAGTTTTGCCATCTCATACTTATTGGAGGTGGCTGTGACAAGATGATGCCACTTGCTAGTTTGGCGTGCTTGCCTAAATGATATAGTAGAGTGATGAATTTTTTTGAATCATGTCTCAGTGTGCAAAAAAGCAGTCAGCTGTAGCAAACCATAACATCGAGTCATCTGCACGGAACAGCGTGCGCTTAATGTTCAGCCCAGTGAGGGGGTGTGGTGTGCTGACAGCTTGTGTGTACGTTGCATGTTGTGACATATAGTTGCCGTGCTGCCCACAGGGTGGCTACTGTGGTGGTGATGGCAACATGGTGCCATGATTGTTTGCCAGTTGCTGTTGTTCTCACAAACGTCTGGAAATACCCCAAAAGTAGATGACACGTTGAACGTGTGATGTCACGGATGACATACCTCGCCACGTCCATGGAGCTTGAAATGCAGGATAATCAGCATGGTTGTGATGGAAGTCCACTGTTGTTGCTCTGTGGCTTGCATTGGCGACATGGTGATCGGTCGTGATGTGGTTTGTCGCATGACTTTTTTATACATTAGGGAAACTGCACTCGTGCAAACATAGAGCACTGATGCAGTGTTCATATTGTCGGACCTTTAGAGTAACTATTGTTGCAAGTTGTCACTGTCAACATACGAAATACACTTGTAATTTGACAGCAAGCACTTATGACTCTTAATTTTTAAAAGTTTGT
Organism: Schistocerca serialis cubense; assembly: GCF_023864345.2. Classification (NCBI taxonomy): domain Eukaryota; kingdom Metazoa; phylum Arthropoda; class Insecta; order Orthoptera; family Acrididae; genus Schistocerca; species Schistocerca serialis. The sequence goes on along the minus strand of NC_064647.1, from coordinate 233,985,094 downwards.
TACTTTCAAATAAAACTTATTAATTGCTTAATTAATTAATTGTCTAGCACAGTATATTATATTACTAATATTATAAGTAAAATTGTAAACCAGTTTTTGTGTTTTGATGAGTCTCCTGCACATTAAATCAATGACTCAAAATTGTATGCTACGAGACAATAAACTTCTATTCTATTAACATCAGGGAGAGACTACAACCTGTTCTCACTCCCTTCTTGACGGCTACTTCCCTTTCATAGCCTTTGAAGATGGTAACTACAGTACGATTTACATACAAGTTGTATACAGGGAAATTCTCATTAACGTTTAAAAGACCCCAAAGTGACATAGATGATGCCAAGATAAGTAATGTAATACAAGACAGACAGGGTCATACATGTCACAAAATACTTTAAAACTGGATGGGAAATGTTGACCAAGTGATGTCATCAGATGACATACCTTGCCACACATGCAGGGGTTGGGCTTTGGTGTAGAGGGAGGATTGAATGATAAAAATCTGTAAATGTGATCTGTTGTAAACATAGAAGTTACACAATTATTGTCCTCCCTGTAACCAAATAAAAGCTCTTCTTATTTTGTGTTTCTTTCCTTTTGGTCTGCCTTTCCTTGCTTACTGATATCATGTAGTAAAGAAAACGTAAGTCATTTGCTAGTAGCGACACAATTCAGAAAACTGTACACATTTACTTACGACACAACACAGCAGTTTTTTGTTGTACTGTACTTTACAACAAACCAGCACACACAACAAGACCAATAAATAAAACAATCAAGCTTACCTTAATGTAAACATGAAACTGTCTGATGCAAAGCAAAGAAATACCCCGTCAGTCACACGACTCAATCCCTGATCCCCACATTCTGAAGTTGCGTACATCGGCCCACAGCCACAATGATGTGAAGACTTGGACTGGAACGATCAGGAATGACAGACTGACAAGTCTCCACTGCTGCATATGTGGCGAGGTATGTCATCCGTGACATCACACGTTCAACGTGTCATCTACTTTTGGGGTATTTCCAGACGTTTGTGAGCCCATGTGTCTGATATTAAATTACTTGTCTCAATGTCATCTAAGCTGCCTCAGAAGTTTTTAAGTGTTAGTAAAAATCACCTTGTACAACCTTCAATAATTTGTGTTGGTATTTTGCAATTATGACTCAAACTGATGGTTTGGCAGTATTCACACCTCTCAGCACCTGCCTTCTTTGGAACAAGAATTATTGCATTTGTCTTTAATTCTGAGGGTATTTCATCCATCTGATACATCTTTGACACCAGGTGGTAGAGTTTCATCATGGCTTCCTCTCCCAAGGACCTCATATTCTAAAAACTATTTGGATATTGTAATTTTTGTTTTGTTTATTTAATTACACAAAAAAATGGTTCAAATGGCTCTGAGCACCATGCGACTTAACTTCTAAGGTCATCAGTCACCTAGAACTTAGAACTAATTAAACCTAAGTAACCTAAGGACATCACACACATCCATGTCTGAGGCAGGATTCGAACCTGCGACCGTAGCGGTCGCTCGGCTCCAGACTGTAGCGCCTAGAACCACACGGCCACTCTGGCCGGGTTTAATTACACATTGTGTTCCCTAGATCACTACAAGAAGAAGAGCCTTCAGTGATGTTTTTAGAAGTAATGGAGTCCTTTTTATTAGATAATTTTGTTACAATCTCTGAACTAATAAGTCGCAACGAGTCTTTCTAAAGTGTTTGGAAGTTATTGATATTGAAGTTATAACATATGTTTCCATGTCTTTTTTAATGAAAAACTATACATCTTTTTGGTGCAGTGTGGAATTAGAAGTGGCTGTCCACTTAAACACAGTGCCTACGTAAGGCAATAAATCTGGAAATTTTGAAATCTACATGAGAAACAAAAACACAGACATGGAAGTTTAATTCTATTTTTCTTAATTTTTACATTCATTTTAGTAGAAACTCCTATCCATTACAATCAGAATCACTGTGGACTGTCAGTGCCCTTATTCAGCCAATTAATGCACAGAATTTTAGGGTCATTCATAACAAAAGCTCTTTGTAACTGTTCACAGCCTTATTGGCAATGCCCTGTAGCAAACGCTCGAGCTCAAAAGGTCACATAAGTTGACCAGCTTTCAATATTATCAATCTGATGCAGGTCCAGTACATAGAAAATAAATGTACAGGAGTGGTAGAATGTAAATAATTTAGGTTCAAACAAAATCACTTACCAAATAGCTAAAGCATCGAGTCATTAACAGGCACTCGCAAAAGAGAAGGTAAACTTGCTAGCTTTTGAAATAAATCCTTTTCCGAGCTAGAGTACAAATGCACACACACAAAACATACATACATGCCCACGCGTGCTCATATGTGTGCCCCTCCCCCCCCCCCCCCCCCCCCGCCCCCCACACACACACACAGACGCAAGCATGCACCCACGCATGCACACAGATGCAAGCATGCACCCACACGCACGCACACAGATGCAAGCATGCGCCCACGCACGCACACGCCCCTGCATGATGCCAACTATACACACAATTCAGTGAGTGTAGGAGGACTGATGAGGTGGTGGTAGGGTCAAGTGGGGTGGTTCAAATGGCTCTGAGCACTATGGGACTTAACTTCTGAGATCATCAGTCCCCTAGAACTTAGAACTACTTAAACCTAACTAACCTAAGGACAGCACACACATCCGTGCCCAAGGCAGGATTTGAATCTGTGACCGTATTGGTGGCATGGTTCCAGACTGTAGCGCCTAGAACCACTCGGTCACTCTGGCCAGCCAAGTGGGGTGGATAGAGGGAGAGAGAGGCAGGAGGCTGGAGGGGTTGGGATGAGTAGCTAGTGGCTCGGAGGGAGGCAGACAGTTTGCTGGCGAGGAATGTGGGAGGGAGGAGTGGTAGATACACGGGCTAGGTGCACTGTGTGCCAGAGGCGGTGAGATGCTGTGCACAAGAAGATAAGGTGGAGACATGACTTGGAGGAGGTGACAGTACAGAGGAAGGAGGAATAGTTGGGTGTAGAATGTGGGGACAATGGATTAAAGAGACTGAGACCAAGAAGATGAAGGATACATTGCAAGGATAGCTCCCCTATACAGTGTACTTCAGAAAAGCTGGTACCGGATTGAAGGATCCAGATGGTGCAGGTTGTGAAGCGGCCACTGACATCGGGCACATTTTTCTCAGCTCATATTGTGCAACGGGAAGGTCAACCATGTTCTTGGTCACAGTTTGGCAATGGCCACTCACAATGGTGGACAGCTAGTTGGCTGTAATACCAGTACAAAAAGCAGCGCAGTAGCTGTAGAAGAGTTGATACATGATGTGGCTTCTTTCACAGATGGCCCTTTCTGATGGGGCAGGAGAAGCCTGTACCCAGACTGGAACAGAAAGTGCTGGGTGAGTGGACTGGGAAGATCTTGCACCCGAGTATTCCACAGAAATATGATTCTTGTGGCATGGGGTTGGTATTGGCATCGAGAGTGGCATAGGAATGGACTAGGATGTTATTTAAGTTGAGTGTGTGATGGGATACCACTCTAGAAGGTGTGTGAAGAGTTTTGGGTAGGATGTCCCTCATTTCAGTGCTTGATTATAGAGACCCAGGTGAAGTGGACAGAAGATATGTTGAAGTTGTTGAGAAATGAGGATAGGGTGTCTTGGTCCTGAGAGCAGTCAAGGGATTTGGTGTTTTGGGAGGTTACGAATGTTGCCTCTAGACGGCCCATAAAAAGGTTGGCACAGGAGGATGCCATCGATTTGTTCATATACATTCCCCTCAAGTAGTAATATGTTCAGGATATGGTCGATAAGGTGTATGAGGAATGAGGTAGTGGCATTATTATTTGGGTTTTGTCGGAGCACAATCCAGTGCATTTTGAATGTCGATTCCTGAAAGCGAAGAGTGGGAACGAAGTCTGTGCTCAGACTTCTCACAGGGAATCATAGGAAACAGGAATGAGGTAGTGGGTTTGGAGTCTGATGGATGTTGGATGAGGTAGTGTTCAATAGTGGCAAAGCCATGGGCATGAGGTATTTTGATTTATATGGAGGTGGCATCAACAGTGATAAGTAGGGGTCCGGAGGTAAGTCAATGAAGGAAGCAGTAAGTATCTTTTTTGTGAGTGGGTTGACTTCGGGAATTTGTTCAGGAGTGCTGGTCAACAAGAGGAGAAATTCTTTTAGTAGGGGCACAATAACATGCTATAATGGAGCAGCCAGGACTGTTGGGTTTGTGGATTTTGGGAAGCATGTAGAAGTTGGGTGTGCAGGGTGTCAGGAGGGTGATGAGAGAAACAGACTCAGGACATGGATTCTGGGATGGGGGTAAGGATTTCAGTGAGGACTGGTGGTTATGTAGGACTTCTGCGATGGTATCACTATGGCACAGCTTGTAGGGGAAGGAGTCTGACAGCTGGCAGAAGCCTTTTGTCAGGCAGTTGCTGTAAGGATAGATTATGAAAAGGATAGATTATGAAAAGGATAGATTACTACTCACCATATAGTGGAGATGTTGAGTGGAAGACAGGCACAGCAAAAAGACTGCTGAGAGAGAGAGAGAGAGAGCAGGAGGGGGGGGGGGGGGAGTGAAGAAGTTGCTGGGAAAGAAGGTCTACTGACAGAGAGGTCAGGACCTGGGTTTGAGTCACAGTCCAGGCTGCAGGTTTAATTCATCAGGAAGTTTGGTAAAAGCATACAAGGGAGGGCCCAAAAGTAACCAGAATCATACCCCAAGTGAGTGCTCCAAGCAGCATCACCCCACGACGACAAGTGTGGTCTCTGTGATAGTTGTTTGTGTGTGCCTGTAGTGCACTTGTGGCATGAAGAAACGGATAATTCTCACAAACGACAGGCAGCTGTGAAGTTCTTTTTTTTTTTTACTTGACAAGAACACAGCAGGAACTATTGTTAAAATGCAGACACTGTCCAAAGAATGTGCTATGACTGAAACTCAAGTGTACAAATGGTTTCCTTAGTTTAAAAAGAGAGAAATGACCACGGGAAGAAAAAATTACCATTCCCGTCAGACTGAGGAATACACCAGCAAAATCGGTAATCTCACAAGTGAAGAACAGTGTACGACAACCAATTAAATCTCAGACTTATTTGGGTTTTGTCGGAGCACAATCCAGTGCATTTTGAATGTCGATTCCTGAAAGCGAAGAGTGGGAACGAAGTCTGTGCTCAGACTTCTCACAGGGAATCATAGGAAACAGGAATGAGGTAGTGGGTTTGGAGTCTGATGGATGTTGGATGAGGTAGTGTTCAATAGTGGCAAAGCCATGGGCATGAGGTATTTTGATTTATATGGAGGTGGCATCAACAGTGATAAGTAGGGGTCCGGAGGTAAAGCAATGGGGATGGTCAAGAGTCAATGAAGGAAGCAGTAAGTATCTTTTTTGTGAGTGGGTAGACTTCGGGAATTTGTTCAGGAGTGCTGGTCAACAAGAGGAGAAATTCTTTTAGTAGGGGCACAATAACATGCTATAATGGAGCAGCCAGGACTGTTGGGTTTGTGGATTTTGGGAAGCATGTAGAAGTTGGGTGTGCAGGGTGTCAGGAGGGTGATGAGAGAAACAGACTCAGGACATGGATTCTGGGATGGGGGTAAGGATTTCAGTGAGGACTGGTGGTTATGTAGGACTTCTGCGATGGTATCACTATGGCACAGCTTGTAGGGGAAGGAGTCTGACAGCTGGCAGAAGCTTTTTGTCAGGCAGTTGCTGTAAGGATAGATTATGAAAAGGATAGATTACTACTCACCATATAGTGGAGATGTTGAGTGGAAGACAGGCACAGCAAAAAGACTGCTGAGAGAGAGAGAGAGAGAGAGAGCAGGAGGGGGGGGGGGGGGGGGGGGAGTGAAGAAGTTGCTGGGAAAGAAGGTCTACTGACAGAGAGGTCAGGACCTGGGTTTGAGTCACAGTCCAGGCTGCAGGTTTAATTCATCAGGAAGTTTGGTAAAAGCATACAAGGGAGGGCCCAAAAGTAACCAGAATCATACCCCAAGTGAGTGCTCCAAGCAGCATCACCCCACGACGAAAGTGTGGTCTCTGTGATAGTTGTTTGTGTGTGCCTGTAGTGCACTTGTGGCATGAAGAAACGGATAATTCTCACAAACGACAGGCAGCTGTGAAGTTCTTTTTTTTTTTACTTGACAAGAACACAGCAGGAACTATTGTTAAAATGCAGACACTGTCCAAAGAATGTGCTATGACTGAAACTCAAGTGTACAAATGGTTTCCTTAGTTTAAAAAGAGAGAAATGACCACGGGAAGAAAAAATTACCATTCCCGTCAGACTGAGGAATACACCAGCAAAATCGGTAATCTCACAAGTGAAGAACAGTGTACGACAACCAATTAAATCTCAGACTTATTTGGGTTTTGTCGGAGCACAATCCAGTGCATTTTGAATGTCGATTCCTGAAAGCGAAGAGTGGGAACGAAGTCTGTGCTCAGACTTCTCACAGGGAATCATAGGAAACAGTGAAAGGGATGCATTCAAACCTGATGCTAATTTTTCTGAAAAATTATTGCAGGTGACGAGTCGTAGGGCTATGGGAATAGTGGAAATCGCCTTGTCCAAAAGAAGCTTGACAGGTGAAACAGAAAGTGAAGACAAACTTTTATTTAATTTTTCTTTACATTAAAGGGATTACACGCTCAGAAATTGCCTCTCAAGTCCAGACAGTAAACCACAAATTCTATTTGGAGGTTACAAAGGGTCTGTACAGAAGTCTGGCGTGAAAAGTTCGGCTTGCGGAATCTGACAAGTGGTTCCTGCATCATGACAATGCTCTCATTTATAAGGCTCTTGGTGGTTGCCAGGTTTAGCTCCCTAGGATGTCTCCTTGTTCCCTAGTACAAAAATGGATTTTAAAGGAAAGGGGTTTGTTGATTTCAATGATGTAAGATGCAATGTCATGCTAACGCTAACAGGGATGGAAGAGGGTGAATTTAGAAGGTGCTTCCAGCACTGTAATAAATGTTTGGACCAGTGTATTCGTGCTAATGGAGGGTACTCTGAAGGAGATTAAAGTTCTGTTTGGAAGCTGTTTACAAAGTAATTCTAGTTATTTTTGGGTTCCTCCTCAATTACTTGCAACAACAAGAAAGATTCATTCTCAATCTGCATATTTGTCTAACTGTGCAGTAATTAATCTTCAGAGACATTTGTGACTTTTTTAATATCCTGAACCATAATAATGTGATGAGTTTGAAGATGCACAGGCTTACAAGAATGTATTATTCAATGTATAAAGGGCGCCAACCGAAAATAATATGTTTTGCACCATTCTATTGTTGTTTCACAATTGTCAGCCCATACCTATCCCTCCATTATTGTTCAGCTGCCACAGTGGATAAAATGTGTTGCCATACGTCCAAGTGAGTAGCAGTAGTATAAAATAAACAGCGAGCCAGGTGAGAAAAAGTTTACAATCCATCGCAAGAAAATGACCCAGATTACGAGCTAGCAGCACAAGCCCAGAATGAGGCAGTTGTCTGTGAGATAATTAGTAATTGAATATGCAGTTGGCTGGGATCTGATGCTTTGAGCAGGTCATTATTGTGAGATACACCAGTCTGTGGCAAAAAAAGTGATACAATGACAGTTTATTTCATTATCACTTAATTAAACACTGCTTTTGTTCATATTAAGGAAGATTATGCTCATACATGTTTACCTTGGCAACATAATACAGCTATTCCTTAAATGCACCACACGTGTTATGAAAAATGGTACAGCCACCCGAGGGCTAAGCTGGGAAAAAGAGAGACAATGAAATTACGAGCTCCTGTCCAGTGATTAAACCTCCAACCCAAAATACAAAAGTTTTACATCACAATTATTAAGACTCACTGACTGAGTTCAGAAACAACAAGTGACCAGTTTGCTGGAAGTAAAGTGTGTACATAAAAAAGTAATGTTAATTGATTCTCAGTTTAAAGAAGATACTCTTTTTGCTCAGTCTAGAAAATTGATCTGTTTATGCATCCAATGTTTCAGTTAAACTATAGGTTCCTGTAACAGATATAAAAGGGAGACACTTCAATGACAGTATAAAAAAATCACCAGAGACAGATACAGAAAGATATTACATTTATTTCCATTAACCGAAGGATAGTTTCGTACAACTTCTAAAATCTCAACAAAAATAATAGATCCATTATTTGTAGACAAGATGCACATGCTTACAACAATATATTCAACAATAACACAACATCAATTTAAAACAATAACAACTACTGCATGACCAGCATGCTAAGTCTTAGTTTAGCTACCTGCTTAAGCAATGTTAGCTGATCTTAACTAGAGAAAAACATTTATAAGCAAAGACAAAGTGTTGTAATGACAGATACAAGGCACCACACAAATTTTGTAAAATTGAGCGTTAGTGAGAGTTTTCTAAGCTCACATTCAAAACAGTCGATACAAATTTAGGACAATGTCAATCACCTGGGCACTGACATATCATCTACTAATTAGAACTCCTGTCACATCAAATTATTACTTAACAACACCATCACACCCTATAAGTACAAAATAAATAACAAAAACATTTCATTAGTTAAACAGACAATGCATGCTTACAGAAAAGAAGGAGCGTGTCAACTCCAATATGAGCAGGTGAGGGTATGCCTACACTCGCTGCACTAAGAACAGACTAGTCTGAATGCACAGCATTGTACCATAGGCAGTCCCAAATCAAGTTTTTACCATGCAATACTAGGATTTCAGTCACATGCTGCTAATATTATAGTCCTGTGATCAGTTTGCTTACTACCAGAATATTTTACAGATGCTGCAGAAACATAATGGGAATTGTTGAAAGGTACATCATATTCTCTTCTAAAACACTACTGAGAAAATTTAATGAGCCAGTACACAATACAGAGTATCGAATGATTTGAATGCCGAGTTTTTCCCCTTTCACATATGCACTGGTTAATAATGGCATGAAGTAATGTGTGTCAAAGACACTGCAAAAACAAGATAGTATGGCTGAGCAGACAATATCACAACTGATCTACTGCACAGATAAAGTTATTACTTTGTTTTTGCTGGAACCAATCATGAAATCGAATGAAGATAATATAGCTGAATGCTTTATACAGTGTCTTCCACAAACTCAGACACAAGAAAAAGCCTTCGGTATTATAGAATGATTCGAGGCACAAATTAACATATAGATGTAATTGTCACAGAATACTGCTGTTATCAATTACAGCAAGAAACTGTTGCTGTGAAATGTTTTCATTTTAATGAATACAATTACAAGTCAGTCAAAAATCTCTGAACTGCACTGAATAAAGACAGAAGCAAAAAGAAATCCTCTGACTTAAACATCCCACGATAAGTCTACGAGAGTGCACTGCTGAATTTGATCAGGACAAAAGTGTTAAGAAAGTGCTCTGTGAACGTAGATGGGAGCACCTGGAGATAAAATGATGACCTTTTCCAAACAAGTGACATGTCTCACAAGCTGCATTTTTCAGTGTCTCATCCTAGAATAAATTATGCATCCTCTTTGTATGTATGTATTCCAAGAAGACTGCATTTAATTAAAAGGTACAATTCACAAAGTTAAAAATCTTTATTTCATATTTGCAATGTTGAATGTGATCACTGGTACTTCAGCCTGCTTCTCATCATGTATTTGAGCAACATCTAAAACAGCACCAATAATTTCAGTTGTGGAACCTGATGACTAGCACATACAACTTGACAGAGAGAGGGGGATGGATGGGTGGAAAGAGGAAAGGGGGGGGGGGGGGGGCAGGAAAGATGCAGTGTGCTCAGGAAAAATATATTCTATCATTATTTAACTGTAGGGTTGCAGCTGCTTTATAGGTGTGTGTCACAGGTGTGTCCAAACTGAAGGTTGGTCTGACCGCCGCAGAGCTTTACTGGTCACAGTCCTGATAGGGTTGGCAGGCTCTAGTCATCCTCCGACCTCTGAACTGTCACAGTGGGACCTACAGTTTAATGTGGTCTCTGAACCATGATTTAACTTTGTGTTCTCTACATTATCAACTGCAGAGGTGAAAGATGTGGTAAGTGACAGAAAAATCCTTGGAATGACCAAGAATTGAACGTCAAAGCTGTGCATTTGTAATTTGACACTTGACCATTTAGACACGCAGCCTCATCATGTTACAAAAATCAGCAAACATGATTTGTGAAAGTAACAAATGCAGCATATTAAATGAAATTTATGGGGGAAGTATCTCACCCATTTGAAATGGAAACTGTTGTTAAACAAGGGGATGGTTTAAGACACTTACTCTTTAATTGTGTTTCAGAAAATATTGTAAAGATGTGGAATTTTGAGCTAAAAAATCACAAGATTGAACCAACAGAACTCATCTCAGAATTTCAGCTTTAAAAAAAAAATTCACGTCAATTAAAATGCAGAGAAACATAAATCAGTTAAAGTTAAGCCATACCTCGGAAAGGACTAAAAAATCTGCAATATCTATAAGGGTTAGTAAAATGGAATGAGCATATGATTTTACAAAAAAACTGTGCCACAGTTTATATTCATTGAAAGCTTACTGGTGAACTATAAGTTGGACAGAACAGAGATACCAGAAAGACAGATTATACTGATTAGCAGAAAAACAATGAATGCACACAAGCTACAAGGGGTTGGAAAATTATAAGTAACATGGAGATCTACAAAAATGCACAGAATCAGATTAATGACATAGCAAAAATTAATCTTCTTTGCACATATTTGCCAAATAAGTGAGAACAGGCTAACAAAACAAATACAGTTGTATTTCTGGAAAAAGGAATTGACCAACAGTACAAAGACTGCCTCCGTAACCCAACAGTTTGCATCACTGTCTTCGGTATGGGCAAACTCTGGTTCGATACCTGGTACCTCCTCAGATTTTTCTGAGCAAATGAGGTCCGGAAAGGGGTCTACTCAGCCTCGTGAGGCCAAATGAGGAGATGCTCGAGTAAAGAAGCATCGGCACTATCAGGATTCACCTACTGGCAATAACAGCTCGAGTGATTTGCGACATGACAATCACGTGTCCCACAACCATAGATTGCTCCTCATACTGCCTCATAGGCAGCCGTCGGAACAGGCCTAAGGCCTAGCCTGTGAGTGGTGTTTACATTTACAGTAGTATGGATTACAGAAATAAAAAAAAGAACTTGAAAGGAACTCCATCAAAGAATCAGAAATAACAGAAAGAAATATTTATAAGAACAAAGTAATACATTTAGAAGGCTTTCAAGGCAGAAGAAATAAGAAATAGGTAACAACATGGAAATAATAAGGGGAAAGACAGCATAGGGATAAGATGAAGGAGAAATGGAAAAATATGTAACAACAAAGAAAGCTAAGGGAGTGAAATAGTTGTTACATGGTACCAGTTGATCAATACTATACTGTGTTGAGGTAAAATAAATATGTATTGTCAGCCATTTGTAACAATGAATTACTTATTATTATCTCCATCTTGGCACTGTCCTGCCAATGATGTTTCTCTCACACCTGTCCTGTTTTGGCGCAAAATACAGCCAGTGAATCTACAAGTTAATGTCCTTGGGAGTCAACAATTTGTCTTTGTGTTAAAACAGCTGGTCATGGTCATGTTCTCTCTCTCACTCACTGCACATAACTTTATAACAATTTACAGAAAATATTGGCAAAGATCTGATAGGGAATAAAAAAGATATTTGACACATCACATCAAATAATGTTTAACAATCTGAAAATCACAGCAATATAATTTATTTGTACATAAAGTTTCCTTTTCAGGTGTTCAGAAGATAGCCACAGCAGATGCTGCAGCACTTAATGCAGTCACTAGAGGAGAAATTGTTAATGCAGTCACTAGAGGAGAAATTGGTCTCTTTTTTGGTAAAAATGTAAACACACCAAGTAACAATGTGGTGCAGCTAAGAAAGAAACCGTTTCTGTTTTAATTTCCATTCATTTATTAAATTACTTCTAGGAATCATTCAATCTGCAGTTATGACAAATGTGCACGCACAACAAAAAGTGTGAGACTGCAAATATTCTGCTGTCCCAAGTCTCAACTCTAAAGAGAAAGCAAGAGGTGTCCTTTCTGACAGCAGCAATAATCTAATATTAGTAGCAAGTCACAAATATGTGCCAAGTCAGTACTATACTGTGGAGTGTGTAGAAGTGATAGGTAATGCACTGCATTACCACTCGAGTCCCGGTCATATACAAAATATTAACTCGTCACTCTATTAAAAAGCAGAAAAATGGCTTCTAAAAAAGCCAGCACCTTGCTGTCACTCTTCCATCTAGTAATAACTTTTCTTAGGCCTCAGTTCACTTGGAACATTGTAATTGCAAATGGGATGCAGCTTAATAAGCAACTCGCCTGCAGCAGCACATAATGGTAACAGATCATTGGTTACCTCTGCTTCTGCTTAAAAGAAGGTCTGCTGGAGACCATTTTCATGCTGAAATTCTTCATTTTACAGACGACAGCATTACTTAGTGTGTTAAAAATTGTTTCTGTGGTTTACAAAACATATTCACAAGATACAGCCAAAGACAACTGTGTGATGTACATTACTCTTTGCACTCTGCAATACACTGACTATCCATCTACTTTCATCTTGCCTCCTTATATTTTTTATTCAAAAGTTTTGTCTCAGTGCAGTGAATTATTCTGTTTAAAATTTATATATTTTACAGACACTGGAAAAATACAACACAGTCTGTAGGCATAAAAACTTGCTTTTTGATTTGAAGCTGTGTTAGCAGTTAATATATTTGGCTCTTTGCAATTAACACAGATGTTTCATGAAAGACAAATTCTTCCATTAATTTGAGCAGAAATTTGCACTTTACCGCAAATATGAATAGCTTACATGTAAAGCGTTATCACAGAACATTAAAATAAATAATTTAATGATATGCAACAGTTCTGAACAAGCAATTACCAATATATTTGCCTCTTTATATGAACACAGATGTTTCACGAAAGAAGTTTTCTTCTGTTAATATTGAGCAGAAATCCGTACTTTATTATAAATATGAATAGTTTACACATAAAGCTTTACCATAGAACATTAAAATAAATAATTTAATGATATGCAATAGTTCTGAACAACAACTTAGTTCAGATTTGTGCCAGTTCTTAGATGGCAGTGAGAGAGCAATTTGATACATTAACAATTGCTGTAAATAAGGAAAACAGCAAAAATGAAAATCACAGGTGATAAGCCAATGTTCCACTTTATATTCTGCTTCTTGCAATTAATTTTGTTTAATTTGCCAAGGTGTTCATTACATACATAACCCTCTGAGCCGTCATAAACATAGACCCAAAGTTATAAGCAATGGACATCAGACTAGTGTTTGATTACATTGTGGCACCAATCAGACCTACATTATGCCACTGTAATCAGAAAATACATCGCTAAGGCGGTTTCAATATTTTATTTTGTTTTGATATTTCAGTATAACAAGCAATTCAATCAATAAAAATCAAGTCAGCCAAAATGGCCCAAAATGAAGGTACACTATAATACAAAACATAACTTCTCACATCAGTTGACCTGGTATAGTTTACATAGAAATATAATTGTGCCTTGATCTGGAAGGAAGGCAGTTAGCCAAATAGTTTATTGCTGAAGATGTGTGGATGCATGGAATGGACACCAGTCAAAATGAAAGGAGAGGAGCATTATTTATATTTTGAAGGAAAATGAGAAGGTAAAATTACGAGGAGATGGACTAGCTGGCCAATGTATATTATCACTGGCTGATATACCAAGTACTGCCAATGGACATAATTACAAGTAAAAGGTCATATCCACTGATGCCAGGAACAGAACACAAGCTAATCATAAAACTTACAGAGGATATATTGCTCAATGCAAATACAAACACACTGCCTCAAAACTGAATATCTTAAATGCTATAGCATGGTGAGAGAAATAAAAAAGTGTATGTATTGATAGAAGCTACCCCCCCATGAACCATGGACCTTGCCGTTGGTGGGGAGGCTTGCGTGCCTCAGCGATACAGATAGCCGTACCGTAGGTGCAACCACAACGGAGGGGTATCTGTTGAGAGGCCAGACAAACGTGTGGTTCCTGAAGAGGGGCAGCAGCCTTTTCAGTAGTTGCAAGGGCAACAGTCTGGATGATTGACTGATCTGGCCTTGTAACAATAACCAAAACGGCCTTGCTGTGCTGGTACTGCGAACGGCTGAAAGCAAGGGGAAACTACAGCCGTAATTTTTCCCGAGGGCATGCAGCTTTACTGTATGATTACATGATGATGGCGTCCTCTTGGGTAAAATATTCCGGAGGTAAAATAGTCCCCCATTCGGATCTCCGGGCGGGGACTACTCAAGAGGATGTCGTTATCAGGAGAAAGAAAACTGGCATTCTACGGATCGGAGCGTGGAATGTCAGATCCCTTAACCGGGCAGGTAGGTTAGAAAATTTAAAAAGGGAAATGGAAAGGTTAAAGTTAGATATAGTGGGAATTAGTGAAGTTCGGTGGCAGGAGGAACAAGACTTCTGGTCAGGTGACTACAGGGTTATAAACACAAAATCAAATAGGGGTAATGCAGGAGTAGGTTTAATAATGAATAAAAAAATAGGAATGCGGGTAAGCTACTACAAACAGCATAGTGAACGCATTATTGTGGCCAAGATAGACACAAAGCCCACACCTACTACAGTAGTACAAGTTTATATGCCAACTAGCTCTGCAGATGACGAAGAAATTGAAGAAATGTATGATGAAATAAAAGAAATTATTCAGATTGTGAAGGGAGACGAAAATTTAATAGTCATGGGTGACTGGAATTCGAGTGTAGGAAAAGGGAGAGAAGGAAACATAGTAGGTGAATATGGATTGGGGGACAGAAATGAAAGAGGAAGCCGCCTGATCGAATTTTGCACAGAGCACAACATAATCATAACTAACACTTGGTTTAAGAATCATGAAAGAAGGTTGTATACATGGAAGAACCCTGGAGATACTAAAAGGTATCAGATAGATTATATAATGGTAAGACAGAGATTTAGGAACCAGGTTTTAAATTGCAAGACATTTCCAGGGGCAGATGTGGTCTCTGACCACAATCTATTGGTTATGACCTGTAGATTAAAACTGAAGAAACTGCAAAAAGGTGGGAATTTAAGGAGATGGGACCTGGATAAACTAAAAGAACCAGAGGTTGTACAGAGATTCAGGGAGAGCATAAGGGAGCAATTGACAGGAATGGGGGAAATAAATACAGTAGAAGAAGAATGGGTAGCTTTGAGGGATGAAGTAGTGAAGGCAGCAGAGGATCAAGTAGGTAAAAAGACGAGGGCTAGTAGAAATCCTTGGGTAACAAAAGAAATATTGAATTTAATTGATGAAAGGAGAAAATATAAAAATGCAGTAAGTGAAACAGGCAAAAAAGAATACAAACGTCTCAAAAATGAGATCGACAGGAAGTGCAAAATGGCTAAGCAGGGATGGCTAGAGGACAAATGTAAGGATGTAGAGGCCTATCTCACTAGAAGTAAGATAGATACCGCCTACAAGAAAATTAAAGAGATCTTCGGAGATAAGAGAACGACTTGTATGAATATCAAGAGCACAGATGGAAACCCAGTTCTAAGCAAAGAAGGGAAAGCAGAAAGGTGGAAGGAGTATATAGAGGGTCTATACAAGGGCGATGTACTTGAGGACAATATTATGGAAATGGAAGAGGATGTAGATGAAGATGAAATGGGAGATACGATACTGCGTGAAGAGTTTGACAGAGCACTGAAAGACCTGAGTCGAAACAAGGCCCCCGGAGTAGACAATATTTCATTGGAACTACTGACGGCCGTGGGAGAGCCAGTCCTGACAAAACTCTACCATCTGGTGAGCAAGATGTATGAAACAGGCGAAATACCCTCAGACTTCAACAAGAATATAATAATTCCAATCCCAAAGAAAACAGGTGTTGACAGATGTGAAAATTACCGAACTGTCAGCTTAATAAGTCACAGCTGCAAAATACTAACACGAATTCTTTACAGACGAATGGAAAAACTAGTAGAAGCCAACCTCGGGGAAGATCAGTTTGGATTCCGTAGAAACACTGGAACACGTGAGGCAATACTGACCTTACGACTTATCTTAGAAGAAAGATTAAGGAAAGGCAAACCTACGTTTCTAGCATTTGTAGACTTAGAGAAAGCTTTTGACAATGTTGACTGGAATACTCTCTTTCAAATTCTAAAGGTGGCAGGGGTAAAATACAGGGAGCGAAAGGCTATTTACAATTTGTACAGAAACCAGATGGCAGTTATAAGAGTCGAGGGACATGAAAGGGAAGCAGTGGTTGGGAAGGGAGTAAGACAGGGTTGTAGCCTCTCCCCGATGTTGTTCAATCTGTATATTGAGCAAGCAGTAAAGGAAACAAAAGAAAAATTCGGAGTAGGTATTAAAATTCATGGAGAAGAAATAAAAACTTTGAGGTTCGCCGATGACATTGTAATTCTGTCAGAGACAGCAAAGGACTTGGAAGAGCAGTTGAATGGAATGGACAGTGTCTTGAAAGGAGGATATAAGATGAACATCAACAAAAGCAAAACAAGGGTAATGGAATGTAGTCTAATTAAGTCGGGTGATGCTGAGGGAATTAGATTAGGAAATGAGGCACTTAAAGTAGTAAAGGAGTTTTGCTATTTGGGGAGCAAAATAACTGATGATGGTCGAAGTAGAGAGGATATAAAATGTAGGCTGGCAATGGCAAGGAAAGCGTTTCTGAAGAAGAGAAATTTGTTAACATCCAGTATTGATTTAAGTGTCAGGAAGTCATTTCTGAAAGTATTCGTATGGAGTGTAGCCATGTATGGAAGTGAAACATGGACGATAAATAGTTTGGACAAGAAGAGAATAGAAGCTTTCGAAATGTGGTGCTACAGAAGAATGCTGAAGATTAGATGGGTAGATCACGTAACTAATGAGGAAGTATTGAATAGGATTGGGGAGAAGAGAAGTTTGTGGCACAACTTGACCAGAAGAAGGGATCGGTTGGTAGGA
This sequence comes from Schistocerca serialis cubense, assembly GCF_023864345.2. Lineage (NCBI taxonomy): Eukaryota > Metazoa > Arthropoda > Insecta > Orthoptera > Acrididae > Schistocerca > Schistocerca serialis. Next base: position 233,968,042 of record NC_064647.1, on the reverse strand, counting down.
CATGTTCTGAGGCATCAAGGGATCACCAATTTAGTATTGGAGGGCAGCGTGGAGGGTAAAAATCGTAGAGGGAGACCAAGAGATGAATACACTAAGCAGATTCAGAAGGATGTAGGTTGCAGTAGGTACTGGGAAATGAAAAAGCTTGCACAGGATAGAGTAGCATGGAGAGCTGCATCAAACCAGTCTCAGGACTGAAGACCACAACAACAACAACCTTACATTGTACACCACAAAACAATCACATGCCTTAATTAACTATCAAATATGCACAAATTCAGTCTTTGACAGCAGTTTGTGAATATGCAATGGGAAGCAAACCCAGATGTCTGTCACAGCTGAGACAAATTAATTGCCTTGCTGAAGATCCATTTCAGCTTGAGTTCCCACTCGGTTTCAGTACCCCCCCCCCCCTCCCCCTCTCCAACTGTTCTCTACAGGTAAAGCACTACACACAGCAAATGTTGACCAGCTCATCTGCATACTGTCTTGGCATAATACGTACTCTCTATTCTCGACACATCAAATATATGAGGAAGCGCTTGAGCTTTCAAATGCTTTCACAGGTAACTGAAGGAAGATAGCCACTATGGTCTCATTACTATCATCGATAGTCTGCACGTCACTGACTGATGTACATGGGGCAACAAAAAACTGCAACTTTTACCAAAATTTTATGATGCAAGAATTTTTTATGAGGGCTATTCATAAGTTAACCTCAGACTGTCTATTAAAAATAAACAATTGACTGTAGCTTTGTGGCACATGTGGAAAAGGAGACTCTGAAGGTCACATTGCATCAGTTAGCTCTCTGCTGCAATCTTCAGTGTGTAAGCAGCAACCATCTGAAATGGCCATTGTTCACCATTGATTATGTTGTGTGTATGGGGTTGGAGTTATAGTTGACGGCGTTGTGAGGGGGTAGTGCAGAAAATTCAAATCTGGTCATACAGATTTGCACAATGAAAGTGGCCAAAGAAGACATTCGGATGTGACAATGTCTAGCAACATACTGATGAAATTGTGTGCACGAGATATCTCTCCAAATTTCCAAATTTTCTGAAGATATGGCTCAGGTTTCAAGGACAGCCGTCTCTAACAGTTTCACTGAGAGGCCATAAGTTTTGTCCACCGTGGGCACCAAAATGTCTGGGTTTGGCCTCAGCGTTCCTTCATCCCCAAGATGAAGGCCCGGCTGGCTGCTTAGCACTGCATGAAAGATGATGATCTCAAGGAAACTGCCAAGAACTGGCCAAACCACCAGGCAGCACCATTCTTTGATGAAAGGATAAAGAAGCTGGGTCAGAGTATGACAAATGTTTGAATTTGGGTGACGACTATGTGGAGAAGTAACGTCAACATATAAGTACTGACTGATAACAAATATTTACCTTTTTAAAGCAGCCAATAGGAGGTTAATTTTTGAACAGCCCCTGTAGATACAGATGTTGCTGCAAAAGACTTTGTTTTGATACATATACCACCTATGCACATGTTTCTCACTTTATTCCCCTACAATTCTCACTTTATGTATGGCAGGAAGAAGAATACTTAAGCAAGCAACATGGTGTGTCTGCTAATTTAAAGAATCAAAAAATAGATACTGCGATGAAATAACTACCAAATACCATTGTCGAACACTGTTTTAATTTGTTGTGGTATGTTAAAAATATTTTTTCCAGGAAGAATAATTAAGCTTGGTCCATCAGAGTCCATCTCAGGAACTACCCACAACTACAAGGAGTAAAAGTTTTAACATCAGGTAAACAGTCAGTCATCAATTATTTACTAACTATGAACTTCAGTTTTAACCCAATAGCTATTCACTACAAAACATAAAATGCAGGTCCTATTTTTCTTGGCAGCATTGCATGAGGAGGCTGGAACTTAATTCTTCCTCTAGGCACACTCCTCTATCTTGAGGGAGGTGAGACTGAGAGGGGATGAACTTGTATCCCCCTGAACTAGCTCCGATGTGGAAAAAAAAGGGTGTAGACAGCAAAGGAAAGTCATATCCCACATACCAGAAAAGTGAGACACAAAAACCATGAGATATGTTGATGTAGCTGATTACTCAGAGAAACAATAGCCAGTTTGGTTCACAGTCCTCCACATCAACTGTAATCAGATCCAATGCCCACATGCAGTATTAAACATGGTATACAGTACTCTGCTGGAACAGTAGTAGTCCTCAGTGGTGCCTGACGCCACACACGGAGAGGAAGGTCCACTTGGTCATGAGCCCCATGACAGGAAGCAGGCTGGCAACTACTGTGGTGCCGTTCGCCTCCGCCGCCCGTGCCGCCGCCGCACGCAGCTCCGCGGGTTGCGGCGCGTGCTCCGAGGAAGGGCAGTATGCCAGGCGGAGGTGGCAGACGGGCGCCGCCGCGGGCGAATCCCTCAGCAGGCGAGACAGTGTGTAAGACATCGCCTCGTCCAGCTCGTCCCGAGCCATGGGGCGGGGCGAAGGGGGTAGGCTGTCGGGGCAGTCTTCCGATTCTCTGCTTCCGGAAAGGTATGACGCACCTGCGTATAAATTGACCGACTCCAAAACTGGAATAATATGGGGAAAAAAGTAATATGAGGCATGTGCAGAAAGTAATAGAACTAAGCCTCTCACACTTAAAGAGATTGTTTTTCAGTAAATCTGGCAGCACTGCATTTGAAGACAAGGTTGCATTGTAATTTTAGGTCTACATCATATCATAAGGAGAAACACACTAACACGAGAAATGTCAGTACTTATTATCCACAGCACTTCTTTCAACCGCTGTGAGGCTACTCTGACAAGAAAAGGTCGCCAGTGGTGGGATCGACTTTTTGAAACTGTCTATATGATATTGTAGGTTAAGATCCCAGGTATCACATCCTAAATCCATTCGCCCTGGCGGGCCGTCATTTGCAATTAATTGCCAAAAAAAGATTTCAAACTGCGTGTGATGCTCCACAGCTTTAAAAAGGAAATGTTATACAAACTGGTTCTGTAACACACTGATTACAGTAGAAGCCTCATATTCGAAAGGTTGTGGATTCAAATCCAGGAAATTTGTTACTTTTAAATTTTTATTGAAGTCACTTTGATCATTATTTTCATTTAACTAACTAGTTTAATGTTTAATGTTTAATGTTTAATGTTTAATGTTTAATTTTTCCCACGTGGAATGTTTCCCTCTATTATATTAATGTATTTTCATTTATATTCCTTTGTCACGTAATTTTAATCACTGTATAAGCTTTCTCAATTGCTCTCATTTTTTCTTCTCATCATTTTTTTTCCAGTTGGAATGTGTTTGCATGTGAATTTAATTATTTATCTATCATAATATTCAATAATGTAATATACTGAAAATGCCAATCTATCGGTTAGAAAACAAAATAATTTGCTTACACTGACTGTGCAAAATGTAATTTTTGTTACAAGGTTTACATTTTTTGTGGATGGTGATCATCACACAAACATTTAAAATATAAATAAAATGTGAAATAGACATAATGAGTGCAATAATACAGACAAAAATATGCGATGATAAAACAGAAGAAATTAGATCTAGATAATACATGAAAATAATTAAAATCCCACGCACACAGATTGGAATATGTGGAAAAAGAATTATACAATGAAAAAATGAGAACAACTGAAAAAGTTAATATGGTGACTAAAATGATGTGATGCTGTCAATAAATAAACAAAGATTCTGTGAAAAAGGAACAGAAATAAAAAAATACATTTAAACAAATTAACCGAATAAAAATAATAATCAACATCATGTCAATAAAAATTTTAAAATAAAAAAAATTCACAGCACCTGATGAGAATTGAACCCCCAACCTCTTGTATATGAGGTCTGTATATAACCATTACACTGTACAACCAATCTGTAAAATATACCTGTTCTGAAGCTGTAGAACATCACATGAAATCGCAAGATTGTTTTTCATCGATTACTCGTAAATGAGGCCCCACCAGGGCAAATGCCTGCAGGCTAAGATGCCTGGGATCTTAACCCACTTCACCGTAGACCTCTTATCGTGAGAGGTGACATGCATTTGGGTGTCTGTGTGGTCGTTTTCTGCCAGAAGAGCCAGAGCTCGAAAGCTAGTTAATACTGGTTTTACATATGTCTATGCACCACGCGACAGTCTGCTAAAGACGAATGGTTGCCTTTGCTTTATTTTAAGTATTGTTCCATTCACAAAGTTACATTATTGTTATACTTTAATATTTTAGTATACATAAACAAGAAAATCATATATTCAACAAATACTTACCAATCGATATACGAGAGACAATAGCTGACACTTTGTTCTCGTAATTCCACCGGCGGCATATAGACACTTGGAATGGACCGATCAGACACCCTGTTTCCTCATCTGAAAGCAAAAAACAAGTTTGTGAATTAAATGAGAGCACCCTCTCAATAAGCAGAGGCAGACTACAAACAGTTATATTAGTGAACAATAGCTGATGCTCCTAATGACTTCTATCAACTTTAAAAAAGTTGTTTCAGGTAAGATTTGGTAGACTGCAAATTTTCTCTTGCCCCCTTTCCAGTCACAAACTGACCAGTAAATAAAAACAACAGTAAACATTCAATGGTAACAACCGATCACCGTGTCATCCTCAGCCAATAGGTGCCACTGGATACGGATACAGAGGAACACGTTGTCAGTTTCCGTGACACAGCTGCCAATTCTCAGTGGAGTAGCTCCTCAACTGGCCTTACAAAGGCCGAGTGTGACCCACTTGCCAACAGTGCTCGGCAGACTGGGACGGTGAGTCATCCGAGTGCTAGCCGAGCCCGACATTTATTTCTGTGCCTTAGCTAGTGTTCTGTCTATAGGTATTACCACAGACTGAAATGACGTGCTGTTTCTTGCTTACTTTTTTATGTTTTGGTGCACCTATCTGCTATTTTCACTGTGTTGCTTCAGAGTTGTATTCCCTTTTCACAAAACCTGTCTATTGCAGCAGGAACCCCTACCTGATTATGAGTAATCTGACTGTTTCTAACATACGCACATCAGTATGTGTTTATGCTTTTCTTTTATCACTACCACTAAATGGATAACTACCCACCTAGGGCTGCAATCCTTTTCTATACCACTGTTTCATGCAGTTCCATTTCATTTAGTTAGTTACTGTATGGTGGTGTGACACACATGAAACATATGTTATAAAAATTGCCAGTTTGGTACTGAAAGGTACCGAGTTTTATCTGCACTGGAAAGGATGTAAATTTGGCGGCAAATAGCGATCTGAAAATAACGGATGCTTGAGGGTAAATTATGATTTTTATTATTAAATATGATTTCTTACGTTGAAAGTGATGCCAGACACTTACCACAACACTTCTCAGAATGTGCAAAGTGTTGTAACAAGATTACACAGCTCAACGGAGGGCACTGGAGGGCTGCGTAAGCTAACTGTTAACAGCCTGATATAGTGTCATAGCCATACACGTTTATTAGATTCTCAAAAAACACTGATGTGAGAATATGGAGAGCACACAAATTGTAGAAACGCTGATGCCAAGTAAACATAAGGTAAGGTGAATTGTATGTTTTTTGACTTTGAGGGCTCAGATTCCCTGTACACCCTCAATGCAGAGAGCTGATCAGTGGTGACTGTTAGTCTCTTCCTTCACTCAAAAAAAGGCTTGAGCATCACTTGCACATATTAACTTTTTTTTTTTCTTTTTCTTTTCTTGTTCTCCATTTCCTTGTGATGAAGGAAATATTAAAGTTTCAAGGCCAGATATTCAATTATGCGTGCCCTCCCCCTCCCCCCCCAAGTGCACATTTCAACCCTTCTTTAACTATTCCTGTTTTGACAGACAGTGGATGAACAGATCCTTCCTCTTTCATTTTATTGTTTCCCATTTTATACATAAGCAATTTCAAATCGATTTTAGACACAAGGATGTGGGAGCTGAAGTACATCACCATCATATATCATTTGATAGGGATGATAGCAAGATATTGTGTGAATACTTGTAATATGCAGAACTTCACAAACTATTCGAACACCTCAAAATCCATTCATAAATTCAATGAATGTTAACTCTAATGTCCTAATTAGATTTTGAAATCTTATATGGTTCAACCTGATTGTATTACTAATTGTTTTAGAAGGCAAATTAATGACACATAACACTGCATATCAGTGAACCGAATAAAACAGAGACTGAAGAGTTATTAATATAGACAGAAGAAAGACAAATTCGAGACCTGCTTCATTTTTATGGTCCTGAACAGAATTTTCTACTTTTTATCTCTACCGCAAAATATTAGCTAGGTTTTTAAAATGATGATTATTCAGAATTATTAATAGTCAAGTACCCAATAAAAATTGAGTAATCACCATGGCATCAGGGAGCAGTTTCCTCATTTTGGATGTGGCAGTTAATGTGCTAATATTAACTGAATTTAAATGACACAATAGTGAGGTCTCAATTATATGACTTTTTCATAACCAATATAAATAGCCCACAGTGCAATGGTACATCCATTCAAAGATACTCACATTCAAATCTGTTGTTGTGGCGATGCAACCAAACCGACCACTCAACCAGTGCACCCCTTGGTAACCGGGGCACCACGACGTAGTCGGCAATGGCATTGGTAGTGTGACGTTCCCACTCGAGCCGTGCCTCCCATATGTGAGTACCACGTGTTACGTAACATATGGCCTGAACAAGGGAAACAAAAGCTTAACAATTTTATCTCTCTTCTTAGGTGGCTGCTTCTGGGCAAGGGTATTTATGAGAACAATCCAGAAAGTAGCACCTCTATGTGCACTGCCACTGCAAAGGCTGATATTGGGTTTCCACCCAGAGGACAAAAAGTTTCACCATCACCTAGTTTCAGTATTGTGTCAGCAGTAGTAACAACAAGTTCTATTTTTGTACATTCTATGATTGTTTAATGTGAACTGTATGATACAAAGCTCAGCCGAATATCAGGTAGGAGGTGTTATTCAATTTTTGGATGCTCTGCTGTTGGAACCTTCATAAAATTACAATAAATTAAAGGAAATGTAAGGCAAGAGAATATTGAACAAAAAAATGTGAGGATCGGTGTGAAATGTGTACCACGAAACTCGACCCAGGCACCTGACCCTTAGCACAGATGATCTGACGAATCGAGTGAAGCATGAAATGGTGTGACACACCTCTTACCGGAACTTGAAAAAGTTCCTGAGCAAGAACATTTTGGAAGTTATGTTGATATTGGGAATGCAGTGAACTGGCTTAATGGAGTCATCGTAGCTAAGTACTACAAGGGAATTCTAAAGCTAGAGAACAGATGTGACAAATGCTTAATACTGGAGTTGATTATGAAAATAAAGAAAACTTCCATTTACTAAGGAAGATTTTTTTTTAAGTCCAAATAGTCAGTACTCTATGGATTGCCCTCATACTTGTGGTATTTTGGTATGTAGTTGTTTCACTTAGCAACCTAAGATTAGTTTGAGGTAGTACTCTACTTCTGTCAGTGACAGCCATTCTCTTCATTTCAACAAGACTGCTGCATTTCACATCAACAATCAGCTTTATAAACTCATATCTCCAGTAGCCCTGCAATTCTTCCCTCAGAACACCCATTCAACTGTACTTCAAAGCAACAATGCATGTCATAATACATGTCCAACCAATAGTTGGCATTTTGGTATGCTTGTAGTTTTATAAGAATAAAACATGGGAAAACAATGTATAAAAATCCTTTTGCTGAACAGATAACAATTTACAGATGGTAGGGCTCTTATGAAGAACTGCATTATAAGGTGTACAACTTTGCTTCCGCCATTTTTTCCCCCACATTTGAGGCTTTAATGAAACAAATTGGTTACACACGTATCATTCAAAGTATTTTCCATCACTGGCCACTACTTTGTCCCATCGTTCGGATAGTGTACAAATCCCGTGTAAAAAAATGTTCATCTTTAGAAGCGATCCACGAATCGATCCTGTTTGTGACTTCTTCATGAGATCGGAAGTGTTGGTCAGCCAGGCCATGCGCCATTGATCTAAACGGGTGATAGTCAGAGGGCGTAATGTCTGGAGAATACGGTGGGTGGGGTAGGACTTCCCATTTTAATGTTTCCAAGTATGGTTTGACCTCTTTTGCAACGTGGGGTTCAGCGTTGTCATGCTGAAAAATCACTTTATCATGCCTCCTGCTGTATTGCGGCCATTTGTCTTTTAATGCTCTGCTCAAATGCATTAACTGCATTCGATAAAGAGCACCTGTGATTGATTCCCTTGGTTTTAAAACCTCATAGTACACGATGCTGAGCTGGTCCCACCAAATGCAGAGCATGATCTTGGAGCCATGAATATTCGGTTTGGCCATTGACATGGAAGCACGGCTGGGATATTTTCATCCCCAGTCACAATGCGATGCAGAAATCCCTTCTTCCGTTTTTACCTCTGAAGCAACTGTTCACATAAGCACAAACGCCATACAACGTCTCTTGGTTTCAGCTCTTCAGCTGAAGATGGCCGCCGAGTGAGACCACAGGTATAAAGGGACCGGCATCCGCAAAGTCTCGGCACTTCGCCAGAAGATGACGAGTATGTCACTCGTCGAAACATCGCAGTTTGAAGACACCGCCACCCAGCTGGAAGCCCGAGAACTCTTCGCCAGGTGCATATGCTTGTTTTTTGTCTACATCTGATAAAGGGCTTTGTCTGATAGCTGATAATTAGGGACAGGAAAATTTTGTGAAAATGATAACTCAAAAAATAATGCAAAATTAGTGATTTTTAGCATAATAGCATGTGATAATAGTTACTGAATGCTGAAACCACATTTTGACTTCATTGTTTCACGTACTTGTTTAATCTTAAAATGACAATTTATATAGCCCACAACCAACTATGAAATGACATCAAAAACTGCACCAAAACTGGCAGGAAGGTGAAAAAAACAACAGAAACACTGAAATTGGCAAAAAATACCAAAAGTGACAAAAAATTAAACCAAATTTGGTAAAAAAACATCATATCTGGCAAACAAGCATGACCAAATATGGCAAAAAACTGACACCAATGTGGCACAAAAGTAACACCGAATCTGGCATACAAAACATGGAAAGTGAAAAAAAAAATTGCATAGAAACTGGAAACAAAAACACTGAAGAGGATAAAAACCCTAATAGCGGAGCTGGAAAAAAAAACGCAAAATTGGCAAAAAACACCAAATTTGGGACAAAAAGGCAACATTTGCAAAAACCCAAATTTGGCAAAAAAATAGCAAAGAAAATGGCAAAAAATGCAATTGGCAACAAAGTAACACTGAAACTGGCAAAAAAGAGCAACAAATTTGGCAGAAACTAACGCCAAATTTCGCCATAAAATAAAATTATTTTTTCCAGTCCCTACTGATCATATTGTGTACTCTTCTTCCTATGTGCCTGTCTGGCACTCAACACTTGCTCCTTGTGGTGAGAAGCAATCTATTCTATTTCATATTGTTGGATTCTCCGAAAGAAAATGGATGCAGAAAGCATAACATAAGTATATTTATCCTAGAGATACGGAAAAGAATGACAAAGTAACCACAACCTTTTCTGGTCCACCTTATGTACTGAATTTGGACAGCCATATTGCCTCATGGTAAACTACCCCCCTCCACCCCCCCCCCCCCACCCCCACCCCCACCCCCCACCTTTCATGCCAATAATCCTGTCAAGTGTCTAAGTATCTTAACATTTTGTAGAAGTGTAATACATTTTACACATCATATTACACATTTTGCCAGTCATCACTTGGAACCAAACACATGCAGTCAATCTTGAAGATGTCCTCATTCCAGCATATATCGCTCAGTAAGTAATAACGTGCTGTCTTATTGGAGACACTGTAGAAGTTCACAGATTAGGTGACAACATTTTATATTCCAGGTATGAAGACGACCATATCACACCTCTAAATGGCAGACTGTCTGTTTCACACATTTTAATTAGCTTTGTTTTTTCTAACCATTAGTTCCACCACTGACTATTGACTTTGCTCAATAATTGTGTAGAAAACATCTGGGAAGTGCAGTTCTGTCACAAGGTTTAGCTGAGAACATAACAAAGGTGTGCTATCCAGCAATTCATTCCACTCAGTGCTAATGTAAATAGAGCACACAACAAAATGACACTAGCATGCCCTCGCTGCAGAAATTGTAACAACATTTAATGGGTGTCAAATTGATTTTTCGGTCACGAGATTTAAGAGCTTCGAAAAGACAACCTTTCCTTATGTACAGAAGCAATATGTGATAAAAATGGTCATCCTTATAATAACAAAACTAGTAAATATCACACAACTGTTTTAACCCACCATAACTCACTATAAAACTGTAATGATTGTCGACGTAATTTTTGTACAGTTTGTGATATTTTCAGTGGTATGGGATTCTATTTTGCAAGATATTGGTCTCTTCACTTACTGTCACAAGATGCTATCCGTTAGTTAATTTCACAGTTTTTGTGATGTGGGATTTCAGTTTGATAATTTATATTTTCTACAAGCAAATTTTATAAAATTAACGTGTGTGTTGTTCTGTCACATCCAAATCAGTGGAGATACAATCTGTACAGACAAGTCATACAAATTTTTGATAATTTAAAGAATGGAAACTTGAGGTTGGAATATCAACAATATGAGGAAAAGGCCGGCCGGAGTGGCCGAGCGGTTCTAGGCGCTTCAGTCTGGAACCACGCGACCGCTACGGTTCGAATCCTGCCTCGGGCATGGATGTGTGTGATGTCCTTAGGTTAGTTAGGTTTAAGTAGTTCTAAGTTCTAGGGGACTACCGAGCGAGGTGGCGCAGTGGTTAGCACACTGGACTCGCATTCGGGAGGACGACGGTTCAATCCCGTCCCCGGCCATCCTGATTTAGGTTTTCCGTGATTTCCCTAAATCACTTCAGGCAAATGCCGGGATGGTTCCTTTCAAAGGGCACGGCCAATTTCCTTCCCCATCCTTCCCTCACCCGAGCTTGCGCTCCGTCTCTAATGACCTCGTTGTCGACGGGACGTTAAACACTAATCTCCTCCTCCTCTAGGGGACTGATGACCTCAGATGTTAAGTCTCATAGTGCCCAGAGCCATTTGAACCATTTTTTTATGAGGAAAAGGATAGATTGCTACTTATCGTAAAGATGACACACTGAGTTGCAGACAGGCACAGCGAAACAACTGTTACACATTATAGCTTTCAGCCAAAGCCTCCTCCAGCAAAGAAAACACACAAACATTCTCACAAGCATGGGCAACTCATGTACACACGACTGCTACTACAGGCAGCTCCAACCGGAATAATCTAATAAAAAGATTTTCTAATCCCAGTTATCATAAATATTGACGATTGAGGCCATTCAGTTTACTAGCCTGTTCATTAAGTCTTGCTGGTAAACTACATTACTGAAAGAAGACGGAAATTCACAGGCTCTCTCTCTCTCTCTCTCTCTCTCTCTCTCTCTCTCTCTCTGTGTGTGTGTGTGTGTGTGTGTGTGTGTGTGTGTGTGTGTGTGTGTGTGTGTGTGTGTGTGTGTGTGTGTGTCTCCTCACCCCCCCCCCCCCCCCCCTACCTGCCTCTCTACTCACCTGGACGACATCGCGCAGCTGCGTTGTGGAGTCAACGGCGCGGGCTACCCTCTCGATGTGCCGGAGTGCCAGCCGGCACTGCCGCTTGATGCCGCCCTCGATGAGCTGCATCGTGCCCGGCACCAGGCCGATCTGGCCTGCCATGTACATAATATCACCAACCTGTGAAATGGTATCACATGAAGGCTCGTGTTATGTACAAGTGATTTTATTTTTGTAAAAAGGCATACAGTAAAGCTGTCTCCAATCTAAAAATCAGACTGAATGTTATTGTCCTGTGCTAGTTGTGGTTATGTTGG